>NW_021604613.1:14180614-14284576 GCF_004785775.1 Grammomys surdaster
CTTCCTCCCTCCCTCCCTCCCTCCCTTTCTTTCTTCCTTCCTTTCTTATCTGAGACAAGGTACCCTCTTCCATGCGTGACTACCTCCCAGCCCTTGGCTCATCTGTCCCATCTCAGGAAGCCTTTCTTGGCTCAACATAAAGAATTTGGTCTATGATGATGCATGTTACTATAATTTCTTACAGCATCACACTACTTAATTGTAAATCAAAGTTGGATTGTCAACATCTTGGTGACATTTCCCCCCTATTCTTCTCAGTGCTGAACCTGGTTCCTAACCACACTAGGCTCCTGGGTGGTATTTACTTATTGATAATGAATCATGATTTTATCTGGTAGAAGTGTGGCTTCTAAGATAATGGACGAGGTGCTTTTCTGTCTATTGTATAGTAACATTAATCTTGGGGAGCTTCTTTTCACATTTATAAAATTAAGATTAAAAAGAGTACCTTGGCCTGGGGGTGTAGTTTAGATGGTTTACGTAGGATGCAAGATGTGTAAGGATCTTGAGTTGAGCCCTAGAACCGCAAAAAAGTAAAAAATAAATGAAAAATCTCTCCAAGGAAAAGATTAAGTGAACTAATGTATTATGCAGTACTAGCTGTATAACTGGTGTGTGCACAGGGAAAACAGCTACTTTTTCAGTGGCAGTCTTTTTCAGTGTCTCTGAGGTGGTGACAAAGAAGGTGAAAATGAACAGTATCTGTATTTTGTGTAATTTTATAATGATGTCTCTGATTTCTCTGAAGTCCCCTTGGGTCTCTGGTTTTGTGCAGTTGTTAACTCTCTTCTTATAAACATATAGAATTTTCACTGCTCTTTTTAATCTCAGCGTATGAAAAACATTAAATTTGAATAAAGGATCTATGAAGAGCACAAATTTGTGTTTTATGTTATTTCATTTGTTTGTTTTTAAACAATATAGGACTAGTGCCAGGCACAAGTTTGAAGCCAGCCTAGGCTACACAGTGAGCACTCCCAAGGAAAAAACTCAAATCCCATAGGAATACAGAATTTTTATTTTATAAAGCATGTAAGTACAGAATGGCTCAGCCTGTGGGAGAATGCTAAAATACAGAGTGGCGTTGACACATCTGACTGTTGGTAGACTGAGGTTAAAAACAGGATCTCTCAGAGAATTCTATGTCTACAGTTCTGGCACGTTATAAGTAGGAATAGTGCTGATGGTTAGAACTGATGGCTGGGAAATGCAAGTTTATTTTACTTTGTTGAGTGTTCAGGTATGTATCAAGCATTTAAAAGCTTTGAGTTCTTTGGGTTTGCAGGTGATTTTTTTTTTCATGCTATAATATGGTGAGACTGAGCCCTGAAAGTGTACCTCTGCAGGGTATATTAAAATTAGTTCTTCTAATAATATATATGGATATGTAGTCTTAAGAAATTTCAAATAATCACTAAACATGAATTAGTTAAAAACAAAACTAGTTTCATAAACAAAATGTTTTAGTGGTTGAACTTCCAAAGTTATTAGTGATTTTTTTTTGTTGCCCAATTTGATATAATTCTGTTTAATAAAAATTAGGCTGACAGTGGGGTGAATCCCTGTAAGTCCACCCCATGGGAGGCTGAAGCAGTAAGATTGTGAATTTGGTTGGTTTATATAGTGAAAACCTGTCTCAATTTTAATTGAGAATGACGTAGCAGATTTTAAAAAATTGTGTAATTTTTTTTGACTCATTTTACTTTTTATGTGTTTGTAATTACCCAAGTTATTAATATTTCTGATAACTACTTTAATAGGTTGTAAAGGCCCATTATATCGTACTCATTTCTTTAGAAAAGTGACTGTATATTATTACTGAAGGGTTCTGGAGGCCCAGTTAACAGTAAATATTTTGACCAAAACTCATTCAGCATTATCAACTGACCCAAATGGAAAGGAAAAGTCATGTATAAAGATTTAAAACATAATGGTGGGAAAATTACTCTTGGTCATTCATTATTAGAAACATTATTTTCCAGTCCAGGTTTATATTTAATGAATCTAGAAGTACGGATAAATGTTGAACTTTACATGATCCATCCATTGTGTGTTGTCAGCTTGATACGTTCTTAGTTTCAGATACACCACCTCCACCACCACCCGTGGAAGAGCCAGCCTTTGATGAATCCCCCCCTCCACCACCTCCTCCAGAAGACTATGAAGAGGAGGAAGCAGCTGTGGTTGAGTACAGCGATCCTTATGCTGAAGAGGACCCGCCATGGGCGCCAAGGTCTTACTTGGAAAAGGGTAAGTGTCAGGAGGTCGTCTGGAGAGCTGAGAAAACTTGTATACATAGAAATGAGACCTGCTGCTTAGTTTATGGTATCTATTCTGTGTTGGTTTTTTAGTCAGTTTAAAGGGTTTATGGTTTTGAAGTTTATTAGTACATTTTTATGTTTATCTCATACTATTGAACATGTTTTTCACAGATTATTTAACACTAAATAAAAATAAAAAGTGTGTTTTATTTATTTCTATTCTCATGCTTTCAGCCATCATTATCAGTTTTATTTATTTATTTATTTATTTTGACATACAGTCTTAACAGGTAGTTCTGGTTGGCGTCTAACTCTTGATCCTTCTGCCTCATGCTGGGATAATAGTTGTGCACCACTGTGCTGAATTTTCAGATAATTAATTTTGAGTTATGTTTATATGTTTGAGTTTATTTCCATAGGAAACTTTCTTCCAAAGAATACTGATGTCTCAGTCTCTTTTGTATAAGTGTGTGTGTGTTTGAGTGTGTCTATGTCTGAGTCTGAGTCTGTGTCTGAGTGTCTAAAATTGCTTCTGTTAGGTAACTATGACATGGCACCTGGGGACAGGAGCTTCCAAGTCTCAAGACTAATCAATCACCTCAGCTGTACATGGTGGCTCATACCTGCAACTCCAGCACTTGAGAGGTTAAGGCCATACTAAGCCCTATGGTGAGGCCTAAGTCAGCCTGGGCTACAGAGTTAAAATCCTGCCTCAAAATGAAAAAGAAAAAAAAACAAAACTCTAACTACTCTGTGGATGGGGATTTGTTGATGTAAAAGGAAATTTGCAGTTAAAGAAACCAAAGCAACTAAACCACTGTGTCTCAAAACTGGCTGCATGTTAGAATTAGGTTTTAGTTACTGTTCTAGTGATGTGATGAAACACCATGCCAGGCAAAGTACAGAAGGAAGCCTTAAAATGGGGACTTGTTTTCAGTTTCAGAGGGTTCGTCCATGATCATCATGGTGTGGGGTGGTTGTAGGTAGACAGAGCAGTAGCTGAGAGAGATGGGAGGTGGGGACAAAGAGGCAAAGACACAGAGACACACAGAGAGACAGAGACAGTGAGAGGGTGAGTGCTAGATGGGATGGGACTGGACTTCATAAGGGCTTTTTGAAACCTCAAAGCCCACCTCCAGTGACAACACCTTCTCCAACAATGCCACACCTCTTAATCTTTCTTAAGAGTCTGCCAGCTAGAGAGCAAACAAACAAATGAGCCTCTGGGGGTCATTCTCATTCAGATCACCACGAATCACCCATGGGCTTTTATGAAGACTTAGAGAATGCATTGGGTTGGCGAGATGGCTCAGCAGTTATAAGCATATACTGCTTTTGCAGAGGACCTGAGCTCAGCTTCTAGCAACCATGTTGGGTGATTACAACTGCCTCTAGCTCAGTCTCCAGGGGAATCTGATGCTTCTGGTCTCTGAGCATCTGCGCTCATACATACATACTACCACACAGTTACACAAATATACAGAACCAAAAAGCAATTAGAATAGACCTTATAGAAATAGTGGGCTTAACACTTTTGGCCAAGATAAAGAAAGGATAAGCAGATTTATTCCTTTTCTTCAAACAGGATCTGGGGGACACATACAAAACAATACTTTTTAAGGCTTTGAATAACAGGTGGTAACATAGCTTGACCGAGCCTCCCACACAAAAGAGAATCAGTTTTATAAATGTCACAGTTGTCAAGAAAGGTGAGGGAAAATGAATATGAGAGAGAAACAGAATATTTTTAGGGACAAACAGGCAAACATTGAACTTCCTGGAGATGAGAAATACAGGATCTGGAATGACACTGCAGAAGAGAGATAAGCAGCCTTGACCTGGACAATAGACATATCCACATAGAAGGAAGAATAATCTTAAAAAGCAAAACCAAACCAGTAGGCATATAAGGTCAGATCAAATACAAATAGTATTCTGTGTGTGTGTGTGTGTGTGTGTGTGTGTGTGTGTGTGTGTGTGTGTGTGTCTGTCCTGATTGGGTAGAGGCCAATATTCGTTTGGTTTTGTTTGAAACGGTCTCAGTGTGTAGCCCTAACTGACTGGACTCAGTGTGTAGAGTAGACTGACCTGGAAGGTCTTCTGCCTCTCATGTGCTGGATGAAATGCCTTCATACCTGCAGTGAGTGACAGGTATTTTTATAAATTCTTTTTGTGCCTACCACTTTATAGAACTTATTAGTAAACTAATAATTCTTTTTTTTTTAAAGGGTCACTGCATTTAACATAAAAGTGCTTTCAGGTAGCAAATGTAAGAATTGCTGTAATACTGACAAAGTGGCAGATTGAAGTTTAGAGAAGTTAAGTAGGCTTTGTGAACTAAAAAGTGAATAGAATAGTTGAGTTGAGATGTGAACTGTGAAGCTCACAGTTTTCCCTCCTGTCTTGAGTTCTGGCATTTACCAGCCTCTCCTGTTTACTAGCATTCAGTTTGGCAAGTGTAGGGACTTAGACATGTCTACTAAGTGCATTGTTTCTCAGGGTTAAAAGCCAATAATTGTTTTTAAAATTAATTTTTATGATGTTAGCTGATACATCCATTTTAAGGCTTTGTTAAAAAAGAATAAAGATGGATGGGCGTGCTTTGGCTCTCAGAGGGATTGGGTTCGTTAGTGAGGGTCAGTTGTTGTGAAGGCTTTTTCTAGCATCCAGGAGTATATTGTACCTGGAGAAAGTGCACTTCTGTCCTTTTGTTAAAATAGGAGGACAAAAAGGAACCAAGAGCCATTGATTGATGGTTGATCAAGGTATCATCCCAAGCAGAGTACGTGAGGAAGCCTGTGCATAGGAGTTGAAGGTCAGAAAGTTTGTAAAATTCAGTCCTTACACTGCTTAGAGAACATCCAGGTTCTTCAAATATATTGGAAGGCTAGTGCACTGTGACACTGTGTGGACAGTGAACATGATGATGAGGAGTGTGTCAGGAGAAGGCAAGGCTAATAACTCCCTCTTCCCTGGCTGTGTAGAAACTCGAAGTAGCAAGAGAAATAGAAGACAATGTTTGTAGAATCTGGAAGAAAACATTGAGGTGATCATTGCCTAACGGTACATGATGAGGTTAGAGGGAAGAGGTGTGTATCAGTCACTTTTGTGTGAAGTTTCTTTAACATGGTGGGGACAGAGGAAACATGGCCTTAATAACCAAGTGGCATTGTTTTCATAGAAACAACAACCACAGTAAGTTCTGAAATTGCTTTTTATTCAGATTACATTGTGAAGAAGTCACTAAATTTATTAATGATAATGTCAAATTCAACTTTGGTCACCTCAGGACAGATTGTAGATGAGTTTCAAATTGTTAAACAGGTTTACTGCCTCATAATAAGCCTTCCAGTTTTCTTTTTTTCTTTTTCTTTTTTTTTGGTTTTTCGAGACAGAGTTTCTCTGTATATCTCTGGCTGTCATGGAACTCACTCTGTAGACCAGGCTGGCCTCGAACTCAGAAATCCACCTGCCTCTGTCTCCCAAGTGCTGGGATTAAAGGTGTGCGCCACCACCGCCCGGCCCAGTTTTCTTCTAAGAAAAAGCATCTCACCTCATAACAAGACTTAATGAAATATTGTATATGGAGATGGTAACTTGGTTACCTTTTCATTTCTAGTAGCTTGCCAACCAGTTCAAGGCAGTTCATTGGCAGGCGTGGTTACTGATGTTCTATATCTTTGTCCCTGCACCTATACTTCTCCAGAACACTCTTGATGTCTCACTTCCCTTCCCATGCATATTTGTTATACTTATTACTGATTCAGTAGATGAATCCCTCCCTCCTTCCTTTTTTGTCCTTTCTGCTTTCCTTCCTTCTTTCCTTCCTTTCTTTTCCTTCTTCTGTTATGTGGGTCCCTGGAATTGAACTTAGTTTGTCATGCTTGTTGGTAGTACCTTTACCTACCAACCATATGTATTACTGGTGCAAATGAGATATTTTTCTTGAAAAAAGTTCTTTATGGTATGCAGAAGATACTGGAATTTAGAACAAAGGCTAAGTCTTAAGTGAGTGTGAGTTAAGTTATGAGTTACCTGATTTTATTAAAATTCTTTAGGGTAGATGTAATGTGAGATAAAGGTTCAGAGGCCCATTACCAAGTGATTTAAGCCAATACAAATCACAGAGGAACTTAGCCAAGCGTCCTGCTTCTTTTAGCACTTTATTATTATGGATGTATTAAATTGGTTAACTTAACATAATACAATATATGTTTTGAAAGAAAAAGTGTGTGTGTGTGTGTGTGTGTGTGTGTGCGTGCGTGTGTGTGTGTGTATTTGACTTAGCTTGTAGGAATTTAGTCTTCCCTGATAGAGTCCAGAAAGGAGCGATGGCCTTGCTATTCTTTAGTCTGTCTCACTTCTCAGTTGCCTGACAGTGTATCTCACAACAGTAGTATGTTTACATATGAGCATTTGCTTTTACACAGTATGGTGCCTTAGTATAAGTTGAAATGAGTAGCTGTTTTTCACGATCCTTAGATTGCTTTTTCTCTGCAGTTGGTTTTCTTATAGGTCATTGAAGGATGAGTTAAACTAAATGTGACTTTCTTTTGCTTTTTTGCCATTTATATTGGATTTAGGACCTTTTCTTAAGAAAAGGATATTGAGTTGTGTTAAACTGGTTATTGGATAGAAAACATATACAAATGTTAATTTTTAGAAAGTGGCTGTGTATGAGTGCTTATTTGGTTTTGTCTTTCTAGGAATGGTATTTTCGTTCATATCCTATTTTGTTTCCCCCTAGTTGTGGCAATTTATGATTATACAAAAGACAAGGAAGATGAGCTGTCCTTTCAAGAAGGAGCCATTATATATGTCATCAAGAAGAATGACGATGGTTGGTATGAGGGAGTTATGAATGGCGTGACTGGGCTCTTCCCTGGGAACTACGTTGAGTCCATCATGCACTATTCGGAGTAGAGCCCAGTGCAGCTAAGCTGCTCTGTCAGGATGTCAGGTCTTCCCAGATTAGCTAGAGGCCCTGGGAGTTTCCTCCCAGTGAAATGAGTGAAGCATACAACGATAAAGTTACTCCTTTTATTACTGTTTTGGTTTATCCCCTAGTATCAAAAACTGAAAGCCAAGTCTGAACAAGTGGATCTTCTTGCTGTCATTTGTGTTATGCGATCTAGATTGAAAATGTGACCATTTCTCAATCACGAAAGGCATACCAACATGAACATGTAGCTAAAATATGTAAGACCAAGACTGACTTGAGGAAAAA
This sequence comes from Grammomys surdaster, assembly GCF_004785775.1. Lineage (NCBI taxonomy): Eukaryota > Metazoa > Chordata > Mammalia > Rodentia > Muridae > Grammomys > Grammomys surdaster. The sequence continues at coordinate 14,188,103 of NW_021604613.1, forward strand.
AAAACATCTGGGACCTTTCTCAGGAATACTGTACACCCTTGGATTTCTCTTCCTGCAGAACCTGTGACATTGGATGCTCATTGCCTCTGCTTTGGGGCTAACCTCATGGCCTGGTGGATACCCTTGCCCTTTACTTTCAGTATATGGAGAGGAAGGAACCAGTGTTTAAATACTTTATTTAACTACTTTTTGATTGCTTAAAAAGGCTGTTTTTCTTCTTTAACACTGTAAATCCTGTGTTCTCTTAGCACTGGAGTGTGCTAGGTGAGTTAATCCTGAACTCCCTTGCATCCTATCCTGTTTATAGATTATAAGGATGACAAAATGTGAAAGTCTCCAAACATTCCCAGGGTTGTTACCAGTTTGATTTTAATGCACTGTTGCATGAGCTGTGATGCTGATAGCAGCCAGTAACCCCCTGTGGACCCATGTGGTAGGTACTCGACGGGCGGAAGCGAGCCTGGTGGACATGAAGGTGCCTGAGGATCTCCAGCCTTAGGCACTGCTTCAGGGTCAGACCAGCTATTACTGTTCTTTCGATATTTAACACCCCCCCTTTTTTTTTTGAGGAAACTAGTTGTCAAGTCTCGACAGTCACTGGACTGGGAATGAAAGGCTGCTACTGTGCTCTTGGACCATTATCAGTGGCAGTGCTAGCTGATGCCAAGTCATTTTTTATTCTCTCAGCTATAGAAAAATAAGTATCCTCCTGATTTGAAGTGATTAGACTCTAAAGTAGCACTCCTAGTAATAGTCTGAACCTTGTGATTCAGAGTAAAGAGTGCTGGAAAAGACTAATAGGATGAAATACCCAGTCACACTGATGAAAATCAGTATATATTTGAAACAATTGGCATCTCCCTCATCTACTGAAAAGGACGAGGAAGTAAAGCTGTCTAGCAATGCTAGAAGAACAAATGTTGTAGATGTGAAGAAAAGCAGACTCTGAGGCCACAGCTAACACTCCACTGGTAGATCTGTCATCTGCACCTGAGGCTTCACTGTGCAACTCGGACCCAAACAGTGTCCTTCTCAAGACCTTTTTGCTTTAAGGTTGCAGGGCTTTGTTTGTTTCAGACATGGTGTTGCTCCTGCTCTAGCTTTTCAAATACTAGGATTCTAAGGAGGAGCTGTACATCAGAAGCAGGCTTTTTTCGTTTTAATTTTGTTTTAAAACCACATTGCACATCAGCTATTACACTTAAATTTTTCCTGAATGCTTTGGATTCTTCTTTAACTTGCTTCTAGTATACTTTCTCCTTCACAGTGTTGTTAGGTCATCTTGACTGTCCTCAGGATGTGTCTCTGAATTCCTCTGAACCTTTAGCTCCATTATGGACCCAAGCAGGACTATATACGAACGTTTAACTCTGATTGTATTGGTACATGGAAACTATGAAAATAGTTGCACTAATTATTTATTTAAGTAGTCTTTTGCTGAACAAGCTTAGTGTATTAATAAGACATTTGGAAACCCAGCAAACAACTAGCTTTTGTAGTCACAGAAACAACTAGTGGTAGGCACCAGGAAAACAGCTTACCTTCTGGACCCCTGCTGAATTGGGGTTTGCAGAAAACATCTGAGAAATCATTTGCGCTAAAGACTTGCACTGGGGGTAATCCTTGGGACAGATGACCCCTCTCCCTTGTATTATTGTGAGTACTGATGTGATTTTAAAAACAAAACACAAAATACTGTCAGTTGGCCTTTTCCCCCCCATCTTAAATATTTGTAATTTTGAATTCTATGAATTGTCTTGGAAGGATACTCTGTAACAATGAGCCAGGCCTACAGTAATTGGAGACTTTTAATGTATGTAATATTTTATAGATTGCATGCTGTTAATACTATGAGGTTATTTCCTGTTTTATTGTAAATTTTCCCATTTATTTGCCCATAAACTAAAATATGGTTGATATTAGGAATTTTAAACAAATGTCGAAACTTTGCGACCAGAATGCAGCCACTTTACCAAGACACAGGTACTGAGGGCTCTGGTCTGTCCTGAAATGTCTGATTCTGTGCAGTTTCTTTACCCATAAAAAAAGAAAAAGGAAAAAAAAGACTGGATCTCTCTCTCTCTCTCTCTCTCTCTCTCTCTCTCTCTCTCTCTCTCTTTGCTGTTAATATTTGAAGGTCCAGGATTCTGAGTGAAAATACATTCTTGTGTTTGACCTTATAGCCAAAGCAAATTAGAAACAAAAATAGTGCCAATATTTTGAAATCTAGACCCAAGATTTCAGCCTGCTGTGTTTGGAATAAATATGATTTTTAAACGATGTCTCTTACAGTATTTTCCTTTTGGCTACTTCTGTCTTCCTGAGAGATACTTGCTGACCTTGTCTAGGGAATTAGCACAGGACTGCTGCGTTTGCTATTCTTAAGTCACTGGGCGACAATTTTCATCCCCTCCTTTCCTTACCAGTACTACTGCTGTTTATATTGCCTGGCTAGAGACTGGGTTTTGCATCTTTACAAATGATGTCTACCATGTAGTTGCCTCATTAACAGTTTTGTGTTGATTAAAGATGACTCATTCTTACATGTGGGACATCAAAATGATAGCTTGCTTTTATCTTCCAGTTCTCATTTCCTTTAAGGTCATCTTTCTGCAGTACGACTTGTTTTACTCTTTTCTCCTAATGGAGAGGACATGGTGTGTCCTGAAGTCCACCTTTACTCCTGAAAAGGGCATTGCTGGAAGAAATGGTAGGTAGACTGCCAAGTCTTTGAAATGAATGGAAGCTGTTGACTTCTGGATAGCTTTGGCCAGGAACTCCTCCTGAAGGTGACACTTCCCTAACACCATTTACTTCGAATCAGAGTTTTTGAACTAATAAGCTTTAAAACTGTTTGTCCTGGTCTCACTTTAATGATGGGTTAGATGCTTTGTTTCAGATAAACAGCTAGTTAGCTCTTGACTCAGTGCTTGGGTCTCTTTCCACCGTACCAACTGTTTTAACAAAACGTGCTGTACTTTTCTTTAGAAATAGAGTTCTATCTGTTTTCAGGATTATACTTGAAAAAAAAAATGCCATGTTTTGATATATAACCATCAACGTATTCAGATTGCTTAAAAGAATTTAAGTGCAACCCGAGTGGAAATAACCATTCACGCCTTCTAAAACTTCATTCATAAATACCTTTCTATAAAGCTGTGTGTAGCAAGAATGCATTGTGTTTAGTTCTGTGCAGGCAGGACCAGAATGGAGCACAACAGAGTACACAGCTTTCTTTACTTCTGAGAGCCTTACAAAGTTATAAAATGGAGGCATTGAGCTGGCTGTCTAAATTTACTTTGTGCTCTTTGTTTTATTGAGAATCTCTATTTAAAAAAAATATCAACAAATGAAATGACAGAGCCTAGCTATGTAAATGACCTTCCTAAAGATGTTAATTTTTGTTTTTTTTTTTTAAAAAAAGCTTATTTTCACATTAAACTGAAGCCTCTTTTGCAAGTTCAGAAATTTATGGAAAAGCAGTTTTTAATCATATTTTATGTTCATGTACCTTTTTTTCTTAATAAAATGGTTTACAAAAAGAATGTAAACAACTTATGATCTGGCAGTTACACTTACAGTTCCAGAAAGTTGGTGGTACTAAGTAAAAAACCATTCGGGCAACTTGAGCAGACAACTGTTGCCAGTAACATTCCTTATGTGCGCCATTAAGCACCTCCAGATGAATGAGGGACATTCACTTAATTTTTAAATTGTATTTGGAATAATTACAATTACTGCTGTGTACTAAGAACTTGACCCAAATAAAAATCACATGAAGTATTGTAGTGTCTCATAGCTTCATTTATGTATTTACTACTTCTTTCTAAGGTGGTTTTATGCATTTATGTACTGTTCAATTACTTAACACTTAAAATTTTAAATAGTGTTGAACTTTTAGCAACTTTGGTCTCTGAAACTTTGTTTTAAAGACAACTGCTCATTTTAATTATGAACTGCTTTTTCCAGATACAACTGAATTTTGTTAAGTGTAAATTTTTCCATCATTGGAATGGGGTTGTTTTAAAACAAAGTGTGGGTTAAGACTCCAGAAAAAATGACAACAGAAGTTCTCTAGTGATTTGTGTGATGTACAGTTTATCTCCAGGGTGAGAGTACTATAGTTCTTGCTGCCTTAAAGCCCATGTTCCTCAGTGCCTTTGTCACTTCCATGACATGTATGTAATGTGGAAGCTGGAGCACGCAACTAAAACACATTTTAAAGAAATGTTTTCAAGAAAAGGATTTCTCTGTAAATAAAAGGGTCTTTTTGTCATGAGAGAATTCTGCTGTCTGAAACTAATTGGGACTCCAGCCTTTTGTTTTTATTAGGGTTTGTGTGGATTAACCCATTGGCATGTTGGAGATTGGGAGGGTGCCATCTGTTTCACTGTCGTTCTGAGTCTGCAGTATACTTTCTTCAGAGCCAAGGTCACGCACTGACAGATGGTGAATAGCTTTTAGTTTTATTACAGTTTAATGAGAAATGGCAAGGTGACTTGTAACCTGAAACTAAATGTATCCATTTGATATGGCAGTCCCAATACATAATTGTGCTCCTAAATCACTGTGTGTTCAAATTTATACATTGCCAAGAGAGTAGATGTAATTGTGTTATGAATTATATGTAGGCATATATGAACTTGTCAGAATTACTGCTTTTGTAACACTTGGCAGTCAGATAAGTTAAATCTTCAAGATCATTTCTTAAATACGGATATGATGTTTAAAATGAAGTCTCTTAAAAATGGAATGTCAGCTCTGTGAAGCCTTGGAAATTTGCACATAGGGCAGTATCAGCAGTGAACTGATGTTTCTGGAGGTGCAGATGTTTTAAAGATATTCAGAAGATCTGAATCTATTTACAGATATATAGAATACAACCATCTGGAACTGATGGCTCTATATTAGTTGATATATTTTGGTTTTTTCCTTCATGCAGAGTACATTTCTGAAAAGTGGGATCACTTTCAGTGTTTTATTTGATATAATGCTAAGGGTAACCTCAGTAACGTCAAATGCATGAGTGACTGCTGTACAGAGGCTGAGACGAAAGGTAGTTCCATGTACGTGGAAGCTCAACTAAACCATTCGAGGTCAAATAGAGTCATCATAGAGGCTCTACCATGGTTCTTGAGAGATGAACTCAGAACTACTAATTAAATGTTGACTGCATGTCCACACCATAAAGATTATAGAGAGAATATCTATTGTATGCATGTATTGTATGGCTACACCACTTGTTGATTAAAAAGCCCATGGCTTAGGCAGGAACTAGGAGGTGAGACATCAAGGAAAGAGGAAGGATTCTGGGATAGAGCCAGGCACAGGAAGCTCCACCAGGGAAAATGTAAGGAGACAGAAACATGGTACAGGTAACCAGCCATGGGCAGAATGTAGGTTAAAATAAATGGGTTCTTCTAAGTTATGATCTAGTCAGATCTAGCCTAGCTATATGGCCAAGATATTTGTTTTTTTTTTTTTTTTAAAGTGTGTGCCACCACTGCTCGGCTAATACAAATAAATTTCTAATCTACAAAAACAAAAAAACAAAACCTGTTACTACTTTTAAAATGGGATTTTTAAAAACACATTTATTGTGTTGTGTACACATGTAGAGGGCAACTTGTGGGAACTGGTTCTCTTTTACCCATGTGAGATCCAGGGATTGAGTTCAGGTTGTCAGGCTTGTTGGCAAACACCTTTACTTGCTGGCCCCTTACCACTTCTTAATTGGTAATATTTAATGATCTCTAGTCTGTTGGTTATAAATAAGCAGGACACACTGAGCTAACTGTAGTTGATTTACCTTCAGCATGTAACTTGTTCAGGATACTTTGACACAACAAGCTTTAAAACCAGGTTCTTTAAAAATTTACTTTTTATTTATTTAAGTGTATGTATGCCACACATGTTCAGGTGCCTTTGGAGGCCAGAAGAGGACATTGGATCCTTTGGAGCTGGAGTTATAGGTGGTTTTGAGTTGCCCGACGAGGGTGCTGGGAATTGAACTCTGGTCCTCTGGAAGAGCAGAAAGCATTCTTAACAGTGAGTCATCTCTCCCACCCTACAAAACCAGGCTCTGGATAGTGCTTATCCAAAACACTTGAAATCCTTGTGTTTAAATGGAATCTATGTAATTTTTTTTTTTATTAAGAATTGGGATAGATGACAAAAAAAATGTAACTGGAAAAACAAATTTACTCTGGCTATATGACCACTGTCCTAAGCCATTACAATAGTTTATGACAAGTGGCAAGTATAACTCAGACAATAACTTAATCCAGCAGTAGAACAAAAACATCAGTAGTACTGAATGAATATATCTCTCTCATATATATATATATATTTGTGTGTGTATATATATAGCTTTGCACAATCGGAGCAAGGCACATAATGAAATGAGTGTACATTTATGCAGAAGAAAATAATAGCAACAAGGCTGAAAGAAAACCACAACTTCATCCTTTTCAAGCTGTGCATAATCCTCTGAATAGTGTCCTCTTTCAGGTACATTTTTGTTATCTTCATGCTTTAAAAAAGTATATTTCTACATTATATCTATTTATGACAGAATTCCCACAGCTAGAAGTCAGAGTGAGCCTTGACTCCATTTTTTTTTTTTTAAAAGAAACAGAAGAGGACAGCCCCAGTTAGAGATAATGTGCAATTCTCTGTGAAAACAGTAAACAGTATTTTTACAACACTTAGCACAAGCTAGTCACATTGTACCTTATGCATCTCAGGAAGAAGAGCTCACTAGTGGCTGATAGTAAAACTAGGCAAAATCATTTAACACATTCCAGTTAATGCTTATTTTCTAGGAGGGACTATTTACAAATACAGGAAGAATAGGAGGTGGAATTATGAAAAATGGCAGGTTTTGGTATTAAGTTGTAATGAATTTAATGGATGGATAGTTTAAAAAAAAATGTATCCCTGGTATCCCCTCCTGCTGCAACCATGTCTTCCTAAGAAGTTGATTTTTTTTTTTTTAAAAGGAAGTTGATTCTTAACCCCTTACTTGAAATTCACAGCTCATGAACAACATGCTCCCAATTTGGCCAGATCTTAAGTATGGCTCAGTGTTGACCACTTTTCTAAACATCTTTGAGAGGAAACAGCCAGATTCCATGTAGATGGATGAAAAAAACTCTTGTAAGAGTCACCCCTTCCCCATTTCTGCCCAAACTTCAAAAGTACTTACCTTCCTTCTCTTTCATTAGCACCTCAAAAGTTTACTTGTGGTTTTTGTTGTTTTTAAATGCTATTCCTTTAAAGAGTTCAAGGCACTGGGGATAATAGCAGATAGCTTTCTGAAATGGTTTACTTCAGAGAAAACCCAAGAGCCCCTGCCCCCTCCTGATACTGTATACGTATGAAGTATGGTATTTCATTAAATTCACCTAGATTTTAGGTTTCTTTTACATATAGACCTCTTAAGGGCACTGAGCACTTGTAATTTTTATGGCTAGAGTTTTAAAGGTATGTCTTCATTGGATTTTAAAAGGACCATCTTAAGAGATGGTGGGATAGTCAGTTTTGTTCTTGCATTTTCCTTTGGGTAAACTTGGGGAGAGGGTACATATAATAGATAATATAAAGTAGAAATTAAAAATTAAATGTTCCAAAAGGTATTTTTAATTTGAAAGGGATTTTTTTTTAAAAAAAGAGAAAGCCACTTTCATGTATAACAAGAATAATACCTATTTTATCAAAACTTGTCACCTAACCATACAGGACCATTGTTTTAATTAGTAAACTGGAGTAAAGTCTGGGATTACATCAGTTATAATGCTATTTCTGATTTCTGAAGATACATGAAAATGTTTGAATGGATTTTTTTTACTTGCTTAAACACTGCCTTGTGTTTGTAACAAAATTTTGAGTAGCAAAGGTGACAAAATGTCCTGTTTAAAGTCTGATGAACAAAGCCACACTACTGTCCAGGTTCTGAGACCTGGATCCCTGTTGATTTGAACCTTGGAATTGTTACCCTGTTAGAATTTCTATGACCTCTCAATTCTTTTTAGACAAATTCAGCATTATTTATAACATCAAAGTAATACAGAGAGAAGGAATCCAAAACAGTTCTCAGCCCTTTGTAAGATATGCCATTCATGGGTAGGAGCACCTTAATTTTGGAGGACTTAAAAACTGTCATCTCTATTAATTATCTGATGAAAATATGTCTTTTTGGTAATCTGATACAGCCATCTTTCTCATGTTAAAAAGTTCAGATATTGAAAAAATGTAGCTATCTGTAAGTGGATACCTTAAAAACTAATTTTCTTCCCTTCAAATGAGAAATACAGTGACTAAAAAGGGGAAGTATTTAAGTCTCTTGGGAGTAAAAGCCAAGGTGGTGAGATTAATGTAGCATAGTGTTTATACTAACACCCGTGAACTGGAGTTTGGTTGTTTTGCTGCCCTTCAGAGTTGGTGCCAGACCTTAAGCACTAGAGACTCTAGAAATTACTTGGTTGTCAAAAAGCTAGTCACCAACTCCGCTCAGGAGCAGAAGGTCCCTCCACCCTATTCACTAGTCAGTGTCCGGGCAGCCTCCAGTGCCTCTCACTGGCCATGTAAGATGGAGCTGCCAAGGAGAGGACAGTGAGAGAAGGCACGGAATAGTGTTGTCTGGCAGTGGGTGGGTCTTGTCCACGAACAGATCAGAGACAGAGAAGAAACAAAACTACACCTCAATAAAACCTTCAAACACACTAGGTAGCTAAAAGCAAAAAAATTGGAATGTGTCACTTAAGATTTGGGATGTATCACTTTTTAAAAAATTAACAGCTATTATCTTTGAGATATATAAAGAAACTGCATGCTGTCACATGACTGGAGTTAGAAATGGATAGTTACTGCTCTCAGATTTTCTTGGCATCACTGATTTTTAAAGATATCTGCTCTCCCAAGACAATAAAATAGAAATCATGGCTCAGGATGCCTTAACAATTCCCATGAAATCCAGACTGAAAAAAATGAAGGATGTTGATTTGGGGCTTAATCTAGATTGGAAGTACATACTTTTCCACTCAAGGAAATCTTAAATTATCTATCTAGCTTAATTTAAAAAGAAAAAAAATCAACACTGGGGTAACTGGATCCACTCTCTTGAACATAGAGCCACAGGTTGATAAGCACGGGCAATTACTTCTCTCAGTCTCAGTAGGGCTTGGCATCTGTACTCAGGTTGACTACATTTGTTTTGTATGTTGAAACTAACAATGTAGTATATTAAAGGTCACTTCATCATAGGAATAGCAAGCACAAATACTTGGTGAACAATTTGAAATATTAAAAAAATATCAAGTTGGGTTTTAAAAAGCACAATGACTTACATGGTCACTTCCTCCCTAACTGTGTGACTGCACTGAGCAGGGGCTGCAGATGTGAGGCAGGTACCACTCACACATCTCTGTGATGCAGTAGTACAAATACTATATTCTCCAATGAGTCTTGAACCACATTCATTGCAGTGACTTTCTCCTTGAGGGACAGGACCAAAAGATTTGCGTTTGGCACTGGTTATCTTTTCAACAGGCACAGACTTTCTTTAGAAGATATGTTCATTTGTAATTGGTGGGATGGCCAGTTTTTATTCTTACTTAAGAATAGCTCTAAGGTTGTACTTTACTACCTTCAACTTGTCACTGTAAGTTCATAAAAGTAGCAAAAGCACACAGAAGAGTGTGAAGCCCAGTAGGTCATCAGAGCAATGCTTCCAAGGTTTGCCCAGCTGTCTGCATTAGGCAGTGCCACTTACTGTCACTGGACTGTGACACTGCTCCTTCAGACACCTGGTTACCTACAAAATCTCTACACAACAAAGGTCTACTAGCTATGGATGAAATTATCAAAACTCATTTTGTTCAGGGTAATCCCATTCCCAAATGGATTCTTTGCATTGTAACTTCATGAATGAAATCTATACAGGGGCCAGATCAGTTTTTTTCTCTCCTGTAGGACAATTTGTAAAGAAGGCATTGCAGCAGGTGACTGCCTTTATAATGATGAACCAAATTGGGCACAGAGTATATATTTCATATTCAGACTATTCATGAATTCAAATATCTACAAATGCACACACTATATATGAAGGTAACTGTGACCTAAAGACATAACTAGACAGTACATTACATTGTGTACTTAGACATTCACAATAAAGCGAGAATCATGAAGCCAAGTTGATGAAGCTTTGCAAGACAGTACTGAAAGTAGCCAGGATCATAGCATTAAATATTCCTTGTGTTGTAGACAAAAAGCTTACCTGTGAAGACATCTCAAATGTGTATATCCACGGACAATGTCTTCTGGATTTCCCTTTCCTGCACTGTTTACCCGTTCTGTATAATGAAGGTTTTCCTGATGTAAAGTGCCCCTTTACATATAGTATTTAAGTGTGTCAGTCAAGCACTTCTAAATTCAGCCATTTGGGAAAAACTAAAGAAATAAAAAAGCCCTACCAGATACACCAAACATTCTGATGGTACTTTCTAGCTGAGAAACTGCCCATCTATTTCTTCTATAACACATGCACAGATGGGTGGCATGTGGTCAGATACAGGAAATACCTTCTAGTGTTTGGTCCAATCCATACAATAGATTATAAGTGACAACATATCCCCTCCTATGTCTCCTTCCACCCAAAATATATAAAACTCCATATTTGGATTAGGAGGCAAAAGGAATAAATAGAATCAGTTCTCTGTATATATACACATTCACAGATGTATACATATGTATATACACAATCTGTATAGCTGTGAGTACATCCATGCACACACACGCAGCACATATACACAAACACACACACACACAGCTGGACACTACCTGAATAACATATCAGGAGGCTCTGAACACCTGGATTCACAGATGATCAGATGAACTGATTGTAGAACTGATTATAGATAGCATGAAAATAAGTCTTGTGGCTACCAGTCTCTTGAGAGCTTAGTATTCTGGTCTCTCTTAGGAGGAGCGGGAGGGGGTCCTCTTCGCAATGTTGCATAGCCCGAAATATGACTACCTCCAAAGCCAGCCTTCTGCTGGTCAGACAGCAGCTCTGGTGGTGGTGGGGGTAGTGCCATGTCGTCCATTGTGGCTGTGGGTTCTGCTCTGGACACACGTGAGGAGGAGAGGGAGCCATGCCGCGTGATAGACTTGCGCTGCAATGTCCTGTTAAGATCAGCTAGGAATCCAGGCTGGACACTAAGGCTGGATTTAGGAGAGGTGGGCACTTGTGGCACAACTGTGGTCATCGCTGGCTGTTCAGAGATGTCAGCTTGAGTGAGGCGGGTACTGTCATTGCGTTTGGGCCGGGTGGCTCGGGGGCCCTTCTTTACTGATGTTTTAGACCATAGCTGTGGCTGAGGATTAACAACTGCCACTTTTGGGGAGGTGTTCCCCGAGAATACAGCTGGAATCTCGATAGGAGGCAGAGGAAGCTCTATTTCAGGTGGAGGGGGTGGAAAGTCAGAATCAGATGGTGGAGATGGAAATTCCACTACTGTGTCCTTTCCACGCCCACTCAGAACAGAAGGTTTTGCCGACACAATCCCTTGCTGGTGGATTCCAGGGAGGTTGACTCCAGAAAGGTGTAGTTTCCCAGGTTTAGGGGGTGCTGCAGGAGGTGGTGGGGTCTCCTTGCTGGGAGACCCTGATTCTGCTGGCGGTGCAAACTTGCTGACTAGACTGTCTACCGAGGGTCGCTTGGGCTCAGGGTGTTCTGCACAACTGCCAGACTTAATGCTGGAGTTGCGCTGAGGGGTTGGGGGTGGTTTCTTCCCCCCAGGGCTGGACATCTTACTTGTCTTTTTGCCTGGAGAGCCACCTTTGTCAGGGGTAGGTGAAGCCATGGGTGCCACTGGTGGTGGTGGTGGTGGTGGTGGTGGGGCTGGGGCTGGGGCTGGAGGAGGTGGTGGAGGAAACACCAGGCTGCTTTCAGGAGGGGGAGGAGGGAAATCTGGAGAAGGGACAGGGATTGAGCTGGGCTGCCATTTGGGTTTTGCTTTTACTGCAGGAGGGGACTGTGGGGTGACACTTGCTGGGAGGGATTTTAGGGGCTGAGAGTCCACAGGAGGAGGAGTGGGAGGGGGTGGAAATTGGCTGGCTATCTGCTTCACAACTGAGGGCACAGGGGACAGCGGAGAGGGCAGTGGCTTCATCCCGAAGCTCTGCTGCTTGGGTAGAGTTGGTGGGGGATGTGGGGTAGGCTGGATGGGGGGAGTGGGTGGAATATGAGAAATGGGGAAAACTGGCTGTTTCTTTGTGGGGGGCACTGGAGGTGCAGGGGTAGGTGGTACAGCTTGTGCTACTACTGGTGACACAGTCTTTGTGCTGGCTGAAGGAGGAATGGTCACCAGAGGTTTAGGGGGTGCTTGAGGAGGGACAGTTGCAGGGATGGGAGGAGCTGGTGGGGGTGTAGGAGGGGCTGCCTGAGGAAGATGCTGAACCTGATGAATCTTCAGTGGAGGAGGTTGGGGGCTAAACTGTGGTAGGGATGGGGCACATGGCACTGGCTTTAACTGGGCCATCGCTGAGCCAGGGGTTGGGGGTGGGGGAGGAGGAGGGGGTGGAGGAATAACTCCATTGGGGGGCACCACAATTTGAGCCTTGGACTGTGAAGCCGAAGGAAGAGGCTGCATCGTTGGTGGTGCTGGAGACTTAAACAGGGTCCCTGAATGCTGAGCTGCATTCTGCAGCCTGGTGATTGTGCTGTACTTGACAAACATGGTGGCTGCTGAGCCTGCAGACGGTGCAGACTGGCTGGGGAGAGGAGGAGGAGGTGGTGGTGGTGGAGGTGGAGGAGGAGGAGGTGGTGGCGGAGGAGGAGGCAGAGGCGGTGAAGGTTGTGAGGCAGTATAAGGGGTGATGATCTTAGTTTGAGGGGACAGAGGGGGCATAAGTGAAGTGTAGGACCGATTCATAGACTCCATTCTGGCCTAAAAGGAGTATAAAAAGGGAGTGGGAGGGAGAGAAACAACATAACAGTTACAGAGGTTAAGTTTTGGCTCCATGAAACTAAACAGCAAGGAATTCAGGACATGCATAAAGAGGATGCAGCAGATGGTGATTATAAAGACAGACAATGTCAGGAAGGGTTAAAATCTGATTTCCTGGGTAATGAGGACCTAGAAAATTTGTTTCACCCTGCAGTATTCTCTTAATAGCTACACTGCCTAACCATCTAGGAATGAATTCCTGTTGCAAAGCCATTTGGGTGGTGACAGGGTGTGTGATTTCTGCTCTTGGCTATGGGACTTTAACAAACCCTGCCCTATGCCCTCCTGTGCTCAAGAGTTCACCTTGTGTCCGTTACTGCATCCACATCAAGCAGATGCCATCTTAGGCTCAGGATGCTGGTGGAGGGCCTCCTGAGGAGTGAGGACGACTTTCTGATTCTAGTAAGCTGACATGTGAGAATGAGAATGCTCAGCAGGCGTGCACAGTCATACAGCAACGAATGAGCTTGACACACACTCGTGTTTGTGTGAAACACTTGCATCCACATGCACAGAAGTCCAGCAATGCAGGTAAGGGGGCGCATTCTTTACATTTGTTTTACTGGAAAATACATAAAGAAATGCTTTGTAAACATTACAGCAAAAGAAAAACATCACACAGAAGAAGTCAGAGGAATAAGAGGGAACTGTAAAGCTAAAGGAAATGATCAGGAAGCAGGAGCCAGGGTTTGCATTAAGTTGTCCATCACTCCATCTGGGTAGTACTCGGTCGGCATTGCTGAAATGACTACACCTGGCCTGAACCAACCATGCATAGACTTGTGGCTCAAGACCGTCTGAAATAGGAAGGGACGGGCTTTTGACTTAATGTCTTTGGGAACACTGTTTAGGCTCTTTGAACAACTGAAGAAATGAGGTACCCATCTGTTTTCAATTACAAATGATACCTAATTAGCCTTGAGGATATTTAAGTTAGTGAACTACAGTTCACTCATAGAGCTGAATTCTAATGCCTATCAGGATGCTCACGTTTCTCTAAAAATGATACATTAAAATAAAAGCATTAGTTTGTAAGATTTGGTTATAGGAGTCACCCAGGTTAATGTGTTTTCAGAGAACAGCCCCTGACCTTAACTTGACCCTGTCTTGGCTGCTTCAGGGATGTAGACCTTAGCTGTGTTGGCCTTCTCATATGGCACCTGAGACTGAGGTAACAGAAAAAACACACAGAGGGATCAAACAAACTGACAGTATGCATAGCAGGGTTCAATCTTTCTGAAACTATGATGACAGACTTTGCTTTCTAATCACAGAACATTTGGGTCTTCATTTTTTGTTGAATTTTATACAATGTGGTAAATAGGTAGTTTTACAATTTAAAATGCACATGGGTCTCACTGTTAATAATTGTCAGATAAAGTTATTTTTTTGTTTGTTTGTTTGTTTTTTTGTTTTTGACAGTGGTGGGAAATCTAACCAGGACTTTTGTGCATGCTAGACAAGTGCTCTACTACTGAGTTACATCCCCAGCCAAAGCAAAGATTTTTTCTTTCAAATATTTACATGCCTAGAGTATTAGTTCCGTCTAAGTTGGTGCATAAGGAACTGGGATTGGTGACACTGACATTGAAGGACAGCCAGGAAACTCAGTATCATGGACTATGTCAAAACAAAACAAACCGGGGCGCAGGTCTGTGGCAGAGTGCTTGCCTAGCATCTGCAGAGTCCTAGATTCAATTCCTAGTACTTGAAGGAAGATTTTAAGGTGGAAGAAAGAATTACTTAAAAGTTTTTGATAGAGGAGTTTACCTGTGTTTAAAATTTTTATGTCATTAAAAGAAATTACTTTTGTTTGCTTGTTTGCTGAGACAGAGTTTCTCTGTGTAGCTCTGGCTGTCCTGGAACTCACTCTGTAGACCAGGCTGGACTTGAACTCACACAGATCCTCCTGCCTCTACTACAGGAGTGCAGGGATTAAAGGTGTCCACCATTACACGCGGCTTAAAAGCAATTATTGACTATTTCCACACCTCCTACCTTCTTGCCAGTTAAATCAACCACATAGGCAAATTATGTAATTAATTTGTTCTAAGGAAAAATTTGTGAATGTGCTTGTATTTGTGACTCAGATCAAAAGAACAAAACAGTCAAAATGATGACTGTAAAAAGCAAAATATCCAGGGCACCACTGGTTCCTCAAGGATGGAACACAGCCTTTCTCACTGAAGTGGGGACTACACCCAGGCCACAGCCTTTCCTCCAGGAGTTCTGAGGCTATTTGAGGACTACCGTGTCTTTCAACTGACCTTAAATAAAAAGCTTGTAGGGTAGCTCTCAAGTCTTAGCAGAGAAGTTTCTTTATGTAGGAGACAGTGGTTAATGCATAAACTCACAACAGGACAACAGGAAGGGACTGTGCAGACAGTAAGGGACTGTGCAGGAGTGCTCAGCTACCGTGGGATATCTATAGATCATTCCCCTCTCCTCAGGGCTCAGGGAGCACTGTGGAGGAGAGGGAAGAAAACGTTTTCACTAGAGAGGACCCAAGTGAAACTGTTTCTTCAGGCATGATAAATCCACTGTATTAATGAACTCAGCTGTGGTTGCCTGCACAAAAGCAGGCACGTGAGCATATAGAGTAAAGGGGTTCATGAGCCCCCACCTCTAACTGAGGAATAATTGACAGTTGATAGCTTTTGGAGTATGGGAGAATCAGTTTTCTTTAACGATGTGGCTCCTGGTAGGTGGACCATGTTTCAGTGGACAGCTACCTATGTGTATATCATTAGCACAAATTGGACTGACTCAGTGGATTATTTAAAGAAAAAAATAAAGCAAATAAAATTGGAAGGAGTCAGGGGAATATGATCAAATTTCACTGTATTGTCTAAAATTCTCATAGTAAAAAACTCTCAACATTATAGTCCATAATAACGATAATCATTCTAAAGTGTTACTGAGGATCATGCAAGACTCAGGAGTCCAAAATTTGAAGAATGTTTGAGAAAATTTATCGATGCCTAGACTTGTCCTCAAGACTGAAGACAAGGAATGAATCTGAATTTATTAAAAATGAAGAATTGTAAGCAACTTCTCTGGAACTTTAGGGCAGTGGCACTGCATGATGTTGCTGCAGCAAACTGGTTACAGTTGAAAGGGGAGACAGTTAAAAGAGAGAATAAATAGCTGTCATTAAAAAATGAAGATCTTAGGTCACTCACTAGTCACTACAGACAATGCTAAAATTGTTTCCCCATTATAATTAAGATTGAAGATCTAAGGAAGAACAGTGAAATGGTGCCAAATCAGACCCTAAGAAAGGAATAAAGCGTACAGGTTAAACACTGGACAACACAGATTTGTATGTGAAGTAAAACTTGTGTATTACCTTGCTGGACTCTTCCAACTGAGTGCCTCGCTTCCAGGCTTCGGAGAAGATGGAGCTCACAGTACTTTGGGAACGGATGTGTCCAGTAGGCAGGGTGTCAGACACTCCACTGTCAGACTGATTAGAGTGATTTGACTGAGACTCTGTTTAAAATATTTAAAGAATCAAATCAAAGTCAATGAATATATTCTAGTAGAAAAGCCTTAAGTTAGTTAGAAATTGACTCCTTTTTTTAAATATTTCACAATGAGAGACTGGCACAAGTCATTAGCACCCTAAAAATCAACTCTGAACAAGTTAAAAACAACAAAAAGAAGTACTGGAAGAGGCTCACTGTACTGTTCAGGAACCAGCACGAGGTGTGAGTCACTGTTCATGGTGCTGATTCCTTGGCTAAGCACCATTTGTTGGCTTTCTCCACTGTGAATTTACTGCTTTCTCAACCCTACTTCCTTTCTAAGTAAGTCACCATGTACAGCCCTTTAAGAGGGACAAAGTGCGTGTAAAAATCATTTAGAAATATTTTGTAGGGCTGGAGAGATATCTCGGTCTCAGGAGTGTGTCCTGCTCTTGTAGAGGACTTGGATTTTGCACCAGTATACAGTTGTAAGCTGCCTGATGTGTGTGCAGGGGCCCAATTCCCTCTTCTGGCCTCAGGCACACCTGAATGGTATACACAACTCATGTAAACATACACATATGCATAAAAATAAATAAATCCTTCTTTAGAGGCTATCAATTTGAGAGTTGGGGGAGGCATGGATGGAACTGGAGGAAGGAACAAAAGGTGATGTCATTATATTTTAATTAAAAATATATTTTAAATCTTTTAAAGTATTTTGTATGGGAGGTTTATTTCTTCCTTGTTTATTTGTTTATATTAGCATGGATTCACAGTGATGCATCTTATAATTTGGTTATAATTTTAAAACTACATAGTATATATTTTTCTTTTTTTTTTCTTCCCCCTCCCCCACAAAGTTCTGTCTGCCTTGGAATAAACCAATGTATGTAGCCCAGGTTGTCCTCGAATCTGGAGAGCTACCTCTGCCTCCTCAGTGCTGTGATTAAATGTGTATACCACCACTCCAGGCCATTGTATAGTTCTTGTTCTCAACATTATTCCAGCTTTGGACACTAAAGCTCTTTCATATTGCACTTGTATCCTTCTGATAAACCCTTAGCGCCTATCTTTGAGTACTTTTGCTTAAGGCCCATCTTGTATATCTGCCACAGCCTTAGAGTCAGCCATTTGCCCAAGAGCAGTGGTTCCTTCTTTTGGTGGCTGGGTGGTGGGCAATCTCATTATTATTGGGGCATCACATTTCTAGGATCCTTCAATGGACAGAACTAGAAAATACATGTCTGCATGGGTTATGTACATTACATTCATACAAGTTAGTATATACATATCACAATTTCCAAATGATTTTTATTATTTAAAGATAATGTCAAATCATAAAATTTTTAAGTCATTCAGCAATGATATGGATTATCATTGGAAGGATTTTGAAAGAAGCACTTAACTGAAGATGTGAATACAGCATACCTATTTAAAGACGTGAAACTCTAGAAGCCCCTTGGAGTGTAACTGTGAATACTAGAAAGTGTGATAGCCTAAATGGCTTCCTTAACTGTAATTCTGAACTAGCTGAAATGTCAGGAAAGCTGTGTAGAGTGCAGCGTTCTGATGGACTGAGTGTATCTCCAAGCAGCCTGTGTATCATATGTCTTAGCAGTATGTGTTTTAAAATAAACTTCATAAATACAAAACCCAACACTGCATTAGAAATATATTTCAAATACTCAATTGGTCCACAACATTGTAACTGAGAAACAAAAGTACTCACTGATTATAATTTGGAAATTAGATATGGCTGTGGGGTGGCAAATTCTAACCCTCTTGATAAGGCCATCACACTTGTAGTCAAATAGTGCTGTGTGGTATGCTAACCTACCCGGGATACTGGAAGAACTGGATCCAGATTTAATGCTGGAGCTGGATAAAGAAGTCCAATCATAAGCTGACTCTGTCCTCTTCAAGGCTTCTTGGTAATTCGTGTAGAGCTGCTTCCCATACTAAGCAAAAGGGAACAAACGGTGGTATATAGCCCTTAGCTGAATGGAGAAGGTCATGGGGACGGGAGGGAAATGTTTCTGTGTACTAGTTCAGTATAACACCTGTTATACCCTACATAGTCCTTAATACTAGAGAGTTATGTTCATACTCATTTTCCTTAGTTCTAAGAACAGCAGGAAGCTAGCCAATTTTAATAATGTTAATAGAAATAAAAGTTTTATCAATCCAAATTCAAGAGATCTAGGGCTAGATACTATTTAGTGACATGCCCCAAATATACTTGAAAAATAAACATAATTTAAAATTTTTATTTGGGTGTTGGAGAGATCTGCAGAGAACAAGAGCAGCAACAACAGAAAAGCCTATTTTGCTTAGGCTAAAACTTGGTTATATATGAATCATATAAATGCACTCTCCAAACCAGAAACAAATCACTTTGATGCCATACAAGCTAGCAGTATCATTCCACTAACATGGTTCCCAACCACCAAGGAAAAAAGGCATTTAGAACATGAACTTAGGCCTGAGGAATCTAGACACTAGCAGAGTGATGAGCATGAAACAGTCAGACCCGCTGTCAAGAACCCACAGCATTTAATTAACCACTTCATTATTCCAACACCAAATGGAAAGGCAATGTACCTTGGCAATGCGGATTCCATTAACCCACTGATGCAGAGTCCTTGCGTCATCACAACAAAGGTACTTGATATACTGAGACTTCTTTTGGATCTGTGGGTGCTATAAAATTAAAGACAGAATCCAACTAATAAGTCTTCTAGAGAACTGACACTTAGACATATTCTGGTAACTTACAATCTTAGAGAAATGTCAACACCGTGCATACTTCTTATACAACCATAAAGTGAAATAAGGCAGCCCATACTTAACTTGTTTTAAACAAAGTACACATCATGTTAAATTTTAGGTTAAGATGTCCATGTAAACCTTTCTACCTGGGAAGTTCTCAAGTATTCCTTTTACATGTCAAAGAAAAATTCTCTTAAGATTAAACCAATAGAATTCTCAGCTCTTGAGATGGAAAATGGAAAAAAGAATGTCTATCCAGGAACCCATGGTTTAGAAGCTCCAAAGCAGTTCCTTCCTTGTGGTAAACAACTATACTAGGTATGTATGGAACATACATAGCAGCACCTAGGACAGAAGTCCATGGTCACACCTGACTGGTGGGACAATAGGCTTCTTTCTCTACCAAACCACAGCATGCACTCTTTGGTGGGACAAGAGGATATTGTTGAAGTTTGTTCTGTTCTTGCAGTATTTACTTTATTAAAAATTAAAGTGAAGGCTGGAGAGATGGCTCAGTGGTTAAGAGCACTGACTACTCTTCCAAAGGCTCTGAGTTCAATTCCCAGCAACCACAATGTGGCTCACAACCATAATGTGGCTCACAACCATCTGTAATGGGATCCAATGCCCTCTTCTGGTGTGTCTGAAAACGGCTACAGTGAACTTATATACATAAAATGATTAAATCTTTAAAAAAAAAAAAGAAATGAAAATGAGAGTAAAAAATTAAGACAGAAGAACAAAACTCTCCCCAAATACCCCTCAATAGCCAAGAGAGCAAAAATATTACGGAACCTGTGAGAAACTCCACTGTACTACACTAGAGAATGAGAATGGCATGTGATATCTCAGTATTACAGACCTAATGTCGATACCAGGGTCTATGGGTTTCCCAAGGGCCCTTGGACTTTATTTTGCAAACCACTAGCTGAAGTTACCCCATGTGAACTTCCTAAAAATTATTTGCTACTGCAGGGCATGGTGGTACACACCTGTAATCCCAGTAGTCTGAAGACCTAGGCAGGAGGAGCCCAGGTTTGAAGCTAGGGTGGGCTACACTGCAAGGCTGCCTCAAAAAAATGAAAACAAGCCAAAAAAAACCAAACCCAAAACAAAACAAGTTGCTTCTGTTACTATCCTTGATTATGCATTGGTGTTGTCTAAGAAAGTTTGTTGAGTAAAGGATGATTGCTATTACAATGTACCCATCTTACCAATGAAATTAAAATCTCCTACCAAATCCTGAGCAAATGGTACTCCCTAAATCCAACTAACATGCAGATCTAAATGAGGATGGAGCTGGAGCCATAAAGTCTCAGCAATTCTTCCTGAATCTTTGTAGGCTGTCTTTATAAATGTTAATTTAGATCTCTAAAAATGCTAAAATATGCCTACTCTTCTGCACCGTATGGTCACAACTGGTGTGAGGAACTTAAACCTGGCTGAGAGAAAAAAACCTCCCTAATAACAGCATAGATAACAGACTATTGTGGCTATGATTCATGAGAGTGGTTAGGGTAGAGACTCCTTATTTCTGGACCAGTAAGTGGGTGAATTTACAACTTGGGAACAGTGCCTTCTGATGCGTCTTCTAATAAAGTTCAGGACAACAAAAAAATGTGTCTCTCTCATAAGACAGGGTCTGGCTTCACACTCCTGATTCTGTCTCTTCTTCCTGAGTGCTAGGATTTTTGGTGTAAGTTACTAGACCAAACTTTACCCTTTACCATGTTCTCCCTGGTGCTAAGGATGGAGCTAAAATGCTTAACTGCTGAGTTACCTCTAGTCATCCTATCCTTTTCCAAAGACACAGAATTACCTGCTAAATATCCAATGTCAAGTAACCTCTATCAAATACCAATTAGAATTTACCTTTAACGCCAGACAGCAGTCTGTGGGTGCTTTGTATTTGTTCCGATAGTCCTGCCCATAGTATACATTTACATGATCCAGCTGGAGAAAGCACACTAGATCCCGAGATACCTAAGGAAAAACACCCCCAAAATTAACATAATAGGGCAAATAAGCAAGTATCATACCATGTAAGGGTTTTTAGTTGAGAAATCTTTATTAGGTAAAAAGTAAGATTAGATTTTTCTACAGACTAAAAAGTAACCAGAAAGGCAGTCCAGTTTGCTTGTTATCTATTCCTAATGAATACTGATTTGTTTAAAAATGTTGGTACTTTATAAAGAAGAGACTATACATAGTATATATATCGCATATAATAAATAGGTAATAGGAGAATAGCAACACTCTTGGGAAAGAACAAGAATCTACCAAGTAGCTGAATGGGTATAAAGCAAACATCAAATACAGTGATTCTCCGCTGGGAATTACTTCAGCAGTCAGAGGAAACAACTTGTGCTCATAGCTTATAGGACTAGGATGATACTGTAAATGCTTAGAAGAGCTCTGAACCCAAAACAAGCATAAATGACAGCTTGCACTTCAGTAAAACCACACTGCACAAGATTGAAGTCGACGTGATCCTAGAAAGCCATTCACCCTAAATGAAATACATGACTCTGGCAAGACCTCTCCCTGCTCCAAATAACAAAACTATGTTTAGCTGGATATAGTCATGGATACTTGTAACCCCAGCACTTTAAACCTGGAAGAGGCGGAGTCAAGAGGATCAAAAGTTCAAGGTTATCCTAAGCTACAATGAGTTTGAGGCCTCACTACATAAACTACATGAATAAGATCCTCTTTTAACCACCACCACCACGACCACGACCACCACCACGACCACCACCACCACCACGTAAATGGGGGAAAATGGTGGAGAACTGAGATGAACCCAACTAATGATCAGAGAAATGAACAGTTTTTAGTTTCTGCTTCTTTACAACAGATTAATAAATTAAGCCATCGCTGGGCAGTGGTGGCGCACGCCTTTAATCCCAGCACTTGGGAGGCAGAGGCAGGTGGATTTCTGAGTTCGAGGCCAGCCTGGTCTACAGAGTGAGTTCCAGGACAGCCAGGGCTACACAGAGAAACCCTGTCTCGAAAAAAACCAAAACAAACAAACAAACAAACAAACAAAAGCCCCCAAAATGAAGCCATCTTTTGTGTGCCTTACACTGGTAAATAGTATTTTGCTACATAGTAAAAGCAGCTAGCATAATGTGGGAAGACAGAAGGACAGAGAAGGGACATACCTTTGCTTTTCCTTTAGGGACATAGTAGATACCAGATGCTCGCAAGAGAAAGTAACGCTTTTTCCAGGACTTCTTGCCATCATCTTTCAACCAAAGGACTCCTTCAATTTCTGGGACAGTTACAGAACTTCCACAAAAACATTCCTTAAAAACATCATTTGGAAAGATTTATGATTCTTATATTTTCAGAAAATGAATTATCCCTGTGAGACGCATAACACTAAGCAAAGCAAAATGGTTTTGTATTAAAATCACACTAGCTTTCTGAAAGAACTGTTTCTTCTAAACACAGTTTAAGTTTACTTTAGAATTACTGTGGCAATCCTGAAGTGTTTACTATTACTAACAGCAGTGTGAGTCATGGGTTGCGGAACTGGCTCAGTGGGCAAGAGTGTCTGCTGTGCTAGCATGAGGACCTCACAGTTTGAATCCTTCCACCAACATAAAAAGCTGGGTATGGCTGGATGTGCAAAGGGGATAAGGTAGATGAGAGAAGAGGGCCTGAGCATTCTCTAGCTATGTCTGCAGATATGGCTGTGTAATCCTGCATGTTCATGTTAAACACAACACACACCACAGCACACAAAATGTCTGCCATGACTATAATAAAGTATTTTCCTATGAACTCAGCTGAGTTGTATATACTACTGCTGAATCCCATTTCTTCTTTTGTGTTTGTGGTTATGTGTACTGTGTGCGTGCATATGTGTGGAAGCTAACGGCTGATGTTAGGTCTCTTCCTCAGTTGCCTTCCACCTTTCTTGTGAGACATGCTCTCTTACTGGAGCTCAGTGGCTGGGCTGACTGGTTAGTGAGCTCCAGGGGGGGGTACCTGCCTTTTATGTAGTTGGCAGGGGCTATGAACTCAGGTCCTCATGCTTTCTCAGCACATACTACTGACAGAGCTGTCTCTTGCCCTCTGCCAAAGGTGATATGACCAGCAGAGTCACATTTCTCTTTCTCTTATCTTGCAGCTCCTAAGAGGTTTGTTATTAGCTCAGCAGGCGCACAGAGCGAGCACTGACAGCCGATGTCAGGGGTGGGGTCATACCTCTAACAGCACTTCTTTGTTTCTGTCTGCCATCTCAGCTGTTTCCTTTTTTCCTAGAAGATAATTCTAAAAGATAATGAAATGAAAATTAAAGGATAAACTCATTCCGCTATTCCCTTGGAGTAAATACATACATCATTTGCTCCAGTCAAGTAACCACTATAAGTTTAGTTTTGCCAGACTGTAGTGAGATTACTCCTTCAAAAGCTTCCTCCCTAAGAGTATCATCATTAAAATGTTCTGTATCCACTTCCATCTTGCCCAAAACACTTGCTATGAATTATTCTCTAGACTATTCCTGAGGTGACAATATATGCAACAGCAAGTATTTTGAAATATTTAACTAATTATACAAAAAAATACCCCAAAGAATTATAAATTAAGTAGAAGAAATAAGGTACAATTTCCTGAGATATACTAAGCCAGCACACTTTTATGCTGGACTGAGCAGAGTGTTCTAGGCGATGATTCATATTCTGGCTTTGATATAACAGTGTCATTTGCTTAGTTTAATTAAAGTCTGAACTGTAACCATTAGTATAACTATTCTCTTAGTCTTCTACAAAAAGATCCACTGATACTCCTAAGCATACACTCTTCATTAAAGAACTGCAATTAAGTCTGAGGAATACAGACTGACTGTCTAACCTACTGCTGTTTTTCTCATTGCTGTTTTTTATCGCAGAGTTTTTGCTATTCCTGACCTAGTGGGAAGGAAGTGGGGAAACAGGAGTGGGGTGGGGGAGGGGTGGGAAAGGTGGAGGAATAGATGACAAAAGTAGATGACAAGAATAAAGTCTGTCTGGAAACCCAATAATGAAACACAGTACTTTATATGCTGATTTTTAAAAGGTACGGGTGTGGTGAAGTATTAACCCAAACATTACATTGGCATAATAAAAGATGACAAGCCCACAAAGGTAGTATTTAATTCAGCAAAGAAATTAAAGAATTAGCTGTATAAAACCCTTGGGCTGCTTGGTGAGATGAGAGCCTCAAATGTTAATGAACTGCTGGGCTCAACAAGCTCTGGATTTACACAGAAGAAACCTAGCAACCTCTTGGAACTATTTTTATTTTTATCAAAGTTTACCCCCATGTGGGGCTGGGAACCCTTCTGAGGCCCAACACCTGGTCCCCAAACACATAGTGGTTTGCAGCTACAATGGCCAATCATGTGGTTGTCAGACTTTTAACTCTACTGACTCAGCACTCTTAAGTTACACAATCTTACCTGGGGGTTTTTAAAAAGTGCATATTTTTCTATACGCTCCATAAATATAAGCTTATTTTGGCTGTCTCTTGTCCAATTAAGAAGATTTTCAACCAAGTTTTCATGGTCTTCAAAGATTCTTTCTGTCCCAAAATCAAATACCAGCTTTTTGTTAGTATTCATCCAAATTACATGAAAGGAAAGATAAAACACATTAGAATTACACAATCTTTGTGAGTGTAGAGGCCAGATGTTGATGACGGATATTGTCTTCAATTGCTTTCCACATTACATTTTAAAACAGTCTCTTACTGAACATGAAGATCACCAGTTTAGTACACTGACTGGCCAGCAAGCTCCACCACCCTCCTCTGTCTGTCTCCCCAGTGCTGGAATTATAGATGCATGTTTCTGTGACTGAGTTTTTTACTTTAAACATGGGTTCAGGGTGGTGGTAGTAGTGGTGGTGGTATGTGTCAGACTAAAATACACACATAAACACACACAAAACAATACTGTACATGTGTTAAAAGTGTTCTTTGAAATTTGTTGATGTGCTTTGTTTTTTCTTAAATACTTTTGTACAAACACTAGGAAATAATAACAGCGTTGGGCTGGAGAGACAGCTCAGCACCAAGAACTCTTGCTGTTCTTATAGAGGACCCAGGCTCAGCTCTCGGCACAACTGACAAGCACCTGTAACTCCAGTGCCTGAGGACCTGACACACTCTTCTGGCTTCTCCATGCACATGACATATATACATACATGTAGATACATAAAATAAATGAAAATGTAAACATCTTTAATAGTAGTTTTTAGTACATTTAATTATGCAACTCTTATTCCAAAGAAAAAGTATCTGTTATCATTAAAAACTTTGCTTTAACCATTTAAAAAATATGAAGTGAATTGGAATTCATCTTTTATTCAAAGAACTCCCCAGATAACTAGGAAAAACATCAAAAAGCCAGATTTTAAAAATATAAAGTGCCTGATAAGTTTATAGAAAAAAAGCATAGATATTTCAAAATGTTCCTATCAATATGAAGGTTCAGGATTACATAGATAGATGCTAATAAGCAATTCGAGAAGTGGCATTACTAACCCATTTGTAACTCGGAAACTGTCTCCACCAGCGACCAGTCTGAACTGTAGCCACAGTGAGATTTATCCATTAGGTTGTCTAGCACTTGTCTCACTGTCTGTCTCTCGTCCACCATCATTGTTTTAGAGCTGTCATCAGACATGTGGACCCTGATCACCAGCTGTAACAGGGAAAAATGCAATTAAGTGGTAACTTAAAAAATGGTATTCTAGAAAAGTATTTTTCAAATATTAAATAGCATTCTGATCCATGTCTTTGAATATAAATTATTCAATATACTGAATAGAAATATAATAGAAATATTGTGACTACTCTGACACTATTATTATAGATAAAATCTGAGTATCAAGAAACCTACCTAAATAAAATAATCGTATTTTAAAGGCCTCTTGAGTTAAGCATTCCAGGACCTGCCCAGAAGCAAAGTCTTTCTTAAAGCATCTCACACACAAAACCCACATGTGAAAAAACATGAGGAAGAATACAGTTTTATCTTTCCATAAATTAGAGATACATTATATATAAACAAGAAAATTTGTCACAAAGCAAAACAAGACAAAAGAAAACAAACAAACAAACAAAAAAAACAAGATAAATATTTCAAACCCAGCAGAGCCACAAGTCACCTTTTTCACTTGAGCCTCTTTAATTTTCTCCAGAGCAACTCGGATCTTCTCAGCTTTCAGTTTTGCTGCCTGTTCTTCCTGCGAACACAAAGCATCTCAGATAAACTGCTGCTCAGAGGGTGAGGACACCAGTGAAGACTCCATCCTTGTGAGGCTACTGGACTGAATTTCATTAAGAAATGATGTTGCACATGTGTACTAAGCACAATTTTAAAGCGGCCTGTTCACAAAATGAAATAGACATGCTATAGGAAGAGAGCACAGGTTCAGCAATAGGATTAGCTTCCATATTCCAGAGAAAAAGAAAGAAATCTGCAATGTAGTAAATTAACTTTGATTCTGTCAACATAAAAGCAATCAACTTTCAAGCTCTGGGCTTGGGGACACGATGCAGACGAGCTGCCCCTGCTTGCCTATTTGCTATGCTCACATGACTTTCAATTCAGACTCCCTCCAGAGTTTATGTAAGATTTCTGTACATTGATTTGTTTCATTGCATTGAAAATTTAAGATCTTTGGAAAAATATAAACAGCAAAACCAATCTACTTAGTTGTAATAATACAAAGCCCTCAACAAAAAGTATGTATACAAATACTGACTCTTGCCAACATGCTAATACAAACAAGAGGCTGCCTTATATTGAAGTTTTACTGACTTGGAAACCATGCCACACAATCATATAAGTAAATTCAAATTTATTAATTTATCAATAAGTCTTTTTTAAATGCTAAATATAACTCACAAATAACACAACTGTAAGTAATTCTACTTCAGAAAAGCTAAGATTATAAACTATGGTAAAAATTATGAAGAACTAAAAATAAAGCATTGTCCCTTTTTCTAATAGCATACAGTTTTCAACACTAATACTTACTGGTAAGTTCCAGCAATAGGCCATAATAAACACTGTAGCTGTAATTTCCAATTTAAAAAAAAAATTCATGTAAGTAAACTTCTGTTTATAAAGAATTATTTTCTATTTCTGAGTATAAAACATTAAAATATCTATGTAATTGTCATCTTCTACAATCTTTTAATATACTTTCCTTTAAAAAACAAAAGCAAAGGAAAACCTAATTATATCAGCCATGTTTTATCCTCTCTGGATTGTGCCCGAAATGCCACAATCCACATCTTGGTTTTCATAAAAAGCTAACACTTCCAGGGCAGGGAAAAAAAAAAAAAAGGCTAAATTCATTTACTGATTTTTTTTCCCTATTCTCCAAAATTCTGATAGCTTTCTTCTCTTTTCATTTCCTACTATACTGTCTCTCCTTGCAAGCTTACATTACCCTCCCATGGACTCGAGAAACAGGGAGCAGGGAAAGGCAGTGAGCTTATGTGCCAGAAACTGGATCCCTTTCAATGAATGGAGCCACTGAATTAACAGACTGACCAAGGCCTGGAAACACTATCTGTAAACCCAATAGTCAGAACAAAGAACTTTATTTTAATAATGAAGAGGATTAATACTTATTCTTGTACTATTATATTCTTCTAACTAAAAGACTATATAACCCAATCCTTTCCTTTAAACAAATAAATAGCATCATAAAATATGCTATAAAATTTGAATATAAGATTTTTTTCTTTTGAAAAAAGGTAATAAGAATCAAACTAGTATTATTAAAACTGTTTTTAAATTGGAATCTTCTAGAACTGAGAAACAAAATCATTATTAAACAAATCACCAAATATAATACACAATTTTGGTGAATACACTAAGGCTCAATAGAGGAATTTGAAATACTTTAAACAGTCTAGTAATTGAGTTCATAAAAAAAATCACAATAAAGCATTCACCACTGCCACATCCTTTTATTGGAATGAATAACTGCTACAGACAAAGAAAAATTTTCCAATCTATTCTTTTACGCATTTTATTTACATCTCTGAAAAGGAAATTTAAAGTCTATTGGGGGAGAAAGCATTGGAATCAATGCTTTATATATTTGAAATATAAACATAAACTTCTAAAAGTAAAATATTTAAAACTACACTTGCCATTATTTTATGTGTACATATATTTGACCTGCATATATGTATGTGCACTGCATGTGTGTGGTACCTGCAGAGTTCAGCCTTGAAATTGATGATTGTGAGCTACTATGTGTACTGGGAATAAAACCTGGGTCCTTTGGAACTGCAGCAACTATTAACCACTGAGCTATCTCTTCAGGAAAACATGGAAAAGATGGTTAATAGTCCTTACCACCCAGAAAGTGCAAGTTAAATGAACAAGATCCTATACATTTACTATGCTCCAAATCCAACACACCAGCACCAAATGCTGGTGAGGATGTCTACAAAAACCTGCACATGGATGCTTATAGATGCTTTATTCAGAATCATCCAAACTTGAAAGCAACAAAGATTTCCTTAATAAGTGAACAGATAAATTATGGTGCATCCTGGCAATTAAATATTATTCAGCACTAAAAAGAAATGAGCAATGAAGCAACAAATGGGTACAGTGGGCCCATGTATTAATAAATAAAAGATTTCAATCTATAAAAGTTACATGCTATATAGTCAATTGTAACTATACTATGCTCTGAAAGGGCAGTAAAAAGGATCGGTGGTTGTCAGGGGTGAAGAAGGAAGCAGGATATTATCAGGCAGACTGCAGAGGCCTTTCAGGGCAGTGACACTACTGCTTCTCATAGTACAGTGGATGATAAGCAAAACTGCCTTAAGAATATATTTAAAAAATTAAACAAATACTGTACTTGGATTAGTTAGAAATACAATAATAGTGCTTTCATACTGCCATTTTACTTTAGGATACTACTGTTTGTCAAATTCCATGACAGGGCTTAGCTTAACTCAGCTCATGATCAGCTCCTGCTCCGCACACTGAAGTACTGAACAATAAGAGAACTGGGCACCCAATTAACATAATCTGATCAATTACACTTCGTATACATCAAGAAGGAGTTAGTTTTTAAATACAAAACAGGTAAAGCTCTCCTAATAAATTCAAGTTCAGCATTCCTTTTACCTATAAAAATTAGTCAATGTAATTTCATTTTTAAAATTGTTTTCAGGGCTTTGTATATAATAAGCAAGTAGCTACCTTGTCTCTGGTCCTTATAAACTGGTCTACGAAAGTTAATATCAAATTTCAGAGCTAGCTGTTTAATTCCAAGATAAGTAAATTTTAGTTTATTATTCTCTAGTTTAATGCAAGGATGATCTTTCTAGAAACCTTTTGAAGAAACAAATCTGGCTACAGTGAGATCTGAATCTCATTACTGGAAACAAAACTGTAAATAAAAATAATCAGACAGCATGACCCATGGTTCCTGTAGGTCCCACGCTCTTCTGTGAGTTTTATTTGTATTTTCTAGATAAACCATACCTTACTTTTTTTTTTTACCATAGTAATATTAGGAAAAAAAGAAGCCATGTTGTACAGTAAGGAGACAGATGACTAAATCTGTGTGGATGTATGTGGATGATATATGGAAGGCTAAATTCATCAAGGAGGTGCTAACCCAGGCTCACTAATGCAAAGGACAAAGCCTCCTTCATCCTGTTTTCTACTAACAGCTCAAACCTTCAGTTTTCTGCCCGTTCTCTTTGTACACTAGCCCTTTCTTCATGTTGTCTCTCAACTATCCCAAACATAGTAAGAGACACCTCACTTACATAAAAACAACTTTCTCTCCTCTTCCTTCTCTTAAAAGAGCAAGAGACAACCCATTTTCTACTGGAAAAACTCCTATGTGGCTATCAATAACCATCAAATGCCAACCCTCCTCAAATTTGCACACAGGACAAAACCTGGGTAAAGATCTTACGATTAAATGAAAACCAATGCTGGGTAACAACGTTCTCTGGGGTGTAAACACAGAATGTCAGCACTCAGACAGTTCCAGTGGCTGAGGGACTGGTAGAAAATGACTGCAACTGAGAAACCAAACAAACAATGAAACTAAGGAGCTTAAGAGTGGTTTGTAATTTCTCTGGAATCATAGACTGCAAAAATTAAAAAGTAACAAATTAACTCAAAGAGAACTTGAAGTGATAATTTAACATTTATTGGAAGCTCTACTGTATAATGTGGCCTAGAATCAGAAGAATTATAGTTAACTATGTCTCTTAAGAAATCATGAAATTGGCCGGGCAGTGGTGGCGCATGCCTTTAATCCCAGCACTTGGGAGGCAGAGGCAGGCAGATTTCTGAGTTCGAGGCCAGCCTGGTCTACCGAGTGAGTTCCAGGACAGCCAGGGCTGCACAGAGAAACCCTGTCTCGAAAAACAAAAAAACCAAAAAAACAAAAAAAAAAAAACCAACCAAACAAACAAAAAAAAAGAAATCATGAAATTATATTAAACTCTTATTAAGAAAGCTAACATTAATTAAATATCTAAAGCTTGCTAAACCACAGTTATATATGATATCTAATTTAAATTTCTACAAAAATACAAGGCTTATATGATTATTAGAGCCACTGTACCAACTAAGACTCACAAAATTACTGTTTTGCTAAGATCATACACATATTTATTAAGCGCTTAACTATGCATTCATTATACCATAACTTATTTCTATTGTCCTTAATAGTTTATAGTCTTAGATTTTGTGGTACCAATAAATAAACTCTTTGTTAAAGACATAATGTAAAAGCATTTTAGCATCTTTTTTGAAGCAAAGAAAACGATGGTTACAACTAGCATGTTTTTTTTTTAATTTTATGTGCACTGGTGTTTTGCCTGCGTGTATGTTGGAATTACAGATAGTTGTGAGCTCTCTTGTGGGAGCTGGGATTTGAACCTGGGTCCTCTGGAGAAGCAGTCAATGCTCTTAACTGTTGAGCCATCTCTCCAGCCCCTTAGCCTTGTTCTTAAACACTGGCAGACATCTGGAGGTTGGGAACTGGGATACCAAGCTTTATAGTAGAAAGCCAAATTGCTCTACAGGTTGGTATGTCAGAGGTACACATACTTGGGACCAAAAGGTACAGCTCAATGCACAGAGAATATGTTGGGTATATGAAATGTTCTGAGTTCAGTGCCCAGCACCAAGGACACATAGTTTACAAGAGCTAGGTGTTTTGACAGAAAGGGCACTGTCAACCGTCAGAGTAAGGTTCATCTGAGAAGCTCTATGGTCTGGGTTGCTTAGGAATATCTACTGCCTCTTCCATGATGCCATTCCATTTCCAGTATTCTCTACACCTTTGTTTCCTTCATAGCACTTAACATAATTTGGGTATTTTTACATGTCTGTATATACAGATACATATACACATGTATGTGTGTATTTATTTATTTAATTTTTGAGGACAGGATCTCTTATAGTTCCAGTCTGGCCTCAATTTTATTGTATAGCTGAGATGAAATGATCCACTTGCCTTTATCTCCCAAATGCTAGACTACAGGTGTGTACCACAATGCTTGACTATTTTATCATCATAAGAGACTGTGTGTTCCCTAAGAGTAAAGAATATGTCCAATTTAAAGGGCTATATATTAATTAGTTCCATTCATAGTATAAGGGTCAATAAGATTACCAGACAAACAGGTAAGAGAAGTGGTAAAATGTTAAACTCAATCTGGGAAGAGTATAAAACACAGGTGTGGGGCAAGGTCCGAGACAACTGTAGTGCTTGCTGGGTTGGGTGAGTGCTGAGATTGCTCTATGATGAGGCAATGGGAATGAGACGGACAGGTAAACCTAGTAAACTCTGAGGATCGCAACAGGCTCATTACAGGTCTGAGACACTGACAGGTGACCAGAATGCTCAACCTGTCACTGGGAGAATGACAGTGCCCTAAACACAAAAAGATAATATATCTACAATGTGGGGCCTCAGGAAGAAGATGGGTGAGGGGTCTCTCAAGACTGATGTGTTAGTAAGGAAGATGCATTCAGGAAACCCTAGCAGCTATCAACTACCTGGAACAACGGGAGCAAGGACAGATGACAGTGGACACGGCAAAAGCTCGCACTCTCTTCTAGAACAGAGCATAGTTAAGTTATGAGGTTGTTCCTCAGGATAGAAAGTATATGGCCAAAACCTGCATAGATTTCCTTCTGATTCTGACCTAAGGGCTTCTCTGTGACTCTGGAGTTGATTTAGAAAGGAGGTTGGGGAAGAAGGGGTCTTACTGCTCACTCTGTCAAGGCGGCTTTTGTTTGAGCTGCTTCTTAGAGATTTTGATTTTAGTCATTTAGCTTATCTCTTAAGGTTATGCTATGAATAATGAAAAAAACCCGTTTATTCTTCAGAAACTATAAGCAAGTCTGGCATTCTTGAACTTAACATTGTGCTATCTAAATAAGATAATGATTAAGACAATGATTAAACAAATAGCCATTCATCTCTCTGACTATTGTTACCTAGTTAATGATGATTGGTAAAAGATTTTAGTTATAAAATAGTATTCCATCAAAATCCAGCTGAACTGAGTCAAATTGAGGGTAAAAAGCTGAGAAATTCTTCTCTTCCAGTAAGACTAAGTTAGTAAATAAAAATCCTGTCTATGTAAGTAAATGATGTAATTAAACCAGAGGCAATAATGTGAGCAAGGACTGTAAAGCTTGCAGAAGAAACTCACAGCATAAAACCATTCATCGCAAAAGTTAAATAAAAGCAATGATTTTAGGCTTTGAAATGCTATAGAAAATTAAGCTACAAAAAGTCCAACACACTTGTAATACTAGGCATCAGTAGAAGTTAAAATCAGGTGAAAATTACTAAACATATTTTTGGCTCTGAATATTAACAGTCATTAGATTAAGAAGACAGTTACTTGCAGCAAGAGAAATAGCACCCTGTATTAAAGACAACAGTGCTACTATAAGAAAGGGGTACAAAGAAAGCAAGCAAAACCAGAGCTTATATTCTGTCTACAAGGCAGTACATAGTTACATGCATGTGGAAAACAGAGGCATCACCTTGGTCAGCAAATGGGAAGGTTTTCCTGCAATGTTTCTCAGGAGAAGGGAGGTTTCCCTGTCCAGATAGGAGTGCTTGTGCAGGAAGAGAGAAAAACAAAAAAGGCAATGAGAGAAGTCAGTGGAGACTTTATGTTTTAAAATAAAACAGACAGAGCGAGAATGACTCCATAATTTATTTCACATCTATTTTTGTAACTGAGTGGAATATGTCCGTCAAGAATAAAATATTAAAAAAAAAAAAACCAACAACAAACCAGCACTAACAACTAAAAGAAGGTGAGAGGTAAAGGCCCCACCTATGCCCATGGGTATGTTCCAGGTGACTTGCCAATTGCTGGTTCTGAGTAACACATGCAAAGATCATGGAACTAGTCTGTCTTACAAGCCAGTGGTCAAGAGTGCTGTGCAGAAAGCACACATAAAACTGTGTCAAAGGCCAATGAGTACATGTAGTTCTATTAGGAATCTATAGGATTACAGAGATTTAAGCAGTAAATTCTAATCAGAACACAAACATTGTAAAAAATGGCAACTGTTTCTCATCAATTCAGTGAAAGTCACGCCAAGAGGAAAAACACTCATGTATTTTGCCTGATATTTTGTTCCCAGTAAAATTTTATCAATCCTTTTATTACAGGACAGAGTTAAGGACTTTCACAGAAAATGAACAGTGACTATTTGCCCCGAAGTGATTTAAGTTTATTCAATTAATATCTCTCTGACTAGCAATGACGCACATAATGTAGTACCTAACTACCAATTATACAGTCTTCATAACTTAAAAATATCCATCTTATTTTAGATGATATGAATGTGTGTGTCCACTCGCGTGTGCATGTGGAGCTGGAGTTGCAGGCGAGTGTGAGTTACCTGGAGTGGATAACTGCAAACTGAACTCAGATTCTTTGGAAGAGTAGTATACTGTCTTTACAACTTACCTACCTCTCTCTCATGGCCCTCTTGATAACTTAAATAGCACACTGTAATGCAAGTGTACATAAGTACATTTAATTCTTAAACTGCAACTATTTTGATATGTGTAACATTTGAACTTCCCTATAGCTTAACAAATTTGAATTAGTGTTTAATACCATGTAATTACTTTCACAATTGAAAGCAATGAATGCTGAATGGAAGGTATTGTATCAAAAAGTATTCCTTAGCGGAATACTTTATAAATCTAACCATATCACATTACTTTGACAATTTTTTTGGAAATAAAATCCAGTGAATAGGTACAAGATCTGTAGACACTTTCAAAAAGTCTATATAGATGATACAGCATATTAAAGACTGGAAGCATTGTTATAAAGATACTAACTTAAACTTAGTACAAATCTACACTGTGTTGAATCTACTATATGATACTTCTTTGTATTGCTAAAGCTAGTTTTAGTTCAAGATGAAACTGTATAACCAGCCTCTCTCATTCATTCTCTCCAAACAACAAAAAGAAACCTAGTGGTGTGTGTTGGGGGGATCCATCATGATCTTCACTGAAAAGGTCAAACATTAAGAACTGAGAAAATTATTCCAAGGCCTTCATTTATCTTTATGCAAAAGTCAAAGATAAAGACCAGTTATCTCATCCATAAAACAGTAGGTAGGCAGAAGTTTCTGAAAATTCAAATTTAGTTTAAGATTACTGTTCAACCCAGACTAGAAAGCACACAGAAGTAGAAAGAATAGAAACAAAATTTAAAAATACAAGCTATTGCTTTTGCTGATGTCGTTCACTCATTATTTTGTCATTTACACATGAGAAACAATATTTTCCACAAATATGTAAGACATAGCATGAATCTGAAAAAAGTAATTTGTGTGAGGTGTGTGCGTGTATCTCCATATGTGGGTATGTGTTTGTGTTGATTACATGTATGTGCCTGTGCTGGCCTCAAGTTGGTGTTGGTGTCTTTCTCAATTATTCTCCACCATGTAGAAGGGGGCAGAGTCTCTTATTGATTTGGCTAGTCTATTTAGCCAGCTTTTACTGCAATCCTGTCTCAGTCTCCAGTGGCTGGGATTGCAGGCAGGCTACCATGCCCACTTGACATTTATATGGGTCCTGGAGATCCAAACTCTGGTCTTCTATCTACACAAGTGTGTTTTATCCCCTGAGCCATTTTTCCAGCCCAAGAAAATAATTTCTTGAAAATGTATCACAATTTATCTTAGGAAGGTTACTTTTCCAGAAAGAGCCCCAAATAATGGAATATCAATATTCATCTAACCACATCACATTTCAAGTTTAAAAAAATTGTGGTGCCTCTCTGTCTTGTGTGCATGTGTGTTGGAGTACACATTCTACATTGTAGAAGTCAGAAGATGTAAAAATCAGTTCTCTCCTTTCACCATGTAAGCACTGAGTCACGCCCAGGTCACTGAGCTTGGTGACAGGTGCTTTTATTTATTTATTTATTTATTTATTTTTTATAAATAATTTATTTATTTTTGAACATGAAATGCTTTTTTATAGCATGTTTCACAAGGGGAGGGGGTAAGAGGGGCCAGATGGTGGAAAAGTACAAAATCTTCTTGGCCTGTGCCTTGAAACATGTCATGGTCTATACGGTACACTGCCTTGAATTATGATCTACCTGCTGTTCTTCAGAAGATATGGTACACTGCTTGAGTTATGGTCTCCCTGCTATTCTTAAGATGATATGGTACACTGCTTTGAGTCTATCTGCAGTTGCTAAGCAGGATCTTGCAGTTGCCAAGCTTCAGAGGACATTGTGCAGGTGGGGAAAGGTGGGGGGTGAGGGTAAGGGCGAGGGTCCTGGCTTCTGGCATCTCCCCCTTCTCTGTTTAGTTAGAGAAGGCATCTTATGATCAATCCCAACTATGTGAGTTTTGAATTTGGATGTCTAATTATGGGGGGTCTTAGACAAGTTCACAACCCCAAAACACTGATGTGAGACGAGTCACATCGATGGTCGAAGGTTTTAGGCTGTCGACGATGGGCAACGTCAAGGGACTCTGATGTGGGTGAAAGGAGGGTGAGGGCCCTGTCTTAGGCCATGTAGGCTGCACCCACTCCCAGCACCACGCACTCCTTTTCGGCTGCATTGGGTGGGCCCCTGGGAAGTGGACCTACAATAATCCCGTCATTGGGCTAACTCACAGCCATCCTAGTCCCTTGTAAATGTTCAATTTACCAACCATTTGTCAGTTTGGGGTGTAATATTGTCATAAAGGAAGGCTCCCCAATGTTAGCGGCCATATCAAGGGCGGCCTTGGTTTAGGAAAAAGCCAATTTTTGTTGTGGTGATCAAGAGGCCAAGCTCTCTATCGAGAGAAACGGGGGCAAAGCCAGGCATACCAGGAACCCTTCTGGAGGGCGTGGAAGTCTAGCGGTCGACCGTAGGGGGGAGGCAGGGGAGCTGGCAGCTGTGTCAGTCTCTTGCAGAGTCACTTCTGGATCCTCTTCAATTTTCGGCTGATGGTAATGAACTTCAACCGTCTTCTTGATGGCAGCATCAACCTGGTTCCGTGGATGACAGGTCGCGGGTTTTGATCTCTGTCTCGCTTAATCTTGATGTCCTGCGCACATCCTCTCAATGAGGGTCCGTCCAGAGGGGTCCGTTCCTCGAGCCCCACGTCTGGGTGCCACTTGACCCGACTGGCAGGCCCTAGTTATTCATGGGGGCGAGGAGGACTGCAACCTGCTATTCTTCAGAAGATATGGTACACTGCTTGAGTTATGGTCTCCTTGCTATTCTTCAGATGATATGGTACACTGCTTTGAGTCTATCTGCAGTTTCCAAGCAGGATCTTGCAGTTGCCAAGCTTCAGGGAACCTTGTGCAGCTGGGAAAAGGTAGGGGGTGAGGGTAAGGGCGAGGATCCTGACTTCTGGCCCATCTGGATTAGAACTTCTAATGGCAGGCATCACGGGTGATTCATTTTTGCCTGGGATGCTGCGTGAGTTCAAGCTCCTGGGAGTCCCTGTTTCTCTCGGTTTTCTGGGGTTGAGTACGGAGCTGCCGCCTGCGACCTACTCTATGACAGGTGCTTTTATTGACTGTGCTATCTTGCTAGTTTTAGAAAATGAAATCTACCCCAGGCCCTAGTGGCGCACGCCTTTAATCCCAGCACCCAGGAGGCAGAGGGAGGTAGATCTCAGAGTTCGAGGCCAGCCTGGTCTACAGAGTGAGTTCCAGGACAGCCAGGACTACACAGAGAAACCTTGTCTCAAAAACCATGGAAAGAAAACAAAAAGGGAGGGAAGAGAGAAAGAGAGAAGCTTGCCTCACATCACCACAAAAGCTATGACTTGTTAAATTTAATTCCAGACATCAATTTTAACATAAGCTTAAAAAAAGCTTACAATATGTACTTAATGTAGTAATTAGTTATAAACATCTTAGCACCTGGTTTTCAGAAAATATTTTGGTGGTTGCTTAAGAAACAGATCCAGGGGACCAGATGGCTCAGCAGGTGAAAGTGCTTGCTGTACACACATGAACATGAGTTTAATCCCTGAAGTCCTTGTACAAGGCTAGATGTGGTGCCACCCATCTGTAACTCCAGCACTCCCGTGGCAAGATTTCCATGGACAGGAGAACTGACTGGAATAGCCAGACAACATGGTAGAAACAATAAGAGCGACCCTACCTCAGAACATCCTGGAAGGAGAGATCGATTCTCCACAGTAGTCCTCTGACTTCTTTACAACTGTGGTGATGTGCATGTTCTCCTCTCCTACTTAATAATGTAATTTTTTTTAAAGTCATGGGGATTAGAGAGATGGCTCACTGTTTAAGAGCACTGGCTGCTCTTCCAGCGGACCCAGGTTTGATTTCCAGCATACATACATACATACATACATACATACATATGTACGTACGTACGTTCACAGCTGTCTGTAACTCCAGCCCTAGGGGAACAGATGCCTTCTTTCAGCCTCCACAGGCACCAAGCATCCATGTGGTGCACAGACACACATGCAGACAAAGACCCATACACATAAAGTAATTTAAAAAAAAAAGACATAGTTTAGATTTTGGGGGGAGAGAGACCTGATCCAGAAATATATTACACATCATATGAGTTTCATTTATTACTATAAATAATAAAAAATGACTTATGAAAATACTACTGAACAGTACTTTGCTAATGGGGACAATACTCTGAAAGTACAATAATTATTTGGGTTGAAAGTTTTACTGAACAACAGAAAAAACTAGAAAAGCAGAATGTCAGAGCCTTTTTTTAATGGAGGGCAGATCCATATTGCTTGTATTTAAATTACAGATGTGTGTAACAGGAGGCATGGCACCTAGAAACCAGAGCTAAAATAAATTCTCTTTTAAATAAATACCTACATTACCTATTTCCCTCTTTAGTATCAGCTAGCTACACAGTGCTCCTTAATCCTCACTTTCAGAAGGAAGAGAGATCAGGCCTCTTACTGGAGAAATGAGGTGTGCCATTAACAGCCAAGGTTTCTTGGCAAATACTGCTAGTTAGCAAAAATACACTCTGGTCAGCAAGGTGGCACAGCATTTGCTGTGGAAAGCCTGACATGAGTCTGATCCCCAGAACCCACGTAAGATGGAAGGAAAGAACCAACCTCACAGAATTGTCCTCTGAACTCCACATGCACACTGTGGTACACAGTGTGGTACACTGTGGTATCCATTACAATAAAAATAAACAAAAACTCACACTTGTATGTCTTCATTTTCTCTTCTATTTATGCCTTTTCTCTCTCCATTCAGCCATTCTTTAGACTCTAACTTCAAACCTGGAGCTACACCAGGCCCTGGAGTAGAAAAGGTAGTCACATATTGTTGCCTTGTCTAAGAACAAGAAACTTAGTCCTTGTTCTCTCTGAGCTGCCAGGCCTTTAATTCCCTAATATCTTCCTGTGTTGTCCACAGACAACTATAATCAACTGTGCTAGGTGGCATGGATGGGAGGGAGGAGCAGGTGAGCACCTATACCAAAATTAGGGGTTCAGCAAAGTATTCCTGAAAATGTAGAGTCTTGGAGGATGAGTTGGAGGCTGGAAGGGTGGCATAGGTAGAGGAAATGAGAAAATAAGCAAACATTTGAGATCAGTGATTCTCAGAGGTAGCAAGTGCTGTCTTGAATTTGGTATCTCAGAAAAATGGTGAGGGTATAATGAGCATTCCCAATAAAGATAAGAGGAAGGGTTAGCGGTATTTATTGAGAAGATAGTTGGAGATGCCAGATGGCTTAAAGCACAGTACAACATCATAAAGTACAGATCCATCCCCACAGGACATTTATGTCGTAACATGGAAAATCATAGATGAAAAGTCTTGTGTATTTTATATAAAAACACAAATTATTTTTTGTATAATATAAATTTTCATACTTTGGATTTTAGACTATTTTGTCTTGTGAAACAGACTGAGAAAATTCTATACTTTTTATTTTATTATGTTTCATAATATCAAATATAATGGGTTTGATGACATTCGTGCATGTAAACATGGTAATTTGCTTATATTCACCTTCCCTCTTACCCGTGCTGTTCGTGTTGGCCTCACCTGTCCATGTTTTTTTTTGTGTGTGTGTGTGTGTGTAAAACTTATGAAGAACTGTTTATAATAATGGAAACCATTACTAATGGAACCCTAGCTTGAAGTAAGAGCCTCCAGTATCACAACTGGCAGTGTCAAATACACTGAGATCTAAAATTCCTTTGAACAAAATTAAGAACTAAATACTATATTAGTTAAAATACAAAATTCAGGAATTTCATTGAACTTCATTAGTACAGACTGTTTGAGAAATACATGTTTACAAAAATCAAATATCAAAAATAACTTCTTACTACCCTATCTCATTTAAAACTGCAAAAGACTTATCACCATAACTACAGCCAGATGATGGGGAGTGTTTAAAATGCAATCACTCAGTATTGCTAAGGCAGGAAGAACTCCAAGTCTTCCATAGTCTCCGCTGAGCCTGTCTTAGCACACCACCATCACTACTCCAGTTCAGGGCCCCTCCCGTCTTCTCCCACCACACACAGACATGTCGTGTCTGGTACCATCACAGGGCACTCATAGTCTACTCTTTTTTTTTTTCTCCTTTTTTTGGTGTTTTTTAAACAATCAAACTACTGATCACTTCGATGAGAACTCTAGATTAAGAACACATGGATTTTCATTACTATCTAGCATTCTTTAATAGCACTGGCAAAATATTTATGCATTACGTATTTTTTATTATAAATTACTTAGGTTTGTTTTTCTTTATCCTAGATGTTAGGGCATTATATTCTTTTATATTGTAGGGAGGTAGGAGATTTTTTGTTAACTATGAATTTTGTTGGAAGTAGTAAAGATAGTGTTATAAAGTATTTGTTATTTTTAAAAGAGGATGAAATGGATTACAAGCTACTGCTTGGTAAAAAGAATGAATACTAGCCAAAGAATACAGTTTTGAAACTAAGTATTTAGTTAAGTACCAGTACAGAAGAAAAAGTACACCTTACAGTCCCACCCTGAAGAACAGCTAAATCTGTCAGTGTTTACAGAAGCTGATGAAGGCCCTTAGATTCAGAATTTTAAAGTGGTGTCAATAAGAAAAATCCCTTATAATAGGTAGTCTACCTTGAGTGTTAACATTCAACAGCATTGTATTACAAGGTGGCTATCTGGTTCTGCTCATTTTCTTTAAAATCTGGTTTAACTTTTATTTGAAAAATTTAACAAACAGTGCTAGAAAAATTGGATTTCTACCTGCAGAATATTTGTTTGTATTTTTCACATTGTAAACAAAACATCATCCAACATGGATCAGAGACCTTAATTTAAAGCCTGAATCACTGAAACTTTTAGAAGAAACCAGAGGTGATATGGGGTAGGCAAGAACTTTTTGAAAGAACACCAACAGCACAGAAACTAACTCTAAGTATCAACAGATGGAAATACATGAAAATAAAATGTTTCTCTACATCAAAGGACAGTCAGCAGAGTTAACAGATAACACACACAATGGGGGGGAATCTTCAGCTACAGTTCACACAAGGGGCTGTAGACAGAACTTACAAAGAATTACAGAAATTGAGCACCATGGGAGGAAAAAACCCTGCCAATCAACAAATGGGTAAATTAACTGAAAAGACAGTCTTCAAAAAAGAAATACAAGTGGTCAATAATTATCTTTAAAAAGTGTTTAATATCTCTAGCATTCAGGGAAATGCAAATAAAAACTACTGTGAACCTAAGTGGTGGTAGTGCAGGCCTTTAATTCCAACACTTAGGAGGCAGAGCCAAGCAGATCCTGTGTGAGTTCAAGGCCAGCCTGGTGTGCAGAGTGAGTTCCTGAGCTACACAGAGAAATCCTGTCTTGAAAAACCAGATAAAACCAGATAGATAGATACATACATAGATAGATAGATACATAGATAGACAGAAAGACAGACAGACAGGTAGGTAGGTAGATGGACGAATGAGCTTTGAGATACCACTTCACTCTAATCAAAATATCTGTTAACAGATATGACAACCATGTTGGAGGGGACGTCAAGAGTTAGTGGAAGTAGTGTAAATTAATACAGTCACTGTGAAAATCATGCAGTGTCTATAGTAAGTGCTTTAAAATCTTCCTTTGTGTTCTTAATAATAATTTCCCTTGAATTTTTCCTATAGACTGTCTTAACACCTATTATTCCTATTGAGGGGTAGCAATATGTATATTTACTATCATAAAATATCTTGCAGGAAAATGGATGGTCATATAAGCTTAGAAAGAAAAATAATCGCATGTTCACTCTCATATAGATTCCAACCAATAATATTCATATATAAACAAATGTACACTAGGTACAGTATAACCTGAAGAAAAAAGAGAGACAAAAAAAGCTGTTTTTCTACTTCTGCCTGTCATAGATTATTTTGTTTTGTTTTTTGATGGTGGGCAAGTACGTAAAATATATCCAATAATTAAAGTGTAAAATCTAATGTGAAGCTCCATAGCTCCATAGCTTCCATCCCAAATGCCTACTCTAGCTGTATGGAAATTCACTGAACTGTGGAGACTTTGGGTCTGGTTAATCTTGATGTAGATTTTTTTGTTTTTAAATTTACAAGTCTTTTTAAAGAACTAAATTTTTTAAACAAAAGAAAAGTTGACCTAATTATATGATCAGACGTCATCATTTGGAATTCTAATGAATCTATTTTTCTTCGTCTACTTAAATAGCCCCATGACATGCTTACAGAACTTACAGGTGTCAGCTCAGCCTGCTCTTCTGTGAAGTCAGAGTGGTGCTTGGCCTGCTTACTGGGACAGCTCAGAGAGATAGCATGCTGTGAAAATGGAGGAAGGAAAACAATGATAGGTAATGGAGGTGAAAAGAGCAGCTCTCCTAATCACGCACAAAGAGAAACGGATCACTGAAGTGACAAGCAGCAATGAAAAAAATAGAAATATTTTTTACCGTTTATTCTTTTACACAAGAATTAGAAAGAAAATTAAGAACCAGATGATCCGCCTAATCTTTAACAATTTAAGAATAGCCTTATTTCACTTCTAGACAATCCAGCTGTTAGAAAACCTTTGCAGCAGTGTTGTCCAGAAGCAGTTTATGCTAACGAGCCTTTACTTGCCCTGGACCACTGGCCATACTCTAGTCTCCTACCACTATGTTCATTATCCCTCAAAACCAGTGCTACATTCCCAGCACCTCAGGCTTTTGCCTTTCTCTTTTTCTTCTTCCCTTACAGAGAAAGTCATGTCTCAATCAGCAAAGTGTATTCTGTACTAAATTCACATTTCCCGATCCACCTGTTCATGTTTTATAAGAAGCTAAGCATGTCTCATTCCTCCTTCACTATGCCTGACATTGAAATGGGCCAACCCGCTAGGGTATGGACAGGGCAAAAAAAAAAGTTCAACTGTTCTGGCTAGCCTGCCTCTTGCCTCTTGCTTCTCTGTACTGCCATATTTCCTGAATCCATATGTGGCAGTTGGGCCACTTCCTAGCCTCCCATTAATTCCTCACTTCTCTGCAACTCTTTCCCCTCAAAGATTTCAACCTTTGAGTGGTAAAGCATTCTGTATTTAACCTTCAAAGTGATTAATGACCTTGCATGTGTGATGTGTTTGTGTATGCCTATGTAGTCACAGGCTGATGTCTGATATCGTCCTCAATAATGCTCCACCATATTTGCTGAGACAGGAACTAAACTTGGAGCTCATTCATTTGGCAATGGTGTCTGGCTACCAAACTCCAGGACCCACAAATCACTGTCGTTCAGGACTGGGGTACAGACCTATATCATCATGCCTAGTTTTTACATGGATGTTATGGATCTGAACTCAGGTTCCCATGTTTTCATAGCAAGCACTTAATTCACTGAGCTATCTCTCCAGTCCCTGTTGACGACAGTTTATTCTTTGCAATCCAGTGCAGTGCCTAGGCTCTGAGTATCTGTACGATATTAAGTAGCTACTTATGGAATGCATAACTACTTCTGCTGTGTCTTCATGCCATATGCTTTGTTAGATTAAGACTCTCTTCACTTTTCTATGTACTATCCATTAAACATGTTCTGTAGCACTATTTCAGTTACTAGATCAAAGAAGTCTATAAATTCTATATGGTCAAGGTTGTTCTCACAAACTAGAAATGGGAATAGCCATGACAAACAGAAAAAGGTCATGACAAATGCAGCCAACTCTCAAATAGCTTACAGAAAAAAATACACAGAGAAGGAGATTAATTAAGAAGGAGCATTAAGATTAATGTTCCAGATATAACAGGAGGAATGTACATCTGGACTCACAGAGACAGCACAAACAAGGCCTGCAAGAGTTTAAGCTAGATGGGGTCCCAGCACTAAGAGGGGGAAGTGCACATGGGGTCCCATCCCTAAAGAAGCTATCTGCAATTGATTCCCTCTAGCAAAGGAAAAATCAGTTTTCTCCATTTAAGTCTCACAGATATACTAGCCATATCTCTAGGCAGGTCAAGAGGTTACAGTGATACTAACAAGGTATTTCTATTTTCTTTCCAAATCCCACTAAAACAAAAATAAAGAGTTTAAAAAGATGTCAAACTTACAAGCAAACGTGGACAGTTTCTGGAAGATACAAAGTGTATGTGTATTAAGCAACCTGAAAGGATGAATGACAGCTGACTGCTGCCCTAGCTTGAAGAGCAGAACAGCACCTGGCTTTGTGTCATGTGCTCAGAAGCAGCGTAGTAACAAGTGGGACTACACAGATAGAAACAAGTCACTTGGG
This sequence comes from Grammomys surdaster, assembly GCF_004785775.1. Lineage (NCBI taxonomy): Eukaryota > Metazoa > Chordata > Mammalia > Rodentia > Muridae > Grammomys > Grammomys surdaster. The sequence continues at coordinate 14,232,654 of NW_021604613.1, forward strand.
AAAGCAGTCACTCCCTAGAGCTCGTTCTTCATCTGCCCATCAGCAGTGTACTTATGTTCAGGCTAACATTCATTCATAGACCCCCAACAGGCCAGTCCACTGCTTGAGATGAGGTCCACTCAGTTCTGCAACCTCAGGCATATCATCTTCAGAGTCCATGCTGTTCACGTGGGACCTTTCTGGGGCTCATTAAATGATAGGTAGTTGTATGGAAAAGTGCCCACATTGGTAAGAACAGAAATAACCAAGGCTTCTGAAAACATCACGGTGCACAGGAAGCAGTAATATCTTACAGTAATTAATGTTAAGTCTAAGGCCCCTCTGAGGCATGCTCTTACTCATTTACAAAAGCTATACCATATACATTAGGCATTGGTCTCATAATGTTCTTCATGGCACTCTTCCTGTTCTGTATTCACTTACGAATTTTGGGTGTGAGTTTAAAATAAACAGTAGTATCTGGTGACTTTTCTGAACACTCATTTTCTTTTTGATACTGCTATGTCTGGTGGTACACTCCTTCTGTGGACTATTTAGCTTAGAAGTACTTTTGATAAATTTTAAATGTTAAAGATGTAAGAAAGTCAATTAAACTATACTGAAACAAAACACAGCAATTTCTCTGTATTTTAAGGCCAAAATAACATAAAAATTTTCTCTATTTACCTCAGTAATTTGCTGTCCCTGGTGTGTTGTCAAATCAAGTTCTTGAGGGCGTGTCACTTTGTCAATATCCAAAGAATCCATGCTGGAGGCTGCAGAAGTGACGCTTGAACGGGAGGAGTTACTGACAGAGCGTGCTTCAGCATCGCTCACAGTGCCTGCTGAGGCGGTCCTTCTGTGCTGATTTGTCACTAAAGGCTTGGAATCTTCTACTACCGACTGCTGAGCAGCCTCATCCATGCTCAAGGAAGCCTGCTCTAACTGTGCAGTGATGTCATCCAGGGAGTAGTTAGCATGGGAAGGCTTAGTTGTTCTATTAGAGGAAGATGATAATCCTCTCAGGGTGCCATGTTTGGTCGTATGTCGGCTAGCAGGTTGCTTCTGAGTAACTTTTGGTTCTGTGACTTGACGCTTACTATTTCCTGAGCCAATGCTGCTCAGTTCCTGCTCTATAGAGCAGAGATCAGCCATCAGGGCATCCAGATCCACAGTTTCACCCTGATTCAGAGCTTCTACAGAGAAGACAAAAGTTTCAGAACATAATCAAAATCTATATATTCTATTTATAAATTAGCCACAGGCAGTGGGGAAAAAAGCAAAACAATACATTTCATTGGACCTAAAATCAATCAAATAAAGTACTTAACAGGTTTTGTTTTAAGTCCTGAGAGAATTTTTAGAAGCAAATAGCCTATCCTTTCAGATATCTGGTAAGACTGTATAGTTGTAAATAAAGTTGTAAGTTTAAAGACAAAATACTGAAAACACTTTGTACTATTCCATGGTTTTATCCCAATCTCTCAAGTAACTTTGTACTACTATGCTGGCTTGATGCAAATGAGAGTCATCCAAGAGGAGGAAACCCTGACTGAGAAAACAAAATGCCTTTGTAAGACTGGCTGTAAGGCATTTTCTTAATTAGTGAAGTCCAGCCCACTGTAGATGGTACCATCCCGGGGTTAGTGGTCCTAGCTTTCATAAGAAAACAGGCTGAGCAAGCCAGGGGAAGCAAGCCAGTAAGCAGCACTCCTCCATGCCTGTTTCAGCTCCTGCCTCCAGGTTCTTGCTAAGATCCTGTCCTGACTTCCTTCAATGAAAGAAGTATAAGCCAAATAAATCTTTGCTTCCCAATTTTGGTTATGGTGTTTCCATCACACAGTAGAACCCCTAGGGCAACTATTAATATGGTCAATATCCAGGTAGATATAGTTATTACCAAGAGAGAGAAGGGCATAAAGGAGAAAGTCTAAAAAAATTAGAACATTTATTGCAAACACTAAGAAGTGACTAGGTACATTAAAAACAGGTCACACAGGCTGATTTTTAAATTATTAAGAAAAATTTTCTTTAGCCTTTAATCCAGTCAGAAAACAATACAATGAGATTGCTGTGAGCTTTCTCCTTAGCATGCACAATATCAAATATTAAATATATGACAAGAAACTCATGTTATGTTCTAGTTTCTTTTTCTGTGATTAATCTGAATATTCATAAGTTAACTCAGAATGAAGAGATGGCTCAGGAGCTAAAAGCATCTACTGTTCTCTCAGAGAACCTGAGTTCCATTCCTAGCACCCATGTTAGATGGTTCACAACCACCTGTAAGTCTAACTTCAAGATTATCTGGCACTTCTGGCCTCTGCTGGGCCCGGCACTCGTGTGTATACCTACACACACGCACACGCACACACCGAATTTTCAAAAAGAAAACCAAAACTCAGTCAAGTTACGTATATAATTTTTATACCATTTGACATTTAGAATTCATTTCTATTATTCCTATATTATAGAACTTTACTTAATCAAATCTTACCATTCAAGTTGTATATGGAGAAACGGTAAGAAAAGTTGGCCATATTTGTTTCCTGGCGAAGAGGAGATCTTTTTACTGGTTCTTTGGGCTTGTCAGAATCCAAACTCTTTAAAAGAAGAAAGTTTAACAAGTTGTATTAATACGGTTTTCATTACACACAAAGATGAGTGAACTGCTATACTGTCTTAGTTTCTCTTGATGTGATGAAAACATCACAATCAAAAAGCAAGTTAGAGAGGAAAGGGTTTATTCAGCTTACGCTTCCATATCACTGTATGTCATCTAACGGAACATCTAAAAGAACAGGACAGGAACTCAGGCCAGGAACCTGGAGGCAGGAGCTGATGCAGAGGCCATGGAAGGTGCTGCATCTTGGCTTGCTGCTCATGGCTTGTTCAGCTTGCTTTCTTACAGAACTCAGGACCACCTACCCAGGGATGGTACCACCCACAATGGGCTGGGCCCTCCCCCATCCATCACTGATTAGCAACATGCCCTACAGGCTTGTCTGCAGCCCATCTTATGAAAGTATTCTCTGGAGCTTCCCTCCTCTCAGATGACTTAATTTTGTGTCAAGCTGACATAAAACTATCCAACACATATATTAAAAAAGCTAAAGTTTCTTCTAAATGCTAGCCCCATGGAAAAACATAATTGGTTTTCATTAGTTATCTCTAATTTCTAAATATATACTTACTTTTAATACACCATGGACTCAAAACGGTCACAGTTCAGGGTAAATATCTTTTCAAATATATCATTTAGTCAATGATTTCATTCTATCATTCTACATAAGTTCACTATGAAGTATATGACTATGGACATGGTAAAGAACCATGAAGAGAGTTTGGTTGTCTCTTACCTCAAGGGGTTATGTTTTTGATGTAGCATAGCCTCATTTATATCTCATTTATGTCCTATTATAAAGGACAATCATGAACTTCATTCCCTGCCTCCCTTCTCTCCTTTGTGGTGTTGAGGACTGAACCTAAGGCCTCGTGCACAGCAGACACTCAAACCTACCACCAGATCACACTCCTAGTCCTTATCGTCCTACAGTGACGCTCTTTTCACCTGTAACTCTTCTACAATAAGGGAAAAGGTATCTAAACAGAAAATCACAACAATGACGAGGAGGAGGAGGAAAAAAAATCCAACTACTTAAAGCTAGTCTGTTACAACTAATTTCTGTATAAATGTCATATAAAATAAGTTCAAGTTTTAAAAAATAATTTTGGTGCTGGGCATGGTAGCACATGTCTTTAATTCTAGCACTTTGGAGGCAGAGGCAGGCGGATCTCTGTGAGTTTGAGGTCATCCTGGTCTATAGAACAATTCCCAGGACAGCCAGGACTATACCCTGTCTTGAAAAAACAAAAACAGAATCTTGGATATTCTTATTTATAGAATTATAGAGTTACATTAGAATGCTATATTTATTATTTATCTATCTCAAGATTTTATAGCTCACACAAATAATGCCCATCTTGTTTTTAGATATACTCTCCTTGTAGCCCAAGCTGAGCTAAAACTTACTGTATACAGCAGAAAATGATCTTAAATGAAGATGACCTGCAGAGTGTTGGGATTACAGTTAGGAGCTACCACACTGCCTTAAGTGGTACTGGGAATGGCACCTGGTCTCTGTGTTGTTAGGGAAGCATATATGCTCCCAGTCTCCATTCCATTTTTAAAGATTTATTCTTATGTGTATGAGTATTTTGCATGAATGCATGTAAGTGTACCGTGATGATTTGAATATGCTTGACTCAGGGAGTGGCACTGATAGGACGTATGGCCTTGTAGTAGGTGAGGCCTTGTTGGAAGTGTGTCACTGTGGGCCCGAGCTTTAAGTCCCTCGTCCTAGCTGCCTGGAAGCCAGTCTTCTCCTAGCAGCCTTCAGATGAAGATGTAGAACTCTCAGCTCTGGCTGCACCATGCCTGCCTGGATGCTGCCATGCTCCTGCCTTGATGATAATGGACTGAACCTCTGAACCTGTAAGCCAGCCCCAATTAAATGTTGTCTTCATAAGAGTTGCCTTGGTCATGGTGTCTGTTCACAGCAGTCAAACCTAACTAAGACATGTACCATGTGTGCATGTAGTTCCCATAGAGGCTAGAAGAGGTAACTGAATCCCCTAAAACTGGAGATACAGTTATGAGCTGCTACTTGAGTGCTGAGAACCAAACGTCTGCCCTCTGCAAGAACAGCCAGTGTTCTTAACCACTAAGCTATTTCTTCAGTCCTATATCCTGTTTTTGAAGCTCTCAAATGAATGTGACCCAGAACCTACTCAGTGTTTTTTTTTCTTCAAAATTTCAAAAAACAGCTATGAAATTCTTCTTTAACCTTAAACCTAATTCTTAAGAAATAATTTTAATTAATTCTTTCAATAAAACTGGAGGGAAAATATTTTTCATTAAATTTCTATAAAATAATATGACTAAAATTGAAGACTTATGAAAAGTCAACTTCTTTCCAGTTCAAATAAATGAACTTGCATTTTTAATTACCTGTCCATGGTGCTGAGACATCAAAGGAGATACTGAGAAACACCCTTTAGGTCAAGAAATTAGTAATATAATATGGTGATTTTTAACCTTTGAGAAGGTTGCTAAGAATTTGCAAGAAAACCTACAGATCTTCTTCCAAGAAAATGCCCAACATACAAATTTTTTGCAAATCATTAACTATTTAAAACTTGTTTGATTAACCTGTAACATTGAATATTGCACAGGTAGTGAACTAAAATACTGAAATAAATCTGAATCTTAGTAAGTCAATTATTTCTTAAAATATCCATAAAACTAACATGTTTTTTTTGTTTGTTTGTTTTTGTTTTTTCGAGACAGGGTTTCTCTGTATAGTTCTGGCTGTCCTGGAACTCACTCTGTAGACCAGGCCGGCCTCGAACTCAGAAATCCGCCTGCCTCTGCCTCCCAAGTGCTGGGATTAGAGGCGTGCGCCACCACCGCCTGGCTAACATGTTTATAGTAAGTCATAATATGCACTGGTTTTAATGTTTCTCTGAAATGACATATTTCTATGATAAAAGTTAGGCAACTGGAAATATATATGAGAATATAGTACTAAATGTGGAGAACCACCATCTGAGTGGAGTTCCTTCCTCAGCCAAGGCCGCTTGACTCATTCCTACTTGCTTTCTCTTTTTGGCCTCCTACTCAAGTATACAACCACTTGGTCACAGACACAGCATAGTAGCTGGCCCTTGGATAATTTCTTTTAAACACTATTATTTGTTTCTTCTCTTCACAGCTGTATTAATTACTTTCATTCTGACAGAGACAATATATAGAACAAAGAGTTTATTTGGGTTTAGGGTTCCAGAGGGATAATCATCATCCATCATGGCAGAGAAGCCTGACAGGGTGAGTTGGTAGGTGAAGCAGAGGGAGCAAACTAGAAGAGGTGTGAAGTTTGAAACTCTCAAATATGTCCCTCTGTCATACTTCCTCCAGAAAGGCCACACCACCTCCAATAACCTCTCCAACAGAGCTACTGACTTAGGACCAAGTATTTAAACACCTAATTTTATAAGGAACACTTCTTATTCAAACCAGCACACCGGCATATTACTGGACACTCCGTCATCATCTTTATGACAACAATGCTTTCTGTAAAAAAAGGTTAAGAATTAAGAAGTGGCTCAGTTAAGTGCTTATAACACATGTATGATGGCCTGAATTGAGATCTGCAGCACCCATGTAAAAAGGTGGGAATGTATGCCTGGGTGGGTCTATCAACTTGGCAATGGGGAGGCAGAGACATGAAGATCCCTGGGGCTTGCTGGTCAGCCAGTCTAGACAATTGGTGAGCCTCAGGGTCAACAAGAGACTGTTTCAAAAAATAAAGGGTGAAGGCTAGAGAGATAACTTAGATGGTTAATGTAGTGAGAATTTTGGTTTCTACAACAAAACACAGAAATAGGAATGTGCATTCATTTTAATCTCAGGTGTGGGGACGTGGGGCTGCTTCAGACTTTCTGCAGCAGCTGCCTTGTGCCCTAGCAGAGGTGTGATTTTGTAAGCTGCAGATAGTTTCTGTGACTGTGTGACATTTGAAATTCTGGGGGACTAGGAGGGTAGGGTGGGTAACAGGTGAAGGGTGGGAGGTGGCTATTGGTAGCAGTTTGTTAAGTAGTCATGCTCAAAGAAGAAAGAAGAAGAAGTTAGACATCCTGCCAGTGAAGAACAAACCTTCCCCAAGGAATTCAACGCTCCAATCAGCAGGAAGTAGTCTAACAATAATGTTGCCCCCTTTCCTTTCTACCCTTTTATCTATCCTGTCTAGTGATAGGGATTGAAAGGATGGAAAAGGGTGAAGAATGGTGGAAGAAAGAAGAATACATGGAGTAGCAAAGACAGTTACAGTCCTTGCTGTCAAGCCTTAAATTCAATCCCTGAGACCCACATGGTAGAAAGCGAGAACCAACTCCACACGTTCTCCTCTGACCTCTATATACTCCACAGCATGCAACCCCTACCTCCATACAGTATAAATATGCCATAAAAACAGAGATAGGTACAAGATATAATGGCTAATCTTGAGTATCAAGTTGGCTGCATCTGTAATAAAATAAAGTTCAAGCAGCTGTGCACAGCTGTGAAGGATTTTCTTGACTGGATTATTTGAGATGGGAAGGCCCATTCCTTCTGGTGGCATCTCACTTAAAAGGTCATGAAAGAAGGAAACTTTTGCTTTTTTGCCTGCTTGCATACCCTCTCACTGGCAAGTTCATCTATCCTGTGGCTAACTTATTCCTTTGCTGGTATTAGAATCTACTTCTTTAGGATCCAACATAGACTAATCACCAGAAGCTCTCTAGGAATGCCCCAGGACTTCAGCATCAGAATGGGAGTGCTAAGACCTGCACCTCTGGACTCAGCAATTACTGAATTCTTGGCCTTCCCATCAGGAGCAGCCATTGCTGGCTGGATCACAGTCTGCAAAAACTGTAATAACCACCTCCTTTAATATATATGTATTCATTCTACCAGTTCTGTTCCTTAAGAGAATGCTGACTAATCCACCAGATGTCAACCTCTGGACTCTCTATACCTGTGTCCACACTAACATGCTTATCACTGAGAACTGCAAAGAAGGGAATTAAATAGAAATGGTTTGGTACTTACAGACATCAAAAGACAGTTAAAGTGTTACCTTTTCTTATTACAGCTTGTAGTAGTTAGAATGAGAATCGCTCCCATAGGCTCATATATTTGAGTGTCTGGTTCCCAGATATGGCCTTGTAGGAGGAAGTTTGTGGTTGGGGGTAGGCTCTGAGATTTCAAAAGTCCAGCTAGATCTAGTTCCTCCCTCTATCTCCTGCTTATAGAGCTCAGCAGCTCAAGTCATCCTTGAATTCCATCAAGTAAAACCAACCTTGAGTTACATGAGGCTCCATCTCAAAAAATTAAGCAACCATACATTACCACATCAGCAACAAAAAATCCACAGCCCCATAAAACAAAGAAAACAGCAAAACAAAAACCAAAATCCAAACACACTTTTTAGAACTATTTTAAATGTAGCCTGGATAAACTTTTATTCAGTATTTTGAATATATGAATATTCAAAATATTTCAGTATTTTGAAAATATGAGCTAGAAAATACAAATGTCATAAAACGGTTTTAAATTGGTTATAGAACAAAATATGTCAAAATTTAGATATTTAAACTTTACACTTTAAAATTGTCTTGGCTTGCCGGGCAGTGGTGGCGCACGCCTTTAATCCCAGCACTTGGGAGGCAGAGGCAGGGGGATTTCTGAGTTTGAGAGTTCGAGGCTAGCCTGGTCTACAGAGTGAGTTCCAGGACAGCCAGGGCTACACAGAGAAACCCTGTCTCGAAAGACCAAACCAAAAAAACAAAAAGTAAACCCTAGAATGACTACAGAAAAGGAGCTGGGTGGGGCAATAGCTCAGTTGGCAGACCACTTGCAAGAACAAGGACATGTAGTTGACTCCCAAACCCAAATCTAAATGGTGGGCACTTGTAAATCCTAGCCCTGGGGAGGCAGGCATAGCAAGATCCCTCAGGGTCTAGCCTAATTGGTAAGCATTTTGCCAATGAAAGACATATCATATCTGGAGACTTCTCCTTAGGGAGCTCATTCTGACATTTTCCTACTTTCTTCTGAGCACCTTCACCCATTCTAGCCCTGGTGCTTAAGCTTATACTAAACTTATCCTTAATAAAAATCTCCCAATTCTGTTTCATTAAAAGGGGGAGGGGCTAGGGGAAAAGAAGAGGAGAGGAGAGGAGAGGAGAGGAGAGGAGAGGAGAGGAGAGGAGAGGAGAGGAGAGGAGAGGAGAGGAGAGGAGAGAGAAAGGACACTATGTTTCAAAGAAGTGGTTCGAAGAAAGAAACCCTGAGGATAGATGTCCTTTGGTCTCTACCTGCATGTACATGTACACATAGTTGAACATGCATATAAGCATATGCAAATAATAACCATAAAAGATATTATCTTGCATTATAAAGTTTCTATTCATCTACCTGTTAATTTTTTTTTCTTTTAGCAATATTTTAAAACTTAGCCTGCATTCATATCTTTTGTCTATACATGAAATGTTAAACATGATGGCTTCCAATCTTCAACCAGGTTTTCAACACTTCTAACCTGAGTAAGTCTGTCCAGTTCCCCAAGCCAAGCTCCAAACATTTTATCCAGGTCCTGATCTTCCTTGTCACTGTCTTCTTCGGCACCATGGTCAATCTCTTCATCGGACAGTTGCTCCATCTGAAATACAGATATTTATGTTGAATGAGAAGTTGCAGATCTAACTTAAAAAGTACCCAGAACAAGGTCTGTTGTATGATGTCACTCTCTGAAATCAAATCTTCAAAATTAAATCATGCATAAGAAAACAGAATTCGAGGCTAGCCTGGTCTACAGAGTGAGTTCCAGGACAGGACAGCCAGGGCTATACAGAGAAACCCTGTCTCGAAAAAAACAAACAAACAAACAAACAAAAACCCCAAAAAACAAAAGACAAAACAAAAACAAAAAAAAAACAGAAATGATTAACAATGAAGACAATGTTGACAAGCAGAAATGAGGAAGGAAGCTTCCATTCTTTAAGGAACAGGGGAGGCTGGGAAGTTAGTTCCCTCAGAAAGGGAGACTATCAAACTATTATGACTAAATTCACAAACAACAATTTCAAAAATATACAGAGTACTCCTTTCAATTATCAGAGTGTAGCTGTAGTATCCATCTCTCTGCTGACAGACTCTAATACTCCAAATATACTTTCAAAGACTTCAAATAGAATTCCATATATTAGGCTATTTTGTCGGCTATGTTAAAATTTCACTTAAATTTCCTGATCCATTACACAAGGACAACTATGTTCTGAAACAGAGAACACTCTGTACCTCATATCATGTACCAGCATGCAGAACATGCAGAGTTACTGAAGATACAATAAAACCCAAGTCATTGGCAGGTAAAGCTCTGCAAATTCCTAGCCTTCAGAGACCTCTCCTCACCGTTTCTTTCTCTCTTTATTTTGGCTTTTGAGACAGCATTTCTTTGTGTAGCATTGGCTGTCCTGGAACTCGCTCTGTAGACCAGGCTGGCCTCGAACTCTCAGAGATCTGCTTGCCTCTGCCTCCCAAGTGCTGGGATTAAAGACACGCGACACCTGGCTCCCCTCACCATTTCTTGCTTCCTCAGTCCTCCAGCTTTTTAGACACCCTGTCTTGCTTATTGGAACATACAGACATGCTCCAACTTCTAGCCTTTTCAATGTCAGCTCTCCGACCTGGAACTCCTTCCTCCAGATGTGTGTGCCCTTGCTTCATTTAGGGTTCTGCCTAAATAAGCATCCCATCAAAATAGGACTTCACTCTTGTTACATTCTAGCCCTTGTATCATTTTAGTTTCCTTTATATTAGTTTTTTTTGGGGGGTGGGGAGGGTTGGGGCGGAAGAGAGATAGTTTCTTAGTCCTAGCTTTTCTAGAACTCCATGTAGACCAGGCTGACCTTGAACTCAGAGATCTGCCTACCTCTGCTTCCCAAGTGCTGGGACTAAAGGTGTGTAGCATCACACCTAGCTTCTTTTAATAGTCACACTTATTGTTTCTATTCTTCACCCGAAGGAAAGATTCTTAACTTCTGTATCTATACACTTTGAGTGGCTGGCACTTGGGTCACAGTCATGTCATAAGTATCTGTTTAATAAAAGAATATTTATTTATTTATTTATTTATTTATTTATTTGGATTGGTTTTTTCGAGACAGGGTTTCTCTATGTAGCCCCGGCAGTCCTGGAACTCACTCTGCAGACCAGGCTAGCCTCGAACTCTCGAACTCAGAAATCCGCCTGCCTCTGCCTCCCAAGTGCTGGGATTAAAGGCGTGCGCCACCACCGCCCGGCATAAATGAATATTTAAACACACACACCACCACCACCATCCACTTTTTAAAAGGTCCCTAAGAGCTTTATTTAAGAACAAAGCCCATAAAATAAGTATTAATATACAAATAATAAAGGGCCAACATAAACACTGAGTATTAGTCATTTAGGACAGGTTGGTGCTTCATAAAGAACTCTTTCATTTGAATCTGGACAGGTGGCCCAGGAGTTAAGACCCAGGTTCCATATCTAAGCTTGTAACTGCCGTTCTAAGGGATCTGGTGCCCTCTTCTGGCTTCCACACGCATTGCATATTATACACAGTCCACAAGCGTATGTTCAGATACATACACATAAGTTGTTTAAAAAAAAAAAAGTGAAACAGAACTTTCAATTTAATCTTACATACTTTTTAATGAGACAGGGTCTCATACAGTCGAGGCTGGCTTCATACTTCTCAAATTCTAAGTAGCCAAGGATGACTGTAAACTTCTGATCCCCTTGCTTCCACTTCCTGAGTGCTGGTATTTACGGGTGTGCACATTACAATGTATGGGGTGCTGGGCATGGAACCAAGAACTTCTTGCATGCTAGGCAAGCACTATATCAAGTGAACTATGCTCCCAGCATTAGCTTAACTTAGTTAGCATAACAAATAGTTACACCAACTATTTAAGACTTTATTCAACTGCAAATGAAGAAAATTGTGCTGAGAAAAATTAACTTTTCCCAAGCTTAATAATAGTAAATAACAGTGTGAAAATTCATATAACTATTTGCTATATTAGTGGTTTTTGAACTGAATATTCTAGAGTTGCTTTTACTGGCTACCATGTATATAGGTAAGTTTGAGAAGAATATACCTTTTAAAATACATTTTCTTTCAATAACATTTATTGAGTAGCTCTCATATGACAGCACTATGATAAGAAAGGAACACTGCTACAAGGTTAGCTAAAACCCATTTCCTAGTGGAACCTTAATCTACAGGCATTAGGGATGTACAATCAGGAGGACAACTTGTGGAAATTGGTTCTCTTCAACATGGATGTCCCAGGGGTAAAACTCAGTTTGTCCAGCTTAGTGGCAAGCACCCTTACCTGATGAATCATCTTGCTAGTCCCATTTAGGGGGAAAAAAACCTCTAGTAATCTACCATTGTTATATGTTAGGCAGAAAATAATTATGCTCAATTATTAAGGGTCAGAAATTATAGTATATATAGCAAACTCAACTGCACACAATGTAACTATCCATTAATAGCTTAGTATGAAGCAATATTATTCTTGTTAAATTTTCCATAAAACTAATTATTCATGCCCATTTCCCCTATTAACCTTTGTTTAGGAGTCTGATTTATTATTCAATTTCTTCTTTCAGAGTGGAGAGAATTGTGATTATCCAGAAGGGTAGGCTTCTTAGGGCCTAAGACTCTGGATAAGAATATTCTAGGTAGAGTATACTATAAGGAAGTGGGGAGAGAGTGAGCAAGATGAGAGAGGGGAGGGACAGATGAGAGGCAGAGAAAACTGGACAAGAGAAGAACTGAGGCAAGCTCCTGTCTTATAGGCCATGGGAAAGGAGATGCATGCTATTCCCCCCATTCACAGAGCCACTGAAGGCAACTGTATTCTTAACATGGTACAAAGGGAGAAAGGTACATACTGGTTTATATTCAGAGAACAGAGTGACTGTGTCAAGAAGGGAAAGACCACTGGGAAGGCATTCCAAATACTAGGTGGAGATAATTATACATAAGGAAATTGAAGATCTAGGAAGAAACACATTTACACAAGTCATAACTTATTAAGTCATGAGAAAAACTCATGATACACAGTCATGATGCCTTACTCATAAGTTTTTTTGTCCCTTTAATTTAAAAAAATGCTTTTTACAAAATGATGTATTCTATATTTAAAACCACATTAAAAATCTCTTAAAGCTTTTGGGTTTTGTCTTAGGAGGCTATATAGCTCAGTAGAGCTCTAAGTTCATCTGACACTAGCCTCTGAAGTTTGACCCTCAAGAGATCAAAGTCCTGTACCTGAGGTACACCTGTGTTGGCCCCCAAGTTCAGTCTAATGGGTCTGTCTCCAGAAAAGTTGATGATGACAATGCTGAGGCAACCAGTGATTAGAAAGGTCTAAGGACTGTAATGAAACTGACCATTCAGAACTGACAGACCAAGCTGTACCTCCTACACGAATTATCAAAGCCCTCAAGGAGCCATGGAGACAGAAAGCAGCAGAAAAATATTAAGCACAGTGGAAGTATCACTTTTGATGAGACTGGCAGCACTGACTGAAACCAGTTGTTTATCTAGAAAACTTTCTGGAACTATTAAGACCCCGTGTTCTGCATACACAATCTGTGAGCTGGAATGTATACTGCTGCTGCCACCATGACATCATAGATGGCATCAGCAGTCATGTAGTGGAATACTGAGCTAGTGAAGATGCAACAAAAGAAAAAATATTTCAATAGAAAAACAGTTGACCAAATAAAACAAACAACAAAAAACAAAACAAAAACCCGAACCTCAGAAAACAGTAGAATAGGGTTACTCATAGAGTATTCTCTTGGGTCTAATATGTTCAATGAGCCAAAATTGCATGAGAAGCTTCTACTTCATTTAATATTTATGGTATACTTTCTATGTGCCAGATACCGGAGAAACAGATGAACACAAGGAAGTTTAATCTCAAGTATATATACCTAGTGGGAGGAGGAACAAAGAAACCAACAAAGTAAAACACTGTGGTGAGTGCTATCTACAAGGCTACATATGTTGAGTATAGTTTCACTCAGTTTGAGAAGGAACGAGGAGAGGATGATACATACTTCAGTGAGACAGGACAATGTACAAGGGAGAGACGGATGAGAGTATTTTAGGCAGAATAATCACTATGTGTAAGAGTAGAACGGTATCAGAAAGTAAGGATGCTGGGAATTCTAAGTGGCTTAGTGTTCTTGAGGTGAAGTATAAACTCATGGAAGAAAAGGAGGCTGGAGACAAGGGAAGTGCGGAACTACATAGCATTGAAAGAGTTAGACCAGTGGTACCCAGCCTTCCTAACGCGGTGACCCTTCAATATAGTTCCTCATGTTATGGTGACCCCACCACATAATTATTTCTTTGCTACTTCATACCTGTAATTTTACTATCATTAAATATCTGATATGCAGGATATCTGATATGCAACCCAGACGGGAATTGTAACCCACAGGATAAGAACCACTGAGTTAGACATTTATCCTGTAAGACAATGTTCTACATCAAAAGTACCTGGGGGTATATGTTGTTTATTTGTTTGAAGATTTGTTTTATTTTCATTTACATGTACGTCTGTATCTATATAAGTTTATGTCATATGTGTAGGTGACTTGGAGGCTAAGAGGGAGTCAAATTTCCCTGGAGCTGAAGTTACGGATGGCTGTGAGCTGCTTGATGCAGGTGCTAGGAACTGAACTCAGTTCCTCTGGAAGAGAATTAAGTGTTCTTAACTATGAAGCCATTTTTCAGCCACCTAAAAAACAGTATATGTAAGTTCCTCAAGGCTTGAACTTCCGCCAACCCCCACCACAGTTACTACAGAAAACAAAACAAAACAACCCCACACTAAGGTCAGGCCACAATATCTCTCCAATTGAAGCTACCCTGGTAAGCTCCACCCTCAAGAAGTCCTATATAAAGCCTGCCTCCTGCTCGGTTCTCTGCTGCTTCTCACTTGAGCAGAGGCAGCCACCCTTTTGTGTCTTTCCCAATAAACCTCTTGTGTAAGGTTTGTTGTGTGGTGTGATTCTGGGTATTCCTTAGCTCCTGACTGCTAAGATACCTTTTCCATTAAAGCCATAATACACTTACAGTATATAAATGACTTGCCTATGACCTACTAAAAACTAATGTCAAGGAGGTAAGAAATTTTAAAGAAGTCCCTCCAGGTATTATGTCCTCTAAAGTTTGACAATTAAAGTATAAAAGACTGTTTGCTACAGTTACTTTTAAGAAATCAAGTGATGCAGTTTTATGTAGTTGCAATTAGGTTAAAGGCAGAACAAACTAGAATAATATTGTAGTATACTATAAAGAAATTAGGCATCATTGGGATAATAACATACCCAATTATTTTCTTCTATTACAACACAGTTGTTTACTCCTTCAGATAATTTTAGTTCATTTCCAGTTATTTTCCATTAGCTTTCTCACAAAAAAATGTCTTGTTGAAACACTTACTATACTGCTGTAACATAAGTAATTCTAAAACAAACTTCAGTAGACAGGATGTGAAGACTTCCATGTTCAAGGAGTGCTTCCAACTGTGCAAGATACAACTGTTACAAAGTAAAAAAGCATGCATATACACACCCACGACACAGAAAGAGAGAATGAGAGAGAGAATATTATATTTAGCAAAGCACAAAAAGATGAAAGGCCTCAAAATGAAGAAATAGGAAGCCACACAGTGTAAAGTGGATGGAGATGAGCAGACAAGAGGTTGTTGACTCATGGACCAGGTTAGTGTCTGCTGTTTATATGGTTTCTCTCCTAAGCTACAAATGTATTCTTTTAATACAGGACATTTAGTTTTGCTGTGATCTAAATACTGAAACCTGTAAACAGCTTACATGAAAAATGGGAATTTAATAGTCTTAGAAATTGTAAAGAAGCTGGGCAGTGGTGGCGCACACCTTTAATCCCAGCACTTGGGAGGCAAAGGCAGGCGGATTTCTGAGTTCGAGGCCAGCCTGGTCTACAGAGTGAGTCCAGGACAGCCAGGGCTACACAGAGAAATCCTGTCTCGAAAAACCAAAAAAAAAAAAAAAAAAAGAAGAAAAAAGAAAAAAAAAGAAAGAAAGAAATTGTAAATTTTTTCTATCCCTTAGAAGTTTTCTTTTAAATGTTCTGGGCTAGAGATATGTCTTAATAGTTAAAAGCACTTGTTGCTCTTGCAGAATACCCAGGTTTAATTCTTAGCAATCACTTTGGAGGCTTACAACTAATGCTCCAGTTCCAGGGGTTCCAATACCCTCTTCTGACCTCCAAGAGGCACCAAGCACAACATAGTGCATAAACATATATATACACACACACAGATATGTATATATGTATATATATGTGTGTGTGTGTGTGTATAGTTCTCAAAAATGAAATAGTTCTCAAAAATGAAACAGAAATGCCAATAAATGTATGAAACAATGTTCAACTTCACTGGCTATCAGAGAAATGCGAATTAAAACCACATAGAGATTCTATCTCACTCCCGTCAGAATGACAGCCATTAAGAAAACAAACAACAAACAGGTGAACGGGGACAAAAGAGAACCCTTCAACAGTGTTGACCACTTTAGCCACTATGGAAATCACCGAGGAAGTGTCTAAGATAACTAAGAATAGACCCAGCAACATCACTGCTAGGTATTACCCAAAGGACGTCAAATACACATCAAGTAGAGACAATTGCATGTCAATTATTTATTGCAGCATTATAGAATAGTTAAGTATGGAACCAACCAAGGTGCCTAACAACAGAGGGTCTGATAAAAAAAAAGTGACATATAAACATAATCAAATTTTTCCACCTGTAAAGAACAATGAAGTTATGTGATTTACAGGAAAATGGCTATAATTGGAGATACTCAGATTAAGCAAATTAAACCAGTCTTTCAGAAGGACAAATAGCATTTGCTTTCTCATATGTGGTTCTGGATTTTAATTTACATTAAGTATATAAAATCATTAAGTATATAAAACCACAGAAGCAGAAGCTAAACTGTTCAAGGGAATACTAAGATTAAAAGGGAAGGAAAAAAGGTAAGAAAGGGAAGTATCAGAGGCAATATACTCAGTGTAGAATATATACTATACCACATATGTCCTTATATAAAATAGACATACACAGGGAGAAAATTTTTAAAGATTTTTGTGTAAAGAAGCACAATGTCTGCAATGTTGTTTTCAGGGGATGGAAGGAGAAAAGTGTGTATGTACATGTGTTCATGTAGTGGGGAGTGTGTGGGTGGAGATGGAAAACAAGAAATGATAACCAGGCAAAATGTAACAACAGGTGGGTCTGAGTAAAGAAAGTATGGGAAATGTCTGCGACATCAAAACTTTTCTGTAAGTTTGAAACTATATTAAAATAATGAAAGGAACCAAAAAGAAAATAAAGAAAAAAAAAGAAAAGAGGGTCAAGAAGGCATTTTAATTTAGTTAAGAAACAGAGTCAATACATAGATTATTTTAAAATCCAGAATAATCTTAAAAAATAAAACATAGGCTAACAAACATTTTTTACTAAACTAAACATACAACTTAGTCTAAGGATACTGAAAAATTATTGCATAATTCTTCAGCATGTGGTTTTAAAATTATATGTGCATATATATTGCTTTTCCTAAGGTATTTTCTTGCTTATTCAATTACCTTTTTAGACATAGTCTGATAATGATAAAAAGTTAGTTTTATTTAATGCAAAGAGAAAAATAATTACTCCATAAATAATTCAAAGAGACATTCAAGGAATTTCTAAACCTTCCATCAAAAGGCAAATAAACAAAGAAACCCTAAACAATTAGTCAGGTACAGTGGTTTATGCCTACAACTACAACGTTCAGGAGGAGGCTGAAGCTAATGGGCTGTTGCCAGCGTGAGGCCAGCCTGGACCACAGAGAGAAGCTATGTCTCAAGTCACTTTAGCCTCTACCTCTAAGGGCCATCTAATTTACTACAAGTTAGGAAAACATCAGAATTTAATTCCAAATCAAATACTAATACTACTCACCAAATAAGCTAAAACAGGAGCTTTAGGGTTTTTTTCAATGGCTTAGTGGAGAGATGGCTTAGTGGTTAGAGCATGTGCTGTTCCCAGCACCTATGTCAGTCAGGTGGCCCCAAATTGCCTGAAATTCAAGCTCCCAAGAAGCCAAAGCCTCTGACTTCTTAGAGCATCTACACTTGGCCCCTCACAACACACATACACAAAAAGTTAAACATAAAAATAAATTTTAAATAAAGCTAGATGTTGATTTTTAAAACGTTACCACATGAACAAAAGGAATAAAAGGGAATCCTGGAGCTTCCTATTATTCATTAACATTAGTATGTCCTGACCTCTTGCTGACATTCAGAGACAACACTGTAGTTGATCAGATATCCTCTACCTGATAAAGCTTTCAGATGTTTGCTTTATTTATTTTATAAACTTAAGATTTCTAGGAAAGACATCTTATAAATCCCGATAGATGAATTCAATACTGCTTCCCATGCAACCAACCAATCCATCAAAACAGAAGTCACTGCTAAACACTCAGCAGCATAGCCAGGAGGCTTTCATTTTTGTTTTTAAAAAAGCAGAAATCTTATATTAGCCTCCAACCTTTTAACATGTACAAGTCAGTGAATCTTAATTATATTCACAGTACCATACAGCCTTCCACTATCACATTCCAATATAAGCTTAGGAAAAATATTAAGCTACGATCTGTCTTCCAAGTGTTAGGCTTCACCTCTCAGGGGCTGCTCAGACCTGCTGGAGGTGTCTGTGTTGGCTGCCTGAGTCCAGTTTTCCTCAGTATCTTCAAGAAGCTCCAGAGGCCATGTTCTCTTTTGCATTTCTATACCTTTCACACTTCTTGACTCAGTTCTTTTTAAAAACAAAAATGTGTCAAAATGCTATGTAAGAAACAAAAATTAGATACCCACCATGACCTCATTCTCTTCAGTTACCACGAACTTCGTACCTGCCTCCAGCATTTACAGTTCACCAGCCTCTATAGTACCATGGCTATCTGCCTCTTCAGACCCTACACCCATGTAGGCTGCAGGCTCTGGGAAGAGACAGCATAACAGTTCTCATCTATCACTCTGGAGAATCATTCTTTATTCATCTATTTGTGGGGGCCAATTTTAAAGCAAGCTTTATTAAATATTAAATACTGACCAAGAGATGGACCTAGGTCAGGACCATTCTCTGGAATTTCCCAGCTGGAATCTATTGATCTAAATTTTAAAACTTCTTTTTTTTCCTCAAATATTCCCAATTTAAGATGTTTAAAAATTAAGATGATATTAATTTAAGATGACTCAAAGCTAAAGGTACACTTCTTTAAAAACATATATCAGCTTATCTGGTTAGAAGTAAATAAATACTTCAAAGGAATTAACACATTTTAAAATTTATTTCCCTACCAACAGCAGAATTAAGAAAAACAAGAAAAATCTGACTACACACAATTTCAGTGGAATGTGTCTTAAAGATATTTTAAGACATAATTTAGCAGCTATGCTAACAATAATAACAACATTATAAGTACAAAGCCTGAACTCAAATTAGTTTTTAAAAAATAATCCATTCAAATTCTAAGTATTAAGCAACCTTACATGGTAGGTAAAAAAAAGTGCTTGCCTCAAAGCACTTAGCTTGATGCTCAGGATTCACATGGTGGAAAGAGAAAAACAGCTCCCACAAGTTGGTTTCTTTTCTTTTCTTTTTTTTTTTTCAAGACAGGGTTTCTCTGTGCAGCCCTGGTTGTCCTGGAACTCACTCTGTAGACCAGGCTGGCCTCGAACTCAGAAATCCGCCTGCCTCTGCCTCCCAAGTGCTGGGATTAAAGGTGTGCGCCACCACCGTCTGGCCACAAGTTGTTTTCTGACCTCCAATTGTGCCATGCACAACTGTGTATATGGGGGTGTGCACATGAACATGCACACACTCATCAAATGTGTTTCTTCTAAAGAGAAGGAAATTACATTTGTCATGATGTCTTTCCTTCTAACTGCTATCTCTGTTCTAACATGTTCTTTTAAAAGTTCTGCTGCTACCTGGCAATGTTCAGGGCCACCCTCATTTGCATAGGAAGTTTGAGACAAGCCTGAACTGCATGGAACCTGGGTGTGGTAGCATATAGCACTTGGCCAGCCTGCTCTATACAGTGAATTCCAGTCTAGCCAGTGTTACACAGTAATACCTAATCCTAAAAATAAGTTTTTAAACTTGTTGAGTATTCAAATAATATATCGAAATCATCTCCTTTCTGTTTAAAGACTTTATTTTCTTAACTTATGTGTCTCTGTGTCTAATAACATAAAACAAATTCTTGGTAAATCTGAAATTTCAAATAAGTAAATCACCTATTTGTATGTCCTGAATCTGAATGGTCATTATATGGCAGTAAAAAGATCAGCTTAAGGAAACATGTCTGTTAAGAATTTTCTAGTTTGAACCACCTAGAACTAAACAAGGGGTCTGAAAACCTCAAATAATTGTTCTCTTCTAAATTTTACCATTGACTAGACAGAACTCTGGTTAAATCATTGGCATGGTTTTCTTAATCTGCAGAGAAGGGGGAAGACAGTAGGAGGAAGTCAGAGACAGATAAACTGATACCAGAGGAATCCCCTCCACCCACCTTAAGTTGTTCTTCTGTGAAGGTTTATTATTTAAATATTAACTTCACTCTACCTTCCTATCAATTTTTCAGTCTTCTCTAATCTTAGTTCCAGAAGAGGTACCAGTTGCTCTTCACCCTGTAGGCTTAAGGATCTGCCTCTCTCATTTTCCAAAGATCAATCCCTATCCATAGTGGTTCATAAAATCTCAGCAAGAGTCTGGAATTTGTACAAAGTGCTCAGACCTCTAATTAATTTAATGGATTTAATATTTTTTTCATCTTACTTTTGTTTTCAGAATCACTGTCTGAATAGAACAAATGATCATGGGTATGAAAAAAATCAAATATGACTTCCTATGCAACACATTTTGGAATCTAGGAAGCACAAAGGGGTAACTACCAATGACAGAATAAACCATGTTCTAGAGCAGTCTTGTTTCACACCTAAATTTTTAAGCCAATTATATTAAAAACTGCTATCAATTTTATATTTTGCCCCATAAAATAAATTAGGGTAGAAAAATGTTTAAAGCTGCCTACAATCAAATCAATAAAATTAAAGGTTCTGGATAATGTTGTCATATCTATTCTATGGCTTTGCATTCTCAGTGCCTCCCCTGCCCCAAACCTTGTGTGTACATGAGAGGCAGGGATTAAAGTATTCTAATTTAAAAAGAAAGAAAAAATGGTAGCATCATCTCTATTCTATCACCACAGAGAAACAAATTCAAAGTGAATCTCAAAAAGAAGACTGGAAAGATTTTACAGGCTACTTATCTTTCCTAATAATCTTTCAATGAAATGTGAGCAAAACTTAGAAAATCTATTATATTCACTTAAAAAAAAGCCCTGAAATGCCTGGCTAACCATTATATACTTTGACCAGACAGTATACTGAGTAAAAAGAGAATCAAAATTTCAAAACGTTAGTTCTTTTCATCTTGCCACCTGGATAGAAATAAAACAGCCAGGGGTACTGAGTTTGATGGCCTGCTTTTTCATGCCCAAAATACTCATTTTCCTTCTCTCAACAAATATTTTGCTTTAATTTTGACTGAATGGATTCTAAGATGTTAGAATTGTCTAACATGTATAGCTAGCTGGTCTACACACACACACACACACACACACACACACCCCTAATTATAGCAGTTTCTCCCCTAATCCTTCTCCTTCTCTTTGATAGTAAGAAAATGAATACTAACCAGGCGCACTGCTAAGCCAGTGTCCTTTATTACACTGTATCCACTATTCCAATGTATGACCTATTGACAAAATGAACTTTTTGACAAGGAGTCTCACTATTATAGTTCTGGCTAACCAGGCACTTGCAAAATTGGCCAAACTTACTGTGACCCACCTGTTTCTACCTCCAAGTGTTAGGATTAAAGGTATGTATCACCACATCTATCACTTAAAGAGTTGGGTTCCAGTTTTTATACTACTGAGTTGGAATCCCAAGTCAAACACTTCAAACATTCTGTAAACTTACCTAAAGAAACAAAACCTCCACCTAACATCTTAGAATTCATTCAAGATTAAAGTGAACTATTTAATATTTTGAAAGGAATGATAGTGAAGTACACAGGACTTCTGTACCATGAAATTATCCTTCAAGTGAAGAAAAGCTGGGCATGGTAGCACATGTCTGCAATTCCAATTGGAAGACTGAGGCAGGAGGATTGCTGAGAGTCTTCCAAGAACCTGCTGCAGATACCCTATTTTTCTTTTCTTTTTACGTGATTCTCTTAGGTCTCCACCGGACACTCCATTTCGTTCCCCTTACCCCTATTACAGTGATGTATTAGACTTCCCATGCTAAGAATTAGGAGTATAATGAGCTTTTGTGCAAAAGGCTTAGTTCTCAGAATTTCTTATGAAAGCAAGAACCTGAAAGTAACCTTTATGTAGTTTCTAGAGTAAGAGTAGTTGAATACATTACTTCTATTGTTTTATATAAATGAAAAATTCTTAATAGTATGCTTCAGTACTCTTACAAATCATATACAATACTCAGTAAAATCATTTCTCCAAAGTCTTTATTACATCCTAAGCTTCCTGTTGTCATACCGGTTTTTATATTAATCTAATTTTAAGAAAATTTCCTCTCTATGCTATCAGTCTTGGTTCAAATAAACTCAATGCAAATGAAAATAGTGAAGGAAAAATGAAATGTTTCTGAGACAAACAGTAATTGAAGGGATTTGCTATTGGCAGAATTGGTTCACAAGAAACATTAAAGGAATATGATATAGTCAGTCATTCAGTTATATTAGTGAAAGTATAAATTAAAAGTTCAACTTTTTTATTATTATTTGAGACATCTTAATACACAACTGGACTGCCCTAAAATTTATGATCTTCTTAAATCTCCTGAGAGCTGGTATCATAGACAGGAGATGCCACACTCAGAATCAACTTTTCTTATCCTTAATTGACCAGATAAACATTTGTTCAAAATTATAGTAGCAACAATATATTTGATTATGCATGCTAATGCATATATCACATGCAAACATGTGAGTCCTTACATTTAAGTGAAATGAATGACAACAATAATACAAGGGACAAGCATAGAAGAATCAGAATAATTTTGTCATAAGGTATTCAAATTATATTCTTCAAGCAGTATTATTGAAAATGTATTTATTTTCGCTATAATGTATAGGACAAACTCCAAGGCAACCACTAAAAAGTAGGGAAGTGTAGACGACCTACAAAGATGAGAAAATGTACGCATGTAAAATATTCTACTAAACTAAAAAGGGGTAGAAAGGGAGAACAAGATAAAAACAGGAACAAAGAATGAGCAATAGTAACCAATCCAGTAAATATTTACCCAACTATATTAAAAATCACTGCAAAAGAATGTTTATGCACACTTAGCAAAAGATAAGAGAACATGAAGATGTAGCTCAATGGTAAAGCATTTGCATCTGGGGAAGAGCACCCAGGTTTGATCTCTAGTAATTAAAAAACAAATCCCTATGGCTTAGAAGAAACATGTGTTAAATGTAAAGTAATACATATAGCTATTGAGGAAAGTGAATTTAAAATACTATCTTAAAGAAACTGAATCAGGGGCTGGAAAAATAAGAGCTCAGCACTGGAAGCTCCTGCAGGACCTTGGTTCAATTCCCAGCATGCACATGGTGACTCACAACAGTCTATTATAAGTTCAGTTCTGCTGGCCTCTATGAGCACTAGGCATGCAAGTGGTGCACAGACATACATGCTGGCAAAATTGTCATGCACATAAAATAAAATTTAAGAGAAACTGAATCAACAATTAACAGCTGTCTAAAACAGAAAACACAAGGTTCAGAAAGGTTTCCTGGTGAATTCTAGTTAAACATTTAGGAAAGAAATTGATTAAATTCTCTAAAATCTCTTCTAAATTATATAAGTAAAGAACACTTTCTAACTCATTCTATGAGGCTAGTATAATCCTAATGCCAAAATTAGACATCAGAAAATAGCAGATCAATATTAACTATGAAAATAAACAGGAATTATCTGGAATTATCTTCAATAAAAGTTAGCTAAAAGAATTATACACTATGAGCAAGTGGGATTTATCCCAAGTATGCACTGATGACTCAATCTCGGAAAATCAATTAGTGTAATCCATTATATCAGGGGGCCTCCAAGAAACACTGTATGATCAACAATGTAAGGAGATGGCAATCCAAAGCTCATTCATGATAAAAACAACAACAACAACAACAACAAACCTCTCTGTAAGTTAGAAAAAGGAACCCAAATTGATAAATATCTAAAACAAAAACAACAACAAAAATCCCTAATAAATATCACCCTTCATGGATGTCAACTCTTGGTTTCACTTATGGAGTCAACAGAATCCCCACGAAAAGTCTACCAAGTTATGATAATCAAGTGTGTTCAACTCAGAGGGTTGCACTGTACCACAGGATAGCTATGAATGTGGGCTAACACAAGACTGTATATTTACTTAAAACACTGAGAACTTTTGCATTTTTTTGTAAATCAATTGCAGAGTTTTCAAGAGTGAACTTTGTAAATGACAACACCATGTCTATGTCAAAGGGTTGGATGTTCCTTTGTAAATGGCAAAAGATCTGTAATAATTAACACAATTCTGAAAGAACTGAATAAAACCAGACAATTGATACTATACCCAACCTCAAGACTTCTGTACAATACTACAATAATCAAAACAGTGGGGTACTGGCAAAAGAACAGTCAATTGGATCAGTGAAACAGAATAGAGAATCCAGAAATAGAATTTGTGTGAATCGAGAATTCACACAAATAGAGACAGCTGACCTTTGAGACAATTCAATGGAGGAAAAACATTTTCAACAAATTTTTCTGAAATCTGAAATCTTTTAAAACATACACAAGGAAGAAAATGGAATGGATCTGTAACTCCTTGTGACTCCAGTCCTAAGGGATCTGACACCCGCTTCTGACTTCCATGAGAACCTGACAAGTACATAGAACACATACATGCACATAGGCAGCAAAACACTCACACACATAAAATAAACAAGCAAAATCATTGGGGCAGTTTTGTAGAAAATAGTGTGCTGGGTGTGGTGATGTACATCTTTAATCCCAGCACTCAGGAGGCAGAAGTAGACAAATCACTGTGAGGTGGAATAGTTCCAGACCAGCCAAAGCTACATAGTGAGGCATTGCTTAAAAAAAAAAAAAAAGTGTAAGAAGATACATTTAGCATTTTAAGAATAAGTAATTTCTACTCTAATATCATAAGCATTCAACAATAATTACTGAAACTTAAAACTAACCAGACAAAACTAAAACAAAATAACTTTAATGTTTAAAAAAAAAACAAGCAAGTATAGCCCAATGCTGTGTTTTTACAGTTTACCAATAATTAAATACATTTTCTCCCACCCCACCCCCCAAAAACTTAACAGAAAATAAAAGCAGGCATGAGTTGTTAGCCAAATCATCTCATCTCATTTATACACATAAATTTTACAACCCAGGGGTTAATATATTTTAGATAATTCTCCAATCAGTCGTACTACCAGGACAGCTAACATTTCTTTACAATAAACCCCCTTACTCCATTGTTAATAAACATAGGCACAGCTTTCATTCAAAACTCTGAATGAAAATTTCATTTTTTGGACAATTGAGACGGCTCAGTGCAATTAAAGATACTTGCTGTCAAGCCTCACTATTTGGATTGAAACTGCTTCTTGATAAACATTTATGATATAATTTTTCTAAACAAAAATATTATAGAACTCTAAAAAAATACATAATTTTACCCAGTTGATAAAATTATGATAAAGCAGGGGTTGGAAGTATATGGATCAATGAGAACATTCTAGTAGGTAGATTTCTCATCATTTGAGAAGCTATTGGAGATTATCTATATCAGTGGTTCTCAACCTTCCTAATGCTGTGATCCTTTAATACATTCATGTTGTAATAACTCCCACCATCAAATTATTTTCATTGCTACTCCATAATTATAATTTTGCTACTGTCATGAATGTAAATATCTGATATGCAAGATATCTGACCCCTATGGGAGTCATGACCCATAGGTCAAGAACCACTGATCTATATGATGATCCAGAGATACCACTTTTAAATGTCCAACTTAGAGGACCAAAAGAAACATTACATGATATCCCAAGCCCCCTAAACCAGGACAAGACTTCATCTTTAAAAAAAAAAAAAAAATCTCAGTGCTAAGTTCACACCTTTGATCCAGATATGTTAGAGGCTGAGGTGGGAAGATTTTGAGTTCAAATCAGACTGAGCAGAGTGAAACATTGTCTAAAACCAATCAACCCACATTAAAACAATGTTAAGTATATTAAATCAAAAAGTAGAGAACAACAACCTAATTAAAAAAAATTATCTGTCTTCTGCCTGAACATATGTCTGTGCACCACATGACTGTTGTGCACAGAGGTCAGAAGAGGGCATCAGATCTCCTAGAACTGGAGTTCTGGATGGTTGTGAACCACTATGTACGTGCTAGGAATCAAATCTGGGTCCTCTGCAAAAACAAGTGCTCCTAAACACTGAGCCATCTATTCCCAAAAACCTAAAAGTTTACGAACATGTAGCTATATTAAAACATGCATGGGAATACAAATTATCTGAGAGAGGAGTTTCATCATATATCTCTTTAAACAATTATTCAAAACAAAATATAAACAACTGATTACTGGGTAGATCTGTATGTTTTATACTTTATATTATGTTTTATTTTTAAGTAAAAAATAAATTTGGGGGAAAAAATCCAAAATGTAGAAAACCTAATATATGAATATGTTCAGGAAGCCAAAAACAGTTTCAATAAAAGCAGAACTAAACTGTGCTCCCAATAAACTGTGCGAACACAAATACGTATATGAGGAAATAGTCATTTCTGAATAAGTGTTTCATTTTCTTCTTTGTACGTTACTCTGTGTTAATATTAGTATTAGAAAAAAAACAAACCATAAAATGTAAACTCATCTGGTGAAAATATGCATTCCAATTAAATTTGTAAGACTATTTTTCTTTAGATTCTGAAAAGCTAGCAAAATGGCTTAGTGTGTAAAGGCATTTGCCACCAAGCCCAAAGATTTGAGGCTCCCCCAAACCCAAATGATAGAAGGGAGACCTGACTCCCAAAAGTTGTTCTGATACCCTGCCCCCACCACAGACAAATAAATAAATTTAAATTTTCTTTAAAAGATCAGACCATGTTAGTTGTCCTAGTTAGGATTCTAGTGCTGTGATAAATATAGTGACTAAAAGCAACTTGGAGAGAGAAGGGTTTATTTCTCCTTACAGAGAAAAGTCAGGCCAAGAACTCAAGGAAAGAACCTGGAGGGAGTAACTGAAGCAGAAGCTAAGGAAGAATGCTGCTCACTACTTTGTCTGCTCTAGCTTGTTTAGTTTCTTACATACCCCAGAATCACACGCTCAGGGATGGCATCCTCCTGCCAGTAGACCAGCTCCCCTCCCCCGTTTCAATCATTAATCAAGAAAAAGTCCCATTGATTTGCCTACAAGCAATGTGTTAGAATTTTTTTCTCAACTTTTTTCTTTTCCTAGATAAAACTGGCTTGTATCAAGCTGACAAAAAAAAAGAAAGAAAGGAAGAAAGAAAAAAAGAAAAAAAAACATAGCCCATTTAAATTAGTATTCAAAGCCACACAAGCCAAAAGATTTAACACAGCTTTAAACTTCTAATTTTAAATATTTAGGAGCTAAATCCCAGCCCTGGAAATATCTTTGGTTTTACATTTCCAAAGACAGTTTAAGTTTCTATGTCTAGTACTGTGACATCAGAATAGATAATAGTCCTGTCCCCTTTGCATCAGATAAAGTTATCACTTGGGAAATCTTCATATCAAATCTTAATTTATATTGCAAAGAGAAACTATGTATAAAGGATGATTTCCAAGTGTAGGAAATGGCAGAAACAGAGCAGAACACAATGTTTACGGAACACTGTAATAAAATGTTATATATGAAAAAATATAGAACACTGTTGAGAAATTAAAGACCTCCACAGACAGATGCACAATGTCAATGTATTAGAAAATGCAGTATTTTATAAGTTCTCCCCAAACTAAACTAGGAAGTTGATATAATTACAACCATCATGAAAAGGAAACTACATTGTTAAAAATGGAAATTAACAAGATGGATCTAGGAAGGTAGCTCAGTGGTTCAACACCCAGTATCACAAAAATAAATTAATAAATTAAACAAGGGGTTCTAAAATGTATATGATCAAAAAATAGTCAATCATGAAAAGATAGAAGGGCTTACTCTACCTGACTTCAGAATAATTGTATTTAAAATAATACTGGCAAAAAAGGATAGGGAATTATTATATCAATATAATAGAGTCCATGAATTAACCCACACGTATACAACCAAATGATTTTCAAAACCAGGAAGTCAAGATAGGTAAAGAAGAAAGTATTTTTTGATAAATGTTGAAATAATTAGACACCAAGGAGAGAGGAGAACTTCAATTTCCACATTGCACCATAATAACATATTAATTCAAAATGGATAGTAGCATGAAATGCAAGAACTAAAGTTATAAAGCTCATACAAGAGAAAATGTAGTAATATATCTTCAACTTTGATATAGGAATTTATTAGGACACAGAAAATGCCTATAGTCATAAAAGAAAAAATTAACAATCTTGATGAAGTCCATTATTAAAACTATTTAAAAGGCAAGCAGGCACAAGGTGACATACATTGTTAATCTTGGCACTACGACAAAAGGATTACCATGAATTTGAAGCTATCCTGGCATACATGACAAGTTCCTGTCACAAAATAAATAAACAAAAGCAGGCAAGTACCAAATTAAAAGAAAATATTTCTAGATAAATAATTTGTATTTAGAACATAAAGAACTGTTACAAGCTAAAAGAAAAAGAATGCTAAATTTTAAAATTAAGCAAAAGCCTTACATAGTTACTTCTCAAATGACTAACAATACAGAAAGGCTGGGGATGGAGATATGGCTCAGTGTCCTATTCTTGCAGAGGACCCAAGTTCAGTTCCCAGTACACATATGATGGTTCAAAACCATTTGAACTCCAGTTCTAGGGGATCTAATGCCCTTTTCTGACCTCCATGGGCACCAAGCACAAACATGATGCACATACATTATATGTTTACTCATACACATAAAAAATTTACAGAAATATAAAAAAATGTTTTAAGTGCTTCTTAGGGATAGAGCTATGTAGCTCAGTGGTAGAGCGCTTGCCTGATAATGGCCCTGAATTCTAGCTCTAGCATAATATACTCAGTAAGTATTTAATTCAGTAATTCAGTGTTGTTTGATAGACTTAAAAATTTTTGCAAGTCCATAGTGATATAGACAGCATTTTCTTCAGCACTCCTAAGAAGATAAAAACATTTCTAGTCATAGTTGTTTCACCACAGGTAACATCCCAGTAACTTCTGCCTATATTAATTGTAAACCTATGTAAGTTTTTATGTCCAGTTTTTATTTTTAGTGAAAATGTTATTTTAAAGGTTCATTCATATTATTGCATGTATTGATAATTGCCTTTTATTGCTAAGTAACATTCTATTGTATGTACAGGTGACCTGCAATAGATTGCTTAATATAGCTTCCCTGTACTGGTTACAGTTTGATACTGAACATTTTTTGTCTTTGTTTTTCAAGATAGGGTTTCTCTGTGTAGCTCTGGCTGTCCTGGAACTCACTCTGTAGACCAGGCTGACCTCAAACTCAGAAATCGCCTGCCTCTGCCTCCCAAGTGCTGGGATTAAAGGCGTGCGCCACCACTGCCCAGCGATACTGAACATTTCTACAGAAGTCTTTTTTCTTATAAGACTGTAGCCTAGGCAAGACCCGCAACAAAGAAACAAAAGTTCAGCCTATTACTAAATTTACCTGCCCAATTTTCATCAGGTATCACCATTTTTTGACCCAGGGGCTTACACAATAAGATATCAATCAAGAAGGACCTACTAAATCTTAGTGGTTTTTTTCTTACTAAATAATTGTCTTCCTTTCCGAATCCAGTCTCCTTACTTCTTTTCTACCTTAGTTCTTTCTGTCTTAGTCTCTTTGAAAACCTTAGCTTCTTAAGTTATACTTTCTATTGAGCCCTCTTTACCTTGGCATTCTGTTTTGGAGAAAAGAATGCCTATCTCTGATTTCTCTACATGCCTAGCTCTGTCTAAAGCAGAGAAACTATGCATTGTATTATCAGTAAAAATAAATATTTTAAAAAGCAAAATAGTGCTGTATTTTAAGGATTCATTCTCAAAGTGAGGTATCATATTAAAACAGCAATAAGAACAGGATGATGCTTTAAAGATCATGTAATCTGAATTTTCTGATATTTTACAAGCTTTTCTAGATGAAATCTTATAATGCCCCAGACAGTGACTCAACTGGCTAAGTTATTGCTAGTGGCTATTTTATGTTCAAATAATTGATATTAATTTATTATCAATTCAAGAAGAGAAGTTGTGAGTTAGACATATTAGTTACAATCTTGCAATGACCTAAGTAACACACTTATTTTTATAAAAATGTATTTTTATTTTACGCAGATAAAGTTGCAACGAGGCAGATGCCTGTTTTGTTAGCAGCTAATTGTTTTGGTTTTGCTATGGTTTTGAAATTTATGTAGCCCACTCTGGTGTCAAACTTGTGATCCTCCAAGAGTCCTCGGATTATAGGTGTGTACCACCATGTCTGACTTGGTAACAGTTGTTCACTCTGCAATCTCAGGATACTCAAGTACACTAATCCCATGATCAAAAAAGTTAAATCTTCTCTTTCAAAATTGTCTTAATAGCAATACTTACCAACAGCTTACAAGGTGTGATGGTCTGAAAAGTATGGCCCCTATGCTTAGGAAATGAGGTCCTGTTGGAGTAGGTGTAGCCTTGTTTCACTTGAGTGGGTGGGTTTTGAGGTTTCAAAAGCCTATGCCAGACTCAGGCTTGCAGTTAGGATGTTCTCATTTACTTCTCCAGCACCATGCCTGCCTGCTACCATGCTCTCTGCCACGATAATAATTAACAAACTAAGCCTCTGAAACTGGAAGCAATTAAATGCTCTCTTTTATACGAGTTGTCTTGGTCATGGTATCTCTTCACAGCACTAGAACAGTGACTAAGACAACGTTTTATTACTGGGACTGGGGTTCTTCTGTGACAGACCTGAGCAGGCTGCTTGTTGAAGAAATATGGAAGACTTTAGAACTCTGAACTAGAAAAGTGGTTGGGTACTTTAAGTGGAGCTTAATGGGCTATCCTTGTAGAAACACAGAAGACAGTACTAAGGGTGATTTAAACTGTGGAGACCCAGCTCAAGATGTTTCAGAAGGGAAGAATAGTAGTAAGTGGCCTAGAAAGCATTCTAGTGATATTCTGACAGACTTATTACTATTTTTATCCCTTGTCCTAAAAAAAAAATCTACCTAAAGCTACATTGAAAAGCTTGGGATTGGCAAAGATTTCAAGACAGCCTAATATTGACTGTGTATATGGTTGTTTGTAATCACTCTTATGCAGATCTGTAACAAGCTGGACAAAGAGAAATACAAAAATGTAGTTTGAGGAGGACATGAGCACAAGTAAGGATAATGGAGCTAAGGAGATAAAAGTTGAAAGAAAACCCTGATGCTAAATGGAACAGAGGGAGTGGTGACCTCAGGAAAGATCCCATCCAATTAACCTTCCAACCGGTAAAAAGGAATTAAAGGAAAGCTTAAGCAATGAATGAAACCACCAACAACAGACACACTAGCTGATCCATTAGCTATTGAAGAGGGAGCTGAGTTCCAACCCCATTAAGCAGCAGAATTTAGCAGCTTCACCTTGTGGTTCTGACTTTAGAGGAAAAGATACAAGAAAGGGGTTGGACAATCTGCTTTCAGAGAAAGTTGCTGAGGCCAAGCATGTGTCAGGTCCATCCTTCCATGAAAACCCAGAGAGGCTATTGCATGAAGCTGTGAAGAGCTGCAGAGTGGTATGGAGCCAGCCCAACAGAAGTTTGTTGAGTCATCAAAGGAGTTAGAGATCCAAAGAACACTTTGATATCAGACAAGATACAGAATTTAGAGTTTGCCCTGCTGGTTTTCATCTTGCTTAGTCCAGTACTTCCTCACAGTGTTCCCTTTCCTCCCTTTTAGAATGGAAATAGTTATTCTGTGTCATTGTCTGTTAGAAGTATATGATCTTCATTTTGATTTTGTTTTACAAGGAGTTACAGACTGCCACAAGTCTGAAAAGAGACTTTAAAGTTTGTATTTTAAATGGTATTGAGGAGACTGTAATAGATTTTTTAAAGTTGGACTGAATGTACCTATTTTTTTAACTCATGGTATGGCTATAAGCCTATGAAGGCCAAGGAGTGGAATATGATGGTTTGAAAAAGAATGAATTCCCACAGGCTCATATATTTGAATATTTAGTCACTAGTAGTGAAACTGTTTGGAAGGATTAGGTTAGAAGGTATGGACTTGTTGGAAGAAATGCATCACTGTTGGACTGGGGAATGGACTTTGAGGTTTCAAAAGCCCTTTCGAGGCCCAGGATCTCTCTGCCTGCTGCTGTGGATCTGTTAGCACTCTAGCACCATGTCTGCCTTCATGCCACCATGCTCCCCATCATGATGATAATGTAATAATGCTCTGAAACTGTAAGCAAGCATCCAATTAAATGTTTCTTTTACAAATTGGCTTGGTCATGGTATCTCTTCACAGCATTTGAACAGTGACTAATACACAAGGCAAATTACAAAACACTTGCAACAGCCTTTAATCTCAGCACTATAAGACAGAGGCAGGCAGATCTCTGAGTTTAAGGCCAGCCTGGTCTACAGAGCAAGTTCCAGGAAAGCCAGGGCTACAGTAAAGAGAAACCCTGTCTTAGAACACAGACAAGCAAACAAACAAAAAAGAAGGGCAGAAGTAAAAAAAAGAAACACAATGAACTACAAAACCATTTATGATAAGATACCAGAATTTGTTAAATGTTCATTGTTGTTTTTAACAATGACTTAAACAGGATGAGTACAACTTCTATAGAAATGTTTGGTTTTGCTTATTTAATTGAATACTATGGCACTAGCCATAGTAATAAACTGTTGGGACAATTAAATAAATAGTATACAAGACTAAAGTTTTAAAGAGTCTTCAAGATGTCTATGACATTTCCTATCAAATGTTCATTTAAAATTCACAAGCTTTAGTATAGGTCATCCAGTTTTTAATGTGTTAAAAAGAATTTAAATAAACATGCTAAAGTGATTAGCTAAAGTTAACCTGAGTTCCAGTCTAGCCTGGGCTACAAGGTAAGATTCTGGATAAAAGAAAGCCCAAGAAGGACAACAATAGAACAATGACTACACTAACAGAAAGCACCCAGAGTAATTAAAGGCAGAGAGACAAAGTAAAAAAGGTGCTAGGAGAAGTTGCAGTGGTAGATGACAAGTTACTATTTAACAGGTTGAACTTCAGTTTGGGATTATGAAAAAGCTCTGAAAATGGACAGTGTAACAGTTACACAATGACATGAATGTATTTAATGCCACTGAAACTTAACAACTTAATGTTTTAAACAGCAAATGGCTAAGGTTGTATAAAGACTTTAACATACTTTAAAATGGAAAAAAAAATGTGTTAGTTTTCTACATGGCAGTACAGGAAGGTGGTAAGAATATAAGAATTAGGCTTCCTGGTTTTAAACCTCTGTTTACTATAGAGCTGTGTAGTCTATCTCAGGATGTTTTCTCAATTAACAGAATCTTCTTCATAGAGGTATGGTAAGGAATAAATAATTCAATACATAGGAAGCACTGAAAGTAGTACACAATATTTAGTAACAATTTTTTGTTATTATAATTTAAAAACATTTTTGTGAGTCAGGACTTCAGTATA
Organism: Grammomys surdaster; assembly: GCF_004785775.1. Lineage (NCBI taxonomy): Eukaryota > Metazoa > Chordata > Mammalia > Rodentia > Muridae > Grammomys > Grammomys surdaster. The sequence continues at coordinate 14,266,335 of NW_021604613.1, forward strand.
TAACCTAAGCTAGCCTTAATCTTCCTGTCTTAGCTTTTCATATGCTCTGATTTCAATGTAATGCTCCTGACTTCAAGCATACAAATTAGACTTTGGCTTTGTGCTAGGTATCAAACCCAGGCCCTTATGTGTTTGGTAACTGTTCTCCCACTGAGATGTATCTCCAAACTTTTTTTATGAACTTTGGGTCATATGTCTGTAGAACCTTAAAAGCCCTTCATCAAAATTAAATTACTCCTTTTGTTTTGTTTTGAGGCAAAGTCTCATTATGTAGGCCACCCACAAACTCAGTATCTTCCTATCTCGGCCTCCCTCCCAAATACAGGCTCCTGTTACTACACTTAGCTCCGTAAAATTCTTAAGATCAGTAAGAAATAACAAATGAAAACCAGTAATCTACACCAAACTTCCCATTGAATAGGTAATGGAACAAAGATTTCAAAATAATTAGCCTGAGGTTACATATCTTACTCCATTAATATTACTTTTCCTAAAGACGTAGAGTTTGGGGTTAATACCAATATTGACATTCAATGACTTCCAAACCAAAGCCAATAAAGCAAATGTGTATCCCAGAATCTCTTATCTTTGTTTCTAATCCACTAACGTGTGTGTGTGTGTGTGTATGTATGTATGTATTTGGAGAGTGCCAAAACTCAGCAAAAATAAAACAAAAAACAACACAATTATCCTCAAAGATAACAGTTAAAAACATCTAGCCAGAAAACAAAGTGTTAAAAATTGTGAAGCCATGCCGGGTGGTGGTGGGGTGGCGCACGCCTTTGATCCCAGCACTTGGGAGGCAGAGGCAGGTGGATTTCTGAGTTCGAGGCCAGCCTGGTCTACAGAGTGAGTTCCAGGACAGCCAGGGCTATACAGAGAAACCCTGTCTCGAAAAAAAACAAAACCAAAACAAACAAACAAACAAAATTGTGAAGCCATTATCAAAAGATGCCTACCACTCCTTTACTGTCACCCAGACACTAAGTGAATAATCTCAGTGAGACCTGAGTCAAAAGAGTCTGTGTGGAATACTAAATAGAGCTAATATTCATCACAAAGAAACAGCTACACATCGCTCTTTACTAAAATCAAACAGAAGTGAGCAGCAATCCAAATACCACAAAATGTCTGGTGAAAAACAAATCCTTTGCAGACATTTTGTACTTACTTCAGCTGGGTTATCTGTAACTGGTGTCTGGAACAAACTCAACAGAGGGTTTTAAAAAGTGTCCTTATTTTGCCACCTCTCGAATTCGGATTTTACTTTATTTTTTATGTGGTTTGATTTGTATTTTATTTTTTACGTGGTTTGATGGTTTTTCAGATAGGCTCTCATTGTGAAACCCAGGTTGACCTGGACTTCACTTCAATCTTCCTGCCTCAGCCTCCCAAGTGCAGACTACAGGCATGATCCACCATGTCTGGCTCCCGAACCCAGCTCTAAAAGGATAATTACCACCTACAAATGAAATGTCTTCTCCCAGTCTACACTGTTAAAATCCCGCCCGTCCTGCTGAAATTGAAATACGTGGTGCATATGTATGAAAAAATCATGATGAGACCCAATATTATGTATAATTAATACATACAAATAAAACGGTTTTTTTAAAAAAGTATTATTCAGCCTTTTAAAAGGCTCTACTTTATAATGGCAGCTTCCAGAGATTTCCCCACACTGATGTCTCAATGTAGAATCAACCTTTTCTTTGCTGCCTAATGCTACACAAGCCTCAACAACACACTGTTACCAACATTCACTTCTGACCCCCACACACACCCAGCACTCCACCCCCAGCAGTAGGAGAAGGGATTTAACACGTATTGAACACTCACAAACAGGCAAGGGGCTACCAATTTTGCATACATTTTCTTATTCAATATTCTTGACAACAGGCTAGAAAGGTAAACAGGTGGCGTACTGCTGCTTACCGGTAGGGAACTACTGCATAGTTAATGGCTTGCTTGTCCACTATCACGTTCCAAGCCTATTCTAGCGAATGGAATGTTAGTTTGTTCTAACGCACTGTTTCCACCACTCAAGTGTTGTAGAAGTGTCTCCCACTATACCTGAGTAGGTTTCCGTGACTGTGTGCTCACTTCAATATTCTTACGAACACAATACCACCATTTAATAATCGAGTCATGCCTCAGCCCTAGCCCCGCTACCTTTACAGTTCCTTTAGGGAGGACTTTACCTACTTGAACGGCTCTCCACTTCTCCATGAAAATGCTGCAGGCAGCATCCACCCCAAACTGTTCTTCCCACAAAATGTACAAAATGCAACACACAGGAAACATGCAACTCATCTCACTTCCCAAAGCTCCTATTTCACTCTGAGGCACATGTTTATACCAACATAAGGATCAAGCGGTTTCCAATTCACACAGTGGGGCTATCCTAAGGCAACGTCTGAATAAGAAAAGGGTATCTTTCAGGTGTCTTAAAACGAAGGCATCCTAACCAACACTACGAGGCAGCTTTCCCTCTTTCTGCCGTCCTCCACTGAACTGTAGTTTGGATTTCCGGCGGGAATGGACGCGGAAAGATGAAATGGAGCTAAAAAGGCACTAGAGCAATTACTTTGCCGGCTTAATTAGAAGACACAGAAGGCCCCGCCTTTCTAAATCTCTGCAGTGAACTCATCTCTGAAGGCGGGCAGGGCATGGAAGCTAGAACAATCCCGCATCCAGCCATCGGTTTCTGCGGCTACCGGGGGTCAGTCCCTTTCCACCCGCGGTCCCCGGCCACCAGCGCCCTAGTACGGAGTATCAGCCCCGCCGCACCTTCCCAGGCGGCCCCAGGTCTCATTGTCTGCACCGTGCAGCCCCGAGGGGCGCGGGGTGCAGAACAGGCCCCGCCGACCCCTACCCACCGCAGGCCCCCTGGCCGGGCTTTGCCCAACGCCGCGAGCCTGGCCAGCAACGACCCCGCCCCGGGCTGCAGCCGCCCGCACTCGCCCGGAGGGCCACGCCGGGCGCTGGGAAAATGGAACCGGCAGCGCCTCCTGGGCACCCAGATCTCTCCTTTCCCCGACCCCGAGGGCCAGGCGGTGGGGCACTCACCGCGGCAGCCCCTCGGCTCTCACGGAGCCCCGCGCTAGGCAGCAGCTGCTCGCGCCTTACAGCCGCCGCCTCGCCAGGCGCGACGCTCCTCTCCCGAACGCTGAGAGCGCCCGCAGCTCCCGCGGCGCGCGCTCGGTGACTGACTGACCGACCCACAGAGCGGGCGTCGGCGGGGACTGGGCGGGGCGGCCGCAGAGCCCCGCGGCGCGGATCACAGAGCCCGCGCGTCCGGCCCCGGCACACAGGGCGGGGCTGAGGGCCGCGCGGCCCAAGGGCGGACCGACTCGCGCCCGGCCGCGCGCTCCCGCCGCGGCCACCGCTCACTTCCGGCGCAGGCGGCCGCGCGCCTCTCCTGCCGCCTGCACGCGCGCACGCGCGCGCCCCTCGCGGCCTGGCCAGCCGCCCCCCTACCGGCCGCCCCTCAGGCGCCGGGCCGCACCCAGCCGCGGCGGTTCTCCGCGCCCTGCCTTTCCTGCGCGCGTCCGTGTGAGCCGCCTCCAGGAACCAATGAATCAGAGAATGAATGAGCGGAGAGGAAAATCCCGCTGCGGTCCCGCCCGCCGTGGCCCTTCCCGGGAAGCCTGCACAATTGCTCCTGTCCGAGGGTCTTGGGAGACTGAGGGCAGACGAGCAGACCGGTCCAGACTGAGCGCCTTTGCCTGCTGTCCGCGTCCTCAGTCTCCAGAACCATCCCCAGGGCTTCCTCAGGCACTCACTGACTATTGTTGAAATCTGGGAGCACTGCTTTAGGAAATCTCATTTTAGCTTAAACTCTGCAGTTTCGGGCAATGTATGGGAAGCTTTCCGGAATCAGACATTAGTCCATTCATCTTTACCTTTTCACGTCAAAGCCTGTTCGTCTGTGTCCTTGGTTTCCTGTACTGAATTTGTTCTCAGCAAGGGTGTTGGCAATCTTTCCTGAGCCCTGAGCTGTATTCCCCAAGTACTAACTACACTTAAAATACTGAGTTTGATTTCAATCTCCAAATTACTCGGATGCTGCTTATTTTAATGCAGGTTTGACTTAGGCAGATCTACGTCCTTATTATGACCTTCATGTAAAGTTGATCAAAGGAAAGGAAAAGTAGTATTAAATTACCTTTGCTTGGCTATGTACTTTGTTAGCATTAAAGGAATTGAGCTATGGTCTGGCTGCATTGAACGTTCAGCATTCCCTTTTTCATGTCTTCTTGTCTGTTCTTTAACCGTTTCTGTATCTTGAATTTTCACCAAAAAAAAGAGAAAAACTAAATAGATCATGTATTTCCGAAATTCTGGCGATCTTTCTAAGAATGAGTATTCGTTTTTCTATTCTAGGATCAAATCCCAGTTTGACTAATTGCATTCTACTTCCTGATATTCTTGAAGATATCCAAGTGATTTTAGTCTTTTAGTAATCTTTTCCAAACTGTTGCACAATCTGTTTCAAACTGGTATTTAGAATTGTCCAATAAAATTATTTGGCTGTTTCACACTTGAGATACTTGTACTTTAGGAAATAAATGCATTTTTGTATTTTAAATTTAGTAGGTACTTCAATAATCAAATAACATCATGTAAAATTGTGTAAAATAACATCATCTTGTGTAACATTGTGTAAAATAACATCATCTTGCTGGGCAGTGGTGGCACACGCCTTTGATCCCAGCACTTGGGAGGCAGAGGCAGGCGGATTTCTGAGTTCGAGGCCAGTCTGGTCTACAGAATGAGTTCTAGGACAGCCAGGGCTACACAGAGAAACCCTGTCTTGAAAAAAAAACAAATAATAATAACATCATCTTATAAACTAAAAATGGTGGAAGTGGCCAGTTCTTGGGACCTCTCTTCCTGTTGAATTCAGTCATCATTTGTTACCTGTAATTATTTCAGCACACTAATATCATACTCTTAATATCATAGCATTATTCATTTTATACCCTGTAGTATCTACTGTAGATCTTTGTATAAATGACAAATGCTTTGAAATTTTTAATCAACAATGTATACAAATGTTGTTTGGAGCCTCTTCATTTCCCTTGTGACTAAGTTTATTGAGGTTAAACATACCTAGGTGCCCAAATCTAATAAATAACCTATTGTTGTCAAATGTTATTACTAGGCTGAACACATTACAAGGAAGAGTCTCACTTTTACAGAAACCTCCTTACAAAACAGGCTCCTGAGTGCTCTTTAGATAGCTCTCAGCCAGCTCTTCCCAACAAGTGCTCAGGCTGGTTAAGATGAATCTTAGAAAACAGTCACTTTCCACCATTGAGAAAAATAAGCAGGTTCTCATCAGTTTCATTAAACCATGAAATAATCCATTCACTTAATTTGAGTCTATTGAGCTCAACTAAGGGGTGAGAATGCAAAGACAAGAAGGACTTGATGCCTCCAGCCCCCAGAAATCAGACTGCTGGATAAAGGAGGTAGGAAAACTACTACTAGAAAATTAGTATGTTCCCAGATCAGGAAAGTCTACCCAGTGGTAAACTACATGTTTAATGACTGACAGAGAGGAGCTAGCCAGATGAGGAGGGAACAGGCGTTCTAGAGAAAGGCAGCAATGTCTGTACAGGTGTGTGAACATTAGTAGTATTACCATGTCCAGGAGGCCTATTCCCAAGTAATTACATCTCTTCTGGACAGATGCAGAGAAGGCTCAAATAGGTGGGGAATGGTAGAAATGACCATATTAATCAAGAATTCATGTGCTACACTAAGGAGTTTGAACTTTATAATAAAGAATGAACTCTTTGAAGTGTGTCTTAGGGTTTCCATTGCTATGAAGGGACACTATGACCAAAGCAACTGCCTTGTCCTATAAAGGACAACATTTACTTGGGGGCTGGCTTATAGGTTCAGAGGTTCAGTCCATTAACATCGTGGCAAGAAGCATGGTAGCATCCAGGCAGACATGGTGTTGGAGAAGGAGCCAAGAGTTCTACATCCTGATCATCGGAAGATAGCCAGGAAAAGACTGTCTTCAGATAGCTAGAAGGAGAGTCTCACCGTTTTAGTCTCTGTGACAACTGAGTCTATGTTTGGAGGCAAGAGAAAATTGAAAAATGGAAGCAAAATGAGGGGGTGAGACTAGCCTAGGTCTTCACGGAGGCAGAGGAAATGCAGTGGGGAGGGTGCTTGGAAGAGGGATGTAGTGAGAAGGTGGAATCTATAGAATGTCATGGAATTGGCTGGATAATTGAAACCTCTACAAAAGGCAAGCAAGCCCCTGTCTGGGGAGGCTGAGTGGATGATGTTAACCCCCCCCCTCCTCCCGAAATAAGAATGCAGAAGGAAGATCTCGGCTAAACAGTTATAGAGGAAAGTATTACCATAGGAGGCTGGGAGCTCAGTCCACAAAAGGCTTTCTGAGCAAAGCTGATCTCAGTTCATGTTAGCACCCAGTGGTATGTATCCCTAATCCCAGTGCGTAAAGATGGAAATACCCCTGAATGTTACAGGTAAGTTAGTCTTAAGAAATGGATAAACCCCAGGTACGATTAGAGATCTTGTGGAGTGTCTGCAAACACACACACACACACACACACACACACATACACACCATAAATCTAGGAACCTCAAAGGAGTCTTAGTCCATTACTCTACAAAAGTATGTTCTTAAGGACAGTGGTTTCACAGGATTTTTGTAGATGAATTTTGGCTATTCTTGGTTTTCAACTTGACTAAATCTGAGTTAACTAAAACCCAATTACTGGGCATACCTACGAAGGACATTTTCTCAACTAAATAATTTGTTCTGGGAAGACACTTCTCTTTTTTTGTTGTTTTTTGTTTTGTTTTTCGAGACAGGGTTTCTCTGTGTAGCCCTGGCTGTCCTGGAATTCACTCTGTAGACCAGGCTGGCCTCGAACTCAGAAATCCACCTGCCTCTGCCTCCCATGTGCTGGGATTAAAGGCGAGGGCCACCACTGCCCGGCGGGAAGACACTTCTAATCCAGATATACTTTGTAGTGGGAAGATACACCTTTTTTTTTTTAATAATTTATTTACTTTTATGTACTTTAAATTTTTCTTTATTATTTTTTAGCAATAAATCTATATTTTTTAGTTGGTAATTAAAATGAATGAACTAGCCAGCTATGATGGCCCTTGCCTGTGAAAAGGTGAGACAGAAGGATCCTGAACTGAGGGCCAGCCTGGGCTACATCAGAATTCTGGGCCACAGGAGTGAACCTACTACTATAATTTTGCTAAGTGGACATAGAATCAAATGTCCCTATAAATTCCCATCTCTCTACTCAGAGATAACTGCAGTTCTCAGGCCTTATCAGAAAACATCTTTATGCATGGTTGGCAGTTAATGCAGAAACTCACAACTGGTTAAAGTGCAGAGAACAATCGTTAATAGAGTGTTCATCCCCACCTGCTACCCAAGACTTAGGGACCGTTGTCAAAAAAGGAGTGCTGTAAGAGCTCAGGTTGGACCAAACTGAAAAAGTGTCTTTCAGACAGAGCAAGATTACTGTGCTCATGAACTCAGAGCAGCAACGGCCACTCACATAAGACCTGCACAAGATCAAGCCAGCCAATACTGCTAATGAGGCTCTATAAATAGTCGATGGTCTCTGGGGAACAGAGATTCAGTTTTTTTTTAATGGTGTAGCCCTGGTAGGTTATTCAATCTCCACTGGATGGCCTCACAAATGAGTATACAGGCAGCACAACTTGGAATTAATGGGCTTTTAAAAAAAAAAGAAGAAGAAGGCAGAGTTGGGAGGGTTTAGGGAGGATCTGAAAGTAATGTAATAAAAATACCTTATATGTATGTCTATAAGTCTGTACGTCTGTCTGTCTGTCTGCATGCATGCACGTATGCAATTTTCCCAAATCAATAAAACATTGTATTTTAAAAGAAAGCAAAAGATGTCAAGGCCTGTTTGTATACACTGAGACCTTTCGTCAGAAAAAGAACTAAGTCAACATTTATGGACAAATCTTTAAAACAACACATAAAGTACATAAAGTCCATTTTAAATTTGAAAGATCACTGTATTCTAGAAATTTAGTTTAAGAGACAAAAAAAAAACTATCAAAATAACCAGAGAATAACTAAGTACAAAACTCTATTACAAACTATAGGTACAATGGGGTTTAGAAGAGAGAAACTGATGGTGATGGGAAGGAGTTGAGATTGTAAGGGACTCAGCTGGCACTACATCTAAATGCTAGGGGAGACAAAGTTGGGGTAGTAATGAGGATTGAGCCGAGGGCTCCAGGGTTCCCTTCTGGACACTCCTCACTGCTCTCAGACTAAGGGTTGCAGAACCTATGACCTTTGTTGGCAACTATATCTCTGCTTCTTTTATACAAATGGGATTTGTATTCCCTACATAATATAAATGTATAAATATTACCAATATCCTTTGTAATTTTAAAATTACTTACAAGTAGCCCCAAGAGGCACTTTATCAACCGAACTGGACATTTCCAGATATTTATTTGGAACAAATGCAAACTATTACACAATAGCAGTTATCATGTAACAACCTGAACCTGTATGAATGTTCTGACGTCAGTGTCAGTCAGGCTGTGGATGCAGGGAGCCAATCAGAACTTAGCAATTCCCTGATGACGCACAGATACTGAGTGCTGTTTTAAAGCTAGCTTTTCAACGTGATAACTAAGCTGCTTTTGTGAAATTCGCCATTCACATCAGTTGAAAGGGTGAATGACTTGTGTCTGATGCCTAAAATTGGACTTAAAAGGTTATGCTCAGCTTTAGAAAGTCCACAAAGGGAAAGATCAGGCAGAATGCAAACTTACACCAAAGTAGCCTTTTAGAGTGGGGTATGTCAGGCCTGGAGTTAACTCTACAGAAAAAAAAAAAAGCATTTTGGTTAGGAGGACGATGTAACAAATATATTGTAGTAAGCTAATTTTTAGTAGATAACAGGGTGCTTGTTTTGTTAGTTGAAGAGGTCCATTTAGGATGTAAAATTGAAGGACAATTTATGGAGGCTCTAAGATCAAGCAGAAGGCTTGGGAAACAACGCGGTAGAGCAAGTGACCAAGTCCATGCTTGAATCTGACAACTATTTTCCCAAGTCTGAGTCTGCAGTGTGAGTCCCTCTGCCTGGAATGTCTCCCTCCCTTCTCTGCAGTGCTCTTGTTTGTGACAGAGCAGTCACGTCTCCTCCTTTATCTCTAGTTTCTCTAGACAAAGCTACTGCTGTGTAGTGTGTTTTCAAAGATCCCTATGCAGTGGTGGTGCAAGTCTCGTAAAAGGACACGAATACCTCAAAAGGCAGCTGCTGTGAGCTCTTCATGCTGATTTTCTAACATCTTGCATAGGAGATTGCACATAGCAAAGTCTAGCAATATTTATAAAATAAAACAACGATAAGAGATTTGACAAGAGAAGTTTGGCAGATCTTAGAGAATAGGTAGGAATCGGGGGGGGGGGGGAATGGAAGTCACTTGTATTCATCCAGACACGAGGGCTGAACAATGAGCAAAGGCAGAAAACTGAATGTCATGTGCGAAGACTGACAGGCACAGGTGACGGGTTGGCTAAGCATAAGAGTCCATGAAGCATAAGCATGAAGATGCCTTCAGGGCTCCCAGGGTGGAAGAATGACTACAAGCAAAGGATCAGTCTCACTGCCAAGTCAACAGATCAAGGCTGACTGCCTGTCAAGTCCAGAGCTCTGCGCTGGGTGACAGAGAGGCCACAGGAAAGAGTTATAGCCCTTACCGCTTCTATTACAGTCTGCTCACCAGCAGGGATGCTGAAGGCACAAGTCCAATTTTGGACAAGTAATACTTGAAATAACAATAGGATATTCAAACGAATCAGTGCCTTTAGTTGCTGGAAATCAGAAACCAGATCATCCTTGAGGCTGAGAAATACTCTTTTATACTGCTTTAGACCCTATCGTTATCCACTATCACTATGTTGTGGGAAGTATTAAAAAAGAACAGCATGTTCCCGCACTAAGCCAGGCACCGGCGGGCAGCTTGACTCCAGCAGGGTGTTCTCATCTCAGACTCTCTGGCCCGGAGCTCCCAAAATCTCTCCACCCAGCTCTCTTAAGTTCCCACTGGCGGGTTGCTACCCCAGCCCCATGTTTCAAAACCCCCATGGCCTTCATGGTGCGCATCAGGCAAACCCATGCTCTCTCTCTGAAAACCCAATTGAGTAGTCCCATGAAGAAAAACACCACACAAACTTAGTTCAGAAGCAATGGTAACTCAATCTCTGGGTTAGAATGCTAATCTTGTAAGCCATATTAAATTTAAATCCTCAGGATTCACCATATAAGCCGGGAGACACTAGTAGCTACATCTTTCCCACACGGTTATCATCATCCAAAAAGATCCTATCTCTCTCCTCTTCCTCTCTTCCTAGGGATGGTTCACAAGAAGTCACCTGAATATGTGACTCATTCCTTATTCATAGCCATTCCCGGGAGAGTGGAATTAACATCAAAATACAAACAATACTAGAGCCATCCACAATGTCACTGTGCTTAAGAGATAATAGGTTGCTATAGTCCTTTCCCAGGTCATCGTCATAAAACAAAACAAAACAAAAAACAAAAAAAAAAACACTACATGGTGAGTGACTTAAACAACAGGAATTTAATATCTCATAGTCGTGGAAGGTAAAAGTCTGAGAGTGGATGTGTGCAGGCTTGGTTTATTCCTAAGCCTCTCTCCTTGTCTTGGGGTGACTACATTCTCCCTGAGTCTTCATCATCTCCTAAGTGACTGGGGCTTAGATCCTTCAATAAAGGCTGGCCTGGAGCACACCCCAATAACCCGCTGAACTGACTTTCCTCTGATCTGCAGATGTACCGGCAGCCTGGGCTGAGGCTTCAGCGTATGAATTTTAAGAGAGACATAATTCAGCTCATTATAATTGCCTCAAATATTTCTTGAACGTAAGGACTATAGTCACAGGGACAAATCAGGGCTGAAGAGATACAACCACACAGATGGTGTCCATAAAGATTGGAAACACAGCTGGGCGATGGTGGCACACGCCTTTAATCCCAGCACTTGGGAGGCAGAGGCAGGTGGATCTCTGATTTTGAGGCCAGCCTGATCTACATAGTGAGTTCCAGGATAGCCAGAGTTACAAAGAAGCACTGTCTCAAAAAACCAAGAGAGAGAGAAGAGAGGAAGAGAGAGAGAGAGAGAGAGAGAGAGAGAGAGAGGGAGAGAGGGAGGGAGGGAGGGAGGGAGGGAGGGAGGGAGGGAGGGAGGGAGGGAGAGGGAGAGGGAGAGGGAGAGGGAGAGGGAGGAAGAGGAAGAAGGAGGAAGAGGAGGAGGAGGAGGAGGAGTGGAAACATACATATATGCACAATATATGTAGCAAAATTTTTGTTGACATTATAATATATAACATGCTCAGTGATGGATGTTTAATGCATTACTCCTTAACAGTATATAATCCAATACATTGTAGTGAACATGATAAATTGATACTATCTTTCCATAATCTCTGCACATCCATCTGTGTCTCAGATTTTCATTGAATAAATACGCCTCTGTAGTATGCCTTAGAAGATGTAAACAAGGAACTCAATATGTAAAAATTAAATTATTTATCTAAGTTTCTCATACTTCATAGCATACATATGTGAAATTTATAGACAAGTTAGGTTTTGGGGAAAAGTTTTTAATCTATTATTTTACCAAAAGCAAATTTTGGCTTTCATATTGTTATCTACTTCTCATATACCACTTTTTTTTTTTCTCAGAAGGATTCATCAAGAGGAGTAAAGATTAAGTTAAAGAATTAATTCTCTGCCTTTGTTGCCTTGTGGTCGCATTTATCTGATTCCTCAAATAGTTTGAGAAAAGTCAGTTGAAAAATGTGTTACGGAAAAGCAAACAATAAACAGATGAACAGCTGATATTTAAAACTTTTGTACGGTCAAGTGCTTTGAGGCAAGGCTCTGCCACAGTATGTGGCTCCATCGTGTGGGTCTCCCTGTTTTTCATGGGTCATTGGCCACCGACCCATGAGGGCAAAGAGAGCAGAATCGGTGAGCAGGGTTAGGAAGGGTATGAGTGTGATGGAAAGAACTTCTGGAATCAGATTCAGAGAGACAACTTGTTTGATTGTTCCTGGGATTAGGTATATAAGGGCTCTTAGGGCTATGGATGGAGAGGGCTGGTTGGTCATAACACAGCACCTAATTATCATGTGGGCAGGAAGAAAGAGCAGTGCTTGCAGAAAGTTTTGGTGCAGGGTCATCTTCAAAATAAGGTCAGGTCTGTGTGCTCAGAGACTCTCTAATTGACATTAGGTAAAGAAGAGGAAGTCCCGCTGAGAAAGGCAATCCTCCATTTTACTCTCTTCAACTCAGCCTAAATGCTGGCATGGAGTTCCATTAGTGAGGCTCTTCAAAGGTCTCACACTGTTGCTTCTCCACTGTTCCCTCTGTTACCATCCCCCTCCAAACTTTCAGTACCCCCCTCACACACAGATTGTACAGAAGCCTGTGGGCTTGCACTCTCACAGGCCTCTCTCTTTTTCTTTGAAACACCATTGCATAATATCCTAGCCAGTCTTTGCTACTACCAGAACTACTTTCAAAGTAATTTTTTTCCCAAACAAGCCAAACAAAAGATACGATATTTTTACTTTGAAAATGCAACCTCACAAAATATCATAAACAGTATGATTTTGATATATTTACAAATTAAGACTCTAATTTACAATTGTGTGTGCACATCTATTACATTAATTACTTGTCGTTATAACAGAGGACCATTAACTCTGTTGGCACAAGTAGTACGTATACATCATTATCTTACAGTTCTGAAGATCAGACGTTCACCAGTAGTGTTGGTAGGCTGAAGTTAGATATTGAAAGAGCTGAATTCCTCTTGGAGGCTCACTGGGTAAACCCACTGTTTCTAGCCTCTAGACGCAGGTTACTTACCTTCTTTGGCTTTTGGACCCATCCTACATCTTCAAAGCCAGTAATTCTTGCTTTCCCATTGTGGCTGCCTCAGACCCAAGTAAATAACTCAGAAAAATCCCTACAGTTTGACTTCATCCCCAGAATTCTTGTTCGAGACGCTTACTCCCTAATGCAAAGGGGTTGGGAAGGAGAATCCAATGGGAAGTGTTAGCTCATGAGGACTCTTCATGCATATTTTAATGACGCAGCAAAAAGGGCTGGTGCTGGCCAAAGTGGGCTCACTCTCTTGTTTTCTTTGCCCTTCAGCCATCCCCACAGTAAGAAGGCCCCTACCAAAGCTAATTACTTCATATGGGGCTTCCCAGCTTCCAAGACTATGAGCCAACGAATTTTCTTCACTATAAGTAACACAGCCTCAGTCATTCTGTTTTAGTAGTATATTACATGGAAAGTATAATCATGCCCTTAATCCCATCCCAGCACTCCAAGGCACTACGTGGGGAGACTCTGTCTGAAAAAAAAATCAAAATAATCTTGCTTTTTTTTCCTCCATTCATCAAAAATATCTGGACTCACTGATTTAAAAAACAAACAAATAGAAAACAAAACAACAACAGAAAAAAAAACCCCAACTCTTCCTCTCTTCCCAGATAACAACTCAGCTCACTATGGAGTAGAGCACCTTTTCATTCAGCTCATAGGAGACAGTATGTTACCCACACAAACAACTGTACTTCAAACAATACCATGGACATTCTCTCAGTCTCCTTCTCCCTCTCTGTCTCAGTCTTAGTTGTCTCCAGCAGACATTGGAGATTCTGACTCTAGATATTGTAGAAAACATGACAGCAAAGCAGAACGGAGGCGAGGACCTTCTACCAGTGTTCTCGTCCTTGGTTCTGAAGAACAGTCATGTTTTTGTCTTGTCCAGACTGGATATAAGAACCTATAGCTTCTCCTTTCTATCCAAAATGGCTGCTTCTTTTCTTTGCAGAAAAATATTGGCCGGGCAGTGGTGGCATATGCCTTTAATCCAGCACTTGGGAGGCAGAGGCAGGCAGATTTCTGAGTTTGAGGCCAACCTTTTGTTCGGGTTTTTGGAGTTAATTTAATTTTAACTGAATCCCCCATTCTTTGGGGGCAGAGAAATCCAACCTTAGTTACCATTGGGGTTTTCCTCCCTTGTCCCTGTCCCCTGCTAAGCAAGGTCACACAGCCTTACACAGCCACAAGTCCCTCCCACCATCAGCCCATGAGGGGTTCCCAGGAAGCACTCACTGCCTGACTCCTCTCAGTCTGTGGGTCATGACAGCTATAAAGAGAGCTTTAAAGAGGCTCTTTCACAAGGGTTGCTGAAGACCATCAGAAAACACAGATATTTACATTACAATTCATAACAGTAGCAAAATTACAGTTCTGAAGTAGCAATGAAAATAATTTTATAGTGAGGTGTCACCACAGCACGAGGAACTGTATAAAGGGTTACAGCATTAGAATGTGGTTGCTTTTACAGCACCCTAGGGACAGGCTTCGTAGTGAGCTAGAATTGCTTAGGTGTCTCTAGGGAGGCAGTATGAGAGAAACAAGGCTGGAGAAGGGCAGTGATCTGCAGCCTCACTTACTTCCTAGGGACCACCTTCCTCCCTGGAAGCAAACCCAGTTCCCCTTTCCCTCCACCAGGTCCAGCGTAGGCTTTTCTGTGGGTTTAGGAGGATGAAAATACAAACCCAGAAGAGAAGTCTCTTGCAGGAAACTTCTGCTTTCTTCCTTGTGACACAACACTCCTGGAGGCAAAGAAGCACAAAGGGCTTCAGCCTCCAGTTATGGACCAGGAAGAGGAAGGCATAAATACCAGCAGTCGTCACAGCTTTGCTAAGTTAACAGGAAACATGTTTTGCCCGAAGGCTTAGGGGCGAAGAGTTGATTAGCAAATTCCTCAAGTATCTACCCTTCCTCACACATCTCTAAAATGTTAGGTTTGAGCATCTACAATCTGGGTCAGTGCATATAGAGTTAGACATTTTCAATAGTTGCCAGTTGTGGCTCATTTCTATTATATCAACACTGGAAAAGCTGAGGCAGGAGAATTGCTGTTAGTATGAAGCCAGTCTGAGCCATGAAGTGAGGTCCGGGATAGCCTGGGCTACAGTGTCAGACTCTATTTGAGAGAGAGCGAGAGCGAGAGGGAGGGATGGAGGGAGGGAGGAACAGAGACAGACAGAGAGACAGAGACACACACAGAGAAAGAGATAAATAGACAGAGACACATAGAGACAGACAGAGGGAGACAGACACAGAAACACACACACACACAGTGGGGATAAATTCCATTAGTGACTATTGGTGGAAAAGCTAAACTCTTTATTCCAAAATGTGATTCAGTGAAGTTTCAACCAGTTTTATTGAAAGAAGGATATATAAGACAGTTTGTAGTAAATCTACTCACATATATTTGTCTAACTCACACTTTCGGATTTTTTTTATTCCTAAAATAATTCAGCAAGGAGCAAGGCAAAACACTACCACAAGCTTCTCCAGTGCCCATTTACAGCTGCCCCCATAGCCTTTGCTCTGCAATTAGTTTTCCATTTCTTAGACGCTTGTGCACTTACAAAGGGAAATGGAAGAGCTTCGGTTTTCTCAGGGAGACTTTCTTGGTCTCTGTCCCTCTGCTCTAGTTCTGTCGTGATTAGAATAGCATGGTAGTGCAGTACCTTGAGCTCCATAAAGACAGCGCCGAGGCAAATGAGAGCCGGACAGGCACTGGGCGATTCTGAGCCTCGCAAAGGAAAATCAACTAAACATGGGCAAAGGAGATCCTAAGAAGCCGAAAGGCAAAATGTCCTCATACGCATTCCTCGTGCAAACTTGCCTGGAGGAGCACAAGAAGAAGCACCCAGATGCTTCTGTCAACTTCTCAGAGTTCTCCAAGAAGTGCTCAGAGAGGTGGAAGACTATGTCTGATAAAGAAAAGGGGAAAATTGAAGATATGGTAAAGGCTGACAAGGCTCGTTATGAAAAAGAAATGGAAACCTACATCCTCCCCCATCCCCGCCAAAGGGGAGACCAAAAAGTAGTTCAAGGACCCCAATGCACTCAAGAGGCCTCCTTTGACCTTCCTCCTGTTCTGTTCTGTTCTGTTCTGTTCTGTTCTGTTCTGTTCTGTTCTGTTCTGTTCTGTTCTGTTCTGTTCTGTTCTGTTCTGTTTTCTGTTCTGTTCTGAGTGCCACCCAAAAATCAAAAGCGAGCATCCTGGCTTATCCATTGGTGATGCTGCAAAGAAACTAGGAGAGTGTGGAACAACACTGCAGTGGATGACAAGCAGCCCTTGCCAAGGCTGGCAAGCTGCAGGAGAAGTATGAGAAGGATATTGCTGCCTACAGAGCTAAAGGAAAACCTGATGCAGCGAAAAAGGGGAGTGGTCAAGGCTGAAAAGATCAAGAAAAAGAAGGAAGAGGAAGATGAGGAGGAGGATGAAGAGGATGAGGAAGAGGAGGAAGATGAAGATGAAGAAGATAATGATGATGAATAAGTTGGTTCTAGTACAGTTTTTTTCTTGTCTATAAAGCATTTAACCCCTCCCCCCCCGTACACAACTCACTCCTTTTAAAGAAAAAAATTGAAATGTTTTGCTGTGTAAGATTTGTTTTTAAATTGTACAGTGTCTTTTTTTTGTATAGTTAACACACTACCGAATGTGTCTTTAGATAGCCCTGTCCTGGTGGTATTTTCAATAGCCACTAACCTTGCCTGGTACTGTCTGGGGGTTGTAAATTGGTATGGAAATTTAAAGCAGGTTCTTGTAGTTGCACAGCACAAATTAGTTATATATGGGGACACTAGTTTGGTTTTTGTTTTTCTTTTGGTTTTATTTTTAGGGTTTTTTTTCATCTTCAGTTGTCTCTGATGCAGCTTATACGAAGATAATTGTTGTTCTGTTAACTAAATACCACTCTGTAATTGCAAAAAAAAAAAAATGCTGCTGTTTTGTTGACATTCTGAATGTTTCTAAGTAAATACATTTTTTTAGATTAGTTTTTTTTTTTTTAAAGAATAGCATGGTAGTGTAGGGTCATACGTATGTGCAAGCTGCAAAGCTTCTTGACAGTCACCGTGACAAATGAGACACTGCAAACGCTCTTCACATACCTTTAGGCATCTTTATTTGAACAGCCATCCACATAGAGTGTTTGCAAAACCTTTTTACTAAGCAAAGGATTTTTTTTTCTTAACAATTTTTGGCATTTTAATGCTTTTAATTGTTTAACAAAATGGTCTTCCTTTAGATGTTGTTCAAAGAGATGACGCCCCTTAGCTAAATATCAGTGTGCATTTAAACTACCATGGCTCCTTAGTTAGGTAACAGTTTCTTCAAGTTGTTCTCAAGAAGACACGTGCATCTGCTGTTTATCCACATCTGTAGATCACGGCTCGCAGTATCAGGGACAATGGAACTGCATGAATGGACAGCTGGCTAACTGAAAGATTATTAGTCTCTGTGTGATTGAGTGTGTTTGATTCTTCTCCAAAGCTCCAAGAAAGAAGAGAAAAATTTTATCCTCCAGTCTCCTCTAAGCAGCATAGCAATGGAAAACACAGAAACCTGTTTTCCCAATATCACACAGAACAAAGATTTATAGATTGTTCCCTCTAAATTTTTGGCTTTGTATAATCTTTTCATTTAAAGCCACATCTACCAAGTAGACATTTCATTCATTCATTCATTCATTCATTCATTCATAAAAACATTTATTGACGTTTTACCATGTATTGATATACTCCAAGGAACATAAGAGCAAATTCAGTTAAGGGATTGAATTGTATCCCAAAGCTGGCATGGGACTCCAACGTTCCAGCTTCGAAGCCTTGGGATCTCAGTGCTTCAGACTCTGAACCTGACATAAAGCAGGCGCTTTGAAGGTGACTTCATCTAAATCAATGAAAAGCTGTCCATATAGGGAGTCTCCTGAGTGTAACAGACGTGCAGTCGTGGAACAGCCATGCACAGCCTAGGTGGGTGGTGAGAAGAAGGGAGAGCAAAGTATGTAACACTGCTTTGGAACGAGTCTAGGATCCCTGATACTAGTCCATCTCCTAAGGGGACAGGAAAAATATGGATTCCAGGTCTACAGTAACTGGAATGGAAATTCCAAAAAATAACATTGTTGGCTGTCAGTTTCACTCCATGGCTATCAGAGGTCACCATGTAATCCAATTCTAACCCAAGAAATATTAAAGAATATCTGTTGAGAGAGAGAGAGAGAGAGAGAGAGAGAGAGAGAGAGAGAGAGAGAG
>NW_021604613.1:14284586-14358561 GCF_004785775.1 Grammomys surdaster
GAGAGAGAGAGAGAGAGAGAGAGAGAGAGAGAGAGAGAGAGAGAGAGGCAGGAATTGGGAAATATTATGCTTTTTTTTTCAATCATCAGATGTAAAGACCTTTTGCCTTCTGGTTTCAAATACATGCATTAATATATACAATATGACATTATATGATGTGCAGTATACGAACACTATACAGGCATCATGGTAAGGATAGTGGAACCAGAGAGGAGCAGGCTGGCTCTTTGACATTGCAGTAATTGCTCTGGTCCTGAAGGGCCTCTCTCCAGATTTCTTGTTGAATGAATAAGATTAATACTTTCATGACTAAACGATCATTGGGATTTCTGCTGTTTATAGTGAAAGAAAGAAAGAAGGAAGGAATGAAGGAAGGAAACAGAAACAAAGAGAAAGAAAGAGAAACAGAGAGAGGAAGAGAGGGAGGGAGGAAATCAAAGTAAAATCTTCATGGAAAATAGGAGACTGGAAGCAAGAGATGCTGGTGGCTGGGATGAAGGAACAAAGAATCCAGACAGAAAAAACCTGCAGAAGGGTGATTTTCAGATATCCCAAATCCCTTGTAGCCAGAAACAGGACACAGTTTAAGGTGTGGAGAGTTTTGAAGGCTGAGAAACTGTCTTCCATTGTCAACTATCTCTTAAAATTTCATCCCACTGTTTGAAAGCACTAAAGATGGTGTCTTCCACTACATAAACCAAGAAAGAAAACACTATTTTTATGAGGTTCCTCTTGGAAAAACTGCAATGAGGTTTATATCCTCATTCAAAGGTTGATTAAAATGTCTATTAAAATGATGGATCTAAATTGTAAAATTGGAATGAGGAGACCACAGGGCGCTAATAACCGTGAGCTCTGTGATTCAGCCCACAGTAGGGTAGCAACTAGCAGAGAAAATGACTTTAACTAAGAATGATACAACAGGTAGAAGATGTCTAAAAAATAAAACATCTCATCTGAACATACAATTTAAAGCAGCACATGCTGACTGGGTGTGCCACTGGGCTCCTGAGTGCACTCTTTAAATTATAAGTGAAGTTCAAGAAAGCACTCTGGGTTCGTGGGTAGGGATGGACCGTTATAATAAATACCTGTGAATCTTGGAGAAAAGAGAAGTAAATTTAAAATTGAGATGTGAGCATACAACCTGTGCTGGGTTTGCCCAGAAGAAGTCAGGAGACAGAAGGGCCTTGAGGATCGTCTGGGTTTTGTCTGGGACTTTGAACGTTTATGTTAAAGTTCTGTGTTTACCCAAAAGAAGCTCTTACAGAGCTTCATCGAGAAAGGGCTCACTGGGGGCTGGAGAGAAGGTTTAATGGCTAAGAGCATTTATTGATCTTGCAGAGGACCAGGGTTCAATACCCAGTAACTACATGATGGTTTATAAATGCCTGTACCCAGGTCCTGGGGAAACTGACACTTTCTTCTGACTTCTTTTGGCATCAGGTACAAACGGTGCACAGACATACGTGCAGGCAAAACACTTATACATATAAAACAAAACGGATATATCTAAAGGAAACAAACTTTTAAAAAAGAGTTCATCTACTTTGTAGAGCCAGAGGTGTGAATTATCTCCAACAAAACTAAAGTCCTGAAGTTTTGTTCCTAAGAAGCCCAATTGACTTTGTGCCTGTGCAGAGCAGTGTTGTTTGTCTTAGTCTTCTGGCTCCTTCTCATTCTCTGGCTTGTTCTGTCTTCATCTGTGTCTAGCTTGTTCTCTCTTCAACTTTCTCTATAAAACTCTCCTGATAAAACTGCCCCCTTCTCCTTCTCTGTGCTGCTCTCTCTTAAGTCACCTCTCTCTTGTTCTCTTGAGAGGTTAAGTATATCCTATTCTGTCAAATATATCTTTGATTTGTCACTTTGTCTGCCTCTAAATTACTTTCCTTTTTTTTTTTTTTTTTTTTTTTTTGTTTTTTCCAGACAGTTTCTCTGTATAGGCCGGGCTGTCCTGGAACGAACTCTGTAGACCAGGCTGGCCTCGAACTCAGAAATCTGCCTGCCTCTGCCTCCCAAGTGCTGGGATTAAAGGCGTGCGCCACCACTGCCCGGCCCTCAATTACTTTCCAACATGGATGCTTCCTTCTACAAACTAACTTCACCTTCATTGTTTGGGATTGAAGGTGTATGCTAAAGGTGTTTCTGTATTCTAACCATGTTGCTGGATCTAAGTTCCTTTACAGAAATGGCTAGGAATTTATCAATTTGTACTTCCTCACATGTCTAGAACTGTTGTTGGAACATGACTACTGAGTCCCGGCCTGGATTTCCCAAGCTTTCTTATTTAGGTGTGGCCATATGATAATTCTGGCCAGCAGAATATGAGTCCTCTGGGCCAAGACTTTTAAAAGGCATGTGTGTTTTTTAAGTATCTTCAATCTTTCTCCCAACCCTTCCTCTTCCTTGGTCTAGCTGGAGAAACATGAAAGTGGGTCCTAGGGAAGCTAGAGCCATACATGCATGAAACCTGGGTTCGCAAGTCACCATTGGAAAGAAAGTTGTGTGGCCACCATAAATAACATTGAGAAGATATAGTTTTGGAATGTGTAATAGCTGTTTGATAATCAAAGTTTATTTGCTATAGCAATTAGAACCGCTCTAGCAATACGAGTATACTCAGACTGTCATTTAAAGGACTATGAGGGGTTTTTGTCTGTATGTATCTCTGCAGACCATGTGTGTGTGCCTGATACCCTCAGAGGCCAGAAGGGGATCATTGGATCCTCTGAGACTGGAATTACAGATGTTTGCGAGCCCTGACATGGGTGCTGGAAATTGAACCCAGGTCCTTTGGAAAAGCAGTGAGCCATTTCACCAGCCCCAATCTCCTTTTAAATAAGAGTACTATTTGAACTAAGATTTTAAAAAATTATGGTAAAAGATGCATAATATTAATATATCCTGGCAAGACATGGTAACTCATACCTGTAATAGCCACAAGTGTAAGGGTAGCTTGGTCTATGTAACAGGTTTGAGACAGGGTCTCAGAATTAAATAACAAAATGGCCCTCTTAACAACTTAAGTGTCATTAAAGTATTATTAACTGTATATTCTTGTTTTCTAGAATTCTTGCATCTTACATACTTGAAAATTATATATGTTGAGCAACAACTTCACAGACTTTTAAAGTTTTAAATAAAAATGTATGCTCTTAAGGAAATAAAATATTCTCTTTCTTCCTTCCTTCCTTCCTTCCTTCCTTCCTTCCTTCCTTCCTTCTTTTTTTTCTTTTTTGGAGACAGGGGCTTATCATGTAGGTCTAGGGTATCCTGGAGCTCACTATGTACCATGGGTTAGCCTTGAACTCTCTTTTCTCCTGCTTCTACCTCTTGAGTAGTGGGATTGCAGGCATGTGTCAATCATCATACTAAGATAAAAGTGGTTTTTTTTTTTGAAGGTTTAGTTTCAGTGTCAGCATAGCATAACATTTACTATTTATGGCTCTTCCTAACCATAAATAGCATTCTTAGAATGCAAAACAGAAATGTGGTACTGGGAACTGAACCTGGGTCATAGCTTGACGTAGGTCTACCCCTGAGCCCTATCTCCAGCCCTCTTTCTACTGTTTGACACAGGCTCTCATTTACCCATGCTGGCCTTGAGTTACTCTGTTGGCTTTGAGTTTGTGACCCTCCTGCCTTAGTCTCCTGAGGAGTTGGAATTATATGCCTTTTCCACCAGGCTAGACCTAACAATGACAAAATGTTCAAAATTTCTACGGGGTTGGGGAGAAAAAAACTTTTATGTTTAGTGTTTTTATTTATTTATTTATTTTTCTAAGACAGAGCCTTACTCTCTGGAACTTCCTATGTAGACTAGCCTAGCCTTGAACTTTCAGTGACCTCTCTACTTCAATTTCCTATGTCCTGGGATTACTGATATAAGATGCTAGTAATAACACAAGATTACCAGCTTGCTTATACAAGTATTTTGAGAGGCAGATTTCTTTATCTATATCAAACTTTTACTGTTTATTTCATATTCCTCATTAATAAACCTGAAATAGTAACATTTTTCAAATTAATACTTTTACACAAGCTATTTAAAATAATTATAAAAGCTTTTGTTTTGAGACTGGTTCTCATGTCCCTTAGACGGCCTCAAACTTGCTATACAATAAAGGATGACTTTGAACTCTGGTCAGTTGGGGATGTAGCATGTGTGCAGCATATGTGCTTTATGCATATTCTTGAGTGTCAGACGAGGGAGTCAGATTCACTGGAATTTGAGTTACAGGCAGTTGTGAGCTGTCTGGCATGGGTGCTGAGAACTGAACCCAGGTCCTCTGGAAGAGCAGCAAATGCTCTTGACTGCTGAGCCACCTCTCCAGCTCCTGAAATGAATTTCCTAGTGAGATGGTTTCTTTAATCTGTACTATCTGTCGTAGATTCACAGCGCTATTAAGAGATTTGGTGAATAGACTTATTATTATAACTTAAGACCAGTTTCCATTCAGAAATCATATCAAAGAGTTGCTAATGGACGTTCAAGCAGAACACAAGTTTTACCTCCTGCTCTGTTTACTCAAATACTAACTACCCTCTCTATATATAGTGGAAAAGGAACACAGCCCTACAAGAATTGAATGGTTATGAGCTACCAGATAGAGCCTACTTCAAATCACACACGAATGCTTACTCTAACTTCACTGTGACTGCTCCCTGACTTGGCTGCATTTCCCAAATTAGTAGTGTGGGGTAAAGAACTTCGAGCACTCAAGGTTAAATTTAGATCAAACTCTCATATCAAATTCCTATCTTCTCTCCTTGATTTTAACCTTCCAGAATAACGCTCTCTTTAATCCCTGCTTGTCTACTTTTATGTCCCTCTTAAGCCCTAAGCCCCTGTAACAGATCTGTCTGGTCTCCTTTCAGAGCTAAAGTCTTAGTCTCCTGACTTCCTGCCTTCTCCTCTGTTTAGTTCTAACAGCTGGGATCCTGAGAGCTTCACTCACAGGCTCAGTGGCGCTTTTGTGTTTGGGAATTTGTCTTAGTCATGTCTGGAGATTTACGAGCTTTAAGGTGGTTCCTGGACAAGTCAGCCTGCCTGTAGATGATTTTTTTTCACTTTGACTTTCACATTCACATTCAGAGACCACCGTGCCCCGCTGTCCCCTTGCCATGTGCCATGTGCTGTGAGAAGCACTGGACACATAGTGCACAAGACACGCTTTATGCATGTCCGTCAGTTTAGAAGGGTAGGTGGAAGTTAGGCAGCCTTGTAGGGTAGAGAGCCCCTAGGTGAAATACCAACCTTGGGATGGAGGTGAAGTCTGAGGATGTGTCCCCAAAGAATATTTTTCTGTATAAAGACGTGAATTGAAATTACCTAGAGAGGGAGGGAGGGAGGGAGGGAGAGAGAGAGAGAGAGAGAGAGAGAGAGAGAGAGAGAGAGAGAGAGCGAGCCTAGAACAGAATCTCCAAGTAGCTAAGTGATAAGAGTCGATAGAAGGGTGATTGATACCAGGAGAGATGAAAGCAACGTCTATAAGGTGAGGTAAAGAAGGGGTTGGGGAGGTGCTAACCCTGAGTAAAAGGAGAGATGTTATGACACTGGGAGGAAGGGAAGAAACAGGGCTGGGTAGGAATGCAAGGCCTCAGAAAACCCCAAAGCTAGGGGAATTCCTTTCTGATGGTCATGGTTGTCTTAGAAGTCAGAGTTAAAGTCTTTGGCTCAGACAGAAGAGGGAATG
The DNA here is from genome assembly GCF_004785775.1 of Grammomys surdaster. NCBI lineage: Eukaryota > Metazoa > Chordata > Mammalia > Rodentia > Muridae > Grammomys > Grammomys surdaster. The sequence goes on from NW_021604613.1 coordinate 14,290,283, forward strand.
GGATAGGAAGGAACATCACTGATACCACAGTTTGTGTGTGTGTGTGTGTGTGTGTGTGTATGTGTGTGTGTGGAGTGTGTGCATGTGTGTGTGGACTGTGTATGTGTGTGTGGAATGTGTGTGTACGTGAAGTGTGTGTGTGGAGTGTGTATGTGTGTGTGGAGTGTGTGTGTATGTGTTTGTGTGTGTGTGGGGAGTGTGTGTGTGTGTGAAGTGTGTGTGTATGTGTTTGTGTGTGTGCGTGGAGTGTGTATGTGTGTGTATGTTTGTAGGGGTTTTTTTTTTGAGTCTATACACATTTCTTCCCTCACAGTAAACATAGTTGAAAGTTTATTTCATACATATTTAACATGGCTGTAGGAGTAAGGCAGTGGAGATTATATATATACACACACATATATATGTGCAACATGAACAGCTATGTCTTTTTTTCTTTAGCACTTTCTAGTAGCTTGAAAATGAGAGACATCAGGTTGCAATTATTTGAGATGGGTGAAACAAACAGCGACCGGGCAAGAGATGGGAGGGACTAGTGATCTACGGATAAAATGCAGATACACATCTCACGATGTCATTGCTTTTAACAGCTGAGTAACTAATATGCCATCATGGAAATGAGTAATATGCCATCATGGAAATGAGCCACACTTTCTTTATCCAGTCTTCGGTTGAGGGACACCTAGGTTGTTTTGGCTATTATGAATAAAGCAGCTTATGAGCACAGCTGAAGAGGGGGAGGTAGGATTACAGGAGCCAGATGGGGTTAAGGACACCATTGAGAACACAGCCCACAGAATCAGCTAAGCAGGGCTCATAGGGGCCCACATTGAAGTGACAATCACAGAGCCTGCATGGGTCTGATCTAGGTCCTTTGCATATATGTTATGGTTGTGTAGCTTGATGTTCTTGTGGAACTCCTAACAATGAGAGTGAGGGGTGTCTCTGACTCTTTTGCCAGCTCTTGGGACCCTTTTCCTCCTACTGGGTTGCCCTGTCTAGCCTTGGTGTGAGGGTCTGTGCCTAGTCTTATTGTAACTTGTTATGTCATGTTCTGTTGATATCCCTGGGAGGCCTGGTCTTTCCTGAAGGGAAACGGAGGAGGAGTGGATCTGGGGAAGAGAGGAAGTGGGTGGGTGGGGACTGGGAGCAGTGGAGGAAGGGGAAACTGTGGTTGGGGTACAATGATTGAGAGAAGAATAAAAAAGAAAAAAACATAGAAGAAAAGTGTGTGTAAGAGTGTTTCTTATGTGAGACAGGTAGGGAACATGTGACCAAATAAGGATGCCATCATTTAACAGTGCTGTAGTACTGCACTGTCTAGCCGGCTTTTTGTGGCAGCCCTAGGGTATAAATATACTACTTTTCTTTATAAGGAAGGGAATGAAGATGGCCTAGTTTCACTATCTGAGGAAGGGACTCCAGCACAAGCAATATGGATACTTAGTTCCCAGGACCCACCTTGTGTAGAAACTGTAGCACTTCTGAAGGCCCTAGATGTTATGGGTAGGAGTGAGGTGAAGGTGGAAACAACAGGGTTTGGCTCTAGCATCAGGTGCAGCTATTTGCTAATTGTACTGTATGAGAGATGCAATATAATTTATAGTAAAATGTAGTATCTTGTTATATAGGGACATGAGTTTTCTAGGCATCTCTCCTTGTTTCTTTTTTGCCCATTATCCGCAGCTCTCTCTGAGGCTCACTTACGCTCCTAGAACTGAACTCGTGGTCCTCAGTTCCAGCCCCCAGTACAGATGGTACTTCCTAATCTTGCTCTTCCTAGTCTTGATACCTTCTTTGTCACAGAATCTTTAGGACCTTTCTGGCTTTCTTCTCTGGGTTTCTTGCCCAGTGTAACCTGGAACAACCTCGGAGCTCTCTTTCACAGAAGAACACCTGGTGAGCCATTACAGCCTAAATTCTCTGGCCCTTTGGGGTTAATCCATCAAGTAGCCCACAAATAGCCTGCATTTGTTTTTTTTTCTACTCTTGTCTGTTAACATTTTCAAAATATTCTCCTTTTCTAGAATTTTATTTTCCTTTCTTGTGATGTTATTCTGCCACTTTTTTATTTGTTTGTTTTTGAGACAAGGTTTCTCTGTGTAATCTTGGCTGACCTGAAACTCACTCTGTAGACCAGGTTGGGCTCAAACTCACAGAGATCCGCCTGCATCTGCCTCCCTAGTGTTGGGGTTAGAGACTTACACCACCACCTAGCTATATTCTGCCACTCTTATCGTTTTGGTTTTTAGTTTAAAAGTCTTGTTTTGAGTCAAGGTCTTGATATATAGCTCAGCTGACTTTGAATTTGTGGTTGTTGTGACTCTTTGCTCCCTAAGTTCTTGGTTTATATATGTGTGCCATCAAGTTCAGTTTCATAGGATTTTTGTTTTTGAAACTGCAGTCCATACATAATGGATATATGGAGAAATGTTAAAGTAATTCTATAAAAGAAAGGTTGATTTCTTTGGTCAAATAGTTAAATGAAATTAAACAAGATTCTTTATCATAAGAGATCTCAGAACCTTTATCAAGCTATTGTGCATTATAAATTCTCTTTAAAAGTTTTTAAATAAATAATATTTCTCAAGTTCACCACTAGAACCCATTCTTATGATGTAGCTATTAACATCTCTGGGAGTTTTCTGAATAGCACAATTGGCAATATACTATTTTAGGGGAACAAGAAAAGACACTATTTAATTACAAATCATGTTTATTGAATTATAGTTAGCTGTTCCAACTGAGATAAATGGAGAGCACGCAATCTCAGACACAGTGTTACATTGCTGGAAACAGCACAATAACCAGTCCTTAAGAACTCACAGACAGAAGTATGTTCCTACCCCTTGACCTCAGACTGGGTAATTTCCCTGAGCAGTGGCTGAAACCATGTTTCAGAACGTACTGGCGTCACACAAAATTCACCATTCTTAACAATTTAAGTGTAGAGTCAGAATGTTTTTGAATACCATGCACAATCCTTGAGCTTCTTTTTCCTGTCTGTAAAATGGGTGCGGCAATTGCTTATTGGTGGAGGGGGGATGTGGAGAGACGGGGGATGGAAGAGTTGGGGAGGAGGGCATGTATGGTTAAATGAAAATGTAACTTCTTTTTTCTTCCAAGGAAGGAATAATTTGTTGAGCAGAAGAAAACTATGGTTCCAGCTTTAAGTAGATACTCAAAATGTTTTGGTGAGATGTTCCAGTTTAATTTAAAAAATATTTAAGATAATTTTTCCTAGACCAGAAGCAATCATGTAAATCCAAGGTCAAATAATAAAACAGTCTCATTTTTTTTTTTCAAAGTTAAAAGTTAGGAAGCACGGGGCAGTGGTGGCGCACGCCTTTAACCCCAGCACTTGGGAGGCAGAGGCAGGCGGATTTCTGAGTTTGAGGCCAGCCTGGTCTACAGAACTCATTCTAGGACAGCCAAAGCTACACAGAGAAATCCTGTCTCAAAAAACAAAAAACAAACAAACAAAAAAAGGTTAGGAAGCTAGAGGACAATAATGAACTTCTTCCTACCAAATTATTACTATAATTAAACTTCTAATCTAAAATCTGAGATAGTGATAACAACTCCTCTGACTAGAATTTGCATTTAACCATGTGAAAGGCATATTAAACAAACTAAAAATTTTCAGTGCTTATTTTGAGAAAAGCCTGTTTGTCAAGTTGGACCCTAAAGCTTTATTTAGAATCAATTTAACTAGTTATCCAAATTCTAATTTGAAAGTTGTGATTTGAGTGACATGTCTTGGGCATCTGAATATTTGTTCTCCAATTGGGATACTGCTTATTTAGATCTAAAAGATAGGGTCTTGATGATGGAAGTACATTACTGGGGTGGGCTCTGAAGTTTCAAAAGCCAATGGATATTTCTGGAGCATTTTTTGTTTCTGCTTGCAGTTAGAGTCGTGAGTTCTTAGCTTCTAGCCCCAGCCACTATGTCTGCCACCTTCTGTCCTTGACATTGTGGAGCCTAAGCCTCTGGAACCATAAACTCTTTCTTCTATGAATTGGTTTGGTCAAAGCATTTATCACAGCAGTAGAAAAATAATGAATACGGAAGTCAGTGTGATATGGAGCAAAAGGAAAACCCGTGTGAGGAATGGAAACCTCTTAATAATTCTGTTTTTTTTCCCCCTTGGAGAGGGAATTCACATATTGCTCTGGGAAGGCCTACCAGAAGCAATATTGTACATTTCTTAAACACCAGGGTGTCTATTAGGGATTCTCTCCTGTAGAGTTTTACCATCATTAGTCAATAAATTTCAATACAATAGAGTCTGTAGAAAACAATGTGAAAAGATTAGGAAGGTTTTATACTGTCTTGCCTTCTGAGATAAATTGCTTGCCATAAGGAGAAAAATCTCTCTCTCCTGTTCCTGACATTACAAATTAAACCATCTGGGTTTTGGTTTAAGTCTAGGAACTTCATTAACATGGTGAGACATAAAAGAATTGCCCAAGGTAAAAAGTCCTATTACCCTTGATTCATTGCAATTAACTAATTTGATGGACTGCTACTCCCCTGCCCCTTGGTGGAGAGAAAGAAGTGAAGCCTGCAAATGAAGAAGACCTTGGGGATCATCTTTTTACAGCAGAAAAATCTTGGGATCTTTTTTCCTAGTTCAGCATGATGGAGACTGAATATTATTTATAATACCGTCATTTCTTAATGTACTGATGGAAAGGGAAATATTTTAGGTTTGCTTTTGTCTGGCATATCTAGAGTCAACAGCCTCTTGTGTATGTAATCCTAACTATAGTAAAGAACAGTGTCAATATTTAGTTACTTTCCTCCATGTGTAAATAAAAGAACTCTTAATCCTCTATTTGAGAAACATTTTTTTCTTCCTACTCTGCTTGGAAAGGCTAATTTTCAAAGTCTGTTTCTTCTGGTGTTCGTTGAGACTGTTTCTTTCTCTAAGTATTTGCATTTGAAATGATATTTGGGGGACTAAAAAAATATTTCTTTTATTTACTTTCCAAATAATGGAACTGACTCAGAAAAAGAGAGCTGGCATTAGCTGGAAACTCCACTAAGTTACAAAATCAGACGTGATTTGTACAGCCTTGAAGTTTAGAGTTGCTTCTGGAAACGCCTGCTGTCTACCCTCCAACTCAGTTAACTTGTTAACGTCACTGCTGGTGGAGTGTCCTCAGTGTATGAAGGCAGAGGAAAGAAAGGAGTCAGTGACAGCCAGTGGGGCTGCCCTGTAGTCTTCATCATTCGAGATGTGCTCTTTTGTGGTAAGATATTTTCATCCAGGATCGGTAGGTGGATGCAAAAGCTTTTGATCAACTACAACACTGGTCCGTTGTCTGTTAGCAGCACATCAAAAATAAGCAATTCTTGTATTTTTGGACTCTTGGAGACTTTAAAACAGGAGGTTGGTGGTTCTGTGGAAAGAGCTGGCCAGAGTACTGAGAGCATGGGCGAGACAGCAGTTTCCACTCTACTGCACCTGTGTGACTTGATCAAGCCAGCCTGTTCCCTTCCCTTGGTAGAAGGAAGGATTGTTTTCCTGCAAAGGAAGAGCAGGCAGAGTGGAATGCTTTGTGGGGGGTGGGGAGGTGAGGGGCGGGGGTGGGTAAGGGGGGTTATCCCTGACATTTCTGTTTTTCTGCATAAGGAGACAGCTTCAAGGGTTAGTTTAAAATTGCTTTCTCATTCTTGTTCTGTGGCTGTAACTTGAGCTGTCTTAGGTGAAGAAATGGTAGTTCCTCACTAGGGAGCAAAGTTCAAGCTGCCTCCCTGGAACCCCACCCATCCTGGCTTGCACTTAGCTTTTTAATTCTTGGAAGCATATCTGCGAACTCACACACAACAGTTTCTTTGACTTGTTTTCAAGTATAAAGTAATCCCGGAAGCCCAACTTCTTCTGCTCTATTGACCCTTAAGTCCTGGTTTACTCTCTTCTTTCTTTTCAGAGTGAGACATTATTGTCCTTTAAAACGTAGCCTGAGATCCATTCTGATTCACTGAGCACTCCTGTGAATGAGAGCCTGTTTAGCTCCTTCCCTTATTCCCAAACAACCACCACACGTTCTTTTTGACTTGGGAAAACCTTAGACAAGATATGAGCTAGACATTCTTTTCATGCCTCGTGTTACCACCAAGCCTCTTGTCCGTGGCCTTCACTAACATGTTCCTTGGCAGAAACCAAGCACCTTGGGATTCCCATTGAAATAGAGTCACTCTCTTGACCAGTGCAGAAACAGGGTTAGTTGCATAACTTGAGGGAATTGAAAACTCAAGTTGCTCATGATGTCTTTAGGTTAGAAAAAATTGTAAGAGGAAAAGGGTAAATAGTACAAGTATATGGAAATTATATTCAAAGACCTTTATAGAAACTTTTCCTACACATGAACTCAGAATTTTATTTTTTCTTATTCTTAAAAAGTAAGCCCACATTCTGTGTGATATTTCTATTTCAGAGCATAAAATGTACACCGAGTTCATATGTTCACATCTATTCTTTCTTCCACAAACAACCTTATTCTAGCTATCCACTTTCGTTTTCTGTTTTGTGTTAAATATTTTGTTGCTTTTTTATGCTGAAACCATTGAGTTGATCTCCAGCTGATGAGTGTTTTAACTTTACTTTTTTGGAGTACATAAGTTGAAAGGGAAAGGCATATGTCAAAAAATACAACTTTGTAGCAATTCTACTTTATATGAATGACTTTTGTAGGAAGTATGCCTTCTGTATTACTTGATAACCAGAGGATATTCTCTGAAGGTGACTTTCGCTGATGCTGTAAAATCTATATCATATCTGGTGCAATTTCGTGCATTTCCCGTGTTTCTGGTTCAATTGGTGAGAACTCTCATGTCTCAGTATAGAGGAGAGAGTGAGCTGAGTCAGACTGAGGCTGACAGGAGCAGTCAAACTGCTGTTCACTTACTAACACTATCTCAAGGACGGTTATCATCGCTAACATTTTACAAGTCCGTTTCAAGCTGGCAAGAATAAATACAGACCAGAACCGAGAAACCACAAGATGCAAATGTAAACTTAACACAAGCAATGGACTGACAAGATGAGTCAGTGGTTAAAGGTTCTTGCTGCCAATTCCTGGAACCCACACGGTAGCCGGAACTAACTCCCATGAGTCGTCCTCTGACCTCCACAGATATGGGCCATTGCACATCTGTGCACATTCATGAATGAGCATGCATACACTCAAATAATAAGTGAAGGTGGTTTATTTCTGAAGATTAGAAAAATGAACCATTATGATGATCAGTGTTATGATGCTCCAACTGAACTGAAACAGTAAGAATTACATTGTCATTAATTTGTATCCTGAAAGTAGCTGAGTATGAAAGGCCTCATAGGATGTCCCTCAAGATGAACAGAACTCCAATTTTATGCAGCTTGATTCTCTAATCTTAAGGGCCTTTTCTGTAATTCCAGGACGATGTGATTTGCTGTGTAGCAAATGATTCCATGGGCTGGAGCTAATGTTCACTCTCACCTTGCTCCTCAGGAAGATGGGCAGCAGACATCAGTCGTCATCACTGAACAGGCTGGCTGCAGCCGTAATTAGGAAATAACATACAGCAGCAGCGCTGAAAGGCAGGCTGTGTGATGTCATGCATTTTGGATTGTGGTGAGAAGCCATCCCCAATAAATTGTGCAACAGCTTGTGTGGCATGAACCCAAAGTGCCCTGAGATCTTAGGGAGCCAAAACCATTTCTCTGGTAAAATTTTCCAAAGTCTTTTTGAATATACCCTGTTTGTCTGAGCAATTTGTATTTACGCTTTTGGATGAACACAGGGTTCTTTCTGGTTATCCTTCAGTTTTCTGGGAGCGTTCCAGCCCAGCTTACCTTGTCATGCTTACTTCATGCTGTTTCCATGGCGTTTGATGTAATTTTCTGTTGACAGTTCCAGTACAGCGGGAGATCACTGTTAGACAGGAAAACACTACCATTTTATGTCTGATCACTGATTTATTGCTTTGTTGTTTCACTGCTTATCACTGTTTATCCTGTGCATTATTGTGTAACAGAACGTGGTGGATGTTAGTCCCATTTCAGGAGAACACAGTGTTTCCTGAATACCCACTGTGTTCAAGGCAGAGCTACCGAAGCATTTTCTTATGTTAGCTTCAAAATTTACCTGCAAGGTACTATTGTCTCCAGTTGAAAATGAAGAATCTGACATTTAGATTGTACAATTGAATAATGTTACACAGCTCAAAATGAAAGATTTCTCATGAAATCTGCCTGTCTGTCTGCCTGTCTTTTCCCACAGGAGAGTGCATGTGTGTGTACAAGGCAGAGGTTGATGTCAAGTGTCTTCTAATCTCTTCATTTTTAAAAATAGATCCTCTCCGATTAAATTGGATCTCAGCAACTTGGTGAGGCTGATTGGCTGGTGAGCTCCAGGGATCCCCTATGTCTTTGCTCTAGACCTATCCTAGGGTTGTAGGTGTACACCACTGTGCCCAGATTTTACATGTATGCGAGGGATCTGAACTTAGGTACTTAATCACCTTTAAGACCATCCCCAGCCCAAGCCTATCCCTTTAAACAGCAACAGAGCTCTATATTTCACAATGCACTTTGCCCTGTGATCAATTTTCACATTCCTAACAGCTCTATGAGGTGTGCATTGTTATAAGGAAGCTGTGAAATACTTATAGTCATGGGCTAGGACTTGAAGATTTATGAGACTTAACTTACCAGGTTTTCTATGACACCACTGATGCCTGAGAACTAACCGATTCCTCTTTTCTTAAATAAAAAAATGCAGATTATTTATTTATTGCTCTGTGACTCTCATTTAGCTACAACTCTTCTATGTCTACGTCTCGTGTATTTTGATAAACAATTCATGATGACCATAGCTGTAGACATAATTGCTCTCTGTAGATAAAGCCTAAGGTAACGAGACCAAGCAATGAATGACGGTGTATTAGAAAACTTAGGTGAGAGACACACGCTGTGACTGTGAACAGAAGTTGCAGAAGTCAGACATAATGGAAGCATCTTCATAGTGTAGCATTGATGATGCTATTAGATGTTTTTTAGTCATATTTAGTAAAGAACTGTTGGCCCAAAAAGAGATTCATTAAGAAATTGAGAGTGAAATGGGGGAGGAATTCTGGGTACGAGGGCAATAGGCTATCATAATGAATGAAATCTAGTTATGTTTTCCAATCCTCTCTTCCTGTTTACTCACTCTCCTAGTCACAGACACCTAAAAAAAGCATTGACACCAAGGTTTGAATAACTGCTGTGCTTACTGCATCAGGGACACATTACCACAAGTGTGCAGACACATGACCTGAAGCGGTAGAGCATCCTTGGGAGGTTCATGTGAGTAGGGGGCGGTTTCTGTTGCTCTTTGGTCACATTGGACAGCTACTTCCCTACAGGCCCTTTGAAACACTCCATCCCATATACCTTTTCACAGCATGTATTGTAACTGTAGTTGTATGAAGTGCTGGAGACCTCCTAGTGAGAAATACAGAAAATGCTCTCTTCCAGGATACAAACTCCAGGAAGATGGTACTTTAATATATGGAGTTCAGGTTGTTAATACCAACTACCACCACTTTGTCAAAAGGCTCTATCCTCCCCAAAATAAAACAAAACAAAACTGAGAACTGATATGGTACAGAGGGATCATGGGCTTGCAGATCAGAATTTCTGCAATGGATATTCTGTTGCAATCTTCCTTCTCCCCCCTTTCTTGCTTACCTTCCTTCCTTTCCTCCTTTCTGTCCTTTTCCTCATTGCCACCTAATTCGCCATGAGAACTAAGATGAATTTACCGAGAAATTAGGTTCTGAAGGAATCTTTCATTTGGCTTCTGATCACACATTGTAGACTTTGTCCATTTGTTAGCTGGGTGCCTCTGAGGTTTATTTTCTCTGCCAGGGAAGTGAGAACAGTACTTTTAAGTACATACATACCAGGTGCTCAGTAAACAGAAACATTATAATTATTACTGTTTAGACTTAGGTCTTTCATACATAATTCATTTATAATATTGAAGGTGTTCCCTTAAAGGATTTCTGTGGTGGCAGATATGGTATTTATACTAATTCTGTATATTGCTATAGCAGTTATTTTGCTTGAAGGACTTTTCTTTGGCATCTTCACAGCTCAGGTTATTTTGGTTGTTGTAGGGAGGTTCCATACACACCATCAGTTATCTGTGTTTAAGTGGTTATATCAACAAGTATTGTCAGTACACTTGGAATGCCTGCCAAGTACTCATGACACAAGAAGTCTGCTCTTCTACCATTGGCTTTGCTCATCCTCCCTCCAGTTTGACAGTGTGATGTGGCCAACTGGTATGATTCAGCTGTGCTGTTTTGAGGTGTCCATAGGTCCTGCTGTCCTACTGCCCTGCATTCCAGTGGATCTAAGATTCTAGTTAGTGCCAGTATACCAGCACACAAGCGTTAGGAAACATAAGCACCCTTGTTGGAAGTTTGAATCCACTAAATGTTTAATCGTAGTTTTGAAAAACAGACAACAATCTACTTGTACTAAAATAGAATCAACCAATCCCAAGGAACAGTAGAAAATTATGGACCATTCTCCAACAGTTACATAGCTGTATGGGCTGTGTGAAGATGTTGCTCCATCCAGTTTAAATTCAGTCTCCTGTTTGGCTCTTTCAGAAGTTAATCTTCAATAGAAGAATGATTCTTATTACCTTAATTTTTTTTCCAGTGCTGGAGACCCAATACAGAGCCTTGAGCACGTTAGGTGATTATGTATCATCAATCGAAGAAGGTTTACTGTATGCCACATCATCCACTAACTGAGGAGTTAACAACACAAAAGCTATTTGTAGTCTGTCTGAAGTTCTTGAGTATTTCTTTTAAAAGCTGGTATATACACTCTGTCAAAACTTTCAATTATAAGATGAACAATCTATGGAGACCTAATGACATTATTACTATAGTAAAAACAATATATTCGAAACTTGCTGAGACATTAGATCTTAAATATTCTGTCCTGGGTGGCCTTAACTCTCGACTTGACAAAGCCTAGAGTCATCTGAGAGGAAAGCCTCAACTTTGGAACTGCCTAGCTCAGATTGGCCTGTTGGTATGTCTGTGGGGGACTGTCTTGACTGTTAATTGATGCAGGAGGGTCCAGCCACCTACAGGTGGTCGTGAACTGTGTAAGAAAGCTAGCTGCACTTAAGGCAGCCAGTGAGCCAGCTAGTGAAGCAACATTCTCCAGCATTCCTGACATACTTCTATGGCTGTGAAGTGTCCCTTGGTTGGAGGTAATACTGTGTGGGAGAACAAATAGGCTTGCCTTCAAGCTGCTGCCTTGAGTTCCTGCCTTGACTTTGCTCAATGTTATCTGTGCCTGTAAGTTAAAACAAACCTTTTCCTTCCCTAAGTTGCTTTTGGTCAGAGTATTTTAGTATAGCAATGAAAATTAAACTAGAACATATTTAAAAAGTTAAATATGTAAGTGATAGATTTCTTAGCTTGATTCTGGTAATCATTTCTCAATGTATGTATGAATAAAAACACATTATTTACTTTAAATATATATACTTTTTATTTTTCAACTGTACCTGGCCAAAAAAAAAATTGTAAATGGGTTTTCTGTTTGCCTTTGTGGTTTTCTGGACACATATTAAGTACAACTATAAAGTAGGTATATCTAAACACAACCACTCTAAGTATTCTTTTTTTTCCTAATAAGATTATACATATACTCAAATAGTACTGTTATTGTTCGAGGTATTTATAGAATAGCCTTCAGGGCTACTTGCATGCTCTTTGAAATATCCCCAGTTAGGGAAAATTTTCAGCTTTTTAAGATAGGAGTGATTTTTTATAACTCACCTATGGATTTATACATTTAGAGACAAGCCCAGGTAATCAAACTGAACAATTCTACTTGAGGCTAAAGCAAAACAAAATCTGATAAACATAAGTTGACTTCAAAAACAATCAAAAGAGAAATTTGAAAATACCTTTAGACCCTGCCAGCATCATTAGAACTGCATTCTATTCCAAAGTGTCTGCTTGAAAAAATTAACTTATGATTCATTTGTGAAAATTCAGCATTGTAACTTGTTAATGACACTTCATACTAATGTGACTTGAGTCTGAAGGAAATTCCAAGAACTTAGGGACTATACTCTCCACAATTAAGGTGTAGTTTTGTCCAAGGTCTAGTATGATGCCAGGCATTCTTTGGCAACTGAGTAAGCTATAGACAGTGATGATGCCTTTGATCTCAGCGGAGATGATAACAGAAGAAGACTTGGAAAGGCAGTATTGGCTCTGGGCTGGCTGCTTCGGAACTGCTGGCATTGATTTAGGGATAAACGAAATGACTACTTACTACTTTTTTTGTTCTTTTATGACAATTTAAAAGCACATGCCTCATGCTTGATTCTGACATAGCTAATGGAAAGAAAGTGTTCTGAAGCCACTATACATGGAAGAGCTCCAAATGATGACAGAGAAGATCAGCACAGAGCAAACATGGAGTGGAAAGAACATTATGGATGGCTACACTAATCCTAGCAAAGACCATTAGCCCAAAGGGAAGGCTTAGAGATGAATGACCTGAAAGCACAGCCAAGCACCAAAGACTTTCCATTTCCATTCATAATGTTGGAAACATCTGTGTTTCGATGCCAAGCTATATTAGTAGACTTCTACATGGAAAAATTTGGCATATGCTGCAAGTATACAAAAAAGTTTGATCCAAAGGAAATTTACACGATAATAGAAGGAATCAAGGTAGGCAGAAATAACAAAAACCAAACGCAAAGCAGGAAGTAATGATAATGGCTTAATGAATACAGATAAAGAGACTATCTGGTCTGAAGGAGAGTCACGGGAATTGTGGTTTGAGCTGAAACTTGAGGGTGAGATCAGTGAGCCATCCTATCCCACTGAGTAAGGAGAAGCAAAGATCCATTAGGGGACAGAGTGAGGGAGTGTGACAGAGGAGGGGGACAAGAAAGGAGCAGAGCAGTGTCTGTGCCTCAGCTCTGCTGAGGGCAACACACCCTGGGGGCTGTATCAGTGAGAGTGCTTTGTCAAACTGAATGCTAATGTCCTCCCTCAAACCAGTTCAAGTTGTTGTCCATTAAATAGGAATCAGATTTGCTTTGTAAATGTATTATTAATTCTGTCAGAATTGACTACTAGCTAGAGCATTCTGACTGACTTAATGAATTAGACTTTTCAGGGAGGACTGATGCTGGTATGTGTGTTAGCTTTATACCGCCCACTAGCCAGACACTCATAAAAATTCTTGAGTTGCATGAGCTGCTCCTAAGAATGCTTCATTCTAGCTCAGTGTCATTGTCTGTTTATAGTCCCTATGATAAGAGGAGACCAATGGAGTGATTTGTTCAAGTTTTCTGAAGGCTGTCTGTGGCATCATTGGTGCAAGCTTGCAGGTTGGTGCAAGCTTTATTCCAGTGCTCCAGGCTATGAGAAGCTCCACACCAGCTTTCTTCCCATTGGTGGATTAAATTCATGCATCTGTCCAGGAATTCAGCAAGTCTGACCACACTACCTTTCATATGGTGCTGGTTGTGTTAGCAAACAAAATGAACAAGCAAACCCTAAACCTAAGACTTGTTATCTGTGCTTAATTAACTCCAGGCAGCAGCAAACCCAGAGCTGGCGGAGGCTGTGAGCAAGGACAGAAACATGGGCACCGTCACAGTGCTGAGTCACTTGCAGAGCTGTGTGCCCTTGCTGAGTTGGAGTTGCAGTGTTTTGAATGTAGCTATTAGCAATACAGAGCTCTCATAACCAAGTGTGGGAGTAATAACAGGACAAACAAATTACAGGGAACTGGAGATGGGATTCCACCATGAGGAAGCAAACCGAGGGAAAAGCTCTAACGTGGGACATGGATTTGGTTCCTCACACATTTCTTTGTCTCTTCCAAATATAGATTTTGTTTTCATGTGGTCACTGATGACTGAAAATGTTGGCCACACACATAATGAATCTCCCACAGCAGGGAATCTGCACATTATGGGATCACTTAGAATGTTTCTTTGGTAGTTTTCCTCTGGGTAGTAAGGATAAAGACAATTCTAGCTCAGTGTCATTGACTGTGGATGGCAGGGGGCAGTAGAAATACCGTACAGTGTATCTGAGAATGCTCATTTTTCCTTTTAATTTTTCTTTTTTGTTTATTCATTGTGTTTCAAGACAGGTTTTACTATGTAGATGACTTTAAACTCACTGTCCACCTATCTCAGCACACTGAGTGCTGGGATTACGGGCATGTATCAATCATGCCTGGCTAATAGTCTTTACACCCACTGCTATGCTGGAACTGCCAGGTGACTACATTGATTAAAGCAGTTTTTTTCCCCCACAAGGGGCTTAATTCTAGCAAGGAACATAAACTGCATGTACAGTAGACTAGCTTATAAGAGGGTACCATATGTGAATGCATGGACACTAGAGAAGATGGTGGCTTGAGACAGAAAACTGTCCATGAAAAGTAGAATGGAAGAATTAGGTTGGATCTTCAGGATTAGTGATTCTGGGAAAAGGATGGCCCCATTAGTGGAAATCTCAAGTCAGGAGGAGTAGGAAGCTTGTCTGTGTATGTGCCATTTGAGTAACAAGGTAGATACGATGGGTCTGAGATCCTGGAGGTAGGTGGAGACCTGTCTAGGGAAATATTGAGACCAGAGGCTCAATGTGATGTGGCTGCACATGTAGTGTAATAGTAGAAGTGGACCAAGAAAAACTGTGGAGAGGGGCTGGGGAGAAGGCTCTCTGTGCAAAGTGCTTCCTGAATGTGAGATGTTCTGGGTGACCTGGCTTAGGAACCCCAGGATCCATGTAAAAGCTGGATGCAGTAACACACGTCTGTGATTCCAGTGTGCCGCTAAAGGAGATGGGAGGCTGAGACAGGAGAATCTCTGGAAGCTTGTGAGCCAGGAAGTCTGACGTACACAATGAGAGAGATCCTGTTCAAACCAAGTGGAGGGGGAGGGCTCACACCTGAGGTTGTCCTGACCTCTACACACATGTCTGCACTCAAAACACACACACACACACACACACACACACACACACACACCAAAATCCACCTAATAACACAGAGAGAATAAGAAGTACATTGAAACCTTTTAGGGACAACACAGGTTTAGAGGACAGACAGAGAAGAAGAAGTAATATTAGGCCCTGAAGGAATGGTCTACATGGGATGGAAAAGCCTGGAGTGCACAGTCTGAAGCGATTTCCACAGGGTTTCAGATAGGAGTTAAGCTGCTGAGGATTCTAGTTGAGTATTCTGAGAGGATAAAGACAGAATAATAAAGCAAAGTTTAGTAGTTAGAAGGTGATGGGTGAGGGAGCTTCTCAGTAGTTGTAAATGCCAGATTAATTATTTAAAATTCACTGACATTTATAAGACAAATGACTCGAAGGTCAGACATTTTCATGTTAGGTCAACTACCGGGCCCCTTAATGTCAGGGAGCTAACTCACTAATACCACTTGGCAAGGCTATCCGAGGCATTAGCACATATAATTATGTAAACCTATCCTTGAGATAACGGAGTGCCTGGTCTTCACACTTGTTATTCACACTTGTTAATACCGTGACTAGAAACTGCCGATCACTGGGTACAGGAGTGGATGGTACAGTCTCATATGGCAACAGAGAAGTCTCTAGTTCCAAGGGCTTCTTGTGAAACCACTCCGGTTTGTTTGTAATCTGTCTGATTGCTCCTCCTGTCTTAGGGACTGCTTTTTGGACAACAGACCTTTCTGCCAGTGGTGTCTTGAATGGTTGAAGATGAAGTAATGAGATGAAGGCTACAAAACACTATGGCAAACATATCCATTTGTTTTCTTTAGTAAGACTGACTGCCGGTAATCATGGAAAGGAAGAGACTGCAATGATGACATCTTTTATTTCTTTATTGGTCCCATTTGATTCTGATGATGTGGATAAACAGAGATCTTTTGGATAGGATTAGAGAGGCAGAAAGAATATGTGATTTCGTTGTGAACTTTTTCCAGTACCATTATAAATAAATCCAGTACCATTATATATAAATCTTTATTCAGACAATATTTTCCTTGTTGGCAAAATAAATAAATTAAGTAAATATATTTTTATGTCTTCTCAGTTTTTTCTTTCTTTTCTTTTAAATTGAGACAAGATCCCTCAGTGTAGCCCAGCCTGGATTCCTAATCATGCTTCATCTTCTGTAGGAAGATGACTTCTACAAACAGCTGGCCTTCAGTGTGGGCTAGGCTGTCTTTAGATTTTTAAGCCTCTGTCTTTATCCTAGTACTGAGAATTATACCACTATCCTCTACATTGCCAGCACACACACACACGCATGCACACTTGTTGTCTTTCATACAATATATCCTAATCAGTTTCCCCTTCCCTAATTCCTCCCAGACTCTCCTGACCTCCTCACCTACCCAACTTCATGCCTTCTTTTTCTTTCATTAGAAAGCAAATAGGCAAACAAATGAAAAAGCTCTAAACAAACCAGAATTAACAAAACAAAAAACAAACAGAAATCAAAAAAAGCACAAGAAACATGCACTCTTACACACACACACACACACACACACACACACACACACACCATAAAAACACAAAATCAGAAACCATAATATGTACGAAAAAGACCAGTAAGACCAAAATCCAACAAAACAAATGAACAAACAAAAAACCAAAGCACTATGAGACAAGATGTCTACAAAAATGCCATTGAGTTCATTTTGTCTTGGCCATCTACTCTGTTGGCTAGGGCCTGCCCTTAAGTGTGCTTTGTATACCCAGTGAGACTGTCATTTGTTTTAAAAATTATTTTCTTTTGTTTTCGTGTTTTACACCCCCATTTTTAAAATCCTGTGTGCACATAAAGACTGGGCAATCAGAAATCCCTGGTATCCATGAGAGTCCTGACAACTCTGGAAGAGGAATGAGCAATGGAAATATCCAGAGACAATCAGGTGCTTACTTTTACTCATTGAGAGTCGTATTGAGTATGGAGTTAATGCTCGTGTTAATTATGTGTCTTGTTGGAACAAAATGCCTAACAAAAGCCATTTAGGGAAGAAGGAGTTTTCTTTGGTTCAGATTTTTTTTTAATTAATCATTCCATTAGTTTACATCTCAAATGATATCCCACTTCCTGGTTACTTCTCCACCAACCCCTTATCTCATGATATCCCACTTCCTGGTTACCCCTTCAACAACCCCCTCATTCCACATCTGCTCTCCTCCCACCTCCCTTCTGCCTGTTTGAGGGTGTTCCTCCATCCACCCACACTCTCCTGCCCCACTGCTCCAGCATCAAACCTCCCCAGGACCAAGGGCCTCCCCTACCATTGCTGTCAGGCAAGGCCATCCTCTGCTACATATGTATCTGGAGTCATCGATCCCTCCAGGTACACTCATTGGTTGGTGGCCTAGACTCTGGGGAAACTGGGTGGTTAGGCCAGCCTATGTTGTTCTTCCAATGGAGTTGTAATCCCTCTCTGCCCCTCAAGTTCTTCTGCCAGCTCCCTCAGCAGGTTCCCTGAGATCAGTCTGATGGTTGGCTCCCAGCATTAACATCTGCATTGGTCAGTTGTTGGGGAGACCTCCCAAGGAACTGCCACACTAGATTCCTGTCAGCAAGCACCTTGACCACAGCAACAGTGCTGGGTTTGGTGTCTGCAGACATGATGGATCCCTAGGTGGGACAGTCCCTGATTGGTCCTTCCTTTAGTCTCTGTTCCTTTTTTTTTTTTTCCTGTTCTTACTTTGGACAGGAACATTTCTGGGTTAAAAATTTTGAGATGAGTAGGTAGCCCCATCCCTTGACCAGGGGCTTTGCCTATCTACTGGAGATGGTCTCAACAGGTTCTATCTCCCCTTCTCTGCTCGTTTCGGCTAAAGTCTTGGCTCAGATTTTAAAGGTACATGGTAAGACAGCGTGGTGACAGGAACATGAGGTGACTGGCCATACTGCACCACAGGCAGGACTGGGGGAGGTGAATGTTAGTGCTTGTTTTGTTTTGTTTCATTTGTTCAGTCTAGACTTTGAGATCCCAGCTCATGGGCTTGGTACTTTGAACAGGTTAAGAAGGCTCTTCCTAAATTAACTAAACTAGATAATCCCCTACAGGTGTGCCTGGAGGCCTTACCCTAGGTGAATCTACATACAGTCCAGCTGCCATTCGACATTAAGGCTGTGAGGGTTAGGGTAGGATGCTTTGATTTGTACTTGAAAAGTCTCCTTCCTTTCAACTTGACAAGCTTTCTGAGAAAGACCCACTGAGTAGATTAACAATTTAGAGTGAATAAAAAAGTACCCAGGAGACTGGAGTTAAAAGAGAAGGATGGAAGAGAGAGAAAATCATTCATTCATAAAGTTTCTCATCCAACCATTCATTTGGAAGTTACTGATACTGCTACATGTTAGATAATGTGCTGGGTGTATAATGTAGAGTTGCTTTGGTGAAGGACTTTGATACAGGAAAAGGAAAAATAGTCTTTTGAGAGGAAAAGTTTTTTCTGTAAGTCTTGGAGACACTCTGCCATTGAGGAAGAGCTGTCAGTCAAAGGTGAAGAAGTGCAGAGGCAAAGGCATCCCAGAGTGAAATTCCTCAACAGTAATGAGTAGTGGGCCAACACTGCCTACTTTTCTTTTCTTTTTCTTTTTTTTGTTTGCTTTTTCAAGACAGGGTTTCTCTGTGTAGTCCTGGCTGTCCTGGAACTCACTCTGTAGACCAGGCTGGCCTCAAACTCAGAAATCCGCCTGCCTCTGCCTCCCAAGTGCTGGGGTTAAAGGTGTGCACCACCACCGCCCAGCCTGCCTACTTTTCCCTTCATCAAAAATAGTGATGGATTTCAGGAGAAAGGCTGGTTGAAGAAAGGGGTCTGGAAAGTTATTATGTGGCTCTTCAAGTTGAACCACTGCAGGACAAACTGTTCTTAACTTTATACCCATAAGATTTTTACAGGAGGGTGGGAGAAAGTCAGGATTAGTTTCTAGCTAGAAACCATAGCCCAGTGGTGGCGGCATATACCTTTAGTCCTAGCACTCGGGAGGCAGAGGCAGGCAGAGCTCTGAGTTTCAGGCTAGCCTGGTCTACAGAGCAAGTTTCAGGACAGCCAGGGATATACTAGAAACCCTGTCTCTGAAACAAAATAAAACAGAACAAAAAAGAAGCCATAAAGTGTTTAGGAATGAATTAAGACTAAGACTGAGAAAAGCTTTAGTCTATAAGTATAAATATAATTTTAGTAAACAAGGACACATTAAAAAACAAACAAACAAACAAACAAACAAACAACAAAAGCCAGGCCTGGAGGGCCATACTACAAATAGTATTATTTTATCTCAAGCTTAAAAGAGAAAACTGCCCCTTGGATCACAAATACTAGATTCTGTAGAATCAGGAAGTTTCTTCTCTGAAAGCTCTTGCATAAGGTTTGAGGCTAGATGAGAGGTAACAGGTTCATAGCCCAAAGGAACATTGTGTCTCTGAGTTATCAAACATTGACTGTCCAGCCAGCCCTTTAGCAGGGATTTCCTGGAAAATCCCTGACTGCTAATGAGCGGTGGAGACATGTGAGTGGGAAGCCTTCCTTTGGAAAGTTGTCTTGATGAGAAGAAAGCCAGTGATGACAGAACGCAGACATGTCCCTGAAAAGAGAGATACTGTTAGCTGTGTTGACAGTTGACAGTCACAGCCAAGGACACGATGCCTTTGAGACTTTTGCTCTTAAGTTTGGCATATTTTTTGCCTGGTACACTTAGGGGTGGTGGTAGAAGTGATTGCCTGCCCTGCATTGATAACAAAGACATGAGGTCTAAAGGATTCAAAACTGTGGCTGGTTTCCCTCTTGGCTAGTGAAACAAGTAATTCCCATATACTGCTACTAAGGGTTATTGGAGCCAGTCTGTACAGGTCTCGGGTTGCTATGAATCAGTACTTGTAAGGTTCCACAGGCAGTACAGAACCAGAAATACTGGTTTTTGCCAGACTTGGAGGTTGAAGGATCTGTGTGACCAACTGTAGCAACTTCAGGCCCTCTCTGGAAGGAGGCAGGGTTTATAAATAAACAGAAGGCAAATACAACTGACTCAGCCTTAAGTTTGTGGCACCGGTTTGATACAGTCGACATACTTAATTCAACAGCATTAAAAATGAATTGAGGTGAGCATTATGTATTTTAATAAAACAAAATAACCTGCCCAGTAATAGTAGTCAGTGTATAAGATACTTAGAACTTGTGCTTTTGAAGTCTGTTTTAAAATAATCTTGTGCTAGTTGTGAAATTATTCTGTCACTTCCTTACCTTCAAAACTAAAATTCTTTTTTAACTAAAAGTTTTTGTTCTTTGACAGTTTCATGCCACTGAAAATAACTACTCCCTCTCCTCCAGCAATGATGAACTGTCAATATCCCCTCAGGGAGAGGTGATGCCTCATGAGCCTCTCTCCACCCACAGGGAAGATTCATGGGCCTTGTGCTGATGTGCAAGTAACCGTAGGTGTTGGGAGTCCGTGAGTGCGATGGCCATACTGTGTCCAGAAAACAGTGTTTCACAGCGTTTCACATCTGCAGTATCTAGCTCCTGCATGCTTCCCACTTCCTCCCCGATCCTTGAGAAAGGTGATGTAGATGTTCTGTTTAGTTCTCAGTCACTTATTCACAGTGCCTTGAGCAGAGGGAAACTTCTTGACCAAGGCTGAGAAAAGCTCTACTTTGTATAAATGTAAATATTCAGGAGGTAGTTTGATAACACGGCCATCATTAAAACAACAGTAGTAGATCCCTCTTTCCTATCCCCAGGTCCTGTGGCCTTCCCAGCCACGGGCTTTTGACCAGACTTACAATTCGAGGTATGAATTCCCTCCTGTGAGGCACAAATCTAATCAGAAGTGGTTGGTTTCTCATACAGCAGTCATACCACCATTGCACCAGCGGGCACGGTTTGCATAGCAGTTTGGTTGTAGCTTGCAGGATTCATAGGTGAGCAATACTGCTGACGACTTTTCTGCCCTAGCAGCCTTCATAGCATCTTCCCGTACAATGAAAACAAGCCAGCAGGAAACGTCCTCTTTAAGAAAATCTCTCAAATCTCTTTAAATTTATCTTATTCTTTACCAAAAAAGAACATAATGATTTAAATACATTTTTCATATTTCAAGCAATTCTTATTTAAAGAGGAGTACGCAAAGGTAGCCATATTTGTTTTCTTAATGCTTTTGGAAATGATAAACAGATTGAGAGCTCTGCTGCCTGATGTTGCTCCTGCTTACTTCCCGGACTGATAGAGCAGATAGGCTGTAAGTTCATGCATGACACACAGATTCCTGGGCTTAGGGAGACAAAGCCGGTCTGTGGGAGCAGAGCTCCCTGGAGCCCTGTGTAGCACGTGCTGGCACATTAGGCACTCTGACAGTAGAGCTGATATCTACTCTCTGCCTTTCACTTCAGGGCAAAGAGAAGCAGGTGCTGTCAGAGACCCTTCTCATGCTCCATTGTAAGCAGGAAAGACAGAGGCATGACCATCAGCCGCCAGGAGCTTGAGCAGTCCCAAATTAACCCCTGTAAGGCATTGAATACTTCACTGTATTTCAGCCAGAAATAAACTCTTAAGCTTGCTTTTCCACCCTGAACCCACCTCTCCCTTCAGCAGGGTGGGGATGAGGATAGAACTTTTTCTCTTTTTGTGCTGTTTCCATTTCTAGAACAGCTTCCATATAAGTACTGCTATTCCCAGAATACTTAACACTGATATTTTAGTTAGCCTAGTCATTTTAGAGTTTGAAGCAGTGGATATTCTGTTACTCCTCAGTCAAAGATGCCTGGCAATTGAGAACTAGAAATGGAGGATAAAGAAAACAGCTAAGATCCACATCCAAATCATGTATGTCTTTTCTCTTATATTTACCTCCTTTGATTTCATATAACTGTCAACTACTGGGCATGTCATCCAGAGGCCTTACCATGACTACTCACTGAATTTCAGACATGGGTCTGTCTCAGCAACCTCTCTCTCTCTCTCTCTCTCTCTCTCTCTCTCTCTCTCTCTCTCCCTCTCTTCCTCTCTGTTTCTTTTAAATGTGTAATGTGTTTGCATGAATTCAATCCGTGTGTATGTGGACACACACAGAGGCCAGAAGAAGGTATTTTATCCCCTCTAACTTGAGTTGCAGATGATTATGAGTTGCCACATGGATCTGGAGATTGAGCCCAGGTCCCCTGCAGGATAGTGCTCTTAACCTCTGAGCCACCTCTCCAGCTCTGTTGTTTGAAACTTAGCAGGCACTATTGATTGCCTACAAACATTTCAGTAATACTGTGATAATCCTTACTTTTAATTAGTTTATAATGATACAGCAGTGCAAGTTAATGACAGGCAGACAACTTACTAAGCTCTTCTTTGCTAATACCAGGCCAGAGGAACACTGACACGAATTATGCAATTCTTCTGGGTAGTGTCAGAAAAGTGGGGAGAATTTTCAGGTTAGGCCAAAACGGGTTGATGGGGTGGAGACAAGTTAAGCAGTTAAGACAATGATGTGCTTTTAGAGAAACCAACACTGCCTCATAAGCACTGATTGGACGTTGGGTGTGTTTCCCAACCTATGCTTTTCCCATTGGAGGAGCACTAGATCTCTTGGCTGGGTGGGGCCCCTCTCCGAGTTTCAGAAGCTAAAATAACAAGCAATGTCTGGCAGAGTGATTTTCCACATTCGCCCTGTTTAAAGGAAGACGCTTGTTCTGTTGTAAACAGTGATGGGAACTGTTTGCTTTGGATGGGCTTGGTACTTATGAGCCAAAGAGCGCCTTCTTAGGCTGGGTTCTTGCCAAGGTAGAAATTGGATGCCAAAGGTACCCTAGTCCTGTTGAGGCATTCTCTAATTATAATAATTTTGGCCTGAAGAAAGTGTGCAGGAGCAGCAGGCTCAGTAGTCATGGCTTGAAAAAAAAATATCGTTTGTACCAACCATTAGCATGGAGCAGAGTTCTTGGTTACCTTGGATAGACTATAACTCGGATTCTATTTTCACACATCTCTGATTAGAGGAGGCTTTATCAGGAGATTGTATGATGCCTCTGTGGAATCCCTTTGAGAGGTTTATATTCCTTCATATCTATTACAAGGAGAAGACAAGCAGTTTGGTTGATTTCACTTAGTCTGGAACATGCACACAGTGCATGGGTTTTGAATGTGTGTCTGAAGCGAGCTGGTATGGCTTTCTAAGTCAGTTTCGAATTTTAGTCATGGTAGTGTTTGCTATACTCAAGAGCTAATGATCTATTTAGTCCTGTGGCAAGTGATCTTGGACAGATCGCCCAAGTTTATTATGTCCTCTTGTTCTGTATAGAAAAAAAAAGGCTGTTGTGATGTTCAATAAGGGAACGAGTACAAGGTACTTTGAATAAGATCCACGGCCAAGTACATGTTCAATCTCAGACATTTTTTTCTCCTTCTCTTGAAACTACAGGTGATGCCACCTGACCAATAAACCTCTGGTTGGAGAGGGACTTTCAAGACAGTGAGAAGCTTGGGGGTGTGTCATCTGTCCATCTAGATTCCTAGGTTCATCCATATTTGCGCACAATACAACATTTCATTAAATGTGAAAGCTTTTCTCAGAAATGACCTTTCTGGCCACATGCTATAAGGGAGATGAGGTCTGTGCTTACCAGCACTCTGTCCTTTGGATGCTTTGAATAAGAGCTGTGCTTATTATTAGCAGACTCTTATCCAGAGATGGTTGTGTGCCAATTGTATAGGATGGTTGTCAATGATCTGGGGAATAGTCACTTTCCATGTGCAACTAAGTCTATATATTCTCTCAGCTGAGAGGCAGGACATAAAATACCATGGAGCAAGTGGGAGGTGGGGGATGATGGGACATTTATAAGTAGCAGAGCATTCATTGTACAAATATTTCCTGTGTCTCAGTCCCCTCTGACCTCAGCTACTTTTTAAAGTTACGCACCCACAGCTCCTGCTATGAGCCATAGCTCAGCTCCTCCTTTTGCAGGTCTACCAGGCTGTCTTAGTCAGTGTTCTATTGCTGTGAAGAGATATCACAACTACAGCAACTCCGAGAAAGGAAAATATGTAACTGGGGGCTGGCTTCCAGTTTCTGAGGGTTTAGTCTATTATTGCCATGGCAGGGAGCATGGCAGTATATGGGCAGACATGATGCTAAAGAAGCTGACAGTTCTACATCTGGATCCACAGGCAGCAAGAAGAGTGAGAGCCTCTGGGCCTGGGTTGGGCTTCTAAAAAATCTCAAAGTCTACTCCCAGTGACACACTTCCTCCAACAAGGCCACACCCCCTCCAAGTCCACACCTCTTAATCCCTTCAAATAGTGTCATTCCCTAAACAATTAAACATATGAGCCTATGGAGGCCATTTTTATTCAAATCACCACACAGGTATTCCTCATCTTGGTTATTGAGTGCATTCTATTGTACTATTAAGCAGACCTTGCTACTCAAATCCAGTATTCCCTTGTTGCTTCTTCTGTCATGGACTGTAGCCTTTACTATTTGTGCGTTCATTATGGCAGGCACACATTCACTCATGTGTTGGGCATTTATTATATTAATGTTCTCCATGTGTTAGGTATTGCACTGGGCATTCAAAGATGACTCAAGTCCTTGACTCTACGGGGGAACAGAAATACAGACGAAGCATGACAAAGGCAACAACATGGTGGGGTAGTGTTTAGAAATAGGGACTTTGAGTCTGAATGTTTGGATTCATGTTCTGACTCATCCCTTGCCAGCTGTGTGACCTGGATAAGTTATTTAAAGGCTCCATACTTAGTGTGCTTATTTGTTAAATGGTGACTGTCATCATGCCAAACTCATAGGATCATTGCAGGCATTTATATTTAGGGATATGTACAATGCCTGAAACACAGAAAGGCCTATGCGTTATATATTGGTTAAGTTAATGAGTAAGTGAATATAATAAGATACATCACAGGGTATTATAGGAACACAGAGTCCTATCGGCAAGATTAAAGCTTTGCATCCATTTAGCTTTGTTCCAGATTTGGGGATGTCTTTCAACTTAAGAAGATATAAAGGAAGTGAGTCCAGCCAGAGTTTGGCTGTTCAGCCTCAGTGCAGTGTTAGCGTAGGCCAGTCCATTCTAATTCTGCACTGCATTCCCAGAAATGAGCCCCTTACTGGTCCCTTGGCCCAAACTCCTACCTATGTCTCTATGGCAGTAATGGGCCTATTTCCTTACCCCTAGTCTCTGCCTTCATTTCTGGACAAGTCTTCAGCTCCAGAAGAGAAGTCTTGCCTTGATTACCAAGCTGCCCTTGTCCACCAGGACTGCAGCCAGCAGACTGGCAGTCTTCAGATCTTGCTGTCTAGATTTTTATATAGTAATTGCTCTAGGGTTCTATACTGCTATATTCTTCCACCAGTTCTGCCATCTAGCAGCCTACTATTTTACTCTCCTGATACTATGCCCTACCTACCTTGCTAGTCTTTTCTAATGCCCACTCCTCTCAGCGGAAGATGTTTAGTTTCTGGTCTTAACTAAACCATGGCTTCTACCACCGTTTACTCTTCCCTAATGACAGGAGGAAGCAGCCAAGAAGAGCTGAGTCAGACATTCCTGTTCCACAATGGAGTGATCTAGTTTAGCTGACCTGTTTAGGAATTTCCGGGTGTGTGTATCAGGAGGTAGTGGTAATAAATAACCATGTCTCCCTCTACAGAGGGAGTTACTAAATAAAGTTTGCCACATGATGTGAGGGAGTGTCTTTACTTGATGCTCAAGTTAAGAAAAACTTCTTAGTAATTCTAGCTATGCTATACCTGAGTATACACCCAAAGGACTCTAAGTCAACATATTATAGAAATACTTGCACATACCTGTTTATTGCCACACAATGACCAGGAAACCAGCCTAGATATCTATCAACAGACAAACAGAGAAAATGCTGTTTATACACAGTGGAATTTTATGCAGGCATGCAGAAAAATGAAATATTATTTGGAATTTTATGCAGGCATGCAGAAAAATGAAATATTATTTTTAGGGCTATGTGTAGAACTGGAGATTGTCATGTGAAGTGAAATAAATCAGACTTGGATGACAGATACTGCATGTTTTCTCTTCTATACAGATCCTAGGCTTGGAATTATATGTAGATGTGTGTGCATTTTGTGTGTGTGCCTGTGCAGGTGTCCATATGTGCATATGTGTGAATGTGCGTGTGTGTCATGAGAGAGGATGGAGCGATCTTGAGGGAGGTGAGAGGTGGAGAGGGTAATGGATCTATGTAATAAGAAGGGAAGACTATCTAGGAAGGAAGGGAACAGGGACAAATTAGAGCAAAGCATAGTTGCCCGTATGTATGGAAATGCTGAGACAGAACACAGCCCTTTGTATGCTAACCTAAAAACTTAATAAAAAAAAAAAAAGAAAGGAAATCTCTTTCCTAATTTATCTTTCCAAGTAACAGTCCCCTCCCCTCCCCCATACCCGTCATTCTGTGTGAGTTAGTGAAGTCCTCCTATTGTGCTTTCTTCGCTTCTGTTTTTCTGCATAGTTTCTTTTCTTGGTGTTTTCATGCAGGCTAAATGTTTTAAGAACCTATGTGCTGCCCCTTTGCTTCTCCTATTCCTATTTTTGCTTCTTAGAATTTTCTAAAACTTGAATACAATTTAAATATCATTGCAAATAATGTCCCTCTCCTTGGACTCAGTTCCTTTGAACCTGGCTACTCACTTTGTTCTTAACCCATCATCTCCATTATGGTGATAACTTCAAGGCTTCATCACGGATGAGGGCGTCATGAAAGGAAGTCAAGAGTGGAAGGGACAAAGGGCATAGTAAAATGGCCTGCTTTTAGTGACACAACCCAATTTTCATTAGGCCCCATGTAGTTGTGTAATTTCCATTAGACACATGCTGATTTCTTTTGGCCGTATGCACAGACGACAATCTTATTTCTCCTTTAGTTCTATTTAGTACTTAGCTGTAATTAAAAACTTAATTATGAGTGCGGCAAGCCATTTGCAGAGTATTCCCCACTCATGAATGGTTTTCTCATCCATGTTTTATGGTATGCATTTGTCTCTTGATTGAAATAATTTTCACTTCACACAGCATCTGACATTTGCAAGGGTTTTAGGACGCATTTGCACATGTCATTTCAGCGCCCCATGAGAAGGGCAGAACTGTTATTATTCTTAGGTTACAGAATAGGAAATAGTGGCACTGAGGAGGGATGTATGAGAACTGAGTAAAAACAGTGTTGGAGGTCACTGCAGGCCCAGCACTTACGGCTCAGATGGTATTGACTATTTACCAGCTATGTGGCTCTCTGTCAGTTTCTTAACCTCTCCCGACAGACCATCCTTTGTCTGAAAAGGGAGGGACTTCTGTTCAGGTTTAGGCTCCTTCTTAAACATGTATGATGTTTCTTTAAACATCATACTTGTTTACTTTCTCTACTCAACCTCTGAAAGATGAGGAATCAGAATGCGTGTGCACGCATGTGTGTGCGCACACACGCATATGCACACACACACAAAACCCCTTCGTGTATTCTTTTGCTTGTACATTCCTCCCTCTCCCCCCACACACAAGTGTTCTTATGGAACAAGAATAGAGGCCAATGGAGGCCAAACAATCTTAAAGTAAGGCTGCAGTCTGTGGTGGTCTTAGACTGAGAGGCCCAGGGTACTGAACATGTTCTTTAAAAGTGTCCTAGTGAGTCATTCTAGATACAGTGGAATGGCAAATTCCAGTTGAGTGAAGTTCCAGAGGGTTTGCAAGTTGGGAGGAAGTTGGAAAGCAACTCCTTTTAAGGGAGAGGCAAGCTGGACATCAATGGCAGCTTTGCTGTTTGTTGATTAATGGAAATGTGGTAAGGATTAAAATTTGGACCAAAAAAGAAAAAAAATTCCATAACCACTTCTACAAACTGAAATTGTGAAATCCCCTTTGAAGAAACAATGGACTTATTAATATTTATATAAACTTGCTATAACATCTTCCTACTGGTTAGCTATGATTAAACCAGTAACAAAAAGGGGGTGGGGGAATCAATAGCATAAGAGTATATGTTTTGCAACACAAGATCTGGAAGGATTTGGATTTTAGGGCTTACATAGTTGTGTGTGTGTGTGTGTGTGTGTGTGTGTGTCTATCTGGCCACACATGTGTAGGTCAGTTATTCCCAATGATTATCTACAGTCAGTCTTTGTCTCTGTCTCCTTTATTGTGTTGGTAAGATCAAACCCAGGACCTTGCCTGTACTTTGTGCATACTATCTACCACTAACTTCCACACCTCCAGCCCTTAGTCTCTGTCCTTGATCACCAGTAATCATTGACAGAATCATGGAATTCTTTCGAGTGGTAGGCAAGCACTCAACCTCTGGGCCCCAAAATACAATTGAGAACTGAAATGAAGTAAGCTTACTGTGAATAAAGAGTCATCTGTGTGCAATCGTAACCTCTCACTAAAGTTGTGAGTGAATAAAACAGGTCCTCCGACAACTGGAACAATGATTGTAATTGTCAATGGTGGAAACAATTTCCACAAGATAAACAAAATAAGAAATGACTTCTCAGTGTAAGATTAAGCTACCAGGGCTCTGTGTAATACATTCAATATTGTTTTTAGATTTTTTTGTATTTACTGTAATACTTTTAATAATTAGTTGAGAAGTTCATACAATGTGTTTTGATCATATCACCTCCACTCTTTTCCCTAACTCCTCCCAGACCAACCCTGTCTCCCTCCCCAACTTCTGTCCCCCCCTCTTTCTTTTTCTCCCTTTCTTTTTTAATGACCCATAGAATCTGATTTGTACTGCTCATATACTCCTGGGTATAGGGCCACCCACTAGAGTGTGGTTGACCTACCTAATGCTGTTCCGTGAATATGTTTTCCTGTGCTTCTGGGATCAACAAAGCACTGTAGTGTCCTTGGCTTTTGAATAGACAGTGGTAGCCTCTGTGGCCATGTGGAGAGGGATTTGTACCTCTGCTAGAGGTTTTGAAAGGTGGCTGTTCTGTAAGAAGGGTGTTGTGGACATTGTGAGCGTCACGGTTACTTTTAGTAAGAGCCTGGAAATAGAAGCAAGTGTAAGCTTGCCCGATGGGAATTTCCTGTGTGTTCAGATGGAGGCTCTAAAACAGCTCAACAGAGGATAAGTATCCTACATTTGATTGAGAAGGGCTAGGCCAACCCCAGGGCTTGCTAAGAGGTACCCAGACTGTTGAGGACCTGTGATCCCCCCACATTTCTCAACAGGAGGGTCATTAGGACACTTTTAAATAATAGATCAATTGAGACATAATTCATGTTTCACCAATTTCTCTCTCTCTCTCTCTCTCTCTCTCTCTCTCTCTCTCTCTCTCTGTGTGTGTGTGTGTGTGTGTGTGTGTACATGCACAGCTATCAATGGAAACCAAGGGGCAACCTCAGGTGCCATTTCCCAATCTCTGATAATCTTTTATTTGGGAGACAGGCTCTCTCACTGCTCTATCCAAATAGGTTGTATAGACTGTCTGGCAAGTGAGTCTTAGCCCCTCTTAACCTCGTCAGTACTGGCATTATAAGTGTGTGACACTGTGTTTAGGTTTGTTTTCTTAAATGTAGAATCTGGGGATCCAGCTCAGGTCCTTGTGCTTCTAAGGCATGCACCTTACTAACAGTAATTGGTTTAGCCCTCAGCTTCACTTTCAAAGCAGTCAATGGTTTTGAGTGTATTCATGTGCAACTATCTAATCTTAGGACACATTTATTATACCTAAAAAAAATAATAATATGTCATTAGCAGTCACTCCTTGTCTCTCCTTCTGGTCCCTAGCAAGCGTCAGTTTGATTTCTGTCTGTATGGATTTTTGCCTGTACTGGATATTTCATTTGAGCAGAATCATACCATGTGTGTTTTTTTGTGTCTGATGTCTTAAGCAGTTAAAATGACATTTTCTGGCCAGGCGGTGGTGGCACACGCCTTTAATCCCAGCACTTGGGAGGCAGTGGCAGGCGGATTTCTGAGTTCGAGGCCAGCCTGGTCTACAGAGTGAGTTCCAGGACAGCCAGGGCTGCACAGAGAAACCCTGTCTTGAAAAACCAAAAATAAATAAATAAATAAATAAATAAATAAATAAATAAATAAAATAAAATAAAATGACATTTTCAAAGCTCATCAGTGTGGCATCTATTAGTACTTCACTCCTTTTTAGAGCTGAAATTATTCATTATATGAATGTACCATGTTTTGTTAATCTGCTGTTGTGAATGTGGGTTGTTTTGATTTTGGGGCTCGCTATCATTTGGAAAAACATTTTCCCAAAAAGTCCATGTATTTTTACATTTTTATGTATAATTATTGTTGTTGTTTGTTGTTGTGGTGGTGTGTATGTCATGTGTGTTAATGTGTAGATTAGTGTGTGCCTTGGTGGACTAGAGAGGCTAAAGGGCAACTTTCAGGAGTCAGTTCTTTTTCTACCTTTCTGAGATGTTGGCTTTCTTGTTGCTCCTGCTGTGCTGTGTACTCTAGAGTAGCTGGGCCATAAACTTCCAAATGATTTTCCTGTCTCTGCTGCCTATATTGCCCAAGGACTGTGGGATTCTAGATATGGGCAGTGCACCTGGCTTTTTTATGTGCCTCCCAGGGATCTAACTCAGGTCACCAGGCTTGCTCAGCAAGTGTTTTGTTGTCGTTGTTTTGTTTTGTTTTGTTTTGTTTTTTTGTTTTTTGTTTTTTCGAGACAGGGTTTCTCTGTGCAGCCCTGGCTGTCCTGGAACTCACTCTGTAGACCAGGCTGGCCTCGAATTCAGAAATCCGCCTGCCTCTGCCTCCCAAGTGCTGGGATTAAAGGCGTTTGCCACCACTGCCTGGCTCAGCAAGTGTTTTTACTTGATGGCCATCTTGCTGTCCCCAAAAGTTTTAAAGGCTTGGTTCTGAGTGGGGCACTGTTGGGCAGTGTTGGATCCTTAAGGAGGTATAGCCTAGTTTGAGGCTTTTAGGCCTTTTGGGGAAGTGTTCTTGAAGGGAACTGTGAAACCCTAGTCTCCTTTTTTCTCTCTACTGCTTCCTGGTTCATGATGAAGGAGGCTTTACTACATTACTCTCTCTCCAGACACTGCCTTCAGAGTTCTCAAGCAGTGGGACCACCTGATGATAGACTGGAATGTGAAAACACATGAGCTAAGAAAATTGTTTCTTATCTAAATCACTTATCTCAGGCACTTTGTTATAGCAGCAGGAGGCTGATTAATACAGGATTATCTTAAAGACGGTGGCTGTGAATATCCATGATCTTGTGTGAATTTGACCTCTGCCCTTTGAAGTCTGTGAGCACAGTGTAGTATCATCCCTTTGCCTAGGCATGAGACTGGCTGGATCCACCCTTGGAGTGTTTTTTCAGGAAGGCTTACTTGAAGAGAGAAGACCCACCTAAATATGAACTATATCATCCCATGGACACGGATCCTGGACTGAATGAAAACAAGAAAGAGAACTGAACACCCACCCTAACCTTTGCATTAGTTACTTTTGTGCTGCTGTGATGAAATGCCATGCCAAAAAGTGACTTAAGGAAAAGTTTATTTTAACATACAGTTGAAAAGAGGTGAGAGACTATTCTGGCAGCGAATGGTAAGCAGGGCAGCAAGAACCAGAAGCAGAGAGGTCACATCAGGAAGCAGAGGTCAAACCAGAAGTGGGGTGATGCTCCTAGTGATGTACGTCCTCCTAAAAGTTGTATCTCATGCACCACCATGTGTTTAGACACCCAAGCCTATGGGGGACATTTCTCTCTGCTTCTTGACTGTGGGAGCAATGTGACCAGCAGCCTCATGCTTCTGCCACCAGTTCTGTCCTTAACATGAAGATCTGTATCCTCAGACTATGAGCTGAGGTAAATTCTTCCTTCCTTAATCA
Source organism: Grammomys surdaster (assembly GCF_004785775.1). Classification (NCBI taxonomy): domain Eukaryota; kingdom Metazoa; phylum Chordata; class Mammalia; order Rodentia; family Muridae; genus Grammomys; species Grammomys surdaster. Next base: position 14,322,209 of record NW_021604613.1, read on the forward strand.
TCGTGCATTTCATCACAGCAATAAAATTAATACGGGTGGACATGGTGAACAGTAAAAGTATCTTGTAAAGAATACTGCCCAAGGATGTTAGCTATATGAGGAATTTATTACCTAAACAAAGATAAGAGAGAATCAATGGTCCACAGCAGACTAATATCTACCTGAAAGAAAAGAAAGCTGTTGTTGGTTCTTTGAAGGATTGAGTGTATTTCCTAAAATAATTTTTAAAAAGGTGTATGGGTGTTTCATCTGTATGTATGTCTGCTCACACGTTAGTACCTAGTGCCTTTGGAGGCCAGAAGACAGTGTTAGAGCTCCCAGGAGATGTCGGCTGTTTTGTGGATGCTGGGAATTGAATCTAGGTCCTCTGGAAGAGCAGTCAGGACTCTTTTCCAATGAGTCATTTCTCCATCTCTGGTTTTGACTTTTTGTTTTTTGTTTGTTTGTTTTGTTTTGTTTTTGTTTTTCGAGACATGGTTTCTCTGTGTAGCTCTGGCTGTCCTGGAACTCACTCTGTAGACCAGGCTGGCCTCGAACTCAGAAATCCACCTGCCTCTGCCTCCCAAGTATTGGGATTAAAGGCGTGCGCCACTGCTGCCTGGTGACTTTTTTTTTTTTTCTAAAGAAAGCCATAAATTCTTTACAAAAGAGGGTTGGCATCAGTATCCTAAGTGTTGGGATTCTGGGCATACACCACGAGGAGGCTCAGCCTCTGTGCTTCCTCAGTTCTTTTTTCTTCTCTCTGCTTCTCAGGAGGAACAATGAGTAGCACACTGAGTCAGGCGTGGCTGAGTCAAAAACTATGTTTTACTTCCTTATTGCCGGTTACTAAGACCCAGGAGTGCTGACCTAGAACTTAGGTGGGAAAGACCAGCAGAGGAAATGAGGGTTGGAGTCTAAAGAATATTAAGCCTAAACAACACCTCCAAACAGCAGTGTTATAAAATAAAAAACACTGGAAACATTTTTCAATCTGATCAAAATATTGTTTGGGGCTAGAAAGAAACAGAAATTTGAAAGTTTGAAGCCTAATATGGGGAAAAATATAAAATAAAATAAAATAAAATAAAATAAAATAAAATAAAATAAAACTCTTCTGTTATTATATTCTTCATGTCCAGGAATGGTACTGCTGAAGAAAATTTCTGAGTATTTTAAAATATGTATTTATTTATTTACTTAATTACTTATTGTGTGTGTGTGTGTGTGTGTGTGTGTGTGTGTGTGTATGTGTGTGTACTACAGCATGTGAGTAGATGTTAGAAGATAGTTTGAGGAAGTCATTTGGGTCCCAGGGATTGAGCTCAGGCTATTAGGCCTGGGAGCAGGGCTGTTCACCTTGTGTGATGGCCAGTCTTGGTTGTCAACTTGACTACATCTGGAATCATGAACACTCACTCTGCTGGACATTCCTGTGAGGGGTTTTCCTAATCAGGTTGTTTGAAGCAGAAAGACTCACCCTAAATCTGGGCCATTAAAGGACAAAGAAGAAGGAAACTTCGATTTCTGTCTGCTCACCCTCACTTTTGCTGGCAAGTTATCTACCCAATTGCTGTGGCTGATATAAATCAAGCTTCTTCAGGATTCCAACACAGACTGAAGACCAGCAGCTCTTCAGAAATCCTTCAGGGCTTCAGCACCAGACTGGAACAGCAGGAGACAAGCAGCCTCAAGGACTGAACAACTTTTTGACTTTTCTATCATGAGACAGCCATTGTTCTGGACCACATGATGTAAGTCAATCTAATAAATGCACACATATATGCAAGTATGCATGTAAGTATAGAAGTATGTATGCATGTATGAATGAATGTATATATATGTATATATATATAATTATTATTATTATTGTTTCTATCTGTTCTGTTTTTTTCAGACTAATACGCTTGCTGAACCACCTCACTAGTCTCTGGATGTTCTAATTACACAAAAAAACCCAGTAAATTCCACTCCCTATATTTCTTTCTCACTTGCCCACTTTCTTAAGTTTCAGCAACAGGTCTGTAACTTGCATAGGAGGATTCCTGATGGTATTATTGTATTGTAGATAAGAGTACTATGGCTTAGTATCTAGAAAGAGGCAGAAGAGAAAGTCTTTTGAGTTTTTTATTTTTTTATTTTATTTTTTTATTTTTTAGGTTTTTCGAGACAGGGTTTCTCTGTGTAGCCCTGGCTGTCCTAGAACTCACTCTGGAGATCAGGCTGGCCTCGAACTCAGAAATCCGCCTGCCTCTGCCTCCCAAGTATTGGAATTAAAGGCATTCGCCACCACTGCCCGGAGAGGTTTTTTTTTTTTTTTTAAGTTTTATTTATCTTATTTACATGAGTACACTGTAATTGTCTTCAGACACACCAGAAGAGGGCATCAGATCTCATTACAGATGGTTGTGAGCCACCATGTGGTTGCTGGGAATTGAACTCAGGACCTCTGGAAGAGCAGTCAGTGCTCTTAACCACTGAGCCATCTCTCCAGCCCCTTGAGTCTTTTTTTTTTTTTTTAATCAATAATGACTGGCTGTTCCTTTGGTGGGGGTTCACCACTCCTGTATTACATGATAGGGAGTATGGATTTCTAGGTGGTGTTTTATTGAGCAAGTATTTTAATTAAAAAAAAAAACGTGTAAAATGTTCAGATTAAAGACATTTTCAAACTCTGGGAGCACAATTATATTTGTAGCTCTCTAGAAACAGAAACATCTACTAATGCTAAAAATACTTTGATAGAGCAATCGTCTTAATTTTATTAAAACAAGCTTTTCTCACCACAGGAATGATAGTTATGGACCTTGGTTAGGGAGATTTCCTTCTGGAGAGCACATATCTTCCTCCAAGTACTGAACATTTTGAAACTTCACAGAAGCCATTCTGCTGCCCAAAGGCCCATTCCACATACAAGGTCAAGACAGCGGAAGGATAATGTGGCAGCCTCCTTTTTCTTGACAGTGAGCTGATAGCAATGAGATGAAATTCAACAGAGATGAACTCATTTGGCATAAACATAGAACTGTGTGTGGATGTGCGCCCTAACATTAAATGAACTCAGGAAACGCTGGATCAGCTTTGATAGCCGTTCATGTCAGAACAAAGCAAAACAAACAACCCCCCCAAAAAAAACCCACCCAAGTCTTAGAAATGTGGTAGGGGCAAAGTGTGTATGGGAGAGCTCTGTGACCAAAATCTGTTCTTAAAAAAAAAAGTCTATTTAAAATAAAAAAGCAAATTGCTGTTTGACCCCAACTTACTGTATAGAAGAGGTCATAAAGGCCACAGTGAAACCAAGGTGTAAAAATAGAAGCGCTCTGTGAGCAGCGGGAGGTCAGGGTGGGCAGCGGCGACCTCAAATCGTATCCTTCATCCTATGTAGTTGTATCATTGTGACCGCCTGGCTTTCTCTACGTGTGCCCCAATTCCCGAATAACGATATGGAGGCTTACATTTATTTGCAATGCTCATGATTTTAAGGTAGGCATCGTATCCCACTTAGCTCATAAATCAATTCTCTCATTTATACTTGCCACGCGGCTGGTTAGTCACCTCTCCTCAGTTTCATACTTCCGACTTCCTCTGAGTGGTGAACCTTCCTGTGCCTGAATCTTTCTCAGCATTCCTCTCTTTGCTGGATGTCCCACCTATTCTCTCCTGCTTTGCTATTGGCCGTTCAGCTTTTTATTGACAGGTGAATGCTTTTACACAGTGCATAAGAGATTATTCCTTCGTATCTCTGGGCTGTCATTTTGAGTGCTAAGCTTAAAAAAGAAGCTGACAAGTGGAAAGCTTTCTGTTGAGGATAGTTGTCCCAGATTTTAAAAATAATAATTCAGAACTATCACACTCATAAAGACCAAAGGGCCAACCAAAAGTCTTCAGATATTTGGAAGATTAACATGGGAATAAAGGAAAGATGTTATACAGAGCCTTACCGTTCTCAGAGATCCTTCACTCTTCTGTTTAATTTATTTTTACTGGGAGGGAAATCAGGAAGACATTGTTTTCATCTTTTAAGTGAAGAAATCAAAGCTCCAAGAAGCTAACTTCATTTTGGTCAAAGTAGCAGGGTAGTTAAAAGGAGATGTTGGGACTAGAATGCTAGCCTCTTGTTTCAACTACAGGAGACATGCTTTACTCTGTGGAAGGTAAACCTGGGGCCAATGAATGCCCTTAAAGACAGAATACAATAAATTCAACACACACACACATGCACACACACACACACACACACCCCAAAATTGAAACCAACCAAATAAAAAACTAAAAAACTAAAAAACCAAACCAAAACAGTAAAAGGCAAACGTGGTGGCACATACCTATAATCTCAGCACTGGGGAATCGGAGGCAGGAGAATCATACATAACTCAAGACCAACCTGGGATACAGAGCAAAATCCTGTCTCAAAACAAAACAAAGCAAAACAAAGTAAGAAAGGGAGCCTTACTCCCTCATCATGAGCTCTGTCAATGGTACTTTCCCAGGGAAATTCGGTACTCTTTATAGCTTAGAAAAGAGCCTTTTATAGAAGACTTTAGACAACTTTCTTTGCCTCTATTACTCGTTCCTTATTTGTTTTAGGCGAGGAAACAAACCCAAATATGTTGGCAACATATATTTCTAATTTGTCAGTTAGCTAAGGAGAGCTAGGTTCTAAAAACACACCTTCATTTGAAAAAAATCTTGTTTGGAGGGACAGCACATAAGCAATTCACTGATATATTGTGCCAATCATGCATCCATGGATCTAGTGTGACAGCATTACTGTTTCTTACATGTTTACCACATCCTTTAAAACCACACAGTGAGACAAAGAGACGGTAATGAAAAACTACCTGCCTGGGCTGAAGACTAAAGCCAAATAACCTCAGAGATTCAGGAATCTGATGTTAGGGCAGCCTCAGGTGCCTCCACTTTTTTTTTTTTTTTTTTTTTTTTTACTGTGTCTCTGAAGCGCATGGCATGATTGAGTTTAGTAACTATGGAGACCGATGTGATATACTTACTGCTGAGAAGGCTTAACACAGACAGAATCAGAACAGGCTTCCTCATGCATACAAAGACCTGAGGGAAGAAAGATGAATGCATGAAAGCAAGGAATGGGAGGAAATGTTTCAAAGGAAGGCACATACAAACAGAAGGGAGAAAACAGCAGCGTGAAGAGTGGGGCGGGACGGGGGCGGGGTGGGTAGGTTTGCTTCCTCTCCCTTCCCATCTCTGCTCATCTAGTTTTCTCCTATGTAGTGCCCTCAGAAGGTAACCTTCCGGTTACATCCATCAGTCCAGAGTCCACTGTCTATACGGAGTGCTCTTACCCATCTGTCCCTGACCCATTTGTGGTATGTTACATTGACCTGAAGATTTGAACCACACCCGCTACCCGCATTGTCCCACATGGCTGTGCACTTTGTGTTCACCACTTCAAGAGCTCCTGGCCAGGGAATTGTGTGTGGCTGACCACTGAGCCATGTTCTTTTCTCTATGCCAACAGCCCAGGGCAAAGGGCTGCCTTTTCAGATTCTCGTAAAACACTAAGTGGACTAACGTGGCTCTGTTGTACCCTAAGTGCTACCTGGATTTGCCGTCTCTTCCCAATGAGCTTGTATGCCCACTGAGATACAAAATAGGAGGAAGCTTTTTCTCAGGTGGTGAAGCACAGATGTGGGCTGCAAGGGGAAGAGAAAGGAGAAGGCCTGGGGGCAGGGGGGGGAGATGCAAAAGGTTAGAAAATACAGTTTCAGACGCTACCTTCCTTTCTGCATTCCCATGGCAGACTGATTCCCCATGCCAAATCTGCCTGCTAATCTCCAGTTCTCTCCCCAGAATGTTAAGCATAGGGAGGAAGGGCCTCCTCATAGGTGAGTGAAGGGCCTCTGGGCAGTCTGAGCATGAGGAGCCTGGAACTGGTAGGCCTTTGGCTTCTCATTTTTTCTTGCCTTGCTAAAAACCATTAGGTTACATTCCTAAAGCTTTGCCCCAGGGTCTAGTCTCTTCTTTGATCAGCCCCTTCTCCTAAGGCTGACTACCAAGGTGCAGTTATCAAAACCCGCCTTTGGCTCACCTGATTAACATACCCAATTAAAATTAAACACCTTGTCCTAACACAGGGTTTCCTGTTTTACCTTTATAAACCGCAACTTTCCTACGTGCCATGTTTGTCTCTCTATTCAGAGGCAGTCCTTGTTGTCCCTCCCCTACCCTGACAAATGTCCCCTTTTCCACCCTTTCTCCTTTGTTCCCCTTGCCTTCTTTATCTCCTGTCTTTGTCCCCGCCCCTGCACTCTGTCCCTTTGGGGCAAATGAATCTCCTTTGTGCTGAGAACTTAGGGATCCTGAGATACTTTTCCTTTCATTGAAGAGTTGAGGATTTTGTCAGCTTTGTTCCCAATGTTTGGGTCCTGCTGGTTGCTAGAGCTGAGTGAGAGGGCTGAGGGCTTAGGCTAAGGGTGTACATGGATTTGGAGTCACAAAAGAGAAGCAACCTGGTACATTTCATTGGATCCTGTTGAAGGCAAATGCCAAGGAAGCCTTTTGTCACCCTAAACATCATGCCTACTTACTTTTCAGAATGGTGCTGTCCTTGGGCATAGCTCTCTGTCTTCTGCATGCATCTGTGATGGCTTCACATGGCAGTCCTGTGACAGTGTTGGCCTTCCTGCCTGACTCCTTGCACGTCATTTTCTCTGACTTCAGAGTCAGTGTAAATTGTGCACATGGCTTAAAAAGAAATCCTGGGCTTTGTCACTGTTTCCTTCCCCAAACTTCCCCTCCCTCAAACCCCAAACCCCAAATACCATCAGTTCATCACTTCTGAGGAAGCTACAGAGGAACCGATCCTTCTGAGAACTCACTGGTTGCAGAAAGAAAAAAAAAAAAAAAAAAACAAAAAACCTCCAAAGCACAGAACTTTAAGAATTGCCTTTTTTTGTGTGTTTGTTTGTTTTTGTTTTTAGGGGTAAGAAAACTGGCTCCATTTGCCATGGTTAAGACCTGTCAACTGGGATGAACTTCAGATGGTTACGGGAAACCCAGAGAGTGGCTGATGGAATGTCCTAAGGAACAGCTGAGCACATTCCCTGCTTGACATGAGCACAGACCTCATTAGCTAATTTCTTTCACATCTGGGCAGAAGCAACACAAATGAATTCACAGTGTGATGTGGTATAAACAGATTTTTTTTTCTGAACTGCTAGCAAAACAGAGCGGGAGACCCTTCGGTTTTTTTGTCTGTTTGAACCGGCAGATAGCTCAACAAAGAGAAAGGCCTTTTGAAGTAGATGTTGCAAAAACTACCTCACAGTTTATTCATCAGCAACACCACAGAATGTTAGGTTTGTGGCACAATATAGCAAAATGTTCTTTTACTCAAGTAGATTTCTGGGACCAGGACCTTGAATTATGTACTATATTGAGTTAATCTGTGAAATAGGGATCATTGTAAGGACTGAGTGAGAGGATCCATGTAAAACCGCCCCCCCCCCCCCCCCCGCTATTGTTTTGTTTTTTTGAGATAGGAGTTCAGTATGTTTTCTAGGCTGGGCTCTAACTCAAAATCCTTCTATCTCTGCCTTCCAAGTGCTGGAATTACGGCCTGTACCACTGGGGCCAGCAGCAATTAAAGTGGTGTCTCAATGTAGGGCCCAGGGAATGTTTGCTGTCATTCTGGTTTCTCTCAATGATTAGTTCATGGATTCTAGTGCCAGCTTGCCTGTCTTTGGTCCCTGACTTTACACCTAGGAAGTTACTTAACCTCCTGTTCTACCATCTCCTCAAGTGTCATCTGCCAACTACTTACCAATTACCTGGTTCTTGTGAGAAAGAAAGAAGACTGGGCCTTTAAAACACACACTAAGCCCATATTAAGTTCTAGTTTGTTTGGGAAAAGGAAAGTATTTAAATTTTTTCATTGTTTTGTAAATTAGGGCTTTGCTGCTAGATACATCTCCTGACCTCTCTACTCTAGCCGTTAGCATTCTCAGATTACACATCTGACCCTTTCTTTTGAGGTATGAGTTACTGGAGGAGGTTGGGGAAGAGGAGGTGGGTAAGAAGGCTTTCTGTGCAAGGATAAGAACTCGCTTTTGAATTCCTACCATTCATGTAGGGTCACAGATGCCAGTAACTCCAGCTCTGTGATGGGTGGATGAAGGTGGATTGGACAAAAATGGCAAAGCAAGACATCCATTGGCCTATTCTGGCCTCTATACTCACACTCATGGGCTCACAAACGTGTTTTGCTTACATATACATTCCAAATGTATACCATATATACTGCACACACACACGTACATACACCACACACACACACATACACGTGCGTGTTTATGGTGTATTGTCCCCTCTCTTCTGGGATATGTGGTCAGTGGTTCTTAAATGACAGAACCAGAAAGCTTAACCTGCAGAAGCATCCCTATAGCTCCTGTCTGTCACTTCAGTTTAGTCATGAGAACTCAGGGACAACCTCAGGGATCTTTGGAGCCTGGTAAACATCAGTGCCTCAGTTTAACCCTGATAGTTCTTGATGAAGATCCAGAGGCTCAGGGAGGGTCTCGGACTGCACAGAGTAAAATTCTAGTCCATTTTCCAGCTAGCCTGGCTTTTGTCAAATTCCCCAGCTCAGAGAGTCCCAAACTCTGAGAAGGACCCCAAAGCTGTGTGAACAAAGCCGTCTAGCCAGAGACTTCTTCCAGTGTTAAGGATTTTTCCTAATGGTGTAGCTGAGGTCGCTTTGACTCTCTCCACTAGCTACTTCACCACATGGCTGCTGTTGCTTTTGTTTCTTCATACAGATATTAAGATCTTAAACATCTCTGTATCTTTCTGCTTACTCTCTGCAGGAAAGCCATTGGTACCCAGAAAGGAGAATACAAGGCAAGAAAACAGCATCAGTCTGGGCAGCACTGGAAATGCACAGGAAGGGAAAGCAAATCTTCATGTGCCCTCCTAGGCAATAGTCAGTGCATGTTTGAGCCTGTTAAAAGTGGTTCCATAACTGTCCCCATTTTATGAATGAGGATGTTGAAATTCAGAGAGCTTAAAAGGGGTCACAATGACAGTGTGATGGAGTCCATACCCAACTCCTCTGGTTTCAAAGACTGCACCTGCTTGTAAGTTTCCAGCCTTCTCTGACTCAGCCTTTTCTAGGTGTTCTTTATGTCTTAGTTAGGGTTTCTATTGCTGTGACACAACACCATGGCCAAAGCAACCTGGAGAAGGAAGGGTTTATTTGGCTTACACTTCCACAGCATTGTTCATCACCAAAGGAATCAGGACAGGAACTTAAACAGGGCAGGAATTTGGAGGCAGGAGCTGATGCACAGGCCGTGGAGGAGTGTTGCTTACTGGCTTGCTATTCATGGCTTACTCAGACTTATTTCTTATAGAACCCAGGACCACCAGCCTGGGGATGGAGCAATCCATAATGGGCTGGGTCCGCCCATCAGTCACTGAAGAAGAAACTGCCCTACAGCTAGCTGTGTTTTGAGGCGGTATTTTCTCAATTGACGTTCCCTCCTTTCAGATGACTCTAGCTTATGTCAAGTTGTCATAAAACTTGTAATAGTCAGCACACTCTATTTCTTATTTTCATTAGTGATGATTCATTGTCTGTCTCAACTTGAGTGGACTAAGGGATGTCCAGATAGTGGTAAAACACTTATTTCTGGGCATATCTCTGTGAGGATGTTTGCACAGGAGATTAACACATGATCAATAGATTGACTAAAGAACTAGGCAACTATGATCTTATTCATCAGCAACCTGAATAAAGCAAATGGGCAGAGGAAGAATGTATTTCTCCTCCTCCTCCTGCTTCCTCTTCTTTAGCTGGGCCTGCCCTCAGATTGATGAATCAGGGTTCCCGTTCTTAGGCTTTTGGACCCAGACCAAATGACATCATTGGCTTTCCTGTTTCATCGTTGACTTTCCTGGTTCATCGTTGACTTTCCTGGACAGATAGCATTCTATGGGCTTCTACAATAAATCTTTTTTTTATCATCTATCTATCTATCTATCTATCTATCTATCTATCTATCTATCTATCTATCTCATCTATCTTGGTTCTGTTTGTTTGGAAAGTGCTAATACCCAACTGATTTCACAATTTCCACCCAGATAAGGAATGCATTTAAGTTAATGTGTCACATTACAGGTGGAGACTTTTATTTTAAGATCCTTTGCCAACTCTAAAATAAGAGGCTCTACTTCATTGAAAATATTTGGGATATTATGGCTAGTGGAAGGTAGAGAGGCATTTGTGAAATTATACTCCTAAAAAAGCATCATTGTAAATTCTGAGGATGGCCTTGCTAGTCACAACAGCAACAACAATGGTGCTCGAAATAGCGATGGCTATAATGAGGATAGGAGGGCTTGAGCTAGGAGTACCATCCCGTGTCATCCATGGAAGTAACTTCTTTTAACTTTTAGCTGTGGCCCTTCTAGATGGATACCATTAATATCAATTTGTAAGTGAAGAGGCCTTAGTTTAGAGAGCTCAAACGGCTTCAAAGGATCACAAAGATGGTAGATATGAGAGTTGGAATTTGACTGTAGTTCCATGTGTCTGCAGACACTGAACATGGACTTGCCCTTTCTCCCATTGTGGAGAAAGCTAGGCTTTGGGGAGACCCTTGTGAGGCAGCCTTTCTTTCTGTAAATTTTCTTTTCTTATGTGTAGGGCCACACATATGCATAGATAACAATGGATGCGTTCACTAGTCTTCCAATAAGGCAATGATGGGAAGGTCCCATTTTGACACCCTAATGAAAGGACTTCTTGACTAACATGATCATCCAGAACCATATTTAGCCAGATTCTGTTAGTTTCTGTTAGTTTTGTACATTGTTCTAGTGGGTCATACTCCTAATTTTTTGCCTGATGGCTGATTTGCTCAAAGTGAATTTTTTCATGAAAACAAAACAAAAACAAAACTAGGCCACTGTTTAGTTTTTGTATATCTGCAGCTGAATAATCCAAAATTGAAACGGAAAAATATCATGTCCTAGAGATTTTATAGGATAATAGTTACCCTCCCTGTTTCAAGATCCCAAGACATTTAACTCAAATTCCTCTTAAAATCATTATTTATATTCTCATGAAAGGAATTAAAGTTTGTAAACTCTAAGAGAGAGCCTGAAGGACATGTGGAGGTTCATAGTCTCTTGAAAGGATCTCTCTGGATTCTGATAATAGGCACAAATAAAAAAATGTGATATGCATTCCTTTATGCTGTGGAAGATGGCAAAGGGTAGGGAACATTTTTAGAATACAGCGAAAGCAAACCAGCAGCTTATGAGACGCATACAAAATTCCTACGATTTTAAGTTTATATAATGAGTGTGGAAATAGCTTGTGAGAAAAATGAGATTTGTAAGATGTTTTGAATGTGAATATAAGTTGTAAGACACGAAGCTGTAAAACATGCTAAAGAAAAAATGGAATAAATAAAATAAGTGACAGAAAAAGAAAGACTCATTTACAGATAAAAAGGGATGGGATGTTTAAGTCCTGATTCCACCTCTGGGCTGGCAGCTCTGCCATCTCTAAATTGGCCTTCCATTAGCTATGCCCATTCTGATGGCGCATGCTCACTTTTGAAAACACAAGGACACAAGGAGCTGTCCAGCAGGCTATTTGGGAAGCTCCAGCTGGGGCTGGTTGTACTGGTCCTAGAATTTCTCTGATAGATTAAATGTGTGCCATTGGCTTTGGTACCATACTGGTTCTGCTTGCTACAGTCACACCATTTTATTTCTGGTCCTCATTAGCACATCATCAGTGCGGAAGGCTATTGCAGGAGAGGAAGAGGAAGCATGAAGACTGCCTACCCCAGGATTCTGAGTGTGTGGTCTCATGCCTGTTGTGTCCTACCTTAACAGTGTTTACGTAGCCTACCCTTTCTCCTTTGCTTTGCGTGGTGTATTTTAAATCGAGTCAGTAAACAATGAGATTGGCGCATATTCATATTCCGGATTTCCACCTTTGTTTACATCAAGGTTGATTCCATATGCTATCCAGATTAGCTCATTTGCATCTTCTCGATAGCATGTTTTCACCAGTATATCCGTCTGTTTTCTTGGATAAGATGCCAACAAAAAATGCTTTCACTCCATCCAAGGACCTAGGAAAGAGCTGTGCCAAGAGTTTAGAATGGAGGCAAACCAATTTTGCATAGTTTCAGTGTGTGTTGAAAAAGAAAGCAATCAAATAAATGTTCTGTATCGCATCTTGAATATGGTCTCAGGCCCTCTGCCAGGGAGTTTGTGAACATTTTCTTTTCTTTTTCTTTTTTTATGAATTTGAGTTTTTTCCATTAGGAAAATTACCAAACCTCTGAATTAACCAGAGTAGTACTGGAGGAACATAGGCTTTCTGTCATTCACACAGAGCACATTTGGAAGGCAGGAAAAATGATTGCTTGTAAACTGGTCCCATAAATAACAAAGGATTTTAATAACTCCTGGAGACTTGGTAGCTCATATTGAATGACCTGCTTGATATATTATTTATGTCTTTTGTGCATTTTTTCCTAATATAACATCTTTTTCTCCTCTGGCCACAGTATTCGATTGCTCATTTATTATGTTTTAACCACAAACTTCTTGCCACTATCAATCGTGTGGCCCTAAGTGAAATATAGATTATAAGCGATAACACTTCCCACACATTTATGAAATGGTTCCCAGCCAATCTTTAAAGTGTCTCCAATTCCCTCTAGATGTAAGAATTTATCCTACTAATGCTTATCACTGGGGACTTTCCTTTCTCTGTTTTAAATGTGGGTATGTGGGGATTAAAGTCAATGTTTTAAGAGATTTGTATTTGAGAAACATAAAATTGATGAAGTAAATAATTGTATTTCTATAGGAAGAACGTTTTTTTTTTTCTATGTTTTGTTAGGTAGCCCTGGCTAGCTTAGAACTCACTACACAGACTAGGCTGGTGTCCAACACACAGGGATCTGCCTGCCTTTGTCTACTGAGGGCCGGGACTATGGGGAGGCACCACCTTTTAGGCACTATAGGTTGAAGTTATGCCAACCAGCAAACAAACATTAACCACTTTTGCCTGGAAATATAAGGTTTCATACTTTTACAACCAGGAGGAATGAAGTCCAGTATTCTGAAGGGTAAAGTAGGTGTCTGTATTGAGACAGTATGTTTCAAAAGATCCATAAATCCCTGCAGAGGACCTCAGGGTGGTGGGTGTAACTTGCAGGAAATTAGCAAGGAGAAACACTCAGGTTTGTTACCAGAGAGATTATAGAACTATATAGTTCTCTTTTTGCCTTAGTGGCTCCAAAGGCTTTGCACAATGCTACAAGTGCCAGCCCTAGGCAAGGATTCTTAGAAGATTTCCTAACAGGAAAGGAGTTAGGGACCCAGTACTTTCAGACAAGTTTTAGGAGCAGAAAGATATAGACACCTGTGTTTGAAGTTATAGAGCTGGATAAATATTATCTTTAAAAATTAAAATTTTAATTATTTTATTTTCAATTTAAATGTTATTTTTTGGAGAAATTTCTACATATTCCTATCATTTCCACCCTTATTCTACTCCCTATTTCCCCCATGTCTTCTTCAGTCCCTCTCAAATTTATTACCTCTTCTATATTATTATTATTATTATTATTATTATTATTATTGAGAGAGAGAGAGAGAGAGAGAGAGAGAGAGAGAACCTGCTGATCCATTCAGTATTGTTTGTATGTGTATGTGTTTAAGGCTGACCACTTGGGACTGGATAACCCATGGGGCAGAGCTTGTCCCTAGGGAAGACCGATTTTCCTTTTCTCAGCAGTCATTAATTGTCAATAATTCTTCATCTAGGGGTGGGGTCCAGTGAGAGTTCCTCCACCCTCATCACCTAGCCTTGCCATGCAGGTCTTGTTTAGGTGACCATATTTTGAGATTTTATGGGTGTAGCTTCCCTGTCTTGTCTAGAAGACACTGTCTTGCAGCAGACTCCTGGTCCTTTTATTATCTTTCTTCCTATTATGCAATCAGGCATTCCTCCCCGTGGTGCTAGGGTTATAACAGTTACAGGGTTCATTTAAGGCAATCCAATTTCCTACAAGATAAATGCTGGCATTTACAGCCATACAGTGGAGAACTCATTTGCCATATGATAGCGCACCCAGGTATAAAGTAAGTAACACAGTGCAGGAACGCTCTCTCATTCTGAGGAAGTCCTCAGAGTTCCACAAATTCATCACTCACAGGCCTATTTTGCTTCGTTAGATTTCCTTGGCTGAAAGGAGTAGGATGAGGCCCTTTGGAGAGCTGTCGGCAGCTTCTCCTGTTTTCCATTAATGAACAGAAATATGACTTGTGTCAAAAACATTCACTGAAAAGAATGCAATGACATTCCAAAGCCACCCAGCTCCTTAGCAATATCCTACTGGCGAATTACAGCTGAGGGTAGCATTTCCCAGGTGGATTTTCCCAGACACTTCTAGTTGATTTAAACCGCTCAAAGTTTTGTTTGGCTTTGCTTTGTTTTAATCATTGTGCATGGTTAAAAGAGAAATCTTGTAAAAGTGAAGTTTTCACAAATGGATTAAACAAATTTCAAGAAATTTATTTTCTATAAGGCTGTTCAATATTTTGAATGTACTATTGTGTACCGCATGCCCTGGAATGAATGATTTACAGAATGCAGTGTACAGAACACTGAACAGTAAATAAATGCCTACTCTAGGGAAGCAGTTGCCCTCTTTACCACCAGTGGTTAGGCAATGCTTTCTACAGCCCCCACTGTCATAGTTGGAGAGGAGAGGAGAGGGAAGGAGAAAGAGCTGGAAGACAGACAAAAGGACACACAAGAAAATCAACTCTCCTTACACACATTTTAGGTAATTATAACCATAATATATATATATATATATATATATATATATGTATAATTTAACATTCTACATTTGAAGCTTAATGTTTATATACATACTTTAAAACGTAAATGAAATACAATTCTTTGTAATTAACTGTTTTGCTATAATTAATAATTAGATTATTCCCAGTTTTCTCTATTATAAAAAAGAATATATAAATAACACATTTGATAAATTAGGCTCACAGGAAACAGCTAGAAAGCAGTCAGCATTTTATCTTTCAAAATTTTGACTTAAAATATCTTTTTCCAAAGTATTCCCTAGATTCCACAGGAAACTTGAACAGCTCCGTGACTTCTACCAGTACATATATGTGGAGGATAGAGAACATCCGGCAGGGTCAGGTCTCTCCCCACGCTCGGCTTCTGGGTACTGCTCTCAGCGAGTCGAGCTTGGCGGCAGGCGTTCTTACCCAGTGGCTCACCTTGCCATAGCTTTTATGATTACAAAGTGACTCGAAATCCACGAGCATCATTCAGAAGTGACAATGTCTAATCCAGAATAAGGAACCATTTTTTAAATGTGTGTGTGTGTGCTTGCTTTTGTTTTGATTTTAAAGATGAGCTCCTTCCATGCCCGGACAGGCCTGCAGCAGCATGTTGTAGCCAGCTTCTTGCTGACTCTTTCCTTACCTGAATAGCTAGCAGAGTAGGGATGCATGGGAGGTCAGGGAAGGTTTTACCTAGAGCGTTGGGAAGCTAGGCTACAATTTGCTGATGCTCTTTGCTGGCTGCTCTTACAGAACCCCTGTAAGCAGGAGTCCACTCCGTTTTCTCCTGGCGTTATTCCACCCACACGGTACAATGTGTAGAATTCAGGGCCACAAGGTCCAGGCAGGTGGATCTCTTGGGTTTCTGCATAGGGTTTATGGGATGCACATTTGATCCACTGTTGTACTTCTCTCTCTGATGCTGCCAGACACACTTTCTCAAATTGGAGTTAGGACCCAGGGTTTATCTTCCAGCTGCTTCAGCTGTTCTCTCAAGCTTATGAAATGATCTTTCGAGACCTCTTCCTGAAGCTTGAGGGGCAGAGAGAAATAGTCTCCACACAGCACCCTGTATCTTCCCAAAAAACCGTCTCCCAAGCCCTCTTCCTCCTCTTCCCGCTCTCAGACATTTTATATCTTAAATGTAAGTTAGGTGTTTCTGAGATTTATAAAATCTGTTTTCAGCCGAGTCTTTTTAAAACACTGCACTTGGATTCTCACCTCCTTTGGAACACAGCAATGATTTTTATCTTTTCGCCCGTGTAAAAGCTTTGCTTTTAATCTCTGTCACAAAAATATTGTACATGTATCTTTGAATTTCTCTTAAAGGGATAATTTGCCCAGGGTGACTTTCCAGTAGGAAGATTGTTGGCTTAAAAAATGTGGAAAGAGTATATTCAGTCTGAATGCATGGCTGTTTTATTTAACCCAGACAAAGAGAATGGCTGGGCCAACTTGGGTGTTTAATCGGTGATTAAAATAAAGCCAGAAGACTCTATGTTCAGCCTGGGTGGGTACAGGAGTTTTGCTATAATTTGAGGCTCTACAGTCCTTAGCAGAATCACCCAGTGTAGAAAGAGCTTCCAAGGGACAAGGCCCATGTTAGTAATGGCATCAGGAGAATCCTCAATGTCAATGATTAATGGATAACTTATTAATGCTAACTAATATCCAAAAAGCATTGAGGTGACCCTATCACAGCTACACTCACATACATTAGCTCAGGCCTCATATCAACTCTATGAAAAAAAGGCAGGCTTACAAATCCATATTGTAGATTGGAAACTGATACGGCTCATACTACACATGGCAGAGCTAAAGGTTGAGCCCAAGCTATCCATCATTGAATTTCTGCTGCAGGGGTGTGTCTAGTCACTGACTGGAAGTGCTTCTGACACTAAATAAAATACTGGCTGTTGGCAATGCCCTGGTAATTGGCTACCCCTCCAACATGCAAAGAACATTTCCAACGTATTCAGCAACACCAGATTTCTGGAGGGCAACAGATAGTGTCAGAGAAGCTGTAAGCCAGAGAAGTGGGTGCATGTTTTTTTTACACCTTGATGGGGAATATCTGATTCTGTGCTGCAGGACATGTGGTTCTGTGCTGGCTCTAGCTTTATGTCAACTTGACACAAGCTAGAGTTATCTGAAAGGAGGGAACCTCAATTGAGAAGATATTTCCACAAAACCCAGCTGTAGGGCAGTTCTTAATTAGGGATTGACAGCCCCATTGTGGGTGGTGCCATCCCTGGGCTCATGGTCCTGGGTTCTATAAGAAAGTTAAGTAAGCTTGCTACTGTGAGCAGCAAGCCAGTGCGAAGCACCCATCCATGGCCTCTGCATCACCTCCTGCCTCCAGGTTCCTGCCCTGTTTGAGTTCCCGTCGTGACTTCCTTTGATGATGAACAATGATGTTTAAGTATAAACCCAGTAAACCCTTCCTCCCTTAAGTTGCTTTGGTCATGATGTTTCACCACAGCAATGGTAGGCCTAACTAGGACAGGCTCCCTAGCCTGATTACATGGGCTGCCTAGCAGAGCTTAGTAAAATGTCACTGCGTAAATGAATGTTGCAGATTCTATATAGCTAATGATTCAAGTACCTGTTTTCGATACTATGTTTTCTACCTACCCCATCATCAGTTTTAATTGTCACTGCAACAGGGAAAGGTAGATGCTACTGCCACTGTACTGAAAGGAAGCTGGTGTTTCAGAATAATCAAGAATTTGTCTTGCCAAAGACACAAATTCCAGACTGTCATCTGTCGTATTCTCTCTTGGTGCCTGTCAGTCATGTACTGTGATTACTAAAAGACTGACATTAAGTGCTGGCTTACTCATTCCTGACTCAATAGCTCATTTCTAAAGCCTAGCTGGTGTATCCTCATTTAAATTCCTCAAAATCAGTCTTGCTATTAAAGTGGTGTGTGTGTGTGTGTGTGTGTGTGTGTTCAAACTGATTGCTTGCATCTTTTTCATTAAAACCAAGCTAAAACAGTCCTGGTCGTCTAATGGAGAAGGCATTGACCTAAAATTAAGCTAAAACAATCTCTTCTTAATTCAGAACACTATGGGCTTTGTTAGAAAACCTGCAATTGCATTTTTCTCACATGACATGTTTTTGAACTAATTATTCCACCCTGTCATAACCTTTTTCTGAGCACAAATCCAGCGGCTCCATGAGAAGCCTGAGAAGTCTTTTCCCCATGCTTTCTCAGGACCAAGTCTCTCCCAGCACGAAAGCCAATGTTCAGACCTGAGTCATATTCTAGTTTGTTCGTCCCTAGAAAGGGACAGAATTTTAATGGCTCCTGACCCCAGTTTTCTCCCACATGAAATGAAGAATTGCTATTAAGTGAAGGAAAGTACCAAGTATGCCTAGGGCAGGTTTCATGAATCACTCTGGGATTCTACCCTGCTTACTCTGTGGATCTACAGTTTCCCTGGAGCCAAGGGACTGACCCTTAAGGTGAGAAAGCAGGCTTCTGTCTTTGGGAAACGGGAATGCTAATGTCTCATGAAGTCTCCTCTACATTTGTGGAGCCTGCAGCAGAGGCAGAGATGGAGGCCACACGCTGTATGTCTAAATATTTAAAAGGTATAAACCATCAAGAGACAAACAGACATTTGCACTTCTAGGACCATTATTTACAATAGCTAAAAGGTGGAGGTAGCCTAAGGGTGCATTACCAGAGGAGTGGGTAATTGTAGCATATACTCAGAATGTCATTCTGCTTTTAAAAGGAAGGAAATTCTAGCATATGCTTTAGTATGAGAGAGCCTGAAGGAATTTAGGCTAAGTGAAGTAAGCCAGTCACAAAAGGATTCCACTTAATGAGGTACCTTGAGTGGGTAAATTCGTGGAGAGAGAATGTGGTTAGCAGGATTGGGAGGGAACAGGAATACGGAGCTCATCCTCCTTCTTCTCTTCTTCCTTCTCCTCCCCACCTTCTTCTTCTTTTTGAGACAGGGTTTCTCTGTATGTAGCCGTCTCACTTTGTAGACCAGGCTGGCCTCGAACTCACAGTGAATCACCTGCCTCTGCCTCTCAAGTGCTGGGATTGAAGGCATATACTACCACGCCCAGTTTAGGGATTTTTTTCTTTTTTTTAGTAGATACCACATTTCAGTTTTGTGGGTTTAAAAAGAGAGAAATACACTTACAAATGAGAAAGGTGAATTTTTTATGTTATATGTATTTTGTTATGATTAAAACGATTATTATTATTATTATTATTATTATTATTATTATTGATGGGGTCTTAGTCTTTGTCCATGCTATACATGGTCCTTCCCCTTTCAAGTGTGTGCTCAGCCCAGCTTACATAGCCAAGCTCTGGCCACACTGTGAACAGCTGTCCTTGCCACCTAGGTCTTCAAGCTTAGGTCTGGGTACCTGCTGGTACAGAGTAGCTATAGAATTTAGACAAAAGACTCTGCTAGTTTGGGGAGTCTAGGGGTCTGTTGAGCAGATGACACTGGAAGTGCCACCTAAGGGAAGCGTTGTTAGGCTGCGGGTTCCTTGCCCCATTAGAAGCGAGCAGGGACAAAAGGCAAGAAGGTAGCAGTGGACTGAGAAGGAAAATAACTTATTCTTTTGAGTCAGGGTCTCCCTATGTAGCTTAGGCTGGCCTCAAACCTACGATCCTCCCACTGAAGTCTCCTAACTGTTGAGATAATAAGCATGCATTGTTAGTGCTGAGTATAATGACCCTACAAGAAGTCAAAAAGTAGATGCAAGAGAAAAGGTAGGAGGTACAGTGGGATTTAGAGTCACTTTTAAAAATGGAAGGCAGTGGAGAATGTTTACAAATGGAGAGAAGGAACTATTAGACAAGGGAGGGTGGGAGGGTAATTGTTGTGACAGGCAGAGTGTTGGGATGAAGAACACAGAAGGGAAGGGTCGGCCTTGAACTAGAGGTGGGATAAATCAATTTCTGAAGCTGCAGAGAGTGGGAAATTGAAAAATTGAAAATTAGTACTTGGAATATTGAGGCAGCATTCTCTCTGTGGTAACAGCCATGTGCCCAGAGTGAGAGAAGGGGCTCGTGGCTGCTGAGTGATTGGAATCACTAGCTGCTTGGGAAAATGGGGAAGCCGCTGATGTGGGCAGTTAAAATAATTATCCACTGATGCAAACACAAGTTAAGTCTGAGCACAAACACCGAGTGCCAAAAATCTGCCGAGCTGGCAAGATGGCTCAGTGGTAAAAACGCACTTACTGTCAAGCTTGACAACTCAGTTCAATTCCTGGGACTCACCTATTGGAAAGAAAGAAACCAGAAGATAACTACAAAAAAACAGTAAAACTAGCTGCGTAGTTAAGTCTTCTTCCTTCCTGGGGAAGGTAGCTGCCCATGTAGAAGGCAGAGAATACAGGGCTGTGGGAATGGTCTGGGGCAGAAGTTTTTGTATCTCGTGTAAGGCAGTTAGAAGAACAGATATGCAAAGGAGTAAGGTGTTCAGGTAACACGAGAAAATGAGTCGCCATGGTCTGTAGGCTTGGGGTAGAAGAGGAGCCAGTCAGGGATTGCTGTTATCTCAGTGGAGAAGTCAAGGAAAAACAGATCTAAGTAGACCCTGGCTGTGAGGAAAAGTCTTGGACCCGGGTGCTCAAGATCTCAGAGGGGGACAGTCACAGCTGCTATGGAGGGACTTGGGGTAGAAAGTCGTTGCTGAGGCGGTTGGAGTGAGCGAGGTGGAGCTGAGAATACTATGGAGAGTCGATGCTAAGACTAGTCAGACTCTATATGTAGTAGCTACATTTCTCTCACTTAGTTAGTTCCTGGTTATTTCCTCAGATAGATTGCAATCAACAGTGGGGGGCTCCGGAAGTGCTTGTCTTCCTTCAAAGCTAGGCATGGGAACAGCCTCCCTTGAGAGATTACGGAAAAAAGCCAGGGCGGCAGGAGAAGAAGCTCACCGAAGAGGCTGAAGAGAGTCTGCCCATGTGGGAGGATCTGGAACGAAGTCAACGCCTTGGAAGAGAGGATACAGGGTGGTCATGTAAGGGGATGGCAAGGTCAAGAACAATTAGAGCAAGGGACAGAAATGCAGGCTAGAGTAGAGATCATGAAAATGTGGTGCAGGTTGATGCGACTTTGTTCGTGATAAAATAGGGGTTGGAGAAAACGCCTTGTAAATATGTAAGTTTATAACCCCCTCCTTCTGTAAGGTGTAAGCCTCTGGGTGTGCCTTTCAAATTTCATTTGTATCACTGATAAAGAAAGCAGAACCTCTCAGGGATGTAAGGATGAAAATATACAGGGAGAGATATGCAACGAGGGGATTGCACATTGGCCCTGGCCTTGGCTGGCGGAGGTACATGTAAATTCCAAAAGGAATAGTGTGCTCCATTGTACTGTCCAGGACTTGGTCAGGGTGAGAATCTGGGGCGGCTCCCACCAGCCTCAGCAGCTTAGGGGATGGGAACTCTGAGTCTCAGGAGATTCAGCTTTGTGAGGTGGTTTTCTTGAGGGACAATAATAAGAAGAGGGGGCGGGGAAATTCATGTGCCTTAAGTCTCTGCGCTAGGCATTTCATAGGCTCTTGTTTAATTCCCATGATAATGGAAGCACCATTATCTGTAGTTTAGAAGTGGCCGGTCAACTTGCCTGCAGCAGAATGCAAATTTCTATGTGGATATAGTCCCCAAACCTCAAATGAGGCAATGCATTCATAGGAAAAACTAAAACCAAAACCAAAAGCAAGAAACCCCAACAGACCATAGGAAGTCAATTCATTCAGCATATGGCCTCTACAGCTGCCTTGGGATTCTCCACAACATTTAACATTTTCCTTTACCCTTTGTGTCATCCCCTTTGTTTGATCTTGGCTCAGAGCCTAGCTGTTTTGTCATTTGACAGGATCCACGGAGCTATTTCTAACCTTCTCCAGTAAAAATATTCAAATTGTATGCTTTAAAGAGTAATTGATTTCAGATTGCCTCTCCCTGGGGAGGCAGCTCTGATGAACTCAATAAAGATTAGTCTTTGCAACGGACTAATGTGGAAACTCAGCAAGACACGCAACCCTCTGATTTCCTAGCTCTAAAACAAGAATGATGATTGCCACACTGCTTACCATGCAGCTGAAAGAGCCATGAAATGCTATGCAGACACCAAGGCTTGCTGCTCTGAGGCAGGGAAATTCAGAGCTGCAAACCTTTATCATTTTATTTGAAAGCCTGGAGTGATGCAGGGCTTGTCTGATTTTAGAGAGGATGAACAGCACAGATACTAAGCATCACTCAATGTTCCTTTAAGGTCCAGTGCAGTGGCACTCTGTAATTCCACACATGAATGTTTCTTTGGTGAGACAGGACTATTCACTTCAGGAGGGCTAAAGATCACAATAGCCTTGTTTTCACCGAGGTCGATAAAGTAGGATGAATGATAGCCACGTGCCCGGGTCAAGTCCTAATCTCTGTACTTGTTACCTTGTAAACGGGGAGTGTTTGAATATGTGTGGTTCAGTTAAGGATTCTGATGTGTGGGAGTTCCCTGGGTTACCTTAGCGAGTCCTAAACACCATCACACTCATCCTTATAAAAGGAAGGCACAGGCAGATTTAACACAGAGAGACGATAAAACAACCTGGCTTCAGAAGCACACAGATTGAATCCAGGAATACCAGTAAATCCAGGAATCCCACTAAAAACTAGAAGAGGCAAGGACTGGATTGGCCCCTCCAGCTCCAGGAGTGACTCTAGCCCTGTAGACACCTTGACTTTGGCTGGGGAAGACTGATTCTGAATATCTGGCTTACATAACTGTCAGAGACTTCTCTGCTACTGTTTTAGCCACCAAGTTTGTGTGGATTTGGCACAGAAGTCAGAGGAAACCAGTACAGAAAGATTTTTCTATTAAACAATTAAAAAAAAAAGTCCATTGCCAGATTGTGTGGACTTCTGTCTATACGGGATGCAAGAGTCTTTCAAAGTGAAGGCTATTTATCGCACTTAGTCACTTATGCAGTCAGAGTGGCAGCACTCTGTGAGCAGGGCACAGTGTGTGCTGTAGTACATACTGAAGTACATTGGGGTAAAGCAGGGCAAGTGCCCTTAGCAAGGTCAGTGTCAGGAATCGGCAGGGCAATGTGTTTAACCTTAGAGGCACAAGGACATTTAGTCTCAGTGACTCAAGAAGTAGCTCAGTGGGTGTCTGTTCTGCAAAGGTGTCTCTCAAAAACCCAGGTGAGCAAGCTTGGCTCAGATGTACTCTGGGCAAGGGTTGGAGATAACAGTGGTAGATGGGTTACTCCTACGGTTTGAATGTTTGTGTGCCTCCAAAATTTATATGCTGGAGCTTGAACCATATGATGAAGGTGTTAAGTGGTCAGGCATCTGGGAAGAGATCAGATGTTACGGCTTCTCTAGAAGAGGATTCTGAGAGGGATCCCACCTCCCAGTGATCTGTTTTGCTTCTTTGTTGTTATTGTCAGTTTTCACCAGTGAGAACACAGCAAGAAGGACAGGTCTTGGAGGCAAAGACCATATGCTACCAGCTGTCATTTCCTGGATCCTTGATCTTGGTCTCTCCTGTCTCTGGAGCTGTGAACATAAATGTTTACTATTTATATGTATGTAACTCGGTATAAGAATTTGGTTTTTTTGTTTGTTTGGTTTTTGTTCTTGCTAAGATGGTTACAACAATAAAAAGAAAAAAAAACCCAGAGGAACTAATATAAATGGATAGGTGTGTGTGTGTGTCTGTCTGTGTGCATGCATGCACATGCATGTGTGTGACCCTAATAACAGAATGTTTTGGTGAGAAGTTCTAAGAAAGCATATGGCGGATGAGTTGGAAATGATGGCTTCGGAAACATATAGATTCGATCAGGGTCAGCTGGACTAGTTGCAGGACAAACTTGAGCGAATGTCTTGGAGAGCAGGCAGGAGTCTGGGCTAGCACTGAAATACTTATCTTGAGCAAGAACAATAGAAGACTTGGCTAGTATTTAGTATAATAAGGAAGACAGAGGTCCAGAATACTTAGTGCTTCGTACCTATCTTTACCAGGAAGCTGAGATGAGTTGTCCCAGCAAGAAAGAGCTTCAGGATAGAGAAGAAATTCTTTGGGGAGTTGGGGTGAGAGGGGAGAGCAGCTCACACTGTCATTTATTCTATATTATAAAGTCCAAGTCTTTGTCATTTCTTTTGGTTTGTTTTTCAGTTGACTTCTTGATGACAAAATGATCCTTGTATCAAAAGACCACTGTCTATGATCTAATTAGTCAAAATCACCACTTAAAAACTCACTATGTTTATCTGAAGTCTATTCATAAGTTATGATCTGACTTAATGGCCAACTCTAAGCCTGGTTAACTAAACTATGGGCATGCCTGCAATCTAATGTTTCAGAGTCATTAAAATCATGTTTATAATGATTTTCTCAAGGACTAGGAAATTGTTTATGCTGTAATGCTGTGTGTAAGAGGCTGGATGGCATATTGCTCATGACTGCACAGATACAAACACAATAAAAAAAAAGCCCTCCTGGAAAATATCTAGTGGAGACTCTATCATAATATTAATATGGTGATTGACTCTGTAAAATCATTTTTTAGTTACTCAGCTTTTCTGGATTTTGAATGTTTTCGTTTTGACCATCTTTCTGTTTTCTCGGTATTTATCATTGGGAGGAGCCAATAATCTGTCTTGGAAGAACTTGTACCTTACTCTCCTCCCCCTCCAGAACAGGTGATTGAACTCAGAGTATGTGAAGCAAACCACCTGCCACTAAGCTATAGTCGCACAGCTTCAAATTATTTTTATTTTGAGACAGGCTCTAGGTAAGTTGCCCAGACAGGTCTTGAATTTGTGATCCTTCTGCCTTAGCTGGGATTGCAGGTGCATAACATCACACCCAGATGGACCTTCCTGTCTTTAGTCCGGATTCAAAGTGTTTTTGTGTCTCATAAACAATAATATCCTCAAAGGCAAATTGTCAAATGATAGCGACAGGACATCTAGATAGAAAAGACAGAACGAAAACCAAAACAACCCCTTGCCCTTGAAACTAGACTTCCTATTCTTTCTCCTAACTGAATCCTAAGAAGATGGACCTGTCTCATAAAGCCAAGCTGGCAAGAGACTTCAGGGTGCAGAGAATCAGTCAGAAGAATCATACACTTTCATTCTCCATGGAAGTCATGTGGCTGCAGGAAGTGGCTGTAGTTAGAACTGGGTGTGGGGGAGAAGGATTGTTTATTCCCTCCTGTCTCAGATTTCCGGTACTGCTTGTATCCTTCAAGATTCTTCTGTGCCTTTATCTCTTTCAGTGTGCCTTCTCTGCTTCCTCAACACCCCATGCAGTGCTCCCTCCCCCAAGACTTCTTACATGACCTCATCTCTCAGCTAGACTGGAAGAGAGACCATTTTTTATTTATGGTGCTTTTCATAACACCCAGAGGAAAAAATCCCCTGGCAGATAGTAGGTGTCGAATAAATGTTTGTTAAATGAACCAAATAATTCCCCCAAAGCGTGAGAGAAATTGTATTAATTTCCCAGGCTGCCATAACAAAGTAGCACAAACTGATATTTTAACAAAAATTTATTCTCTTATAATTCTTGAGTCTAGGAGTCCAAAAGTAAAGTGTTGGTGAGGTTGGGTTCTTGTGGAGGGGCCTGAGGAAAGAGCTCTCCTGTGCACAGATCAGCTTCTTGGCTGCTGGCAATCCTGGAGATTTTTTTGGCTTGCAGCTAAACATCTGTCCTGCATTTCTATCTTCATATGGCATTTTCCCGGGATGCATCTTTTGCACCTCTTTTCTGGGTGCAAACTTGTAAGGACATCAGTCATATTGGATTTAGGGCTCACCTTAACCTAGCTTGACCTTATCTTATAACCCAATTATATTGGCCAAGATCCTGTTTACAAATTAGTTTCATTCATAGAATCAGGATTAGGCTTTGAGCATATCTTTAGGGAGAGCACAACACAGAATAGAAACTTTTGCTGCAGTTGATAGCTTATATGCAGTATTGTACAGATACCATGGGAAGTGGTGATACCCAGCTGATGTGCTAGCATAACACCATCACAGGACAGAGAGGCCACTGGCTTGAGCACAGGAGACTGGCTAAGCATGTATCCATCAGGCATACGTGTGAAGAGGCATGGTGAGTCAAGTAGGTGGATACAAGGAAGGCATGAATTGATTTCAGAAAGTGGGCAATACTGCAAGCACAGGACACAGGAACCTAGGCTTAGTAGAGCAGAAGAGACATTGGATGAAGTCTTCTGCGCAACTTGCATCTTGTCCCAGGCTGTGTGACAAGAGTGTTCATGGTGGTCTGTTTTGCACCTGGTCCCAGATGCACATCATCAGAAATTCTGGCCCTCCATGGAGCCAGTAAGAGAGAAGCCAAGGTTTTGAACTACAGAAGAAAGATAAGGCACAACAGTGACAACAGTTTAGGATCTGTGAGAAATACAAATATGTAATTGTCCTAATCATGCATTTTGATTTCTGACAAAACCAATAAAAACATTAATTCTACCAGATTAATTTCATATATTAATTTCATATATATGGGTCTGTAGATAAAAGAGTAAGAAGGGATGTTGCTGTTTTTCTTTGAAACTGGAATTTTTAAAATGCTTAATTTATACATAAAATCTCTTTCTTTCTGCACGTGTGTGTGTGTGTGTGTGTGTGTGTGTGTGTGTACGTGTGTGTGTGTCTTTGTAAGTAGAATGTGAGCAACAGAGTACTCAAAGTGTGGTAGTCAGAGGACAACTTTTGGAAATAGGTTCTTTCCTTCTACAATGTGGGTCTAAGGGATTGAACTTGGGTCATCAATCTTGTGGTAGGTGCCTTTGTCTGTTAAGTCATCTCTCAAGTCAGAAATGCTTAATTTCCTATGTATTGATGATATGTAGCAATTTCCTTCAAGAAAAAAAAATCTCCCATCATAGAGGAAATGTACTTGAGACATAGGATGTCTGCCATAAGGGTGATGAAATATTCATTTGTAGGGATTTCTGAAGTTTGGGAAGAGAACAACTCAAAAGTCCCAGGAAGTCCCTGAAACTAATCAGATTAACTTAGACCCCTCCTTCTCTAAGCCTATATAAGCAGTAAGAACTGCTGAGAGATATTTTCAGGTAGCTGACTATAAGTGTCAAGAGAGATCAGGCAAGAAGCAGAGACTAGCCAAGCTACCTGAAAAAGTTAGATGCTGCCTGAGCTGCCTGAAAGTTGTGCAGAAACTTAGAGTTCCCAGCTTTTGTGAGCTGTCACCCATGCTGGGATGGGCTTTTCATGATGAAGCTGTCTTTGAGTCATTTCTTATCCTGTAAGTAATTTCTTACCCAAACTTCTGAAAGTAAGTCTAATAAAACATATTGGTTCAAGTTGAATTGATGATATCTGTACTTTGGTCCATTGTCGATTCCCTATTTGTGATGAGTTTGCTTACATCTCCCCAGAATTAGGGTCACACAACCCTTAAGAAGGGTGATTAATAATAACAAACTTGGAAATCTCTTCCATAAATGAATGCCCCAAGGTAGACTAGTTGCCACAAGCTATTACTTCAAGACAGTCACTTTTCCTGATGTCTCAAATGAACAACTCATTGATGAGCTGGAGAAGGGTATCAGACAGGAGATTAATGCTTCCACCATAATAAATTACATTCTATGCTTGTGATCTTTTCCTATGGACTACTTGTTCATAAATTCCAAGCCTATGGAGGTTTTTAGATTTAAATATCAGAGAGTTAAAGAAATAACTTTGTTTCTTTATTGGCATGATCTTGTTTTGATGAAGACTACATCACTGAGTTCAGCCGAGTCGAAGTAAACATTGTAAGCCAAGGAGAAAGACAGGGAGGTGACAGGCAGGAAAGAAGGGAGCTGGGGAGCTGGGACAAGTACGCATTAACATTCCAGGGATGGCTGTTTATTTCCCAGAATAGAGATTGGGAATTTAAAAGCACAGAAAAGATAAGAATTGAACCTCATCAGCCCTACCATGTTCTCACTCTTTCCATGTAAACTGTGGGTCTGGTTTAATAACCAGACATATCTTTTACGACCCAGCCTCCTGCCCCAGTTATTTGTCCGACTGAAGGAGCTGGACGTGATTGTGAGATGGATTCTGAGCATTCCAAGAATATCCACAAGAATAATGGACACTCAAGAAGCTCTTATCTTGAGCAAGAGTTCAAGAAAAGTTTGTACTGACTTACCAACTGGCTTCCACATAAAGCTTCAGCACCCTTTTATTTGAAGCATTAACTTGCTTGACCCCTAGTTTGTACATGAAACCGGCTAAGGAAGAAGGGAGGCAACATGGAAAACAGCTTTTAAAAATCTGATTTTGAACTATGCCTGGCATGCTAAAGGATCTAATGCTTTAAAACTTGGCAGTTAGCGACTAGGGTGGATTGAAATAGAGATGACCAGCTGGCTAATTGCGTGTTGCCGACATTCCCCTCCAGCTACTTACAGGATGAGTCCTGTTTATGTCAAAGGCTGACTCTGTCCTCTCTCCTCAATCGTGGCCAAGAACTGGAATGCTATGTGCCTTACTTACCATGTTCTGGTGGAATGCAGTGCAACAGAGGCCAATTCACTCTCCTGATAAGCTGGGCTGAGCAGGTGGCACTGGAGAGAAGGCAGTGAAGCTGCAGTACAGGAAATCTGGGGCAGGATGAAGTTTCCAGCTTACTACTCTCCAAAGCTGAAGGCCAGTGGTGCAGGTCCAAGAATGGGCTTTCAGCAGGAAGGCAGAAACCAATTATTGCAAACTCATCTGCCTTTAAACCTAGGGAGTCTTGTGGGTCAACTGAGGATTGAGGTAATAAGAAATGATAGTTGTGATGGAAGTGGTCTTTTCTCATTGGGCAGCAAATAAACAGAAGAAACCGTGGTGGGTTACTTTAAACAGCAGCACTTGGTGGAGCTTCGCAGGTACTAGAAGGGAGGATGAGGGTTATGTGGGAGGGTATGCTAGATACCCTAGTAAAATTCATTCAGGAGTCCATCAAGGAGGCAAATTCCAGAAGAAACCACAGACACAAATGTCTCCAGGTAAGGACTACAGCTACACAACGTAAATCTGGGAGATACAGTGGAGAGTGTATCAAATTGCAGAGCATGAATCCAGCCAGTATGAGGGCATTTAAATGACAGTTCTTAAAAAGGTAAAAACACTGGGCTGACCAAACAGAACAGATTTATGAGCTCTGTTTTTACTCAAGGGCTAGTTTGTACCTGCTGAATGAAGAAGATTGAAAGCCAGAATTTTAGGGTTATATTTTTCTGTTAAAAGTGGCTTATGGATTCCTTTTATACACCAGGAAGCCACCATTCAATTTTTCTGCCACAATAAAAGAATGTAAGGTTCTCCCTATGTCCCCTCTCCACCCCCGTGTGTATAAATGTGCAGACATGAATGCACTTGAACTTGTGGAGGGCTAGAGGCCAGAGTGTCTTTTTTTTTTCAGTAGTTGTCCACTTTTTATTTATTGATTGATTTGTTTTTGTATGGGTATCTGGGCCCGCTCTATCAGTCAACAAACAGGTTCTCTGGCACAGGAGTGAGGATGCACGCTTCCAATTCCCACGGTGTCCTTCACTGTATCCCATTTACTGGAGCTCCAACGTTGAGGTGCCACTCTGTACCGACTCTTTCTGCTCCACGTTGTCCACTATGTCCTGGCCAGAGCTGCTGCTTTGGTCTGTGGGTCAGGGTCTAGAAAGAGAAAGAGAAAGAGTGGGATGGAGGAGTGAGAGACGCAAAGAATGGCGACAAGACAGAGTCTGATCAAGTCTCTCTCTAGTGAAAGGAAATTCTGGGTATTTATATGCTTTTCCACATGCCTTGCCCTCGTGGACAAGCAGGGGGACACAGCTGAAGGCACTTTGTCACGTGCCTTGCAGTGTGGATACCACGTGCGCCTTGCAGCTGTGCACTAAACAACAAAACAAGATATGTGAGAAAAACAAGATGTTTATTAGAGTGTGCTCAGCCATTGTGGGCTGTTGAAAACAAGTCTCTTGTCAGGGTATATGGCTCGAGATGGCTGCAAAGATGATAGCCGCTTTCTGCTAGGAGTCGGCTCCCAACATGTGGGGAATGGACTCTTACTGGCCTGGAGCTTGCAAAGTAGGGATCTGTCTGTCTCCACTTGGGTTTATAAACACATGACTTCTGGGGATCAAACTCAAGTCCTCATGTTTGCAAGGCAAGTGCTTTAGCAACAGAGTGATCTCCCCAGCCCTTCCCAGCCTTTTTCTGTTACTATGGAAGCAAGGACGCCCTCTTGGAAGGAAGATGTTCATCTTTGAAGGTTATCAGGGAGTCTGCCCTTTACTTCCATGATGGATAGCTAAAATAAACACTCACGGTTCCCCTTTCAACCTCAGGGGTTATCAGCACACCAAATTGGGGGTGTGTGTGTCTCTTGAGGCCAAGAATTCTGAACTCCCTGCTGTGTCATCCTCAAATCCCAGTGGCACCAAAGAGGAAGCAAACTGACCTAATAGCAAGTTTCAAGTCAGTTTTGTGAACAGAGCCAGAAGCTTTTGCTGACCAGAAAGAGGGATTCGTTTGTTGCCTTGTATAAATAAATAAAAAAATTCTCTCAGCGAGGGTGCCCCCACGGGAAAAGCGGGGTGGTTAAGGCTTACAGTTTTTAGCCAAAGTTGCTACTGCTTTTCAAAATCCTTTAGAGTCTTATTTTTGAGGACTCTCACTTAAGAATTCTCCCTAGACTCCTCAATAGGATTATTATTTTAAAATAGCTTCAATGCACATGTGTATTACTGAGCATGTCCGAGACTAAACATTGCGGGAGATCTGTGCTCCCAGCCTTAGCTCAACCTGGCAACCACTGCTGAGCTTCTCAGAAGCTGTGGTCGGGTTAGGTTTTCTGGGCCAGTCTTCCCTCTGGGTAGACCTCAGTCTTCTGGGTCCTCTGCCACAGTGAGATGTTAACAACTATGCTCCGGGATGCCAGAGCAAAAGCAACATGACAGGCAGCTACAGCCACTTCCTGTGTATCGAGCAGAGCCGGTGTGGCAGTGGGAGAGAGACATGCATTTGGCCAGTGATCTAAGGGAGAGGTGAGTCTAACTGCAGGAGAAGCCTAGGAAAGCAGACTTGAGCTGGAGCAGAGGGCATTTTGCAAGTTAATTTCAAGGAGAGGGGCTTGAGAATCTTTTCAGAGATAGGAAGACTGATGCTTTTGAGCAGGGAGTTGAGTGTGTAGGGAAATCTTTTTAGAAAGCTTGACTGTGAGGTAGGAAGGGTTTTTAGTTAGAAATTGATGAAGAAACCTAGAATTAAACTGTCCATAGAGATTTTGGATAGGGAGTTCTGATGAGGAATGGCTGACATCAGCCATGTGTTCTCTAGGTGCCAAACACTGTGTCAGTGCTTTATATTAATTCATATTTACAATAATAAATCAAGGTGGGGGTTATTTAATACTACCCTCTTTCAGACAAGGAGACTAAGGCACAGGATGGTAAAGAAACCATTCAGTGATACCAGGTTAGGATGTTGCACCAGGAGACCTAAAAGCAGGGTGGGGACTAGTTACTTTTCTCATTGCTCTGACTGAATTCCTGACAGGAACAGCCTAAGACAGAAAGGATTTATTCAGGGTCATAGTTATGGAGACAGTCCATGTGGCAGAGAAAGTCTGAGAGCAGGGCTGTGTGGTGGTGGTTACAGTGTCTCAGCAGTCTGGAAGCAGAGAAAACTTTGGTGATAACCATGGCTGAGTCATAACTTATTAGCCCCACCCCTCTAGCTAGACCCTACATTTGCCAGCTGGGCCCCATGTCCAGAAGCTTCTACAACCTCCCAAGACAGTGCCACTCAATGAAACAGTCAGACTGTAACACCTAGAAGTCTGGCTCAGAGCACTGACGTCAGAACTGCCATCGTGCTGATTCTAAGACAAGGTCTGTGACTGTTGCTACCACCTGACCTCACTGTCCACTACATCTGTACGTAGACGCCTTGTTCACAAGGCATTCTTGCTAGGTGTTGACTTCACAAACTCAAATGCTTGTCATTTTCTGCATCTGTTCCAAAGGAGTCTTGTGAACAAAGGCAGGCAGACACACTGGACTGCCGACTGCATTCCTGCAGAGCAAGGAAAGGAACCAGGTTTTTCTACTCTGCAGCTTCCCATTAGACACTAATGGTGTTTCGCACCTGGCTCTCTCGGCCTTGGTTCAATGATTTTTAGAGTCATTTACTTACAAAATGGGAGGGCTGGAACTCATTTGATGTCACATTGCTCAGTATTTTATTGGTATATCAGAGTTGTGATTAGATGAAGAGAATTTACTGTAGACTGAGTACAGGTTTTATTTATTTATTTTCACAAAGCTATTATGAAAGACTAGCTAACCTTTGAATTCTGTAGATGATTTAGGCCAATACAACTTTGTGAGAAAAGATCTGACATGTTTTCTGTTGTTTCTTTTTTTTTTTTTTAAATACTTGTTCTTATAAATTGAAAGCCTGATGCAGTAACAGTCAGAATTTGGCCTAATTAGATCATGCTTAATTTAATGCAATTTCATATAGGTTGCATGAACAGTTTATATATTTTCCTCACTATAAAACTTTCCTGTATAGCAATTCAGAGAAGATTCATTTTGGCAAGGACTATAGAGTTACATGTTTGCTTTTCAAAATGTCTAATATTACAAATGCTGCGGTGTTCAAGGAATCCTGTTGTAGAACATCTTGTTGTCTACAGTTAGAGCTACCCTAATGTAGACATGAGCTACCTACTGACTATCGTGTCATACAATGGAGCAGTTAACATATACACTTGAGATTGACATTTATGGAGGCCCTCCCTAGATCTATGTCACTAGATCTGTGTGATAAAGTCTGATTGCTTAGGTGTATTCTCTGTGTTGAGTTATATTGAATAAGTTGTTGATTGTCTCAGTACACTGACCTCTGGTTGTGCCTAGCTGCATCAGCAGATCAACCTATTGATTAACCGTTGAGTCTATTTTAAGTTTAAACTTTGGCAGGGCAGTGATTGAAATGGATTTATTTTTTTCAAGCAAGCAAGCAAGCAGATTATAGAGGCACACAACCTTAGAGGAACTATCAGGAAATCTCAAAACCAATTTTTTTTTTAATTCAGAAAGTTAAGTAAATGCCATTTTTCATATAAACAGTGGTATCTGAGTAGTTGCACAATAAAACTCTCTAGTTGTTGACATTTAAAAATGCATTGGTAAATGTCAATTTTCTAAAAATATCACTAAGATATACAAGGTTAAAGTTATAAAACGCAGGAAGCTAGCTTTAAAATTAAGTAATCTTTATTTGATTTAGTGTGAGTCTAGCTTTAATCAGAGTTGGTATTAAAAAGTAGGACATTTTTATTTTAACAGGAGAGAAAGTTCATCAAATCCTTGAGGAAAAGTTTAACATTTGGGTCACCTGTCGTAATAATGGTGGGTTTATAGATATGATACTGATCAAGAACTTAACAATTCCATTTCTGATTAGGGGCTTTAAAATTTGATTTCAGAGAGTCAGATTTTAATCTTCAAAACTAACCTTCCTCAAATCGACATTTCTTATTGAATTTTACATTACTGTATTTTTGTTTTGTTTTCCTTAGTTTTTTGAGACAGGGATTCTCTGTATAGTCCTGGCTGTGTTGGAACTCACTTTGTAGACCAGGCTGACTTCAAACTTAGAGATCTGCTTGCCTCTGTTTCTCGAGTCCTGGTATTGAAGGCCTGTGCCACCACACCAGGCACCTTACAGTATTTTTGCTATACATATTAATATTTTACTCATATAATTGAAAGTCTTTGTTAATTAAACAATAACATTTCTAAAAGTGGTTTTGGGCAGATGAAATAATTAAGTAATTGAATCTCATGCAGTATTCAGATATCCTGTTGTAAAGATTAGCTGGGATCGTGGGAAAGGCACCTTTGTCCTCCTACACTGCTTCTAGCAGTCAGTACTATGAGTTTCTGTTCTTCCTAGATGTTCACACATATAGCTATGCCACTAAACACAGATGGCTTTCAATCCTGAACATGTCTATTCTGTTTTCATAGTAATGATAATGTAGTAATAGTTTCGTGTGGTCAATAATGATCATCTCCTACACACTATTTGGCAGTATATTAAGAGTGCAGGAAATAATCAAAGACCCTTGCAGCATGGAATCTTTTCTCTAGCTGTAAGATTTCTGTCCACATTGTCTGAGTTTCAGGGGCATGAAGCAGATTTGTGCCTCATTCTGTCCAAACCACAAGACAATTTGTTATTCTACCACACTATTCCCTTTGTGACTATAAAGGAGATGTTAAAGCCTTCTAGAGCAGAGGTTGCCTGAAAGTTTTGGTAGATAAACTCTGTTTGGTGCCTGTGTCATCTATCTCCATGCCTGCCCGGGTGTCACCCTTGCTGATCAGAGGCAGGGCCTTGTGTGCACTGGGGAAACACTATTGAGATGCTACATTCCCAGCCTTTCCTACTCCCCCTCTTTTGTTTTTTTCTTTTCCTAAGTCTGACAGATGCTCATAACTAACATTGTCAAAAAGCTGAGGCTGGAGGATCATGAGTTGGGACACTTAGTGTAACCCTCACTCAACACACACACACACACACACACACACACACACACACACACACCTCAAAATCAAATAGTTGAGAAGTAAAATGGAGAAAGATGGGTGTTTAATCTAATGTGGCAATTTTTCTAGAATTAGCTAAATAAGTGTTATTTATTTATTTATTTATTTATTTATTTATTTATTTATAAAAGACCAGTGAGATAGTGAACATATGAGGAGTAAGGGGCCTGTCAGCTTTCCAGTATTGAACTGACCTCATCTGTGGCCACTTTGTGTCTCTCCTTTAAAGGGGGATGTGGAGAAATGGCAGAGCTCCAGAAATAGAGAAAAAAAATATATAATTAAAGCATAGAAAAGAAGGGTTATGAGGAAAGGCCAAAGAGCAGTAAGACTATTTATTTTGAGAAAAAAGGTCCAACTGGTTTGAAGGATTTCTATAAGACAGACATTAGTTCTTTCCTGTCTTCACAAATACCAGCAACAAGAAGCTCCTGGTTCTGTGAGGATGTTTTGATTGTGAGAATTGCTCAGAAGGTTGTTCTCAAGGTCTACACTGATAACCAAAAGAGAGAAAAGAGTAGCGATTAGTTCATATTTTCCTGCCAGGAGTGAGCGGAAATAGTCATCTTCTTACTGTTTATTTAGTTGTTTACTAGTTAAGTGTAAACATTAACAAATAAGTTAGTTATAATATGTAAATGCAAATTAGGGTCTTTCAGCACTTCCAGAGATGAGGCTTAAGTTAGATGGGTTTTGGTTAATCTGTTAGTACTGTTCACCACTCCCTCAGACAGCAGCTACACTCGGTTGTGACTTCCAGGAGGAGGCTGATGAACCCCAGTTCTGTGGGATTGCACATGTGCGTGCATGCACATACACACATCACAATATTTAATAAAATATAATTAAAAACTCTTGTGTATTCTACATACTTTATTAGATGTAAATTATACCTCAATGCAAAACTTTAAGCAAACATCAAAATCTTTACAGTTTAAATACAGTACATTTAATTATATTTCTAAGAAATAGGGCAAGAAATACAGCAAAAAAGACTAAGGGAAGAAAGTAGGTAACATTATTTTTAAGCACCTTATACCTGATAAGCACATGATATAATTTCTTTGCGAAGTGGATGTGATCATTTCATTTTTGTTTATGAGGAGACAGACAGGATAAGTAAATTCCCTGCTTACAAGTGTGCACACACACAGTCATCATACACACTCACTCTCACATACATCCACACACTTGCATATATACTTACGCACACACACACATACACACACACTCACATGCATACACACTTATATACACAGACCCACACAATATACACACATACATATACTCACACACATACACACTCACATACATATACACACTCACATGCATGCACACTCATACACACATATACACTCACATACACACACATACGCACATACACACATACACATGTAGTGGATCGCCCCAGCCTTGTATTTTGATGCTAGTTCCATTTCCCTGGGAGGGGCTGCAGAGGAGGAGTGAGTCTGTACTCAGGTGACTTCTTGTGAACCTTCTGTCCAATTAAATTTGTAAAATAAAGGCTAGAGCCAGTGATTGGGCAGTAGAAGGGGAGGTGGAGAAAAAGGCTTAGGAGAGGAGAGAGGAAGAGGAAGTCGACAGAAGAGGAAGTTGAAGGAGGAGGAAGTCGACAGAAGAGGAGGAGTTATAAGGGATCTCATAGCTGGGGAATAGAGTAGTGTGATGGTAAATCTGCCCAGTCTAGGCGTGCAGTTTATGTCCATAATTATTGAGTTGTGTTTTCCTTGACTGGTCTTATTTGGGTCAGAGGTTTACCACAACATACACATACATACATACACACTCACACACACACATACATGTACA
>NW_021604613.1:14358571-14363801 GCF_004785775.1 Grammomys surdaster
CACACATATATACACTCACACACATGTACACATTCACTCACATACACTTACACATTCATACACTTACACACATTTGTTGTAGATATTTGATCATACTGTGAACCCTGAGATTGTGTTACTTACTGGGAAAACCTTTTTCTAGTTGTGGTGTGGCTCAGCCTTAGCATGCATCTTTTATTCCAGAGCTTTCAATTTTCTGTAAAAAGTATTAAATAAAGTCAACCATAGGTTAAGAGGCAGACCAGTTGACAGGGAGTGAACATAGGACAAAAACAGAGACTAAGTCAAGAGGACAGATAGAGAGATGCACAGGAAGAGAAGAGGAGGGACATGCAGTTTGAGGGTTTTGGAGATGGTGTGGAGAAGGAGAGCTGGCTTTTAGGACATCAGCTGAGGACGTAGGTCAGTTGGGTGCTTTCTCTGCTTCTCTGAGGTAGCAGGCTCTCACCCCAGCATCTGGCTCCTGAGTCTTCATTGGTAAAATTGAACGATTGAGATTTTATTAAAAACAACAACAACCACACACACACACACACAGACACACACACACAGACACACACACACACAGACAGACAGACACACACACACAAACACAGACAGACAGACAGACAGACAGACACACACACACACACACACACACACCTCTTCTGTAGTTCTGAGTTCAAGTAGAAAAGAGGCCAGTTCAGCAGGAGTAGAGTTCAGAGTCTGCGTGAATTGCCCAAGCTCACATTGTAAGTCCACAGATCTCCTAGCTAGAGACCCTTTGCTCAACAATCTACTTGCTTTCCACTTGATTATCTAAGTGTTTAAC
The DNA here is from genome assembly GCF_004785775.1 of Grammomys surdaster. Classification (NCBI taxonomy): domain Eukaryota; kingdom Metazoa; phylum Chordata; class Mammalia; order Rodentia; family Muridae; genus Grammomys; species Grammomys surdaster. Next base: position 14,359,383 of record NW_021604613.1, read on the forward strand.
AAGCTTTTAAAAATATGCATTAAAAGTGAGATTCTACTGGGGAAACTTGTAGAATTTTCAAACATTTAACATTCACAAAAAGCTGAACTAAACTACTTAAGAGTCCGAGACCTTTTAAAAATTGGCCTCAGAACAACTAGAAAGTTCTATGGCTTTGTAGAAAATGATGAGGTTTTTAACACTAGAAGTATGTATGAGGGCTATGGACTATCCTTGTTTTGCAACTCAAATTGACAAAGAGGCGGTTCTGGGAAAATTTAGGAAATATACAAATCTATACATATTCACGTTATTTTGGTTAAAGAGACAGCCTTTCATTTTTTTTGCTTCTTTTTTTCTTCTTTTTGATATTTCCCCTAAATTCATTAAAACAAAATTAAGTTTTCTTTTCTATACTTTCTTTTTTTAAAAAAGATTTATTTATTGTGATTTATGTGTATGTATTTATCTGTTTGAGCATATGCTATGTATGTGCAGGTGTTTGAAGATTCCAGAAGAGGATACCAGAGCCCCTACCTGGAGTTACAGCCAGTGTAGGTGTTGATACTAAACTCAGGTCCTCAATAACACTAGTAAGTACTGTAAACTGCTGGGCTGTCTCTCCAGCAACACTTTAAATTAAAACAGCAGAAGCAACAACGAAACCAGTATTTTCTTTCATCTTCCTGCTATTGATAATTTTTCTACTTCTTTTTACTGAGTCATGTATGTTTTCATTGGAACTCTGCACTTGGTATATGATATTTGTTAGATTAGATTTGACTACTCACATTTTAGAAACTTATAATTGTTTAGTAATGACAGGAATGGAGCAAAAACACATGCTCCCAACATAGTCAATTCACTTCCACAATGGAATAATTCTACTCTGAAATGTGATCTGTTCAAAACCATATAGCCTTTAAACTTTAAAGAGCACATGTGTGTCCTAGAAATGCCAATAGGTTTAGAATGTCAGCCATGGAAAAGATGGCATTTTTACACAAGGAACCAGGATCCCAGGGCACTTTATTTTTCCATGTTATTGATTGAGTCTGTACTATCTATTCTTGTAGTTGAAAGTGTTGGAGGTCTGATTATAATTCATGCACAATGGGAAATCATACCGGACGTTCTGGTCATTTAGTGTGTTAGTACAGCATCACTGGTAATACGCAGGAGACGAATAAAAACACAGCCCACTTCTTCTAGAAACTTGGGTGCATGATGGACATGATGCTGGGTTAAAAGTCTGCTCAACCTCCTTTGAAAGGCCTTCAAAGTTAATAATATCTTATTGCTTGTTGTTTTTAGAATGGACCCTAATACAAGGCACAGGTCAACATTTTTTTCTGCCAAAAATGTATTATTTGCCAGCTGGAAGCCATGTCTTTAAAAAACAAAACACAAAACAAAACAAACAAAAACAACTGCACTGAAGAACAAGCAAGCTAAATCCAATCTCATATCCTTAATTTTTAAATGATAAATCTACCATTTAAAACTATCTCCTGATACAGGAATCACTTTGTTTAAAGAAAGTGAAGGTATTAATACTTCAGCAGAAACATATTTTGCAATATTCTCTCTGGAAAATAGTTCGTAATACGCATTCCTGAAAGATGCATGCTGTTCTCTTTTCCAGACAAGATCGTTGTCTTTTTTCTCTTTTCTTATTTCAAAAGTAATAGATTGACGTAGAAAATCTAAACAATATAGAAAAACATTAAAAAACAAACTGAATCCTGATTTTACCAGCTAATGCCAACATTTTAGCAAACACACTTCTGTATAGCTTTCTATGCATGTATCTTATGCACACTTATATACATATATATATGTATATGTGTATGTGTATATGTGTGTGTAGTTTTATGTAGACAATATTATATCTTTTTGTGATTTTGCCTTTTCACTCAGGCATCTGCAATGGAAATGTTCTTTAATAAATACTAAGTTCTGTTTAACAGCTACAGAAGCAGCCCACTGTGTATATGCAAACTGGGAATTTAATTAATCCTCAACTAGCCGATATTAAATTGTTTCTAGCTTGGTATTATGAAAGCAAGGCTTGACCTAATGTCCTTATAGGACTCTCTTTTCCTCAGGAGCTCATCCATAAAGTAGAACAACTGTAGAAATCGGATCCCTAGTTTTCTTTCAAAAAACAAAACAAAGGGGAAAAAAGATTGATGTTGACCACTACTGACATCTGAGAGTATAGAAGCAGGTTTCTCAGCAAACTGCTTGAAAGCCTTCATGTATTCAAAATCAATGTAATGATACCTTAATTTTGGCAAACATATGCCAGATGTTCTTATGAGCAGAATAAACTAGATGTGATGGTAACAGTGAAGTGGGCAAGGCTGATGTTTTTCAACTGTTTGCCAAGAGGTGGGAATAAACCTTCTTACCCTATGCCCTCATACACACAATATTTGGGGTACCCCTGGACTGCAGCACTCATTTGATTTGATTATCATGTGTCTTTTCAACTAAACTATTAGCTTTGTGAGGGCGGGAACTGTACTACAATTTGAAGGAGCCTCAGGAGTGTTTGTCCTTTAATACCCTGCGGTATTTTCCCATTTGCTTTGCCCCTAGTTAGCAGCTACCACCTCCCTCTTTTTCTTTAGTGGTTGAAATAAAAGTGTAATATTTGTCCAGGGCAAACAAGCTTGGAGTTTGGGAGGAGCACTGTGTAATGGATTTTAAATGGTTCTGATTTGACTCTTGGTTTTTCATGACCCAGGACAAATCCTTTAATTCTTCTGAGTCCTAATTCCCTCCAGTACAAGGTATAGATAATAGATTCTGCTTTAGACAGTGTTCAGATTGCAAGAGCTTGTGTTTTAAGGCCATTAACAAGATGCCCACTGCAATGCTTGAAAAATGGTAGCTACATGCTAATATCTTTTCAAAGGTACAAGATATCCATACTTATATATGTATATGTCAATGACTATTTCTTGCCTTCTGCTCTAGTGAGCATAACTTCTGGATTGAAAGCAACAAGAAACTAAAAGGCAATAGAGATCAAGGGCTAAGACTCTCAATAAAATCAATTTGGAACATAGGTTGATGAATGAAAACTGGGTTTTTATGTTCTCAAAAGAGGTGTCTGGAGTATTAAAATGGGAGAAATAGATTTGGATGAGGTAATTAGAATCATAAGAGCATTTTGTTAGGGTAAAAAAAAACACAATACCTTTAGGTAGTCTGTAACATAAAGGATCTCTTTATACAACCTCAAGGAATAAAAACAAAAACTGTAAATGTAAAAGGTGAACGATAGTAACCTTTGCTCTTTTGCAGTGAACAATCAACCTTTCAGAATGACAGACTGCTTGAGGCTTCTGTGCCAGGCTTCACTTTCTGCATACCAGCTAATGTGCCTGAGCTTATTTTCCCTGCACCAGTCAGTTTTAAAGACACAGGAATGCCTTGTGGTCATGGTCACTCAGTTTGGATGAGGTTTCTGCATTAATTTGCTGCTGGGGATGGCACAAGGAAACAGTGTCACCGTGGAACTTAACACTAATGTTTACTCCCCTCCACCTGAGTTTTTGCAGTAGCCAGTTACACACAGGAGTACCCTTCTGAAAACAGGTAGAACAAAAGACATCTTCACAGAGTAAGCACTTTCAATTTTTAGTCAAAGATAGCTTCCTTTGAAATGTAGAATTTTTCTAAACGATGAGAAAATGTGTACTCTGTGGGACCTAGGAAATCTCATCCAAGGAAGCAAAACATATCTTCCCTTGCCTGCAGGGAAGCCGGATCCTGATTTATTTTTTTATTCACGACTCAACAGAAACACAATAGAGGCTTATTTCGTTGAGGCTTATTATGACACAGTAACAGCACTATAATTTCTGTCTCGATGAAGGGCTTCCCTTGGCTTTAGGCCGGCTGATCTCACTGTCCTTTAGCAAGCCTGCTGCTTTGGACACAGGGGAATACCTTCATGTGTGTGCATTCTGTGTTCTTTAATGAGTATTTTATAAGTGGTTTAGCAGCTGTTATTTACCGCAGCATTCAGAGTTTGTATATAATCAGACTTCTTATGCCTTGTGGGGAGATTTAGATAGTCCTTCACCGTGAGTTAAGGTGCCTCTCCTGTTTACTGCACAGAAGACCTTTTGGCTCCTTTGTCTCAGAAAATCCAGAAGACCTTTTGGCTCCTTTGTCTCAGAAAATCCATAATTGTAAAATTCCTCCTTGATATTATCATTCACACAGACCCAGACCTAAATATTGCTTGGAAGTTAGAGTCAGTTAAGTAAATGTTTTCTGGAAATGCTTCTAAAGCTTATTTTTATCTATTTTTAAAAGCTTTCTCTCTCTCTCTCTCTCTCTCTCTCTCTCTCTCTCTTCCTTCTTTCTTTCCTTCTTTCTTTCTTTCTTTCTTTCTTTCTTTCTTTCTTTCTTTCTTTCTTT
>NW_021604613.1:14363811-14369363 GCF_004785775.1 Grammomys surdaster
TTTCTTTCTTTCTTTCTTTCTTTCTTTCTTTCTTTCTTTCTTTCTTTCTTTCTTTCTTTCTTTCTTTTTCCAGAAGCCTTTGGACTCCATGCCCCATGTCTCTCTCATCACCAGGGACCTTTGCTCCAGAACAGCATAAATGTTTCGTAATTCTTGCTTCCTGAAGGGCATCAACCTGAACTCTCACACGTAATCCTCCCCTCCCCCATGGATGGGCTTGGCTGAGGTGTGCTGCTGTTTGCAGTGCCACAGGGGATGTGTCAGAGAAGGGATGACTCTCAGTGCCAGTAACAGGGAAGCAGCCTTCTCTCCAACAGCAAAACCAAGCTTAGCAGTTAGTCAGATCTTTCTTCCTTCATAGTCTGATCTCACTGATCTGAGGAGTACATAGCCACTGGTTCCAAACACTTTCCTTTTTTCGCTTAGAAACTGGAAGTGCCAAAGGAGAGACAAGTATTTTCATGCTGGCTTTTAGTACAAACATCCAGTGAGTGCTCACTTCGGACCACAGACTGTTCAAAACCCCTAAGTATTATCTTTCCTCATTCTTACATTAACTGTCAAGAAGATGAGTTTCTATCTCTATTTGAAATCAAGCCTTTAGGGAGGTTTGGAAACTTGCCTTGGGTTACATATTAGCAGAGGCCAAGCTAGGGCATCACCCTGCTGTCATGTCAAACCCACACTTAATGTTTCCCCTTAATTCTTTGAAAATTTATCCAACAGTTTTTGGTTATAGTCACATGCCTCTTCCATTGCCTCCCAGGTCCACCTCCAACTTACTAACTTACTTTGAACCTAACTTTATGTCCTCTCTCTCTCTCTCTCTCTCTCTCTCTCTCTCTCTCTCTCATCCATTAGGTCCAATTTGTATTGTTCAAAAATTCTTAGGGGTGGGGCCTGCCTTGGCTCTGGTTGATCAATCAGTGGTCACAAGCTTGAGGAGCCCTCCCACTTCTAATCCCCAGCAGCTATTAAAGGCTGAGTTCCATGAGACTCTAAACCTGCACTTTTAACCACTGTGCTATACTGCCTCCCCGTGTTAATGCATCTTTTATCTTTATCCCCAGCACTTTGAAAGATAGATGAAACCACAGATGTCTACAAATAACATGTTTTATAATAGTTTCTATGCTTGTCATTTTGCTAATATTGTATTGTTATATTGATATTGATTACTATGTTACAAATGAAACAATCAGGAAACTGAACTAGGTTCAAGCAAATTCAAGGGCTTTGATTTCTAAAATACCATCGTAACTACCCCTTTCTGTGGCTTTGTGTCTGCTCCTGGTTTTCTAAAGCAGTCTTTTGTTTTGCGCGAACACTTGTTATGGAGAAATATCAGCTGCAGGGAACAATTTACAACAGTACCTCCTACCCACTCTCCTTCCTTCCCCATGACATCCGGTCCTGGCAAGTGCTGTTATTTTGAATGAATTTGATTGAAAGAGACAGGAAACCCACAATTTATTTATTTTTTCTAAAATTTATGAAACAAAACATCTTTAAGGAATCTGGAGTTATTCTTTGTTTCCGACATCAAGCTTCAGAGGAAAGAAAACAGTGCTGCCATAATTGAAAAAGAGGTAGAGGGCTCAGGGAAATTAGAAATTTCAAGCATCACTGCCATTGTCTTTGGCATGGGGTGCTCTAAGGCATTCAAAACACCAGCTAAGGGAATTTCCAAGATTGTATAATTCTCTAATGGAGCTGCTCTAAGTTTCTTTGACTACTCACCTTTGAACATTGCCTCTGGGATGCAGGACCCATCCTTAGGCTAAGCTTTCTCTTTACCCCATTCTCTGCATGATGGCTCCTCTGTATCCTCAGATAACAATTTCTATCTACTTGCTAGGTCTTCCATTACAGAACATAGCTTCCTGTTAGAGACTGTCAATATTCTGAGTGCACAGCACTCTTTTAGGTTCTGTAATTATTGACGACACAAATAAAAAGCTTAAAGACATCAAAATGACACCACTATCTCTGCTATAATGAAACATCTAATGGTATTTGTAGAAGTAATTCCAGCGAGGGCATAGCATATGCCCCTCTTTCAGAGCCAAGTCTTGTTTTGAGGACAAGGTAAAGGCATGTATCCCCTTTGCCTTGTCTAATAGGTTCATGGAATGAAGTGTTCACATGTTTCAGAAAATATACAGTAGTTCTTTGTTGTCTGCCTGCTGTTTTTATTCATTGCAAAGTGAATCAATAAACTTCCTTGTAACAGTACATAGACTCATTTTATTTTGTTAACAAGTGAGGATGCCATGCCATACTGTTTAGGGTTAAATAATTTACTGTTATTCATATGTGAATATAAATCACAGTAAAAAGAAGGACAGAGTGAAAAAACGCAGAAATACATCTGAAGTTGCTTACCCAACCAATGGCCCTATGGTAGCACTTGAAAGATGGCTTTGCCTTCCTCCTTGTGGAGTGATAATCTAGGTACTCTTCTAGTGAGTGGTACCCAGACTTGGTCAAGAACTCCAGGCAATCTTCATAGTTTGATGATTTACAAGATGTTCAGAAAACAGTGTTCAATACTTATACTTAAGAGCCGACACTTGTTTGGTATTGAGAGATCAAGGTTCTTCCTTAAAGTTAGAGAGATATGTCATATTACTGGTACCTAGACACTCAGACATGTTCAGTTGACCTCCAATATCTATTTTGCTTCCCTTTCTGAGAGAGATTCAACCATCTTCCTTTGGGTCCGCCTTGTTATTTGGCTTCTTTGGGTCTGTTGACTATAGAACAGTTATTCTGTACTTTATTGCTAATATCTGCTTTTAAGTGAGTACATACCATGCATGTCCTTTTGGCTCCAGTGAGAAGAGGCATCTCTATCTTTTTCTTAGGCATAGTAATTCAGTAACTAGATTGGAAATTTCCTTGTTTTTCTCTATCATAGCAAATAACTAACATGGATCTCTTTAAAATACTACAGAATTCATGCTCTTCAAAATTCCTAATCTCATAGGCAGATGTAAATGCCGAGTAGCTTTGAGGAATGGACTAGAAAGAAAAGGAATGAACAAAACCCACATGTTCCATCAAGGGAGCCCATGCTAAGGCTTTCATGCAAAAAGATGAGGCACAGCTACCTGATTCAAGTGTTTTTTAAGCTTATATTGTGTAACGAGTCTATTTTAGTTTCTGAGAATAAAATTATAAGGCGGATAAATTCTCACCAATCTCCATTTTCTCTCCCTACTTATGACCTACCCCCACTCCCTTCCCCATTCCCTCTTCCACCCAGTTCCCTCCTTCCATTGACCTCCAATATCTATTTTACTTCCCTTTCTGAGAGAGATTCAACCTTCTTCCCTTGGGTCCGCCTTGTTATTTGGCTTCTTTGGGTCTGTTGACTATAGAACAGTTATTCTGTACTTTATTGCTATTATCTACTTTTAAGTGAATACATACCGTGCATGTCCTTTTGGGTCTGGGTTATCATCCTCACTCAGGATGATATTTTCTAGTTCCATCCATTTTCCTACATAATTCATGATGTCTTTGTTTTTACTGGCTGAGTAGTACTCCATTATGTAAATGTCCTTTGAGTTTTTGATCTTAGCCATTCTGATGGGTGTAAGCTGGAATCCCTGAGTTGTTTTGATTTTCATTTCTCTGATAACTAAGGATGTTGAACACTTCTTTAGGTGCTTCTAGGCCATTCAAGACTCCTCTGTTGAGAATTCTCTGTTTAGCTCTGTACCCCATTTTATAATTGGGTTATTTGGATTGTTAGTGTCTAACTTCTTGAGTTCTTTATATATTTTGGATATTAGCCCTCTGTCTGGTGTAGGATTAGTGAAGAACTTTTCCCAATCATTTTGTCATTTTGTTCTAGTGATGTCCTTTGACTTTGTAGTTTTATGAGGTACCATTTATTAATTTTTGATCTTAGTGACTGAGCCGTTGATGTTCTGTTTAGGAATTTATGTCCTGTACTGACAAGTTTAAGGCTATTCCCAACTTTCTGTTCTATTAGACTTAGCAAATCTGATTGAGATCTTTGATCCATTTGGACTTGAGTTTTATGCAGGGTGACAAATAGGGATCTATTTGCATTTATCTACATGCAGACATCCAGTTAGACCAGCACCATTTGTTGAAGATGCTCTCCTTTTTCCATTGTATGGTTTTGGCTTCTTTATCAAAAGTCAAGTGTCCATAGGTGTGTAGGTTTATTTCTGAGTCTTTGACTCTATCCCATTGATCCATACGATTCCATTGGTCTGTTTTTAATGCCAACACCATGTGGTTTTTATTACTATTGCTCAGTAGTGCAGCTTGAAGTTAGGGATGGTGATTCCTGCAGAAGTTCTTTTATTGTTCAGGATTGTTTTAGTTATCCTGGTTTTGTTGGTTTTCCATATGAAGTTGAGAATTGTTCTTTCAAGATCTGTCAAGTATTGTGTTGGAATTTTGATGGGGATTGCATTGAATCCGTAGATTGCTTTTGGTAAAATGGTCATTTTTCACTATGTTAATCTTATGGATCCATGAGCATGGGTGATCTTTCCATCTTCTGATATCTTCCTCAGTTTCTTTAGAAACTTGAAGTTCTTGTCATACAGGTCTTTCACTTGCTTGGTTAGATTCACACCAAGGTATTTTATATTTGTGGCTATTGTGAAGAGAATTGTCTCCCCAACTTCTTTCTCAGTCTGTTTATCCTTTGTGTAGAGGAGGGCTATTGATTTCTTTGAGTTAATTTTGTGTCCAGCCACTTTGCTGAAGATGTTTATGAGCTGTAGGTATTCTCTGGTAGAAATTTTGGGGTCACTTATGTATATTACCATATCATCTTCAAACAGTGATACTTTGACTTCTTCATTTCTAATTTGTGTCCCCTTGATCTTCTTTAGTAACTTCAAGCACTGTATTGAACAGATAGGGGAAAAATTGTCAGCCTTGTCTCTGATTTTAGTGGAAATGCTTTCAATTTCTCTCTATTTAATTTGATGTTGTCTATTGGCTTGCTGTATATTGCCTTTATTGTGTTTAGATATGTACCTTCTATCCCTGATCTTTCCAAGTCTTTTATCATGAAGGAGTGCTGGATTTTTTCAAATGCTTTTTTGGCATCTAGTGAGATGATCATATGTTTTTTTCTTTTAGTTTGTTTATATGGTAGATTATGTTGATGGATTTTTGTATATTGAACCACCTTGCATCCCTAGGATGAAGCCTAGTTGATATGCTCTTGGATTTAGTTTGCCAGTATTTTATTAAGTATTTTTTCATCAATGTTAATAAGGGAAATTGGTCTGAAATTGTCTTTCTTTGTTGAGTCTTTGCGTGGTTTAGTTATCAGGGTGACTATGGTCTCATAGAATGAGTTTTGTAATACTCACTCTGTTTCTATTTTGTGGGATAGTTTGAGAAGTATTGGAATTAGCTTTTCTTTGAAAGTCTGGTAGAATTTTCCATTAAAAGCATCTGGCCTAGGGCTCTTTGTAGGTGGGAGACTTTTAAGGACTTCTTCTCCTTCTCCTTCTCCTTCTCCTTCTCCTTCTCCTTCTCCTTCTCCTTCT
>NW_021604613.1:14369373-14390096 GCF_004785775.1 Grammomys surdaster
CTTCTCCTTCTCCTTCTCCTTCTCCTTCTCCTTCTCCTTCTCCTTCTTCTTCTTCTCGGGGTTATAGGACTATTCAGATAGTTTATCTAATCTTGATTTTGCTTTGGTAATTGGTATCTGTCTAGAAAATCATTCATTTCATTTGGATTTTCCAATTTTGTGGAGTACAGGCTTTTGAAGTAAGACCTAATGATTCTTTGAATTTCCTCAATGTCCATTGTTATGTCTGTCTTCCTTTTCAGTTCTAATTTTGTTAACTTGGATAGGGTCTCTCTGCCTTTTATTTAGTTTGGCTAAGGGTCTATGTTTTAGTTTGTCTATTTTGTTAATTTTCTCAAAGAACCAGCTTTTGTTGATTCTTTGTATTGTTCTCTCTTTTTTTTCTAATTGATTCATGTCAGCCATGAGTTTGATTATTCCTTGTCCTCCTAGGTATATTTGCTTCCTTTTTTTCTAGAGCCTTCTGATGTAATGAACGTTTAATTCATTAGTATGAAAACTCTCCAATTTCTTGATGAAGGCACTTAGTGCTATGAACTTTGCTCTTAGCACTGCTTTCATAATTTCTCATAAGTTTGGATCTGTTGTATTCTCATTTTCACTGAATTTTAGAAAGTCTTAAATTTCTTTCTTTATTTCTTCCCTGGCCCACTGATTATTGAGTAGAGGGTTGTTCAGGTTTTTTTTTTTTTTTTTAATATATAGGCTTTCTGTTGTTTCTCTTGTTGTTGAAGTCCAGCTTTAATCCATGGTGATCTATCTGATAAGATCCATGAGGTTATTTCAATCTTCTTGTATCTGTTGAGGCTTGCTTTGTGACTGATTATATGGTCAATTTTGAAGAAGGTTCCAAGAGATGCTGAGAAGAAGGTATATTCATTTGTGTTTGGGTGACATGTTCTATAGATGTAATGTTCGGTCCATTTGAATCATAACCTCTGTTAGTTTCATTATTTCTCTGTTTAGTTTCCGTCTTGATGACATGTCCAATGATGAGAATAGGAGTGTTTAGGTCTCCCACTATTAATGTGTTCAATGTGTGATTTAAGCCTTAGTAATGTTCTTTTTACAAATGTGGGTGCCCTTGCATCTGGGACATAGATCTTCAGAATTGTGAAGTTCTCTTGATGGATTTTTCCTTTGATGAGTATGAAGTGTCCTTCCCTGTCTCTTTTGATTGCTTTCGGTTAAAAGTCTATTTTATTAGATATTAGAATGACTAATCCAACTTGTTTCTTGGGTCTATTTGTTTGGAAAACCTTTTTCCAGCCTTTATACTGAGACAATGACTATTTTTGTTATTGAGATGTGTTTCTTGTATAGAGTAGAATGATGGATTCTGTTTAAGCATCCATTCTGTTAGCCTTTGTCTTTTTACTTGGTAATTGAGATCACTGATGATGAGAGATGTTAATGACCAATGATTGTTATTTCCTGTTATTTTGATGTTGATGGTGGCTGTGTGTGTGTATGTGTGTGCATTTCTCTTCTATTGGTTTTAATAGTATGAATTATTTATTTATTGTATTTTCTTGAATGTAGTTAGCCTCATTGGTTTGGAGTTTTCCTTTTGGTATTCTCTGTAGGGCTGGGTTAGTGGAAAGGTATTGTTTAAATTTGGTTTTGTCATGGAATATTTTGGCTTCTCCATCTATGGTGATTGAAAGTTTTGCTGGTTATGGTAGTCTCAGCTGGCATCTGTGGTCTCTTAGGGTTTGCAAGACCTCTACCCAGGCCCTTCTTGCTTTTAGAGTCTCAGGTGATAAATTGGGTGTAAATCTGATAGATCTCCCTTCACATGTTACTTGTACTTTTTCTCTTGCTGCTTTGAAAATTCTTTCTGTATATTTAGTGTTTTGATTATTATGTGGTGGGAGGATTTTCTTTTGTGAGCCAATCTGTTTGGTGTTCTATATACTTCTTATACACTTATAGGCATCTCTTTCTTTAGGTTAGGGAAATTTTCTTCTATGATTTTGTTGAAGATGTTTTCTGGGCCTTTGAGCTGCAAATCTTCTCCTATTCTTGTTATTCTTAGGTTTGGGCTTTTCATAGTGTTCCAACAACAACACTAATAAAAAGAATGATGTTGTATGTAAGTACAAAGTTCAAACACCTTTAGGACATTATGCAGAATGACTGTATTAGTGACCTTTCTTTGTTACTCCAGCCTCTGTGCTGAGCCTGCATAGTAGCTCTGGGCTCACTCCCACTTGCTTTGGCTCACAGAACGTTACCAAGTGTGATGCAGGCAGGGGCTTGAAAACCACACGAATTTCCTTAGCCTACTGGCATGACTGAATTGTGTTCTTTTTTTTTTTTCTCATTTCTTTCTTGCCATGAAACATATTTAGGCTAACTTTCTGCAGATGTGTGGCAGACATTTGGAGAAGACCCAAAGCCATCTTAATCCTTGACAGCCAGCTGACCCCCAAACATGTGAGACGAACACACACAAACTCAAGATCAGCAGGAGTGACACCACAAGGAACAGTGTTTTCAAGGCTATTTTGGAAGCATTACACATGGTTTATTGGAGATCAGGAAGGGAAGAGACTAAGTAGCACATGGCTTTTTGGAACAACGGTGATATCAGGAACTTATAAGAACACTGTACAAATTGCACAAGCTGGGAAAGGGGAGATAGTTGCAGATGACCTCTAGATTTTTCTCCTGTATCAGGAGAGAGGAACAGCTTGACATGAAGCTTGAGTTTGTGATGTACATAATTAGAGATCGGTAGAAATACAGACCTAGAGCTAGCATGTTGAGGGATATTTTGCTTCCAAAAGCTCTTCTAAGGAACAAGACCCAGAATGAAAAGTTCACTGGTAGATCAAGGTACAGTGTCTTAGGTGCTAGGACAAGACAGGAGAGAGGAACTTTCCAAGAGGGTCGGCGATATAAGGGGACACCAGAGTAGATAGAAGTCAGGAAATCTGCGGTGTGTCCAAATTCCAGAAATCTCACCTGGAGATTGACAACAGTAGGATTGCTCAGGAAGATCCTGAGAATAAGGTGAGGATCGTTTGAGATAGGAAGACAGGCTGACGTGATTGAGTAGTAGAAAGGGACCTGTGTGTCACTTCTGCGTACCTTACCCCCCCCCACCCCGTACCCAGGCCTGTTGTGTACCAGGCTGGACTGGAGGGAGAGATGCTTAGCTGGGAGGATGGGGAGCACACAGGTAAAAAACCTATGCAAGCAGTTTCGGAGAACTGGTTTCATTTGTTGGGGAGAACAAAGGCTATTTAAACTTTTGGTTGGGGGTGAGTAGGGGTTATTGGTGTGTGTTGTACATTACTGGGTACAGGGTGCTAGGGATGCCTCATTTACATGAAGAAGAATTCCAGGTGCTGCTGTATATGACCTTATAAGGAGAAAAGAAGTTTAACCTGGCTACAGGCTATGTGACCTCCTCTGGTGTAGCAAGGGTGAGAGGCACAGGGCTATGCAGGCCCAGGGCAGGGAGAGAGCTGCCCTCCTTCTTCCTATCTCAAAATGAGATTTCCTGGGTTTGGACATGCCTTAGGCCCAGTCTTGCTCCAGGCCTGCTTCTCTGGCGATTTGGCTCCCTGACCCCACAGAGGACAGTGGATCTAATTACTAAAATGTCTTTGAGAAAAGAATGTTTTAGTCTATATACAGTTATAGAGTTTGAAGCCAAACTTCAAGGACTAAATTGGGATTAATCAGGTATGTGTGTGTGGGGTAGATTCAAAGAGATTCTGAAGCAAAGAAAGAGATGAATAGCTGAAGGTTAAGAGAAAACAATGATATGATTTAAGAATCTATGTAGAGATATGTGGGCTGGGCGAGGATAGAGTAAGAAATGCTGACAGGAGAGGTGGGGGAAAGTGATCACAGCATGTAACAGCTCTCCACTGTGCCCAGAGGGACAATTCTATGTCCTTTGGGTTTTTTGTGGGAACATGTGTTTTGGCGTGTACTTCTCAGGCTTTTTATCTGTTTTGTTTTCTTTTTCTCTGTTTGGTTATTTGCCTGTTTGCTTTCTAAAGAGAGAAAGAGAGAGAAAGAGAGAGAGAGAGAGAGAGAGAGAGAGAGAGAGAACGGAATTGGGTGAGTGGGGAGGTGGAAGGATCTGGGAAGAGATGAGGGAGGGGAAACCATAATTAGAATATGTTGTATAAAAAATCAATTTTCTTTTTTATATAATTTATTTTTATTTTATGTGCAATGGTGTTTTGCTCACATGTAAGTCTGTGTGAGGGTGTCAGAAGCCCTGGAACTGGAGTTACAGACAAGTGAGCTGCCATCTGGGTGCTGGGAATTGAACCCAGGTTCTTTGAAAGAGCAGAAAGAGCAGCCAGTGCTCTTACCCAAGAATGACCATCTGTCTGCCCCTCCCCCTCCTGTGGCCTTTCCCAATCAATTTTAAATAAAAATAATTAAAAAACATCTTAGCTAAAAATTATTTTCAATTGGTTTAATAAAAGGATTTTAAATTTCTGTTGTTTTTGTTTTAATTGGGTTTCTAATTGCTCTATTGGTTTTAAGGTAGTTCCAACACTCTAGAGTTTGTTTTTGAAAATGTTTTAATAACCATCTGAGCAGTATATCATTAATTTTTGACTGGAGAAGCTAAATGTGGATAAAAAGTCTAAGGACAAACAAGCTGTGACAAACATTCTTGAGTTACTTTCATGTCCTCTTGGCAGGAAGAGTGTCCACCCCCAACCCTGCCCACTCCTGGCCTCTATTCCCTCTGTCCTGGCATAGAAAGCTACTGTTTGAAGGGACAGGCTGAGGAATTGAGGGCTCCAAAGGAGGACTGCTTTGATCTCTGTTGGCCTGACCGGTGACCTAGCCATTTGGGTCATGTCCTGTGGAGGGAGGGTTCTTAGTTCAAGATGGCATCTGGACAGCAGGGGATGGGGATGGGGGACACCACTGTCTCTATACTTCCAACCAAGGGATGCAGAATGTATTCCACCAGAGGTTCTAGAACATCCTATTAATAATGAAGCTTTCCAAGTCTGACCTGGGGTTCAGATTGAAGTCAGTTTTCTTTAGAACTGTTTGATGTTTTCAAAATACTTCAAGGAAAACACCTTTAATACAGGAGCTCTGATGAGGAACTTAAGAGGCTTGAGGAGGTGGTTGAGATGGTCCATTTGATAAGCATGTTTGACAAGCAACCAAGAGTACTGGCGTTTGATCCCAGAACTCAAATTTTTTAAAAAAAAGCAAAATCTGAAAGCGGTATCTTGTAATCCCAGTGCAGGGGAGGAAGAGACCAGTGGTTCACTGGGAGTTGCTGGCCAGCTAGCCTATCCTACTTGGCAAGTTTCAGGCTAGTAAAATAACCCGTTCAAAAATAAAAAGGTGGATGGTGTTTGAGGAACAACACTGGACGTTGTCCTCTGCATGTATTCTCATGCACATGCGTGCACACAGCAAATGAAACAAACAAAAGTTTGGTTTCTTGTTGATGAAGTATCTTCAGGTCTTAGATGATACAGGTAACTGTCTCTCTAAATACTGACACCTCATTTGTCTATTAAATTCTGGATCTTTTTTTTTTTTTTTGAGAAGCAAAATATAGGCCATGGGAAAGAAAGGGGGAACAGGATCTTTCCTTTGTATGCATATAGATAACAAGGTTATGGAAGCTATTGTGGGAAATTTATAACTCTTCGTAAAAATTCCGAGGAAATCTCTTGCCCCAGTAGTGTGTACAAAGCTAAGAGGAGAAGAAAACAACTTTATGAGGAATTCTCAATATTAGACATTTAAGGAGGGGGTCACCTAAGTTTAGCTCTTCTGCTTTTTTCTTTTTCTTCTTCCTCTTCTCCTTTTTTTTTTTTTGGTTTGAAGTTATTAAACATACCAATTTGTCTTTTAATCATATTTTCTTTTTAAAAATTTATTTATATATATATTTTACAATCCAGCTGTTGCCCCCTCCCGGTACCCCCTCTCACAAGTCCTCATCCCATTCGTCCTCCTCCCTGTCTCTGAGAGGATGCTCACCCCATCAGACCTCCCCCCCCTCACTGTGGCTCAAGTCTCTCAAGGGTTAGGCACATCTTCTCCCACTGAGGCCAGACCAGGCAATCCTCTGCTATATATGTGCCAGGAGCCTTGGACCAGCCTGTATATGCTGCCTGGTTGGTAGCTCAGGTTCTGGGAGCTCCCAGGGGTCCAAGTTAGTGGAGACTGCTGGTCTTCCTATGGGGTTGCTTTCCCTGTCAGCTTCTTCAATCCTTCCTCTAATTCAACCATAGCAGTACCTAACTTCAGTCCAATTGTTGGGTAAGTATCTGTGTCTGTCTCAGTCAGCTGCTACTTGGGTATCTCAGAGGACAGCCATGCTAGGCTCCTGCAAACACATCATAACATCAGTAATAATGTCAGGCCTTGGTGCCCCCCTCCCCATGAGATGGATCCCAAGTTGAGCTGGTCATTGGACTGCCTTCCCTTCAGACTCTTCTCCATTTTTATCCCTGTAGTTCTCTTAGACAGGCACAATTCTGGGTCAGAAATCTTGACTGTGGGTTGGTAACCCAGTCTCCCCACTTGAGGCCCTGCCTATCTATTGGAGGTGAACTCTTCAAGTTCTCTCTCCCTACTGTTGGGCTTTTCAGCTATGGTCAACCCCACTGAGTCTTGAGATTCTCTCACCTTCCAGGTCTCTGGTACTTTTTAGATGGTTACCCCCAGCCCCAGGCTGCATATTTCCATACATTCTGCTGGCCTTCTGGGCTTCTCTCCTGTCCCCCTATGCCTGATTCTGTTCCCTCTTTCCATTCCCTCTCCCCTCTCCCACCCACATCCCTCCCTCCCCCTGTGATTATTTTCTTTCCCATTTCTAAGTGAAATTGAAGCATCCTCACTTGGGCCTTTCTGTTTGTTAAACTTCTTGCAGTCTGTGGGTTGTATCTTAGGTATTCTGTACTTTTTGGCTAGTATCCACTTATCAGTCAGTACATACCATACATGTTCTTTTGGGTCTGAGTTACCTCACTCAGGATGATATTTTCTAGTTCCATCCATTTTCCTGCAAAATTCATGATGTCCTTGTTCTTAATAGCTGAATAGTAAAATGTGTAAATGAACCACATTTTCTGTATCCATTCTTCAGTTGAGGGATGCCTAGGTTGTTTCCAGCTTCTGTCTATTACAAATAAGGCTGCTATGAACATAGTGGAGCACATGTCCTTGTGTATGGTGGGGGCATCTTTTGGGTATATTCCTAAGAGTGATATTGCTGGGTCTTCAGGTAGAACTATTTCCAGTTTTCTGAGGAGCTACCAGATTGATTTTCAGAGTGGTTGTACCAGTTTGCAATCCCAGCAGCAATGGAGGACTGTTCCTCTTTCTCCATATCCTTGCCAGCATTCACCATGACTAAGTAGGCTTCATCCCAGGAATGCAGGGATGGTTCAATATATTAAAAATTCATTAATATAATACACTATATAAACAAACTCAAGAAAAAAGTCACATGATCTTCTCATTAGATGCCGAAAAATCCTCTCACCAAATACAACAGCCCTTCATTTTAAAAGTCTTGGAATTATCAGGAATTCAAGGCCCATACTTAAACATAATGAAAGCAATATACAGCAAAACAACAGCCAATATTAAATTAAATGGAGAGATACTTGAAGCAATTCCACTAAAACCAGGCACAAGGCAAGGCTGTCCACTCTCTCCTTATATATTCAATATAATACTGGAAGTTCTAGCCAGAGCAATTAGACAACAAAAGGAGATCAAGGGGATACTGATTGGAAAAGAAGTCAAGGTATCGCTATTTGCAGATGATGTGATAGTATACATAAGCACCAAAAATTCCACCAGAGAACTTCTCCAGCTGATAAACAACTTCAGCAAAATGACTGGATATAAAATTAACTCAAACAAAAAAGTAGCCTTCCTTTATACAAATGATAAACAGGCTGAGAAAGAAAACATGGAAACAACACTCTTCACAATAGTCATAAATAATATAAATATCTTGGTGTAACTCTATTCAGACAAGTGAAAGATCTGTTTGACAAAAACTTCCAGTCTCTGAAGAAAGAAATTGAAGAAGACCTCAGAAGATGAAAATATCTCTCATGCTCATGGTGTGGTAGAATTAACAGTAAAAATGGCCATCCTACCAAAAGCAATCTACAGATTCAATGTAATCTCCATCAAAATTCCAATGCAATTCTTCACATGGAAAGAGCAATTCTCAATTTCATATGGAAAAACAAAAAACCTGGGATAGCAAAAACAATTCTTAACAATAAAAGAACTTCTGGGGGAATCACCACCACTGACTTGAAGCTGTATTACAGAGCAATAGTGATTAAAAACTGCATGGTATTGGTACAGAGACACACAGGTTGATCAGTGGAGTAGAACTGAAGACCCAGAAATAAACCCACAAACTTATGGACACTTGATCTTTGACAAGGAAACCAAAAACATACAGTGGGAAAAAAGAAAGGATCTTCAATAAATGGTGCTGGTCTAACTGGTAGTCTATATGTAGAAAAGTGAAAATAGATCCATATCTATCACCTTGCACAAAGCTCAAGTCAAAGTGGATAAAGGACCTCACCATACTCAGGCATGGTTGTAGATGCCAGGAAGTGCATGTTGAATGGAGCCTGATATACCTGTCTCCTGAGAAGCTCTGCCAGAGGCAGGTGCTTGCAGCTAACTATTGAAATAATGGAGTCCCCAATGGAGGAGGCAGAGAGAAGACTGAAGAGGCTGAAGGGGCTTGGGGCCCCATTGGAAGAGTGACAACACCAACCAACCAGAGCTCCCAGGGTGTAAACCACCAGCCTGGGAACATGCTTGGAGGGACCCATGGCTCCAGCTGTATATGTAGGGGAGGATGACCTTGTCAGGCATTGGTAGGAGAGGAGGTCCTTGGTCCCGTAAAGGCTGGATGCCTCAGTGTGGGGGAATTCGAGGGTGGGGAGGTGGGTGTGGGTGGATGGGTGGAGGCACATCCTCATAGAAGTAGCAGGAGGGAAGATGGGATAAGGGGTTTCTGGGGGGGGGGGTATGGGGAAAAGGGATAACATCTGAAATGTAAATAAAATATCCAATAAGAAGTGAAAAATATTTTAAAAGGCAAAGGCCTAGAAGAGCTAATGCAATATGAAATGTAATATTAAAGAAAAATTGTCAAGAGTTAAAAATAAATAAATAAATAAGTAAATAAATAAATAAAACTAGATACACAGAATCGAATAGAAAGGAGAGTGGGAAAGACCATCGAACTCACTGGCACAGGGGGAATTTTTCTGAATAGAGCTTCAATGGCTCAGGCTCTAAGATCAAGAATTGACAAATGGGACCTCATGAAACTGGAAAGCTTCTGTAAGGCAAAGGACATAGTCAATAGGACAAATCAGTATCCTACAGATTGGGGAAGACATCTTCACTAACCCCACATCCGATAAATGGCTAATATCCAAAACATATAAAGAATTCAAGAAATTAACTTCTGAAAAACCAAATAACCTAATTTTAAAAATGGGGCACTGAGCTAAACAGAGAATTCACAATAGAAGAATCTCGAATGGCTGAAAAGCACCTGAAGTTCAAAGTCTTTAGTGATGAGGGAAATGCAAATCAAAATGAGATTCCACCTTAGACCAACCAGAATGGTTAAGATAAAAAACTCAGGTGCCTACCTCAGTTTTCTGTGACTCTGCTGAGAGCTGGTCCTGAAACTGAGGGACATTCTCTGCTAAAGGTTTTGTTTCTATTGGCTCTTTTGAGTTCCTTTACCGTTAGTGAGGGAGCTACCGTTATCAAGCCAGACCCTGTGTCTCTGTTCCCGTATGAAAGGGAAGTACGACTTTACCACTTGCCTGAGTCAAGTACCCACCAGGATGTACTTGCTTAATCTAAGTCTGAATGGATTAGATATGAAGCTCTGAAGCTTTGGTGGTTATTCTTGATTTTTCAAAGATTTGTGTATCTCTGTTATGTAAGCTCATATCTATTTCCTTGAGTCTGGAGTTCTCCAGTGAATATTCATCTTCCATTCTTTGCTTGACTGACCCTTTCTCTTTTTCTGGGTTTAGCTCTGTTGCTCATATGCGCAGGAAACATCTGAGGCCTCAGTATGCAAACAGGCATCTCATTTCTGCTCCTGCATAACTGAGCATTTTATAATAAAATCATTCACTCATTCATCGGTTCCAAAAATAGTTATAGCATATCTACATTTATTAACCTTGCACCATAAGCTTCAACAGATCAGAGCTGTCATAAAATAGACCTTTATAAATGTTTTTTTTCAGTTAAAATATATGCATACATTGCTTTTAGTTTTAGGGAAAGGCTTGTTGGGTTACTATGAACGAATTTATGTTAGAGAGGCTATATTATGTGTGGGAGGATTTTGCTGTAATCACGATCAGAATTATTTGTAGATGGTGGCTGAGAGCCTGCATTTCAGATTTAAACTGCCTGAGTCCAATCTTGGATTCTGGTTTGCTGGCTTTGTGACATTTGGTCCATTGTCTACCCTCCTTGTGTCTCATGTGTAAGATGGAATTTACTACTATACTTGGTCTACAATGTTATTGAGAGGATTGTTTTGTTTGTTTGTTTTTTGAGGCAGGGTTTCTCTGTATAGCCCTGGCTGTCCTTGAACTCACTCTGTAGAGGAGGCTGGCCTCGAACTCAGAACTCCACCTGCCTCTGCTATGCTGGGATTAAAGGCGTGCGCCACCACTGCCCAGCTATTGAGGGGATTGGATAAGGAACGTGTGGGAGATAGCTCAGTTGGTAAAGTGCCTGCCATGCAAACATGTAGACTTGATGTCAGATCTTCAGTAAAAGCCAGGCATGTAGAATGTGTCTGTAACTCTATGGGAGTAGAAATAGGCAGATACCAGTCAGGAAGCTGTGAGCTCTGGGTTCAGAGAGAGACCTTGCTTTAAATCAAAACAAAACCAAAAAGTTGGCCTAGCCACTGAAGAAGACAGCAGACAGTTGATGTTGACCTCTGACCTCCATATGCACACCCCCTGACCTGTACACACCACACCACACACACACACACACACACAAACACACACACACACACACACACAGGGAGGTATAAGAAAGTGCCATATTAATTTACTTATTCAGATTTGCTTTCTCAGATTTATACTTGAGTATACTTTTCAAATATTAGTGTTCAAACAAATCCACCCAGGGATTGCTACAGTGCAGTTTCTGGTTCCACAGGTCTGGTATAGGGCCTGCAATTCTGCATTTCTAATATGATCCTGGAGGATTTGAATGCTCTAATTCACAGACCATGTCTAGCTATGACTGTCAAGCCTTCAAGAATTAGAATTCCTGGGAGGGCTTGTTCCAACAGGATTTCTGGGTCCTGCACCTGGAATGCCTGCTTCAGCAGGTAGAGGGGGTGGTAGATAATTTGCATTTCTAACAAGCTCCTAGGTAATAATGGTGCTTCTGGACTAGCAACCTTGTATTTTAAGAACCACTGATTTAGAAAACAGATGATTATTTTACTTGGAGAATAAATTACTTTGCTATGCTACAGAAAACAGAGTCTGGGGGCTTGCAAGTTTCCAACATTTAGATTTTCGCTCTGGTATCTAAAAATAAAAGTTAACATTACATTTAATGACAAGCTCTGACATGTCCCTATAGGCTTTGCACTGGCCGAGGCTTGCCTTAGCTGAAGTAACAATCTAATCTTCCCTGGGGCTCCTGGCCAGGATTTCTGAGAGCAATGAGATC
This sequence comes from Grammomys surdaster, assembly GCF_004785775.1. Classification (NCBI taxonomy): domain Eukaryota; kingdom Metazoa; phylum Chordata; class Mammalia; order Rodentia; family Muridae; genus Grammomys; species Grammomys surdaster. Next base: position 14,381,119 of record NW_021604613.1, read on the forward strand.
ATGGCTCTTGAGGAGATATGCTCCCTCTCAAATGAAGATGAAAATAAGGAAACCATTTTAGTAGATTCTCATTAGGCATAGGGAAAGCTGACTCATGTTTTGATTTGTCAGACATTTTTTACTCATGTGTGGATGGTATAATTCTGCATGCACGTATGTATACAAGATGTGTTCTTCTGTGCCTGTGCAAGTGGGAGTCAAAGGTCAACATTGGATGTCTTTCCTCTATTTCTCTCCACCTTATTTTTGATGCAGGGTTTCTCACCGAACCCAGTGCTCCCTGTTTCTGCTCGAATGACTGGCCACCTGTGTCTGCCCACCCCATTGGGATTATAGGCATGCTGCTGCATCTGGCTTCTTATGTGGGTTCTTAGGATCTGAAACCAACTCCTCATGCTTGTATAGCAGGCTCATTACCCACTTAGCCCTATTTGGATATTTTTTCTTGGACTTAATGTTGATACATTTCTGGGCTGGTACAAAAATACTTGGAGGATAGCATGGGTTACATGAATCCTTAAGGGTTTAACTCACAGCAATTATTTTTAAAAGTTTGTGTGTGTGTGTGTGTGTCTTTAACTTATCCATAAGTAAGGACAATATTAGAAGAGGCAATATCAAAATATGCACAAGAGAATCATCCCAGGTTTATACATGGAGAGCTGTCAGTAGAATGTTCTCTTCAGGCTAGAGGAGATACATGAATGGCCATAAAACAAAACTAGACTGGCTTATCCTGGAAATGGATGAACTGTTCATATTTGCCATTTATTACTGTGCTTGTTTGAATGAGAATGGCCCTTATATACTCAACTACTTGAATTCTTGTTCTTCAGTTGGTTGAACCATTTGGGAAGGATTAGGAAGCATGGCCTTGTTGGAGGAGGTGTCTCCCTGGGGGTAGTTTTGAGGTTTCAAAAGACTTGAGACATCTCCAGTGTGCTCTTTGTTTTCTGTTTAAAGACCCAGATGTGAACTCTCAGTTCTCACATCCTTCCTCTGCTCTGCCATCATGGAATCTAGCCCTCTGAAACATAGGTCCAAAATGAAACATTGCCTCAGGCATGGTCTTACCATAACAATAGAAAAAATGTATTTACTCTCTCTTCTAATAAGGACAGCATTCAATAGTCTGGGAGTGAGTTCAAGAGTGGCCCTGTTGCAACAGTGTTTATACTTTTAAGAAAGAGAAGGATTTATATGAGGGAAGTAGCTTTTACTCAGCTGTGTGCTCTCCAGTGTGGTGTGCTTCACTATGGGTCCAGAAGTGATAGAGTCCAATGACCATATGGACTAAAACCACTGAAGTTATAAGTCAAAACAAATCTTTCTTTCATTTTTTTGCCACAGCAACAGCAAACACACACACACACACACACACACACACACACACACACACCCATCAAAGTGTTTAGAACCATATACTTACTGTATCAAACCTAGAATTAGGTTTCCACTTAACGTGCCTTCTGAGAAATTTAAGGATTGTTTTTCCTCAAAACAGTGATGGATAATTCTGAAAAATAGAAATGAAAGTTAAGAAAGAACTGTGTATTCTGTCTTGTGACAGGGAAGGTCAATGGTTACAGTACCAGTTTCTTTTCCTATTGCTGTGACAGAGTGCGGGAGAATAACAAGGAAGAAAGGAAGGGTGTCTTCTGTCTCACAGTTTGAGGGTGAGAAAAGCATAGCAGCAAGTGTGTGAGGCAGCTGCTACACTGTATCTGTTGTAAGGAAGCAAAGGTAGGATCAAGGGACGCAACTTGCTTTCTCTTTTTATTCAGTCTGGGACGCCAGTCCAGAAACTGTTGCTGCTTACATTCAGGCTGAGTCTTTCTTTCTCTTTAACCCAATCTGCAACTCCCCCACAGGCATGTCTACTGGGTCTACTGGTTTGTTTTCTAGGAGATTCTAGGAAAGTTAATAACCAATATCAACCACAAGTTACTTGCTTGATTTTCAGATTTCTCTATTTGGATCCACCCAAGAGCCAAAGTGATGCTGGTTTTTGTCCAGATGGCAAGCTTTTTACTACGGGCTCCATCTGCACATTCCTAAGTTGGAATTCAAGGCTGGCTATAGTTGAAGACTTGAAACTTACTAAGGCTTCAACTTTGTAGCCATCACTGTGAATTATTTCCTTATTGCTTGCAGAAGCCTGTTGATGAGTTACAGTAAGAAAGCTGGTTCATGGGGCTGGAGAGATGGCTCAGCAGTTAAGAACACTGTCTGCTCTTCCAGAGGTCCTGAGTTCAATTCCAAGCAATAGCATAGTGGCTCACAACTATCTTTAGTGGTTTCTGATGTTCTCTTCTGGTGTGTCTGAAGACAGCAACAGTGTACACATACATAAAATAAATCTTAAAAAAAGAAAGAAAAAGAAAGAAAGAAAGAAAGGAAGGAAGGAAAGAAGGAAGAAAGATTGATTGTCTGGATGGTCATTAATAAAGAGGACTCAAATTTATTCCTTTTCTTAGTTTATTTTCTCATACTATTTATCTTCTGTGGTGACTTCATTCAAATGTCTAGCTCAAGTACATTGCTTTTGTAAGGTACAAAACATTGTCACAGACTTCAGACATCAGCAAATGTATTTTTGGTATTTCCTTCTTTCTATTTGGTTTACTGTTAAACTTTGTGAAAACAAAAACAAACGAAAAATGAAATTGCTGAATCTTCTAGCCTAACGAGGTTCCAGAGCCTCACAAGACTGCAAGAGGGAAGCTTCTGGGTAGTGTATTCAGGCAGAGAATTGGCCTAGTGCTATCCAAGTGGTTTTCAAGCTGCAGCTGGTTTATCAGTTACTTTCTAATTACCTCGATAAAACACTACAGTCGTCATGGTCATGGTCATGGTCATGATCACGGTCACAGTCATAGAAGAAAGCCTTTATTCTGGCTTCCAGTTCTACAGGGTCAGAGTCTGTGATAGCAGGATGGGGGCAACTGGTAGCAAGCATGGCAGCAGGAACAGGAAGTTGAGGAATCACATCTTGGACTGTAAGCATGAAGCAGAGAGTGAACTGGAAATGGCATGAGTTCTTAAATTTTCAAAGCCACCCACAGTAACTTACTTCCTCCAAAAAGTCCATGCCTTTTAAGTCTCCTCAAACAGTGCCATCACCTGGGACCATAGGTGTCCTATGGTGTACATTATCATTCACAACACTACAGGTGGAATATTGGTAGGAAGAGGAATCTTTGGAGCTAGGGGGATGGCTCAGTTGGTGAAGAACTCACTGTACAAGCATGAAGACCTATAATCCCAGTGCTAGGGGTAGAGACAGGAGGATTGGTGAGACTTCTACCCAGCCTTATGCTAGTCAATTAGTGAGTTCCAGGTTAGGTGAAAGACCCTATCTAAAAAGGTGGAGAAGCTGGAGAGATGGCTCAGCAGTTAGGAACACTCACTGACTGCTCTTCCAGAGGTCCTGAGATCAATTCTCAGCAACCACATGGTGGGTCACAACCATCTGTAATGGGGTCTGATGCCCTCTTCTCGTGTGTCTGAAGACAGTTGGCAGTGTACTCACAGACATTAAATAAATAAATAAAATTAAAACAAAAAGGTGGAGAAGCAAATAAGGAAAACACTGCTGCCAATCTCTGACCTGCACACCCATGTGCACCTACACACATGTACATATACAGGAACATGTATACACACACATACAGGAATATGTACACAAACAAACACCCAGGAACATGTAAACACACAAAGACACACGTACAGGAACATGTATACACACACACACACACGCACACACACACACACACACACACACACACACCCTGCAAAAACCTTAGAGAAATTAATTTGGTCTCTAATCAGCAAATAAAATGATACATATTTGAAGTGCAAAACTAATGTTTTGGTTAATCAATTTTTACCTTGTAGACATAGACATATGTGAGTTTTCCCATTTTGTAGTAAGGATTTTGGTTTGTTTTTCAAGTGAACAGAATGTGTCAGAACTGATACTAAAATATGGGTCATTTAGAAACTTCCTATCTGCTGTCTTCAACTCAAGAGCTAATAAGGTAGCATTCCTCCCTTAAACTTGAGGTATTTCAACTTATAGAAACTAAGAGCTTTTGGGGGTGGGGAGCGAGCGTTTCCTAGGCAGTTAGCCATGACAAGATGAAGCTGAGTCTCTCCTTCCCAGCTACCATCCGTCAGAAGTTCATTGAAATGGACAATTAGCATGAACTTTGTGCTTTCTGTCAAAAGTAGCCGATGAAGTGAAGACTGGAAGGGTTATGTGGTCTGAATCAGTGGTGAGACCACAGGCAAGGTTTTCCCACTTGATGGCTTGTATATGCTTGGCCCAGGGTGCGGCACTATTAGGAGATGTGGCCTTGTTGGAATAGCCTTGTCACTGTGGGGGTGGGCTTAAGATCCTCACCCTAGCTGCCTGGAAGTCAGCATTCTGCTAGCAGCCTTGAGATGAAGATGTAGAACTCTCAACTCCTCCTGCACCATGCCTGCCTGGATGCTGCCACACCCCCACCTTGATGATCATGGACTGAATCTCTGAACCTGTAAGCCAGCACCAATTAAATGTTGTCTTTATAAGAGTTGTCTTGATCATGTCTTTACTGTTCACAGTAAAGAAAGCAGTAAAACACTCAGATACCCATGAAGCAAAATGTCTTGATCCATGGTAGAGTGTGGCTGCTGTTGAGTAAGGGGCATTCTTGTTATCGATCAAGCAGAACTGGGGCAAAGACGAGCAAGTCTGCTCAAAAATGCATTGTAGATGCCAATCTGAGTTTTCTCAATTCAGTTATTAGGGAAAAAAAGAAGTGGGGGCGAGAGGGATATTCCTTAACTGAGCCTCAGCCATTAATGCCCAAGTGAGTTAGAAAAATCTGAACACTTTTCAGTCTCTCTAAAGAAGATGATGTCCACCAATACACTGTCAGAAAGCTCTGAAACAGAGAAGGTGAGAAGCCCAGGACCAAAGTACCTAAGATTCAGCATCTTGTCACTCCACATGTCCTGCATCCCAAATGCTGACATATTGCTCCTAAGAAACAATGCACACACACACACACACACACACACACACACACACACACACACACACGAGGAAGAAGCTGCAGGATATGCTAAACTTTTCTCCAAGAGAATGACAGCAGCCAAAGCCAAATGCCAGAAACAGATTGCCAGGAGATGTAGGCTGTCCTTGCTGAGAGCTGCTACTTCTGAGTCAGAGTCCATTAAAAAAAAATAATAAGTCTTTAAGAGGAACAAATAAATAGTCAACCTTTGAAAAAAGAAAGAAAGGAAGGAAAGAAGGAAGCAAAAAAAAAAAGAAAAAGAAAGGAAGGAAGAAAGAAAGGAAGAAAGAGTAATTCTTATTTTCAGTTGGAATAAAAACCAACAGGAAACTTTAGGACATTCCATTTCTGTTCATTCTTATAATTGATATAACAGTATAGCATTTTATGAATTGTAACGGCAACCAAAACCAGATATCTAATACTCAAGAAAATACTTTTTTTTTGGTAGTCACTTTATTCATGGTTTCTACTCCCAAAATTGGGTCTTGCCCTCCTGCCTCAGTCTCCTAGTGCCAGGATTACAAACATTCACACCCAGTTCATCCTATATGTATGAAACCTTAAGCTAGTAAGAGAAACTTTAAACTTCCTTTGTTTAGCCTTATGTCTGCTTTTAGCTAATATTTGTAAGAACCAATATAATTCCTCCTCAGTAACTTTATTTTGTTTTGTTTTCTTTAAGGACCATGTGGAAGATGGCATAATTCAGAAAAGTTATTTCTACTGTGAAAAAATATTCCATATTTAAATCAATTCAAGTCTCTCCTCACATCCAGGCTGAATCTAGGCCACATCTGGACAATTGGAAACATCCAGATTTGATTGACTTTTCCAGTTTTTAGAACTTAGTAAATAAAAGAATAAGACACTTGTCCTAACCACATGTCTTTTAGAGAAGTCAACAGCATTTCTGTGGAACAGGCAATCTCATAGCACAGCCCTTGTTTCCTGCCTGTGCCCCTGTCAGACATGCCTCATGCTGGTGGACAAGGTTAACATTCAAAGGGTGTGGTTTTTGAGGTTGCCAACATGCCTCACCATGGCTTAAAATATCTCTCTCTGGCTGCCAGATGGCCCAAGGAGACACCAAACTTAGGAGCCACCAACTTTAGAGACTTCTGGGTGCCTTAGAACCAGAACTCTTTCAGGGTCTTTCTGACATTTCTATTTTTAAACATCTGGGCTACTTTAAGCCTTAAACCAGGACCTTATTCTTCTCCTCCCCGCTTCCCCTTGTAAGTGAAAACAGAGAGTAAGAATTAATTTTGGGAACAGAAAGCAATGCTGACCTGTTGCCAGTCCCTTGAGAACATTATTTTTAAACTACTTTCCAAAAGAAACACTTACTTTTTCAGACTAAATTCTAAATTCTGTGTATACAGAAGACAAGAGAAACCCCATGGGGAAGCAGTTCTGGGAGCCTCCAAATAAACCTGCTTCTTGTGGCTACCTGACATGAGTAGAGGAAGCAACCTTAGATATACTCGGGGTAAATTCTTTCCTGGGTACAAATGCACAAAACACAATTCATTCCCAGTAATTGAATGACAGTTCGATTGCCTGGGGAAATTGGGGGGGGGGAATCTTTAAAGAGAAGGCAAATGATATTATTTAGGGATGGAAAGAATTTTCTATTAATTTGGTGGAAGAATGAGATAAATTGGGTTTAAAAAAAGAAAAATAAATATTCTATAAAAGAGTCTTTCATCAAATATTTCCTGAGCATGTACTATGCATGAGAAATAATTGCAGACTTGAAGGTATAATAATCAAGAGACTAGAGACATTCTTTGCCCTAATAGGCTTGCTAGTCTAGTGGAAGGGCTCAGCTAGCTATCTAAACTAGCGTGTGTGTCTGTGTCTGTGCGCACAATGGGCTCCATAGCGATACTTCTGAATGATGCTTAAATCAAGAACTTAATGGGTGCTGGAGAGATGACTTAGAGGTTAAGAACACTGGCTGTTCTTCCAGAGGTCCTGAGTTCAATTCCCAGCAACCACATGGTGGCTCACAACCACCTGTAATGGGATCCAATGCCCTCTTCTGGTGTGTCTGAAGACAGCTACAGTGTATTTACATACACAAAATTAGTAAACCTTAAAAAAAAAAAAGAACTTAAAGGGATTAGATGAGCAAAGCTCTCTTTTTCCTTTTTTTTTCCCATGTTATCTTCTCAGAAAAACACAGCACTATCAAAAAAGTGCAGGATTTGCTCTGTGAAGAACATCAATCTTTGGTCACAGCCTTGAGAGCTTTTGGTTTTACAGCCCAAACAAGCCCTCTTTGAAATGACCTAAGGATAAAGCTCTCAAGTTAGTTTGTCTTTATCTTTGCTAGGGTCCTATTGCTGTGATGATAAGACACTGCGGCCAAAAGCAAGCTGAGAAGGAAAGGCTTTATTTGACTTATACTTTCAAATCATAGTCTATCATTGAAGGAAGAAAAGGCAGGAACTCAAATAGGACAGGAACCTGGAGGCAGGAGCTGATGCAGAAGCCATGGATGAGTGCTGGTTACTCCCTTGGTCTTCATGGCTTGCTCAGCCTGCTTTCTTCCACCAGCCCAGGGATGGTACCACTCATAATGATCTGGGCCCTCTCTCATCAATCAGTAATTTAAAAAATGCCCTACAGGCTTACCTATAGCCTGATTTTATGGAGGTATTTCCTTAATTGAGGTTCCATTCTCTCAAATGATTTTAGTTTGTGTTAAGTTGACATAAAACTATCGAGCACAGGCTTCATTTTCAATGAACTGATTATAAAAGTAAAAATTCAATTCTGAAAAGTTTATTTCCCCTTGCCCTTAGATGGTTGCCTGCCAGAGCACATTCAGATTTCTGCAGAAGACAGTTGGGTTGCTACTTCTTTCCCCTTACAAAGATAATGTTCCTCACATGTCACTAAATGGTGATTTCTTGGTTTAAATCTGTCTCCCACAGTAGATTGTAAGTCCTATAAGGTTGAGGACTATGCCTTGGTAAACTGTTGAATACAACATTGCTCTGAGGTGAGAAAAGAAGGGGGAGGAGGGGGAGGAGGAAGAAGAGGAGGAGGAGGAGAGACAGATGAGAAAAGCAATAGATATTTCCACAGTATCTTTGCATTGAGAAAAGAATCATGTCAAAACATCTTTCCTCCCACTGAATTTATTTAATTATTCTAAAGCAAGTGCTTTGGGCATCTAATATGTTCAGGCCCCGTGATTGCCGTGGGCTGTGGTGGTGAGCAGACACCACAAGGTTCTGGTTCTTATGGAGCATACATTGTGAAAGAAGAAGAGAATTTTATATAGTAACGTATAAGTACATGAATTCCAATTCTACCAAAAGAAACAATATAGGTACAAATCTCAAAATAAACGATTTTAGCTGACAGTGGCAAGAAAGTCAAAGGTTTTCTTTCATTTTTGGATGCCTATAAAACTGTTTCATATTTCTTTCATTCTTCCCTTTTATTTTCCTATAATAATTAATGTTTTATACTCCAGATGCATACTTTCTATTGGAAGAGGGACACAAAACAATGCTCCTTTTAGATATTTTAGCTTTCTGGCCTGGCTCAATTGCTAATAGCAAGAGCCACTTAAAAAAAAAAAAACAGTCAATCATAACCAGCATTCAGATTTCATCCAAAGCTATTTTCCAGTTTTCCTGATACTATCTAGTATGTCAAACCCATTTTTTCATGAATATTTTGGAGATCTGATATTGCTAACACCGGTACAGAGGATGGTTATTCCTGCACATTGAAAACTTAGAAGGAAAAGCCGAAGTAGATAAAAACAAGCATCAGGAATTTTCTCTGGTCTCCACAATGTCGGGCAGATTAGAGCTGGATGCTTACTAATACACACAGCATAGCATTGTTTCCTGGTTATAGATCCAAGAAAATAACTTGAAGTAACTTCAC
>NW_021604613.1:14390196-14400977 GCF_004785775.1 Grammomys surdaster
CCTCCCTCCTCCTTCCTCCTTCTTCTTTGCCTCATTCCTCCCTTTTGGTAAAGATAGCAAGATAAGAAAGATCAAATAAAAGAAATTAAATGAAGTACCAAAAGAAGGGCTTAACCACTAAAGCAGACACTTCCTCAAAGGAGTACCCCACCTGCACTTAACATAGCCACACCTAACAGCCATGTGCAGGATGTACAGCCATGTGCAGGATGTACAGCCATGTGCAGGATGTGCTTCCTATGCTCTGTCTAAATCATACATTCTCAACAGAAATTACTCACCAAGGGTGAAGGGGTGTGTGTGTGTGTGTATAAAATTACTTTTTAATATATAAAGCATGTGCCGGGTGGTGGTGGCGCATGCCTTTAATCCCAGCACTTGGGAGGCAGAGACAGGTGGATTTCTGAGTTCGAGACCAGCCTGGTCTACAGAGTGAATTCCAGGACAGCCAGGACTATACAGAGAAACCCTGTCTCGAAAAAACCAATATATATATATATATGTATACGTATACGTATACGTATATATATATACATATATATATATGTATATATGTGTGTGTGTGTGTGTGTGCATATCATGGATATATTTACAATTACATAAGCAGGTATACAGTGTAACTATGGTATTAAAAATCCATGGTGTAGCAACTAGGAAAAGAATGTCTGAAAAGATTCTTCACTGGGAGGTAATAGTGAATGCAAATGGCTGAGAAGCGCTGTCATAGAGGGATGCTCGTTCTGTGCAGAGAAGATAACTTACTTTTGGGAAATCTTCTTAATCTTGAGTAACTTGATATTCATGCAATGACATTAACTACAAATTTCTATGCTGGGATGAAGCTGAAGTGGTAGCATGGCTAAAAAAAATAATAGTGGGCAATTATTGGGGCAAATAAATGTTTTTTTTCAATAGACTTTCTACAAACTCAAGAAATGTAGGTCAGACTCTCAGAATTGGAAACAAAAGAAGTAGGAGGTAAAGCCTTTTGTACCTTTACAGAATCTACAGCATTCTTCTGAATATAACCAGAAGACATTGTCTCCACTTCCCTTACTTGTCTTGCTACGTTAGTGGAGGATGGAGGAGATATCTCTCTCTGTTTCTCTCTGTCTCTCTCTGTCTCTGTCTCTCTGTCTCTGTCTCTCTCTCTCTCCCCTCTCTCTCTCTATATATATGCCTGTGATATATCTAGGCTGGGACATGTGGCACTTTGAACATTGTATACAGGTGAGTGACTCACTGTTGTATGCTAGGTTTCTGATCCCTTCAGTTGCTGTCCCAGAGTCAGCATGCTTGCCCCCTGAGCTGTTTGTTTATAGCACTTACATTTACTAGTAAACTTATTTAATGAGGCATCAGATAAACCAGTGAATAGAAAAGAAACGGAATTGCAGTTTCCACAAAAACCATGTTGAATACTTTGTAAAGAGTGAGTACGGAGAATAGCCAAAATGTTTTATATGCATGTTCTCAGCCACACTCAAATATAGTTAGAACTTTGGATTTAGATAAGCTTGGAGTTTCACCAGAGGATTATAAAAGAAGGAGAGAAAATAGAGGGAATTAAATGTATATACATACATACACATGTATATATATATATACATGTGCATATACACACATTGTACATATATATGCACACATATATACATATATGCATATGCACAAATGCACATATGCACATATTCACATATGTACACATATATACGTATAAATACATATATGCACATATAAACATACATATATACAAATATATAAACATACATATACACAGATATATAAACAATACATACATATATACACACATATATAAATGATACATACATATATACACATGTATATAAACATACATACATATATAAACATACATATATATTCATATATAAACATACATACACACATACATATATATGGTAGTTGAGTACAGTGATGGCTATTGGGCCTTAATTTTCAGTAAAAAGAAAACTGTTAAGGATGTGAGAACCAAAAAATATAGGTTTGGTTAACTGAAGAGCATTGGGGTAACAGTAATCTGAGATATTGAGGGTTGCAGCTGTAGACTGGAATTCTTGAAATTAAGATTATGAAGATGGTCCAGTTAATGAAAATGACAAAGGGGTCTGTTTGCTTATTGCTCTGAAGATGCCAATTCAAGAGGGTCGACACAAAAAACGTAAGAGATCAGGCTATTAAAAGGATATTGAAGTCATGAAGAATTGCCTTAGCAAAAATGTGCTGGCTAGTTTTATGACAACTTTACACAAGCTAGTATCATCTGAGAAGACAGAGCCTCAGTTGAGAAAATGCTTTCATGAGATTGGGCTGTAGGCAAGCCTGTAGGGCATGTTTTTCTTTTAAATATATTTTTATTTATTTTTTAAATCAAATCATAATTTTTACTTATTCACACAGGGGTTATAAACACAAAAAGGCAGGACATGGGGAAGGGATGACAGCGGAGCGTGGGTGTTCAGGGGAAGTACAGATATCTTTCAGAACATGGTATCAGCTGGGTGAAGGTTCAGGGGACAGGTCACTATGACTCTGTCTATGATTCACTTGTCCTTGTCTAAGTTGGTATTATCTGCCAAGGCTACCTATTTACAAGGTCTATGACTACTCAGGCTGGTAAATTTCCACAAAAGCTGCCTGTTTACAATAGCTTATAGCCATCTGTTTCAATGTTTTTCCACTGAGACCCAAGACTTGGTGTTAGTATACATGTATGACAGACCTATTGCTGATTTTAGGCCTATGGCTGATTTTAGGCCTTCAGTGTGTAAGCAGGGCTGCCCCTGACATCTCCTCCCTTCTCTAAGTATAGAAGGGCTGTGGCGATTCTAAACTTGCAAAGGCGGGGATAGAGGCCTGACCTCCAGTATTTGAAGGGGACCTTGTAATGGCTCCAGTCCCCCTGTCATTGTCCAGTGAGGCATGAGGGCCATATCCATCCCGATGTCTTTTTCCTGGAGAGGGGATATTTTTGACATCAATCCCTATGCAGTCAGGCTTGTTCCTCAGGGAACCCAGAGAGATATTTTTAACTATTATTTATATTCCCTTGCAGTGCTTAGCCTCACAGCCTAAGCAAGAATTCAGATCGCCTGTCAGAGGGGGTTCTGGGTGGCCCCTCACCACTTGGTCTAGGGGCAGAAGTCCCCTCTTTTAGGTTGGGTGGAGATGGGTTTTGGGAACACCCTGGATAGAGTAACAACTTCATCTTGAGTCTCGTGGTCCTCCATAGCTAACTTATGATAATGTATCTGAATAGGTTTTGCTACCAAATTACTTATCTGTTGTTTCACAAAGTTGGTCAGTCTATTTAAGGCCCAGGGACCAAAAGAAATAAGCAAAAATAACCCAATTAATGGTCTCAAAATGGGAGGAAGTAGGGTTGACAACCATGGAGAGGTTGAAAGCCAATTCTTGTACCAGCTCTCATCTTTCTCTGTCTCTCTCTGTCTTTTCTCAAGGCCTTCTCTGACCTTTTTCATGCTCTCTTTAACCAACCCTGTCTTGTCAATGTAAAGACAACATTCTTCTTTATGTAGGGCATTTTCTTAATTAGTGATAGACAGAAGAGGGCCCAACCCACCATGGGTGGTGCCTCCTTTGGCATGGTGGTCCTAGGTTCTATATATACGGAAGCGGGTTGAGTAAGCCATAAAGAGCAAGCTAGCAAGCAGCACTCCTTCATGGCATTTGCATCAGCTCCTGCCTCCAGGTTCCTACCTGTTTGAATTCCTGGCCTGGCTGTCTTTGAAAATGATGAATTGTGATCTGGAAGAATAGGCAAAATAAACCCTTTCCTCTCTAAGTCACCTTTGGTCATGGTGTTTCATTACAGCAGTAGAACCCTAAGACAAAAGGGTTGGACGGAGACAATAGAATGGCTCAAAAAATGCAGTTTACCAAGGGACAGAGCAGTGAGTGGCACAGTACTCTGAGGGCAGAGAATGTTCATTACATACGACCGTGATTGACAAGTGTGTGGGGGGGGGAGGAGTTGTGTTACACCTGACTGTGTGGGTCACAGCTGAATATTGACACTGACAAGTCAGACTGAGCTAGAAGGACAGAACTGGGAACAGTGTTTCAGACTGTGAGTCACAGGGTGCACAATGGACAAACAGTAGGAGGAAGCGTGCTGTCTGGGAGTTCATGCTGTAGGGCAACTGTAGGCTCTGAAGGTCTAGATGTTGAACTGAGGATGTTTTATTTTTTTTCCATTTACTATTTGTAGAGAAATAATTATCACTTGACTGCTGTCTTTAGAAATTTCTCAATGGGCTAATCTTTACTAATGCTACCCTTCTAGCAAGAATCGTTCTCACTTGGAGTTTTGGCTATTAGAAATTTGTCCTACATTTGTAAATATGGACAGTCAAACACATTAAAATATGAAAGGGAAGATGAAACTTGATAGAAAGTCAGAAAACAGAAGCAGAGTTTGTATCTATATTCACTTAGCGGCGATATGGTTGGAAGCTTGTGCCTTGCACACTTCAGATCTTTTATCTTTGTGTGTTGATCTGAGTGCTCTCTACATTAGACTGTTATGCCTTCAAATGTGCAAATCTTCCCTATTGAGCTAAAAATGAACAGTTAATTCTGTCACTTCTGCTTCCCTCTGACTTTCCACTTCCTATCATGTTTTGATTTGAGAAGAGATATAGAACCATCACAAGCAAGTGAATGTAGGGGTGGTTTACTCAGGGTCTCTCTCTTTAAGCAGAACAACACTGAAAGTCAAGCTGTCTGCAGGCTGCTACAGCAAGGTGTAACGAAAAGAAGGATTGAGTTGTTCTGGATGAGACAGTATTCACTGACATCGGACGATGAAGGGCTCATGTCTCTAGCCACTAGTCTTCCTGGTCTTCCTGTTGTATTCGACCACTTATTTCAGTTAGGGTTCTAGCGGCCTAACGAGTTTTCCACAAAAAGACTTTATTTTTAACTTAAATTTTTTGTTTTTTTTTCTTCTATGACCTGATATATATAAAACCATGGCTGGCTTGGAACTCATTGTATAGATGAGGTTCACCCTGAATTTACAATGATGCCACTGCCCCCTGCCCATGTAACATTAGTATAGGCACAAACCAACCATGCTCAGCAGCTTTAAGGAGATTTTAACAAAGGGATACTTTCCAGAAGTGTGAAATGAGTTAATAGAACTAACAGCGGTATTGGAGGACCACGGAGACTAGGAATGTTGGGAAGCTGTTACGGCTTTTAGACTCGTGGGGACAAATGAAGAGAACCCAGCAAGAGCTATATCTATAGAGAGGGCCATGCAACCAGAGTGAGAGCTATGCAGAGGTTTGCTATAACTGCCAAACCTAGTCAGTCAGGGCAAGGGGAGTCATGTCAAATGCTTAGGGTGCTCTTCCTAGCCACAGTGTCTCATGTAATTGATGGAATCCAAACAGAAGGCAAAAGGTTCAAGAGACTCCAGGTCATATTGTCCAAAGTGGTCAGAACTGGCCAAACCTGATCTCTTCAATTCTTCAGTCCTTCTATGGTCTGCCTTTCAGTTTCTCCCATATGCAACTCAGAAAACTCAGAAAAAAAAAATTGAAATCTGAATTTATTTTTTCAAGACCAGGATTCTGATACATAGTTCAGGTTGGTTTTGAACTTGTGGTTCTCCTGCCTCAATCTTCTTGCTGCTGGAATTGGAGGTGTGTGCTACCATCTCAATGCAAAAATAAGTCTCCTCTGCCCTCCCCCTCCCCTCCCTCCTTCCTCACCCCTCTTCTGTTTAGAGTTTTAGAGGCGCAGTGAACAGGACATATTGAGAAACGACAAACTGGATGACAGAAGTCAAACTATCCTGCTAATTATCAGTTTAGGCTGCAGGGAAGAGCTCAGTATAAGGACCTGTGAATCTGCCAGCAGGACCTTTAATTCATCTTTCCCAGTGAGACCCAGAGACAGCACTAAAGCATGTGGGAGTGCTAGCTCGTGAAGGAAAGCAGAGAATGTTTTCTTCTCCTAAACTTAAATGTTTTGGGGAGGAAAAGTATGGTCCTGCTCACTAAGATGAAGCTGGAAATGCAGGGCTTGGGTTGTACCCTGTGAGGGCGTCTTTTGCCTGAGAGGAAGATGGCTGAGGCTGAGGCACACACGCCTGGTTATTCTTCTTTAGAGTACCCAGCAAAGAGGTCCCACTAGCACATTGTAGCAGGTGAGCTGAGAACACTGTCTCGCCTGCAATCAGTTTCTCCTGCCTTCAGGAGTCAGGCACACTAGGGATGGGAACACACAGATGAGCGATTTTACTTTAAGTGAGAATACTAACAGTTACTGAAGATGTTCTTTAAGGATGGGAGTGGT
The DNA here is from genome assembly GCF_004785775.1 of Grammomys surdaster. NCBI lineage: Eukaryota > Metazoa > Chordata > Mammalia > Rodentia > Muridae > Grammomys > Grammomys surdaster. The sequence continues at coordinate 14,396,539 of NW_021604613.1, forward strand.
TTTCATTCATGTGTCACGAGGTTTGCACAGGTGACCCTCTAAATGAACTGGGCTTTGGAGTTGGTAAAACAGAAGCTTGGTGAAGTTAAGCAACTTGCTCAGAGCCACACAAACTGGCTGGTGGCAGAGTTTCTATTCAAATCTAGATAGTTTGGCTGCAGAGCTAGTGTCCTTAACTCCTTTCCACGTCCTGGAGACAGGCCTGTGAACAAATCATTACAGTGTAATGAATGAGGTAAGTGCTAAGAGGAGCTGTATGGAGCAGAGGAAGGAGTGACTGAGCCGATTTGAGAGTCAGCCATTTGTACAAATACCCTTGCCCACTGCTAGAAATGAGTGCAGCAGAGTCCTTTTAGGACTTGTGTTATTATTACATAGGCATAGCCTCAGATATGGAGGTCAACTCATGCTACCCTGCTGCCTGACTCATACATAACAACACTTAAAATAATTTCTTCCTGACACCCTGGATCCCTTCCAAGAGTTTTGTTCCAGTTTTCGGATAAGGCAGAAACAGGAAAAGGATGTGCTAATGTTTCCCGACCAGGGACCTAGGTTGGAGTTTGGAATAGGTTTGTAAATTAAAATATTATTAAGGTTCTATGGCATGTATATGCATTATCTGTATTTATATGCCTTAAAAATGTGTTGTATAAAAAAAAACCCATAAACACCAGGTGTGTGACTGGCTAAATCTTCCCATTTCTGTGGTTTATAGGTCTATATTGAGTAACGGTTGTTTGTTAATATTTCTTACCTCAACTTTTTTGCCACAACAGTAATAATTTAGTTGTGGTAGATCACGATTTCTGCTAATAGCACAGAAACAAATTTATGTCTTTGTCTCACGCTTCTAGGAAGAACTTGTTTCAATGTGGTTTCCATTACTGCTTTGTCTCTCAGAGATCTTTGAACTATTGAGCATTCATATATTTGGCCCTTAAATTACTTGATATTCGAGTATCATTAGTTTATTTGGCCAAAGTGGACACTCTAAGCAGGTGCTGTTCACTGCCTCCAAGTGCTGGCCTATTCATGCCAGGATGTTAAGCACATCCTGGAGTCTGGTGTAAACACCAGGTGGGATTCTAATCCACTCTGCAAAGAGTCTTCTTCTATTCCTCCCCAGTGAATGAAAACCAGTGGGAAGTCCTAGTTAGGAATTCTCTGTACCTTTAGAAGTCAGCAAGTTTCACACAAGAAGGGAACTGGCCCAGTCACTCTCAAGCTTCCTCCGTACATAGCCTCTTTCTTGGTATGATCCCAGAAGCTCTCAGAGAAGTTCCAAGCGGACCTGTAAGTCCTCTCTTAGACTAGCTTACCTTCGGTTCAGGTTTGGAGATGTTCTCTTTCCTTCCTGATGTTGAAGTTGCCTGGTAGTCACCTCCCTGGCTCATGATTGGATGATTCCCCTATTATGTATAGGGCGAGGAAGACAAAATGAAGCAAGGTGACCTTCACAGCCATAGGGTCCATAACTGAGTATTGTGGTCATCAAGGTAGACTCCAGAGGTGAGAGGAGGCTTGCTTACACATCTGGCCAGGTGTTATCACACAGATGTGCACAAGGACTGAGGCCCGATCTTTAGGACCTTTCACTCCTTAATATGTCAGTGGATCCAGCTAGCACAGGAGGTCTAATGAGCAAAGTGATGAAGGGATGGGTCCTACAACAGCTTTGTAAGACAAGAGGTTACATCTTCTGACAATGTATCCATTATTAAATGAAACAATCGGAAAACTGACGAATGTGGCAGACTCCTGGCTGTCTCCTAGCATTGATTTCCTTTTTGCTCATTGTTATAGAACTCTGAGCATGCAAATGGAATGACCATGAAGCAATATTGGCCATGTGACTAAGCTTTGGTGGATAGGAAATAAGCAGAAATACTGCAATTACTGGGTTGTGACCTAAAAGAGAAGGGTGTAGCTACTTGATGGAAGGTACCTGAATTCCTGACTCTCCAGCTGACATTCTGAGTCTTCAGCTGCTCAGTTGCAGACTGTTGAACGAGGTAGGAAAACACACCATTGTCTTTAGCTCCTATCAATTTGGGTGTTTGCTAGGTAGTCCCAAAAGGTTTATTTATTTATTTATTTATTTATTTATTTTCCTGATCTCTGCCCCCACCTCCTCCCAGTCCCCCTTTACAGAGTCCCTCCCCCAGACTCCTTCCCTTCTCCTCTGAGAGGGTGGAGGCACCCTGGATATCCCCAACCCTGGAGCATCAAGTCTCTGCAGAGCTAAGCACATCCTCTCCCACTGAGGCCAGACAAGGCAGCCCAGTTAGGGAAATGGATCCAAAGACAGGCATCAGATTTAGGGACAGTTCCCCCACCTCTGCCTCCAGTTGCCCAATAGGCTTTTATACCAAGTGAGTGACTTGGAAGTTCAGTAGATTAGTGTCAGCTTCATGGCCTAATGGCTTCAACACTTCTTTTTTTCTGAAGGTAGCCAGACTCCTTTCACAGTTTGCTCAGACTCCTCTACATTGGTGTCTTTGGGGATTCTATAGTGAAAGAAAGGGACATGGTAGCAGGTCTCAGTTAGGGGTGGACATCTTGACCTTTCACCTAGACTCAGAAACTGGGTTTCAAACCCTCATTCTTTTAAACATGACTGCATTTCTCTGGTGTGCCCTAGGATGGATGTGTGCAAGAGCAGGGCTGAGTTCTCAGCCATGACTACCTTGTTTGAATCTGTTGCTAAGACATCTGTTGAATTTCCAAATTCTATCTTAGGAAAGAAATATAATTTTTCTTTGATGCTACATTCTTCTTTAGGCAGAAATACAAGGAAACCACTGTCTGTGGTGGCATTTTGGCAGAACTCTCAAGTGTAGCCTGGATCTGGGAACCCACAATTCAAGAATAAGGCACCATTTACGTACAAAATTGTTGGATTTGGAAGGATACTTGGTTTAGTATGCTCATGAAGCCACTGACTTACAGGGTCAAAGAGCTTATTTTTCGAGCAAGTATATTTTACTGTTTATGAGAGACTACCAAAATAATTATTTCCTGTGTGGGTCAGCGGGAGTGAGGTAATCTCAAGGAAAATGTTCCATTGTGCTTATTGGGCTGGGTGGGGAAGTGACTGCAGACATCTCTTAAAGGAACAGTCATTGTATTAAATGGTGAAGTCTGGTTCGTATGTCTGTGGGAGAGAGGTTCATTTTCTTTTTAATACTTTCAGGATCTCATGAGGGACAACAAATGTGATTGTGTACACATGTTTGAACACTCATGAATTCTTCTGTGGTGAACGTATAAAGTAGGTTGATGTGCGTAGTGTGTAGATGTTTTAGAAAGATAATTCTATATGAGACAGAATATAACATGTCCTGTTTCCATTAATTTGGAAGGAGAAACTTTCCTTGTACTTGTCTGCCTTGAACCACTTGAGATGTTTTATTTGCCTTTATTTTCCCAGCCTATACTAAATGGTCAATCTCATTAACCACTTTGGATGAGTGAATGGCTTGCCATGAAAGTAGATTCCAGTGAGGAGATTTCTACCTACATTTTGGCTTGTCCTGGTACTGTGACTCTGGCTGAAAGGCTACTTTGCTATCCAGGACTAGAATTTGATTAAGTCAACAAACTTCATGATTCTAGAGATTAAGTAACACTATGCTTCATATAACCATTCTTCTAAGAATCAGGCTCAGTATTATCTATACCTTGTGAGATATTGGCAGAGCATGTGGAGAGATTATACCAGTTGGACCAACAGATAACCGACATTAAACCACATTAAATGGGATTTCACTTCTGATCCATATACTAGAGTGACAACTTTGGATATACACTGCCTGATATAATTTATTCTGCTTACCTTCCTCAATTGCTATGCTATAGAAGCTTAAAGTATGCATTACAGTTTGTAGAGCTTCATATTATAATAGAGAATGTTCAATACTTGTCAATTGTTTGTTGAGTGTCTATTAGATGCAGGCATGTATTGGTGCTGGAATGCAGACGTGTATAGATCAGGCATGGTTCCTGTCCATAAGAAACCTAGCCCTTAGTAGAGGTCTAATAGACAAAACAAACAGACAAAACCCCACCTACAAAATAATTATAAAGTGTATTCATTTGTGAAATATAAACTGTTATGTAAAGTAGGGAATAAATGAAAATTTGCGAAGGGCTAGAAATGACTGTCCAGGCAAGATGTGTCTACTAGTGCTGCAGTGGCATGACCAACTGTTTCTTGCTTGGATTTGAAGGTTGTTTTATAGGAGAGAATTAATGCCTGATTCTGTAAACCTGGTTAAAAGCCCATGGCTGGGAGGAGGTCTAGGAGTAACCTACAACTGTTAAGTGGATAATGGTGTCAAACTGTCTCTAAATTACTTCTTCTTCTTCTTCTTCTTCTTCTTCTTCTTCTTCTTCTTCTTCTTCTTCTTCTTCTTCTTCTTCTTCTTCTTCTTCTT
>NW_021604613.1:14400987-14428939 GCF_004785775.1 Grammomys surdaster
TTCTTCTTCTTCTTCTTCTTCTTCTTCTTCTTCTTCTTCTTCTTCTTTCTCCTCCTCTCCTCCTCCTCCTCCTCTTCCTCCTCTTCCTCCTCTTCCCCCTCCTCCTCCTTCTCCTCCTTCTTCTTCTAGATTTATTATACAATGCTCTGCCTGCATGTAAATCTGCAGGCCAGAAGAGGGCACCAGATCTCATTACAGATGGTTGTCAGCCACCATGTGGTTACTGGGAATTGAGCTCAGGATCTCTGGAAGAGCAGACAGTGCTCTTAACATCTGAGCCATCTCTCCAGTCCCTGTAAATACTTTCTTTATATCTATAGATTGGTACTGCTCTCAGCCTTGGTCAGAGAAGCTTCCGCTTTCAGTGAGCAATGGTTCAGGTAGAGACTGAAGACAGGTTGAAGCACTGAGAGTGAGTGACCTTTGAGTGCTTGTCTCTAATCTAGACGGGACATCTAGGCTGCTTTCTCCAAGGATGAGGGAACATTGCAGAAGTGGTGGGCAAGGGGTTGGAAAAAATGAAATACTGGTTGTATACACAGGATATGACATGGCCATGATACCCATGAACTAAGCAGCTGCAGTTACTTTCACAAGACTCAAACAAGGTGAGGGCTTATACACATTATATCATGAGCTTTTTTTCCCATTCCCGAGGAATGATTGGCAGGCAATGATTGGTAGAAGAGGGAAACTCATCTTCTTCAATGGTGTAGCCACTGTTAAGTCAGTTGTGCTCATGAAAGCAATCCTAATTAGACTCAATGAGTCACACCCTACACCCACTAAAACCAAGTAAATATGTGAAAATAAGAGGCAGACTAGCCGACAGGAACAGTTCTGGGTCAACAATGTTGAAGGTGGGCTGGTGACCCCATCCTTCCACTGGGAGCCCTGGTTATCATGGGAGCTGGTCTCTTCATTGCCATCTCCACACTGTTGGGTAATTTTGGCTAAGGCCACCCCAGTTGAGTCCTGGGAACCTCTCAGATCTCTGGAACTTTCTAGAGGTTCCTCCCACCCTCCACCCCCCAAAGCTTCTTATTTCCATTCATTCTCCTGGCCCACTGGGCTTCTCTCCTGTCTCCTCCCATAACTGAAAGAAATGCAGGGACAATAATGGAGCAGAGTGAAGGAAAGGCTGTCCAGTGACAAGTCCAACTTGGGAACCATCTTATGGGCAGGCACTAAACCCTGACACTATTACTCATGCTATGTTGTACTTGCTGGCAGTAGCCTAACATGGTTGTCCTCTGAGAGGCTCTACCAGAGTCTCTACTGAGACAGATGCAGATACTTAGAGCCAACCATTGGACTGAGGCCGGGGACTCCTATGGAAGAGTTAGGAGAAGGATTGAAGGAGCTGAAGAAGATGGCAACTCCATAGAAAGACCAACAGTATTAACTAACCTGGACCCCTAGGAACTCTCAGAGACTGAACCATCAATCAAAGAGCATACATGGGGTGATCCGAGACTCCTGGCTCATATGCAGCAGAGGACTGCCTTGTCTGGCCTCAGTAGAAAAGGATGCACCTAATCCTGTAGAGACTTGATACCCCAGGGAAGGGGGATGCCCGAGACAGGGAGGAGGGGAAACACCCTCTCAGAGGCAAAGGGGAGGGAGTGTGGGATGAAGAACTATAGGGGGGGGACCTTGGAGGGGGCAACATTTGGAATGGAAATAAATAAAATAATAAAAAAAAAACAGGTAGACTTGTAGGAAAGAAGAGATCCACCAGAAATGGGCATGAGGTATGAGAGGCTATAATAGGTGAATGCCATTGTCCTGGTTTGTTTCAATTGCTGTAATAAAAACATGGTGGTAGTTTGAATAAAACTGGTCCCTGTAGTCCTACAGGGAGTGGCAATATTAGGAGGTGTGGCCTTAGTTGGAGGAGGTTTGTCACTGGGAGTCCACTTGAGGTCTCAGAAGCTCAAAACAGTCTGTTTCTGCTGTCCGCAGGTAAGATGTAGAACTCTCAGGTTCTTCTCCAGCACCATGTCTGCCTGTACTCTGCCATGCTTCCCACCATGATGATAATGGACGGAACCTCTGAAACTGTAAGCCAGCCCCAATTAAATGGTTCCTTTATAAGAGTTACCTTGGCCATGGTGTTTCTTCACAGCAATAGAAACCCCAACTAAGACAAACACCATGACCAAAAACAACTTTTGGAAGAAAGGGTTTATTTCGTCTTACAGATAAACATCATCATGATGAAAGTCAGAGCAGGATTTCAAGACAGGGCTCTGAGGCCTGAGCCACAATGATTGTACTGTTTGTTTACTGGTTTGTTCTTCATGACTTGCTTAGCCTGTTTTGTTATAGAACATAGGTTTACCTGGTTAGGAGTGGCACCGCCCACAGTAAGCTGGGCCTTCACACATCAATTATTAATCAAGAAACTACCCCTATAGACTTTCCTATAGACATTCTGATAGAAGCATATTCTCAAGTGAAGTTCCCTTTTCCCAGAAGACTCTAGCTAGCATAAAGCTGATAATAAACAAAACCAACAACAACTAAAAAAACTAGCCAGTACAGTAAAAAGGGCTAAAAATATTGTAAACATGTATGAAATTGTCAAAGAATACAATATTTTTTTTTTAAAAAAATATGAAGTAAGACTAAAAGAAACAAAGCTAAAAACACGAAAACAAAACAACAACAAAATCTCTCAAAACAAAAAACAAACAAAAAACCTCAAAACAAAAAACTCTATCAGAAGACATATGCTTGGGGAGAGTGAAAGACCAACATATCACAGAGTGGAAGGAACTCATATTAATGACCTGATGGCTAAAAAGAATTGTTGTTTTGAAGAGAAAAGGAAACACAATGTCCTACAGTGTGGGGGTATATGTTCTAACTGGTAGAAGTCCTCAAAAAATGTTTAGATCTATAGGACACAATATGCAAAGGTATGTGTTGAATGTATTGAAGAAGTTGGGGCTTTGTTTCCATATCTAGAGCAAGAACTATTTGGACTGGAGAGATGGCTCAGTGGTTATAAAGAGTGACTGCCATTCTTACAGAGGACCTGAGTTTTGTTTCCAGTACCCACATGGCATGACTCACAGGATTCACAGGAGATGGGTCACCTTTCTTCTAAAAGTCACTTTTGGTCATGGAGTTTATTACAGCAATTGAAGGCAAAATAGGACACTCACAAACACCCGTTACACCTCCTGCCCATTTCTGCTGAATCTCCTTCCTCTTCCCAACAAGCCTGACTCTTATTTTCATGGTTTTTGATGTGATTATTTTCATGTGTTTTTGTGTTTATTGAGTCTAATTAGGATTGCTTTCATGAGGATGGGGTGGGTGTATTTACTGGAGCATGGTTAACTTAACAGTGGCTGCATCACTAAAGAATATGAGTATCCATCTTCTGGCAGCTGTTGACTGCCACCCTAGTTCTAGTGGATCCAACACTCTCTTCCAGTCTCCATGTGTGCTCCCCACACATGGTGTACACACACATACACATAAAGATAAAAAATAAACAGACTAAAGAAAAGGATTTGGTGAGGTCCTTCAACCATGGACTTAAGGTCTCATCTCAGCTGAGTAATAGTGGTCAGAATGGAAAGTTGTACTTCATCTAAGATGCAAGAAAAAACAAATACTAGACAAGTGAACTGGTGGAACTTGTGATTCTGGCCCAAGCATCGAAAACTGTGGTGGAAGTCACCATTCACATTCAACCAGTATTTGGAACTGGAGGTTTCTGAGCAAACTGAGGCTGAAGTGTATAATGTTATTTACATTGTCTATTTCATGGTCTTTTAGAATAACAACCATCTGGGAAGTGTCCTCGCTCATGGATGTCATTAAGATGCATTCAGATTCCAGGTCTCAGACGATACAGTGCTTAGCGTGGATGTGTGAGTTGGTGTTTATGATTCATGTGTAGGTAGATGAGGTGCTAATGACTGTCAGATGTTCTGCCTTATCCAGAGCTTTTTAGGGAGACATCTACATAAACTCGGTAAGGAAAACAGCGTCTTCTTTTTCACGATCCTCTCTAACTGAAATTTAACACTGCAATGATATATTTAGGCAATGAACCACAGTGATTTTTACTTTAACTCATGACTTTGTCATCAGTAGAAATCACAGATTATTTTCTTACCACAGAATGTTTGATACAAATATTCCTTTGAAAAAAATTAAAGCCAAGTGTTGGAGTATACACTTTAATCAGAGGCCAAGGCAGGACTAGTGTGGATTCCAAACTGGATTGAGCTATGCGGTGAAACCCTGTATCAAAAAACTAAAAAACGGCTCTGGTGAATGTAGCTCAATGTTAAGGTACATTCTTACGAATAAGGCCTGAAATTTGATCCCCCTCAACACACACATATACACCCCCCAAACCACCTCCACCATATTGACCCCCCCTCAAATGTTTGAAAACTGTGTTTTTGTTTTGTTTTGTTTTGTTTTGTTTGTTTGTTTCAAAATAGGGTTTCTCTGTTTAGCTTGGCTGTCCTGGAACTCACTCTGTAGTTGAGATTGACCTTGAACTCAGAGATCAGCCTGTCTCTGCCTCCTGAGTGCTAGGCCTAAAGACGTGCCACCATGCTAGATTGATGAAAACTGTGTTCTAGTAGTGTAGGTGAGTTTTTGATTTTGGAATCATATGTATTTATTTTATACACTTCAAAAATGTTGAGATAAAACTTTTAGATGGGTAAAGGGGTTCTGGACACAGGAAAGGCTTAATTAATGGTATGTAATAGGAGTTCACACTTTCAATAAACCTCATTTTCATATTCACTCTCATATGATATATTATTTCCATTTGGGTGGCAAAAAGGCAAGAGTCAAGAGGTTCTGTGACCCCCTTGTCTGTGCAGATACATCATTCACACTTTGTCCAGTTTGTAGACCCATTCGGAGACTGGATTACCAACTAGAAAGAGTGGTAGACTTAGAGTCTAGACAGATATGAGAGACTGCCTATAATATTGGGTACAAATTGTACATTTCCACAAATGTTCCCTAAATAGTGATCTGAAAAATAACATCGTTTGTTTTGAAGCTATGACCTCCAGGACCTAGGCAAAGTCCAGCAGCCAGCCAGAGCCTTCCCAGTCCCTGTGGGCTGCAGCCTCAGAGTCCTTAAGGGTCACATCTGAAGACATAGTGCATTATTCAGTCTGCCACTTCCCACTGCTCAGCCACCTTACAGATGCTATTTTTGGAAGTCTGAATTTCTCAGCAGACACAGCAACAGTAGCAAGCCTGAGAGGTTAGCCGAATGTCTGAGGTGGCACCCCCGAGTTAAGCACCATTTTCTCACTCTCTCTGCTGAATGAAAAGGCTTCTATTTCTGCATTTTGGAGGGAGGGAGAAGAGATAGAAGCAATGTCTGGTTATATCATCAAAGACTAAAAACTGATTATAAAAATGCACAGAATATTCATCCATCACCCACCACAATGTATGAGCTAGCCTCTCTCCCTCCCTCCCTCCCTCCCTCCCTCCCTCCCGCCCTCCCTCCCATCGGCCCTCCCTCCCTTCCTTCTAGGTCTCATACTACCCGGGCTGAACTTGAACTCATGATCCGCAGGAGTATAGTTTCTGATGCTTCTCCTGCCAGTTCACATAGCCTAGGGGTAGCTTATTCTGAAGCTGTGATTTAATGACAAATACCAAGAAGTCAAGGCAACTATCAGCTTTCCCTAGATCACATTCTCAGAGCTAAGAGAAGTGTGCCTGAGTCCTTTGTGGCTGTTTCCTGGGTCTTTCCATCAACAACACGGACAATAATACGGGTGAACTGGAAAAGGAACTGATCAATGTTTGTCAGTCTGTAGCTTCTGATCCTAGACACTGAGAAACTGGCTTATGTTCTGAGTCACTTCCTCTTTTTTCTTGTCCCCTCACTGACCCCCCCAGAGATCATCTGCTTCTCAGGACTTCAGTTTACCTCTCTGTGGTGCATTTTGCTGTGTATTTGAAATCTCACCTTTTCTCTTGACGTAAAGAATCCTTCCCCTGATGTCACATCTCCCCTGACGCTCTTGCATTTCATCCCCACTTTTGGGAGCAACCTTTTTTCTGTACCATGTGCTAGTTAGAAGTAAAGACTCTATCCCTGGAGGCAGTCCCTGTGGTTCCCCAGCAACGCCTATGGCTGGTGGATAAATGTGCTGAATTCTGGGCCGCTTTCTGTGGCTGCAGATGTCAGTCACAGTCTGCAGTAGTTTTCCTTGGTGACAGTTCTCTGCCCATCAGCCTGACTCCTTTGCCTTTCTTAGTCTTTATTACTTGATTTAAAACTGAGTCAGCAAGTGGAAGACAGTAATTTATTAGCCTTCCAAACCTCAACAATGGAAAAATGCCAAGATTTAAGGGACAGGTGGGAAGGAGCAGTTTCACAGCTTGTAGCGGCCCTGAGCTGGGAGTCCTCTGAGTACCCCTGCCTAAGGCCTGCTTTCCCCTTCCCCTGCTTTAAGCGCAAAGCAATCAGGCTGGACACGGAGCTTAAGGCAACTGATAGCAATCATATGAAACCTACATAGATGAGTAAACTTGTTTTAAACACTGGATTAATTATGCAGATGCCTCCTAAATCCATGACAGCAAAGCAGAGCTGTGTGCTGTGCCTTACCGAAAGGCTTCTTCACTGAGCTCAGTTCAAACAATAAGGTCTAAGCATGGCCCAGACACTCATGGTGACAAGCCTGCCACAGCCCAAGCCTTCCTTGGTGTGGGTCTACAAGCAGGCCAGGCAGCTTTAGGCTTATATTGGTAGTATATACTGTGTCTGAAAAGAAAGTTCCCCTCCTGTGTTCTGGACAATTTTGCTTATTCTCTGCATCATAGTTACCCTGCTCACACATGCCTCTCCAGGTAGATTAGGGTTTTCTTCCTCCATGTTTCTTAGAGGCTTACATTTTTGGGGGAACATGGGAATTCCCTTAATCTTCCTTGGATATTCTCTGTAGTAGTCTATTGAACGTATTTTTAAGGTGACTTCATATGACATATACATTTCTAATCTTATTTGTTCTGTTTAGAGGTCAGCTGCACAACTGCAGTTTTCCCAGGAGAGCCATATAATAATTTGGCCCAGCAAACATGAGTAAATGTCACACTGTGAGCAATAGCAGGAGAAATCAGCTCAGAGCCAACCCCTGAGGGGGTACGTTTTTCACCATATTCCTAGTATCCGTCCAGAGTCTGTGGCTGGGCAGACTGATGAGCTTGGTGGCAGGCACTCCAAGTCTGAGTGGCCATGGATCCCACAGAAGCTACATTCTGTGAGCACAAAAGCAGTCTGCTTTCTCATGGAAACATGTAAAAGACACTGTATGTTCCATTGGTGTTATGGGTGTTATGGGTGTTCTAGGTGTGTTCTTAGACAAATCCTAAATTCATCTGGTTTTAATGGTCTTTTCCTCTTCTTTCTTATGCATTCTTTTGAGATAGAGTCTCATCATGTAGCTCAGGATGGCCGCAAACTGATTGTATATAGCCCAGGCTGACACTCAAATTTTTCATCTCCCTGCCTTAGCTTCCGATAGCTTCTTTATTCTCCCATATCACCATTCATCTCCCTCTCCCCTTCCCAAGTACCTCTCCTGCCTATCTCCAGAAGAAAGCACAAATTTTATTATCATCCTGTGTACTTATGGGAAGTTAATTAAGACATTTGTGTGTGTGTGTGTGTGTGTGTGTGTGCAAAGATAACTAAGCATAGTCACTTAGGAAGAAAAGAATATTACTTTTTCTAGAAAATTTAAGTCTTAAATCTTTGAAATGATCCTACCTTTGTCTTACATAGCAAACGCTTAATAAACTGTAGCCATAAGTATAATCACTAATTATTAGTAATAAGATCCAATTTTTAAAAGCAAGTTGCATTTATGTTAAAAATCAAAGCAAGTGTGGCGAGCACACTGTCCTGGCCGCCATTCTTCATAGGAAGTAGAGACTGTATATATTAGCTGGAGTTCATCCAAGCTGCTTTTGGGACAAACAGGATAGCAGGTCAACAGCTGTTACTCTTCTGTGACATTCCGGAAAGTGGACAGATGCATTCAGATTGACCTTCCTTATTCAGTGACTGTGGGAACTTGTGGGAAAGAGTAGGAGACAGGGAACCAGACCAAAGCAGGGAGGAGGAACGGATTCCCAGTGGGTCAGTATCATGAGTGACCACGGAGAGCAATGTTGACATTAACAGCTTTGTTTCCTGGGGGTGCTGCTTTAAGCAACACGTTTGAAGGCCTGTAAAACTTGCAGCAGAGCAGGAGGAAGCCCAAGCATGACAGTTTTCCCAAGGCTTGGACAGGATTTCAGTTCCTAAAGAGGTCAGAGGTGGCCTGCTTACAATCCCACTGATTGCATGGTCAGGAATAGAAAAGGGTCACATTAGGTTCAACATAGGACACAGAGTGAGATACATTCCCTCCCTTGCTCTCCCACCCCAGTCATAGTTAACTATTCTGGTCTCCAGAAGATATCCAAATATCCAAGGTGGGTTTTGTTTTGTTTAACAGCAAATCAGTCAGACACAGGATGCTTACTGCCTCTGTGCCATGCCATCCAGGAGGTAGGCAACTGTCTTCAGATCAACCTCAGTGAGACCATCACATTTTCAGAAATGCAGAATTTCAGGAATTGTCAACTATCTCACTGATAACTATCTTCTTAGCAAACAATGTCAGGTATGTTAGTTTATTCTGTTGAAGTGGCCTAGCTGGAGTCTGAGGGCAGCACACCTTCTCCATGTTCAGGATGCCACACTCCCTTTGCTTTCTTCAGATTGACAAATACATTAACCTTTGTCAGAGCCTGTTGTCTGGGCTCGTGATACGTCTGTCTTGCTGACAGTAATGTGAGTTCTTTGTCTGGTCAGAATCACTTTCTTTCAGATGATATCAAGGCTGTACAGGCTTTGCTTCCTCTGCTGGTGGGGTCTCCATAAGTATAAGGTCAACATGGTGGTGCTGAGAACCACACTGTCCTAATCGAAGAAGACTTTAGAGAAGCCGTTGTTAACCAGTGGGTCGTGTCCCCCTTGGGGGGGGGGTCCCATATCAGACAGCCTGCATATCAGATTCTTACATTAGGATTCACGACAGTAGAAACACTACAGTTATAAAGTAGCAACGAAATAATTTTATGGTTGGGGTCACCACAACATGGGGAAATGTATTAAAGAGTCAGAGCATTAGGAAGGTTGAGAGCCACTACCTTAGAGTCACGTTTAGCAGAAATGAAGACAGTTGCTTAGAGTTACATTGTGGGCAGGTGGCTTTTCCACTCTGAGCTCTTGTTTCCTTAACCATGAAATGGAGAGAATGATGCTCCCCACCTCCTGGGGTTGGAGTGAGGATTAAGTAAGATGAAGCATGCCTAGTTCTTTACAGGATGCAGCTGGAAGCCTCGAATAAATCTTAGCCACAGCTTTTATAACTCAGAGTGATAAGCCTACCTGCTAAGTGGCCAAAGTCCACTTAGGTCTTTTAGGTAATTGCTCTAAGAAAATTTTCACAATATTGTTTCATGCAATTCTTGATAAAAAGCCTTCTAAGTTGTTCTTGGAAAAGTTTTAATACTTGCTTACTCAGTGGGATTAGATGATCAGTGTAGCAGCCTTTCCTTAGCTTTCCTTTCTTCTGGGTTTAGCACAATTTTCTGTATAAGGTGTTGATTCTTCATGTTTGGGGTAATATACACGACTTTTGTAACTTCATCATTGTCTATCCTTTTAAATAAATTATTTTTAAAAATACTGGTAGCTGGCATAATACTATAAAGCTCAAAGACAGAATCACTCGTGTAATTATTTTCCTACAACCATCCTGGGAGCATTGGAACCTCAGTAAGAAAGAGCCATGGGGAGAATTGGGAATATAAATGAATAGTAAGTGTCTAGCTAGAATCCAGATCAAAGACATTTTATGCTGCTTGGCTTGTTCTGTGTGTCAGTAGCTAGCTACAAGCTTTTTATTGATAACTTGCAGCTCCACAACTATAACCCTCAGAAGCTTTCAGTAGCTCTCAGAAGCTACTTTGCAGTTAATACCTATATATATATTCAAACTTAAAGAGTGTCCAGTAAGGAGAAACACAATGCTAATTTCCAAAGAAGAGTGCTAGAGGAACCCCTACTCTGTGTAGTAAAGTAGATTCATCTAAATAGAACACAGGTACATTCAATGATCTGTTCTGATTGATCCAACAAACATTTATTCAGCCTTTACAAGCAATGTGAAATGGAGATTAAATATGTCTCTATCTTAAGGGTGGAGGAGATTCATACTGTGTGAAATATGAGCAACATATTGAGTGAGGTATTTTCATCTCTGTTTTATGTAAGAGGAATTGAGGCTGTAGCTATCTCAGAGAAGGCAACCCCCAATTCTGTGAGGCCTCAAATCCTGTGCTTTAGGTTAACAGAATTCCTAAGCTCAGTGTCTTTCCTTTTCTGTATCCAAATTGGCTGATCAAGTCTTAAGTATTTGTCCAGTGGAGGACACATTCCCATTCCAAAAATATAAAGGATGCACAGAGGATGTGGGAGAGATAGGAGGAGAGACTGAGTGTCTAGATGTGACTCTGGCTTTGGCTGTCTGACAAAGGATTTATGAAGGAAGCAGGTCTCTGAGATGTCTACTGGTTTAATGCACATCACAGGGGTAGAAGAGCAGACAGGAATCTGGTGCTAAGGTCTTAGCTAGAGATAAGGCATATTTTGCACTGTTTCTTAGTGTCTAGTGTCTAAGAATACAGTCAGGGTAAAGACTCTGCTGATCAAACTACCAGGCAGGGATGTCCACAATTGCAGCCTTATTGACTGGAGAGCAGGAGTTGTAGAGAGTTTCGTGCCTTTTGCGTCTTCATTCCAGTATCTTCTGAGCATTCACTGAGTGCTAGACATAGGGATGCAGCTGTGAATAACAGAGACACAAGTCTACCCTCATCCTTGCATGGTGCTGGAGAAGCAGTAGATAAATAGCACCGTGCATGAATCTGTGGGCACTCTGTCTTTGTGGCATCATCATACACTGCTGCAGATAGTGTGATAGAGGTTACAGCAGGAGATGAGGGGTGTGTGTGAGTGAGTGTGTGTTGTTTGGTTGGAGAAGGCATGACTGAAGGGGTCCTAGTTACACTGAACTTTGGAAGAATGAGTGTGATTTACTTAGACAGATGGAGGCGGACATACTAACCAGCCACAGTAAATGAAGAAAGCTCAAATTCATTTTCACCCCCTTCACAGCCATGCCCACGCTTACTTCCTATTATGTTTCAAAGAGCATATAGAATCTAGTCACCTTTACACACACACACACACACACACACACACACACACACACACACACACATTCTAGAAAAGTCTGTGCTTGAAATTTAAATACATTAGTTGATTGATTAAGGTAGTTTATTTTGTTACTATGTATATGTTCCTAATTTTCAAGAATGTGTAGATTTATGGTATCTGGAATTATTTTAGTAAAATACTTATACATCTTAATGAAGTCTTCAATTGTTATCAGGACCATTCTTTCCTACCTAAATGACTGGAGTTACTAAGTGTTAGAGGTCAGCTGAATGATGTTATAAATTATGACTTTTGTTTTCATCCTGAAGAAATCTTCAATACCATTATAGTATAGTGCTTTGGTTATATGATAGTAAGTAAAGTTAGAAATGTCTAGACTCAAGTCCTAGCCCCACTGTTTCTTGAGTTTTCTTCTTTTTTTTCTATTTATTTTTTATTAGATATTTTATTTATCTACATTTCAGATGCCAGCCCCTTTTCCCCATTTCCCCTCCCTAGAAAACCCCTATTCCATCCTCCCTCCTCCTTTTTGTTTTTATACCATTTTAATTACATGCAAGTATTAAGGTCAGTTCTAGGTTGAGGAACTAGCAATACAATAGCTGCAAATAGTCAAGGAACTAGAAAGACAATAAACACAAATAGTCAAAGAACAAGCAAGGCAATAAACAAAGTCCTGTGAACACTCCCATGATCACTGTTTCTAAGGGCTTATCAGGATGACCAAAATATCTGAGCCTACTTCCCTGTCCTAACCCAAAGTCATTTTCATGTCTGAAGCCTACTTCCTTATTCTAGCCTAATATTTAGAGTCCTGCCTGAAATTACTTCTATGATCTAGCCTAATGTCAGATTCCTGCCTGAAGCCCACTTACTTGTTCTTGGCCAATGTCCTATTCCTGCCAAGCAGCCCATTTTCTTGTCCTTGGCCCATGTCAGATTCTTGCCAAGCAGCCCTAAAAGCGCTCCACCTCTTTCCCTTTTTTATTTCATAAACAAGACTGAGCCTGTCTTTGGTCTTTCTGCCAAGAATGCCTTCCTTACCTGTTGTGGAATATACATTTTCAAAAGCAATGCACTTATGTCTTAGGTTGGTAAGACTCTGTGCAGAATCTTACCCACCCTTGGCTTCAGTCTGTTAATTTAATAACTCTGTCTGGGGGTCCACTTTCAGTTTCAAGCCACGTACTTTGGCTGTCAACATGTTGATGCTGTTAAAGACAAGCTTTAACACGATGGGCAGGAATAAAAATATGCCCAGGACAAAAAGGGCTAGCATGATCAAGCTATATATGCCATTCTTGAAGCTTGACCAAAATAGAAATACTGACCTCAGGCCATGGGTAATCAGCAGTATCTGCCACATTAATACTCAGCAGAGCAGCATTCTTTAAATTCATAAGCTCACTATGCAAAGTTAAAACATCCAGAGATGTATTAAAATTATGCCAAATACACTGCAAGTGTCTTTAAACTTTTTCCTAACTATAATGACTATCACTGTAAATTTTAGAACACAAATCCAATGGTATTTGGCACAACACTCGAGATGGCTCCTTACTCTTAAACTCTGAACCTCCTTCCAATAATTTGCATAGGATAAAGAGCATCAATCCATTGTTCCAAATGCCTATCTAAATCCTCTTGTATATTCAACACATTAGTAACATTTTTTGCTAAATGATTAACAAAAGTAGCTATCTTAACTTCTTGTGTCAAAGCAATTACAGAAGCAGTGGTGGTAGCAATTAATGTAATTAAAGCTGTTATACCAGCAATAATCAAGACCACTACCCTCTTGCTTCTGCTTAAAGCCTGACTCACTTCTTCCAGTACTTGCAAGCTTTTATCAGAAGACCAAGGTTCTGTGATACTCAAGGCAATAAAACAAAAGCTGGTTGATAGACCTCCATAACTGACATGATGGAATTCAACACACTAACACAATTAGAAAGTGTACAATCAATGCAACTTACATTAAATACTATAAAAGAAACAAAAGTATTTTTAACTTGACAATTAAAGAAGCCTTAAAACATGTACTAACACTTGTTTGAAATTCATATCCTGTCCCAACTTTATCTCTTGCTATCATAACATCATGGAGAACTGCAGCTAACTTTCAATAGACCAGTCCATGATTGAGTCCGAAAAACTGGTCACATTTAAGAAAAATACAAGAGTCATTATAACTTTTCTTTTTGATTCTCTGTTCCATGAGGTCTAAAAACTTGAGGCAAGGCAGCTTGTCCCATCAGGGGTATAGGTAGGCATACCTATTATTCCTGCCTATTATTATACCTTTTATTCCTGCCCATCAGGGGTAAGGTGGGTTGGTAACATATGTCCAATACAGCTTCTCAGTCACTATTGTCAGGACACTCAGGAAGCCCACAGATCAGCATCATTCTTTGTCCCAGAATCAGCATGTCTTACCCATCACTCTGGCAGCCACCATGCTCCTTCAGCATCTTGCAGAAAAAACACAAACATGCTCTCTTCCTCATAGTAAATACCTGATTGGGATCATGCCATATGTCAGTAAGTGGATCCTTCCCTTTCACCTATGCATAATTGTGCCTAGTTGTAGAGTGCCATAGGCACTCAGCAGAAAGTTCTTCAGCATCCAAATTTTTTTTTAAAAATTTTAAAATAAAAAGAACATGATTTAAATAAATTTGTGATGTACAGGGATATACTTCCCCCTTTTTTATTTTATGAAGACACTGTTTTAAAGTTCCATGGGCCCCTTCTACAGTCCCTTAACCTTGACAATTATAATGAATCTCAGTAATATGGGTAATATTAAATTGCTGCCAAAAAATCTCAAATGCTTGACTGCGAGAGCCAGTTCCATTATCTTTTTTTTTTGCATTTTTTTTATTGGATACCTCCCTGCCCTCGAATTCCCCCTTACTGGGGCATCCAGCCTTCACAGGACCAAGGACCTCCTCTCCCACTGATGCCTGACAAGACCATCCGCCACTACACGTACAGCTGGAGCCATGGGTCCCTTCATGTGTGTTTCCAGGCTAGTTGTTTAAACCCTGGGAGCTCTGGTTGGTTGATATTGTTTCTCTCCTCATGGGGCCGCAAGCCCCTTCAACTCCTTCAGTCTTCTCTCTAACTCCTCCATTGGGGACCCCGTGATCAGTTCAATGGTTAGCTGCTAGCATCCTCCTCTGTATATGTCAGACTCTGGCAGAGCCTCTCAGGAGATAGGTTTATCAGGCTCCTGTTAGCATGTACTTCCTGACATCCAGAACAGTGTTTGCATTTGGTGATTGCACCTGATGTGTAGGAGATACATATAACCACAAACTAGGATGCTTATAGCTTATGTAAAAACCAGACTATCAGGGAAGCTGCTGAGTACAGATGCTGAGCAGGAGAATCAAGGAAGGCTCCAGAAGAGGAATGTGGAGCTGGCCATGCTGGTGTACTATCCCTGTCTACAGAAGGCCCAGAAGTTGAGGAGAGGTGTGGAGGGCTGGTTACAAAGGCCCTGGGATGTCTCTGTGGTACATCTTCTAATGGTCTGATTTTTGAATGGTTCTTTGAGGGACACAGGGAACATGAGGTAGCAAGGGTGTTTTGTTTGCTTCCTGTTTCCCTAAGAAAATATGGTGTTTTTATGACTTCCTTTTTGCTCTGGAAATTTCTGCAGCTGCTCAGACGCTTAGGTGCTTGCCAAGTGTGTACTTGGAAGCAGTTTTCAAAGCTGGTAGAAGTAAGTGGTACATACATTCCATAGGATTACCTTAAGATTATTACAAACATTGATTTCATAACATTTATGTAGGATTTAAACACTTACATAGAAATCTTTCAACTTCCCACACAGCCTTGTATTTTGGACTTGTCTGTAAGAGTTCGTCTTCCGTGAGAGGTGTTTCTTCTTTAGAATGCCTTGTTTGTCTGCTCTTGCCGTTGCTGGACCCTAAGCACCCACATTTCACAGTGCTGATTCTCATCAGCAAATAACTCTACTGGGCACATTATCTGGTGGTTGACTTTCTTTTCAGTGAAAATTAAAAAAAAAAAAAAAAGGACTGGTCGCTAAAAGAAGTAAAAGTCAAGTCATCAAAAACAATGTAATATCCTGTGTGAAAGTCACGAAGCCTTGTGGTTTGAGTCCCTTGATCATGTGCCCTGTAAAGTGGCCCTGGATGGCAGAGAGTCATAGACCTTGGCAGGTGCGACTTCAGTTCACATCACACTCTGCCTTGCTCACAGAGGAGGGGCTGCAGCTCTAACCCTCATCAGGACAATGACACTCAGGCTGCTGTTCTTGGCTCTCAACTTCTTCTCATCAGTTCAAGTAACAGGTAAACAATTTTGATATTATTTCTTCCCTCACTGTAGTGACTTGTGAAATTTGAACATTTAAAGTTTTGCACTAACAGGTCAAGCTACTATTTAGAAACTAGCTAATTCTCATAATGCAGTAAATAAAGCTTTAACAAAAGTCCTTTGGGAAGAAATAACATTTTATTTAACAACTAGTCCCACGAACTTTTATATTTGAAATTTTATTTATTTATTGTTTTGTTTTTTTGAGATAGGATTTATCTAAGTAGCCTTGGCTGTCCTGGAACTCACTCTGTAGATCAGGCTGTTCTCGAATTCAGAGACTCACCTACCTCTGCCTCTTGAGTGCCAGGATTGGACACCCTCCAGGTCAGGATTTTACTTTTTACATCCTAGAATACCATGATAAGTAACTAGGTAAATTCTGAAGGTTTTGGATTAGCTTGCCTGAATGCATATCTCAATTCTTCCTAGTGGAATTTAGGCCAGTATTTAAATGACCTAAATCTCTGTAAAATGGGACCCTAAATGAGTATCACCTCAATTTCATTGTGAAATAAAATGATCATTGTGAAGGTCTTAGTTCATGCTTGACCAGTAAACATGGCGTTCATGTAAGTACTTTGTCTATCTGAATTCAGGCATTCATGTAAGTACTATGTCTGCCTGAATTCAGGAGTTCATGTAAGTACTATGTCTGCCTGAATTCATCGAGTGCCAAGACGATTCCTGTAGTACGCACAGAAGCTGGTACAGATACTAGTAAGTTTCCTTTTACTGTTGGCTGAAATATGTTTACTTAGGTTAAAATCCTTCAAATTCTCAATAGTAATGGCAAAGAGGCTATATATTTACTAACTAGAACTCTCTTATTCTGAACAGTCTTTGGTTCTCACAAGTAAGAACTGTTTATTGTCATAAACTCCATTTCAAATGAAGAGACATCTACTGAAGAGACTGTTCAATAATTTCTCTAGAGGATGCAGTTCCCCAGTATCTGGCAACAAATATTTACAGCTAAAGAGTCTTTAAAACTTATTTTTAAAAGGTTTCTGCACATCATGTTTAAGGGATCTTAAGTTTCTTTTGAAGGAATACTTAAGACATCTAATTTACTAGATAGTAAGGCCTTACCCATACTTCAACACTGGTGGTTTTACACAAAACAAAAGAGGGCTTTTCTGATGCCCTCTGTGAAAAACCATTTGTCACAAACTCATGTATTTTCTTTGGAAACTTTTTGGGTTGGACTCAAGGCTTTGTACTTTTCCCCTTTTAGAACTTATACAAGGGGATAGCTAAAAGAGAAGTTGTCAAGTTCATGCACATGCAGATCATTGGTTTTATTTACCTTAAGATAGGTTTTGCTTCATAGACACCAGTTCATTTTCCTACTAACTCTTAGGATTTGATGCCAAGTGGTCATTGATGAAATAGGATGGGGTACAGGTAGAAAACTGAAGAGAAGGAAGTTAAAAGGAAAGGAAGATAATTGCAAATGCAAAGATGTGTGACCCATGGAAAAGGTTGTGAAGCCTTTTGTGTGCTTTTCATTTCTTTCTTCATGTCTACTACCTCCCACAAGGAAATTCCCTAGTCAAATGTTATTGTCTTGGGCTGAGGATGTAGTACAGTTGGCAGAGTACTTGTCTGGTATACATGAAACCCTGAGTTTGATCCCAGCACAGAATAAACCAGGCATGGTAGCACATTCCTCTAATCCAGTGGAGGCAGGAGGATCAGAATGATCAAAGTCATCCTTGGATACATAACACATATGAGGCTAACCTGGGCTACATGCAGAATTAAAATGTGCCTGTGTGTTAGGAGCAAGTCTTTATATTCATTAATTGAATAATTTTGACTCATTGGCTCACAGCATACAGTAATGTACTTACTTGATGATGCTTAAGTGTAACCTGATTCTCATGGCTTGAATGATACAGCAGAAAGATCATTATGGCTCAATTATAGAAGTATGATACAGGAAGGGTTAGGAAGCTGTACCTTAGATGCTTCATCTGCTAAAGTTATGTGTTTTGTATTCATATTGGACAATAGTTCTCCTGAGATCTGAAAAGACAGGATTCTGTTGAGTTTTGGAGTGTAAGTCCAGCTCATAGCTGCAGGTTCCTGAGTGTATAATCATTTGTGGTTGATAGTAGGAGTGTGTAGGTAACATACATCATTGGTTTTATCTATCTATCTATCTATCTATCTATCTATCTATCTATCTATCTATCTATCTATCTGATCTGTTTCAGCAAGCTGACCATGTAGTCTAAAGACTAAACTCAGGAAATGCCTGTTTACTTTTCCATGAGAGCATTTCTTTTTATGTCTCCCCAAATCTTAGCGGATAGAACATGTCAAAGTGGCCGGGTTGAACATGATTGATTTCTCCAATGATTCTGTATTCCCCCTTAGAACTCCTTTTCCGTAGAGAGGCATAGTAAAATGATTGGCATTTAATAAAAAGTCATATCTACAAAGCAGAGTAATTAAAAACTTTATTCTTGTTAGTCTTTGGCAAATGACTTCCTCTGTGGTGGATGCACAGAAAGAAATAATTGGCTTCTCAAGGTTAAGTGTGGCTCTGAGGCTGTGCTTGCAAAATAAGATAAGAAGAGATGTGTGTGGAGGAATGTAATATAATCAGCAGACGGCTGCATTTGCACTGATTCTGATGCACTGCTGCCAGCTCTTCTGACTGTTAAAAACTGACCAGGCCTTCTGTCATTTGAAGTACGTTTAATAGCTACTTCCAAAATATGGAATTTGCTAAGAGCTTGGTTCACTACCATGATCTTAGTTAATACACTATCTTTTCAGCCGCCTCTCAACTACCCTCTTTTTAAGGCAACCCATCTAGCAGAGGCTTTAATAGCAAGGACTTTTAAAATTAATATTGATTTATCAATTCCAAGAAGTAGAATGAGTCATTGCCACAGGCAGATCAGAAGAAACGAATCTGTGATCGTTATTGTGAAGAGCAGGCATGCAAACTTTTGCTGCGGGGGAAGGGCTCTCGTTGCCTCCCTTCCTTAGATATGGACTCTTCTTTTTAAATGTCCCCCGTTTCTATTTTCAGGAGTAAAGAAATTCCCTGTGATTACTGTGATTGTCTTGTGTGGATATCTTCCTACAAGTATTTCTTGTAGACAGTGTCTGATCTCGACAAAGTGAAAAAAAAATTATGCCACCAAGATCCCAGAAGCAAATTTCATTTGTGGTTTATCATCGGAGGCCATTGTTCTTCTTGTTCACCTGCACAGACGTTGGTGGGGACACGGGGTTCACTTGTCTGAGACTAGAAGGCATGGACCTCCCAGAAAGCACAATTACCTCACGACAGGCGGTTGACAGGGATAAATCCTTTCCTCCCTCTGCCAAATTATAGTTTGCCTTTTTCCTTAAGAAATTTATTCACAGATGTTGGAACTTTTCTGTTGAGAGTTTAGTCAAACTTGGAGAGAAATGACCTGAGTGCTTTTGTAACTCACTGGAGGGGTGTCCGGTTCTCTAAGTCAGGCGAGGCTTTCTTTGGGACTCTCCGGGCAGTAATGTGGTGGTTACAGCACCGACGCCACCCACCCACCCACCCACCCACCCACCCAACTAGTCAACTAGTTAATCAACCAAAGAGGACCAAGACAACAAATGCTCAACACACCCAGAGCTTAGCAGGAGACTCGGTGAGCGAGCAGGAATTAGTCCCTGAAGCTGGGGGGAGCAGGCACTGGCAGTGGGGGTGGGGTGGGGGGAAATTAAGGCCTCAGGGGTGGGGGAAAGCATGCACAAAGTGGGTTGTCTGTCTGTCTGTCTGTCTGTCTGTCTGTCTGTCTGTCTGTCTTTGTTTGTTTGTGACTCTAAGTTTGACTGCCCTAAGCTGTAGAAGAGAGATTTGCTGGGTGGGATCAAGAAGTCCCCAGTTTCTTGGCAGACTCAGGAAAGGAGTGTTTTCTCTGCCCTTAGTGATTCATTGCTAATGTCATGGTTTTGTCTTTGTATCATTATGCAAATTATATTTGTGCTCTTCATGAGCAAGAGACACTTCACAGTGGTGCAGAATTTTTTTGCTTAACTTCGGGTTTCTTTATCTCCACATCATGGTTACCGTCATCTCCTTGCCACCATCATCGTTATCTCTTGGATGCTGGTTGGCAAGGTAACCAGGTTAACGATGTCATTCAGAATTACTTACAGTTCACATTAGTCTCTAATCTAATCATGAAATCCTTTCCACAGCTTCTGAATCATGTTGCTGGCTCATAATCAACCATATAATGTATAATCAAAACATTTAAGTCTCTCCAATGTCCACCAGTGCATTTAGACATCTTATTTATTGACATGTCCCTCATTCTAACAATGACTCTAGTTCTTTTATTGAGAACTTAGGTGGGTGTTGGAATTTTCAACCATTCTTTTTTGTACTATGTTATGTGTTTGTGTATTTACAGGTGCATGTGTGTGGAAGTGGAGGGCAGTCTCAGATTCCATTTTTCTGGTACTCACCACCACTTCTTTTTTGTTTGTTTTTTGTTTTTGGATTCTCTGTTTTGGGTCTCTCCCTGGCCCAGACCTTGCCAAGCAGACCTCACTGGCAGCCCAGTAAGCACTAGGGATGTGCTTGTCTCAGCCTCCCTGGCACTGGGATTATAAGTGTATGCCATCACACCTAGCATTTTAGTATGACTTCTGGTCATTGAACTTGGCTCTTCATGCTTTACCAACTGACCTATCTCTCCAGAGTCAACATTTTAATTTTTAAATTGGTGATCAAGAAGGTTGTGGTTTTCTTTGCTTAGGAGTACTTTGCAGAGGAGGAATTATAAAATCTTAGATTTTTTTTTTTTGCAGTCTTAGGCCAATTATGAATAGCATCCTATCCACACTAATTTATTATTGTTGAAAACAATTATAAACCACTGGTGTTTATATGAGAGGAAATAGGTATTTCACAATTTGCAGAGAAGAAACCTATGTTGCTGGTCACAAGATGTTGAGAGAGAGAGAGAGAGAGAGAGAGAGAGGGAGAGAGAGAGAGAGAGAGAGAGATTATATTGTCAAGTATCTTGAGATTGTGTTGGATGCCTCCTTTGAGCTGCTCTCATCTTAGTTGGTCCAAGCTAATTTCTTCTGTGCCCTATAAAAAGCTCTTAACTCCAACATCCTCCACTGTCTCACACCAGCACTGTGCTTCTTGACCTTATCGAGGTTGTATTCATCTGTGGTTCCTTCTGCCCATGTCTGCTGTTCCTAATCTACTGGTTTTTACACTCGTTTTTTTGGGTGAAAGTTCACCTCCTTGAGGAAAAGTCTGCCTTTAGTGTAAGAGGTGGTCCTTTGAGAATGTAGCTGACTTTAGCAAATATTTACTAGACCTCTCATATCTTAGTCCTCCACGACACCAAGGAAACGGAGGGAAAGGACCAGAAGCACAAGGGCACAGCACACAAGACCTTCTTGGATCATTAGTTGAGTTCTCTAGTTTTAATGGACTCAGCAATTTAGGTGAGAAGCTTTGTATTAGGACAACATGTGGAAACGGCTACATGATGACAGTTGGGCATTCCCCTACCTTACCTCATGTTGCTATATGATGCTTTAATGGCTTTGCATGTACTACCCTTATAGTCTGGGATACCCTTTCTACCCATTGCTTGAAGGTCTTTGATACCTTGAATATCAAAACATGGGGCTTCTGTTCTCTTCGGAGTTCCCAAAATTGTTATTGAGAATTGATAACATCTGTTTTGCATCCAGACTATTATTAGCTCCTTGGGAAGAGGCTCTCGTCTCATTCGCTCATTTAAATTTGGTATTGGGCATAAATGCTGGAAGCATGTAGGAGTTAATCAAATATTTGTTGAAAAAGAAAAGAAACTAGCAATGTGTCAGAAATATAGATGCATCAAATGAGCACTCTGTCAAAATTAATGTAGGAGCTAGGCGTGGAGCTCACACTGTAGTCCCAAATCCCAGTACTCAGGAATTAGAGGCAGGAGGATTACCAGGAACTGTGGGCTAGTCTGGGTTATTCAGTAAATTTTATGCCAGCCTGGCTAGAGTGTGACACCTTGCCTCAACTCCCTACTCCCAACAACAAGTTATTGTAGGATTGTAAGTTTTTATGAAGAGTTGGGGATTGAAATGGATGCTGTTGGTAGGTAGGATGTTAACGGAGGATGCTATTGATGAAAATTGCTAGTTAACATTTAGTTTGCACTTACATTGTAGACAGTCTTCTACTTGCTTTTCCATTGTTTAAGGCATTCAATCTCCCTCTAAAGCCTATTAAGAAATTATCATAATTATAATAATTCATAGATGGGAAAATGGAAATACCACCCAGGTCCAACTAGCCACATACTTTTACATATTTCCTAGCATCACACAGCTAGGAAATATGTAAAATTCAGTGTGTTTCTTCAGGGTTCCTGTTCTGACCAAGGTTATGTTACCTGAGAAGGAAGGAAATTAGTAAGGAAACAAAATTAGAAATATGGTTCCATGTTCTTGGCCGTCAGACTTGGAAGTCTAGGGAGGTAGGATATAACCAGGTTAAAACAAAGGGCTGAATACTGATAACAATGCTGGAATTGAATTTTCAGGGTCTCACAAAGCAGTGGAAGAGATTCAGAAGAAAGTACTTAGAAATGCTTATCTGTGGAAGCAGAAGGCATGGGGATGGCAGACTGGTTAAAGGGATCAGGAAAACTGAATTGAACAGAATCTGGGAATTTTCCTCTGGTTAGGAGGCAGCTGGAGTGAGCACTGGAGACAGAGCAAAGGCTTCAGAGGGAGGGCAGGAGAAAGCCAAAGGAACATTATTGAAATCAAAGGATAAAGGGCTTCCTGAGAAGACTGGAGAAGGGAGGAGAAATGAGTGATGCTCACAAGGGGACCAGTCAGACTTCTGAGTTTAGGGAGAGCTTTGGGGATGGAAGAGAAAACTTCTCAAGATGAAGAGAAAGCTGAGTGGGACAAAACAGTAGTGCAAAGAAGAGGGAGTGGACAGACAAGGCAAGCCAATCAGGAACTAGATCTCCTGAAACGTTTCTCATGGTGTTTTTTTGTTGTTTGTTTGTTTGTTTGTTTGTTTTACAAAGCAACAATGCAATAAATGGTGCAATTCAATGACTTAGCCATGTCTGATATTTGAAGGAAGTTAAGAGCTGGACGTGTGTGTGTGCATGTGCGTGCGTGCGTGCGTGCGTGCGTGCGTGCGTGCGTGTGTGTGTGTGTGTGTGTGTGTGTATGTGTGCTTTTGAGGGACTAGAGGTGAGAAAATATTCTTAGGAAAGAAAGGAGGAGGAAGAAGAGGAAAAAGGAAGGTTGGGAAGTCTTCTCAAGAGACGTGAAAATTAGAGAGAGGACAAATCTCTACGTGCACAGTGTGTGTGGGCTTGACCTCAGCTCCTGGCTAAGGTAACAGGGCCACAAGGGTCAAACCAATGGGAAGCTCCCAGTTTCCAGTCAGGGATGTTAATCTTAGCATCTCTCTGTGGGTTTTGGTTTGTTTGTTTTGCATGGTTTTTGGAATAAGGATGTAGCTGCTTGATCTTTGGAAGATCAAGGCTGGTTTATTTTGTTTTTTAAACTTTCTATTTCACTCCCAACTCAAAATGTAAATCTAAGGATTTCTCAAGATGGGGAGATGTGATTAGGGATTTTAGTTTGTCACATCATGACATACATTATCTGGGTATCAATTCATTCATCTGGTACATGAAGGGATTGGATTCGAGAATGTGTTTTATACATACATATACACACACACATATATACATACACACTTACACACACACACACACACACACACACACACACATATATATATATATGCAGAGAATTGCAAGCCAGTTATCTCTGAAATCTCTTAGATCTCTTGTTTAGAATCTTAGATGCTTATGTATATGGCTGCAGGGTTTGGGGAAGCAGTGTTGCCTTTGTTGACTCTTATTTTCCACTGTAAAGTTCAGGTCTAAAACAGTCATTATTTCCAAAATTCCAGACTCTGACGTCTACCTAGAAGAGTCTGTGTATGTCAGCCCTGAGCAGCCTCTTCAAATGTTTAATATTCACAGAGAGCAGAACAGATAAGAGAAATGTTTTGCTGATTTCTTTATATGTTTTGAATGAGAGCTCAGAAGATTAAGGCTCAGGAGCCCCAAGATCTGTTCATTAGATTAAAATGCACATGTAGAAGACACTATATCAGGGTAGCCAGATTGAAGAAGTCACTGTAACTTAATTTAGTTGTGTAATCTTATTTGTGAATTTATACAACGAAGTGATTAAAAATATTCTACTCATGTAAATAATTCTTTTATAACTATGTTTTCCATATTTGAAAATTAAATTATAGTCATAATATTTGTGTTGAAAGTTAATAAAGGTACCTACTCTTTGGGTCCTAGAATAATACAGTTTTTTTTAATATAACTTTTTTGAATGGTCCAGTGGTATTTGCTATGACACCACTTCCATTTAATCAAATTGCTCTGTCATAGCATCCTTCTAGTTCTAGAAAACAAGAGGACAGTTGTTGTCCTATGAATGGTAAGTGGTATTGTTCTCAGGCTTATGGGGTTCTGTGTTTAGGAGTTTCAGTTCCACGATGGTATCCTTGAGAGGTGGGGCTAGATTACACAGGAGTAGGCAATGGCTTTCTAGACATCTTAAAATTACCATTCACCCTCAACACAAGTGACCTAAGTATATTTCAGTCTCGGTCAGCTTCCTAAAACTCTAGCCTGTCCTTTTGTCTCCTTCCTGATCTTCCCTGAAGTGCCTTATCCACCCTTTAAGTCTAACATTTCTGAAACAATCCATCAGTTTTCTTTCTCCAAACAGATATCACTTATTAATTACATTGTCAATGCTGTCTCTATTCTTGCTCTCAGCTGGCGCTGGGACTCGGGTGAGTTTCCACTCATGGGCACTGGCTGTGAGTCCAGCACTGACACTTTGCTCATCCTTTTGTAGCTCAGGCCTTGCCAGCTCACACCTGTAATGGCAACAGTCTCACTGCTCTGAATTGTCCTTAACTTTCCTTCATATTACCGCGCTAACTCTCCCTGCGGGGAGTCTGGGAAGGTGGGGCTCCATTCTTACCTTAAATGTAAAGAGTCCTGGAAAAATCCACATGCCTTTTTTTGGCATCAAAGGCCTCTACAGGATTGGTGTAAACATCTTACCTATTTCTTCCTTAAATAAATAAAATTCCTTGCTACTTTCTGATAAACCCCTGCAATAAGATCATTTTCTTAATCTTACCCTATCTCAATTTACTGTAGACTCCATGGTCCAGCTAAAGGCTGTTCTGTATAGAAGCCTCCAGAGTCAGTCAATCTATTTTTTTTTCTTGCAACTGTCAATGACTGTAGAGAGTTCATGTACCGTCCGTGGGTTTGAGTATAGCTGTGTACCTAGCAGGGCTTCTTCTACATCTTTCCATCTCCAAAGAACCAAATACGGTGGAGCTCATTATTTACTTGCTGAATTAATGACTTTGTCATGGAAGAATTCAGAATATCAGAGAACAATTTTCTGACTAATCAAATTTTGTTTCCAGAGTGCATACATTAATTATTTTGATAAAATAACTCTCCTGGAAATGAATGCTTTATGTCTCAGTACTCAGATGGGATTATTTTTTTTTCAACCAAACTGTTTGACCTCTGAGGTACTTTCTGACAGTTGTATATAGGACAGTAACATTTTAAAGAGACAAAGACAAGTGTTTTCTACATTATTGTTCATGTATATCATACTGTTCAAAGCCATTTTTTGGGAGGGGGAGAGACTTTATTTCTGCCATGATTTCTTATAAAAATGAGAATTTCACAAAAGCAGTTAATAGAAAATGAGAGAAAATGACCATAATCTTTTTTTTTTAATTTTAACTTGCATTTAAATTTTTTAATATGGTTTTCAGAGTCTGTGGTCATCCAAAGTGCTGTAGGTCATAATATAGATCAGAGTTAAGAGTATGGCCTAGACCAGCAATGGTCCAAAGTAACTCATTTAGTAAATTTATTCATCAGGCTTCTATTTCTGTTTTCATTGGCATCTATAATCAATGTATAATCGTCTGAGTTGAGTGATACTTAAGTTTTACTTTAAAGTCTTATATTCTATTAATAAGACTTAGTGGGCTGGATACAATTGATAGCTATGGCATACAGTCTCAGACACGGTTAGTTGGTTGACTTTTTTTTTTTTTAATCAACAGTAGTCATGCTTTGTCACAGTGGCCTCTGCTACACTTGTGTTTCCCTCTTGCTCTGGCAATTCCTGTCTTCAGATCTAATAGTGGTCACAGCTGTGCTGCTACATGCCACAGGTGTCCCCTCTCCTGTTGGGTTCTACTGTCTCACAACTTAAATGGTGCATCTTTCATAAACAAGCCTGCCTACTGGTACCAGTGATGGAACAGTCCATGTATTTTCAGTTGGAATCCTGAAAGAGTCAACATACATGCCTGTATATCATATTGTTCAAATTCATTTTTAAAAAAGACTTTACTTATACCATGCTTTCTTTTTAAAATGGGGATAATTTCAAGAAAACAGTCGATGGAAAATAAGAGAAAATGACCATAGTTGCTTTGAAACTAGTTACCTGAGCCACAGGATGTTGAGCCCTTAGTTTGACTTACAGGCACCAGAGCAACCACTAGATTGGCTCATCAGAGAAACTGTATCTTATAGAGTCTAAAAGGAAGCAAGCGGTCAGGGAGCTAGGAGGTGAAGGATATCCTAGTCCCTAACAGGAAATACACTGGGAGGAAAGTTATAGTAACTCAATCAGATCTGTGGTTAGGACCCAGGCCTTCTTTGCCAGGGCAACCAGTGATGCCTCTACAACTGACTACATACACAAGAGTCCAATATGGCCAAACATAGCCCCGCCTCTGTCCCCTACCTAACATGTTACTACACATCAAATTCTGTTCACTTGGAATTTTCGAAAGAAAACATCAGAATTAGAAAGCTATAACTTCATTTTTTCAAATGTATAGAAATGTTGTGATGGGAATAAATGGAATCCATTAGAATTCCTAGAAGAAAAATCAATTTCTAATTAAGTATGTATATCTTTCTAATATCTTCTTTAGCATGCCAGTGTATGCTTCAGTCTTGAGTCATACCAGCCTTGGTGGGCCATTTTATTTCACTGTGATGCTTATGATATAAAAAAGGAAAGCTAGAATATTATAAGTTTAAATATGATTAAAATGTATTTTTTAGTTAAGGATTCACCCATTAAAAGTTGGATTAAAAAGCAACTTTATGAGCTGACTGACATCTTTTTGTACATGGCACTAAACTAAAATAGAAGAGGTACAATGGATAACCACTACTTGTGAAAGAGAAATTCTTTATGAGAGACAGTTTGTATGATAATATTGCCTGTAGGTTTCATTGAGATTCATCTATGATAGTAGGTCTC
Organism: Grammomys surdaster; assembly: GCF_004785775.1. Taxonomy (NCBI): domain Eukaryota; kingdom Metazoa; phylum Chordata; class Mammalia; order Rodentia; family Muridae; genus Grammomys; species Grammomys surdaster. The sequence continues at coordinate 14,428,073 of NW_021604613.1, forward strand.
TCGAATTGTGAGCAAACTCTTTGTTTTATCCCTTGGTATCCATGGAGGACATGTTCCAAGATCCTCTGTAGACACTTGAAACCCTGGATAGTAAAACTCTGTAAATGAATGTCTTTCCCATCGTTGCCAAGCCAGTCACACACTGCGGCTGCTCCTTCTGCAGTCAGAGGTGTAGCAGCAAACTGGTGTGACTTTCCCTCCTTAGCATACATCCTAAGTACCTCAGCATTTGATTTCTTTATTAAGTAGAGAAGTTTTGCCAGAATCACTATTCATATAATGCAGGCCATTATTAAGTAAAATAAAGGTCGTTTGAACAAAACCAGTGAGATACCTCAGTGGTTGATCTGATAGCTCAGGGAGCGGTTTCACGACTAACTGGTGATTGTGGTGGTAGCACATGTGTTGTAGAACCACAGAATAAAGGGATAATTCACATCTTAGGTGAGTAACATTAGACCCCCATCCTTCTCAGAGTGATGCCAATTCAAAATTTATGAATTGTTTATGAAATTTCCCATTAAATGATTTGGGTTTGTAGTTGACTATAGGTAATGGAGACTACAGAAAGGAAAATCACAGGCAAGGAAGAGCTAGTTGGAAACATACTTCCTTTAAATATAACTACAAAACCAACTTAGTCTTGTTGAATGAACAAGGTTGTTCTCTCTCTCTCTCTATTTTTTTTTCTGTTCATTCATGATTGAAAGCATCAGTCTTTACACCTACACAAATAAATTACACATCAGCTCTTTAGTATTTAGGGTGACCTGGTTTGAAAAAAAAAAGTCATTCACTGTTTTTGTTTTCAGTAGCCTCATCTATAAAACAAGGGATTGGCTTTTGCTAATCTTCAAGTTCCTTTTA
>NW_021604613.1:14429039-14479838 GCF_004785775.1 Grammomys surdaster
TTTCTTTCTTTCTTCTTTCTTTCTTTCTTTCTTTCTTTCTTTCTTTCTTTCTTTCTTTCTTTTTCTTTCATACAATACCCCACTAAAATGGGGGAGAAAAGAAGTTTGCTTTGGTCCAGTCCTCTTACATTTCAACTTACCTACTACTAAATAATGGTTTCCTTAACCATCACTTGAAACTCCTAGTACCAGCTCTTTCATCAAGTCCAGCCTCTAGAAGACCTGAAACCAACCACTGAAATTATGCTAGCATGTTGATGCAGTGTGTCAGAGGGAAAGGAACAATAGACCAAGATCTGTTGGAAGACTTGGGTTCAAGTCTCAAAGGCCGCTTATTTGTTCTGAACTTGGACTCTTTAAAATTGTTTTACAGCCTCATGATTCTAAGCCTCTATGTTCTCTACATTGTATTTTATGTTTCATATTCTTTGTAGATACACTATTTAGCTTAACTGGGAGGGATGTGTGTGTGTGTACATCCTTTTAAGGCCAAAGTTCTTTGATGTTAGAAGCTACTCCTTAGAGATGATTTTCCATTGCACCTGTACAGAAGTTAGTCTGGTTCCTAAATGTAATAATTGACCCACTTAGAATTGATGAGAAGGAAGGAAGTTGTTTTTGTAAGTATTCCATTCCCTTGGAAACACAATCAATTTTCAACCTCCCAGAAGCCAGTACTATCACAAGTTTCACAGACTATTGGTGGGAAATCTGGCTCTCACAGCCTGCCATGGGCTGCAGATAAGTGCCTTCTCACCTCTGATCTTACTCTTCATGTTGTAGAGCAGACTTGTGAGGAAAAGAGTCTTGAGGTTACTGCTTCCTGTCTCCACATCTTTAGCTTGTTTAGCTGCTAGGAAAGGTTTTGAAAAGCAAAGCACAAATTCATCATCAAAACAACCTGCCGATTAGTAGATAGATGCCAGCCAAAGTAGTTTTTACTGTGCTGAGCGAATGCAGTTGGGAGACTAATGGTGTTTCTTGAGGGTGTAACCTAGGTAAACCACTCACAAGAAGGAAAATAGAATCAAATATTTGCAGAGGGAAAGAAAGGTCATTCTCAGCATGATTTAGAAAACAACACATCTTCAAACAGAAGCCTGTATGGGAAAGCTAAATGTATCTCTAGCTCCTTCCAAGCTAGTGGTTCTCAACCTTGCTAATGTTGTGACCCTTTAATACAGTTCCTCACGTTGTGGTTGTGGTGACCCTCAATCATCAAATTTTTTTTGTTGCTACTTCATAACTGTAATTTTGCTACTGTTATGAATTGTAATGTAAATATATGAGGTGCAGGATACCTGATATTTGACCCTCAACGTGGTCATAACCCACAGGTTGAGAACCACTGTTCTAAGTCTAGGTATGTCCTTAAATTTTATAGTATTCCCTTAAATTATTTGAAATAACATAGATTACAAGAAACTCAAAACACACACACACATACACACACACACACGTACACACACACACAAAACCACAAAAACAAAAAACAAAATACACAGCCAAGCTGACCATTGTCATGTACTTTGGTTTATCTGTATCTTTGTACTGTTCTACTGTAGGGTGTCGGTGTGTCTCCTCACACATGTTCCTAGAGCTAGAAATATCATATGTACAGGAACAACAGTGAACACACATGGTCAACATCATTTAGGATAACTGTAATCTATCTTTCATACCATAAATAAACTTATTTTATTTAGTGTGTCTCCAGAGGAGATGTAGATTCTCAGGTTCTGTCAGGTAGTTTCTCATGTGCAATAAATTAAGGTGGGGTAGAAATCTAGAAATTGTATTAACATTTAAAAAGGGGTTTTATCAACTTTAATCCTAAGCTAGGAAGCTTTTAGCCACATACAAGCACAAAACAAGAGATTACCTTGACTACAGCGTCTCTCTTTAAGCATCAGCTAATCTAAAAATTATCTGTCGACATAGAAGAGAGAAATGTGAACATCAACAGATAAATTGCCCATTTCCTTCTCATAGTTTTCAAACTCTTCCTAACAAAATTTGGCACAGTCACAATATGAAGTATTTCCCCTTTCTTTGCTCTGTGGTTGGTTGTGTCTCCAGCACAATGAGAGCTAACAGACAGCCTTGACAAGGGGCTGTGGATTTCTCGTTGAGAACATGCTTGGTTTGTAACGCTGAGTTCAAATGGGCTCAGGAGAAATCAGACAATCTCAGCCATGCTGAGGCTTGAGCTCAGAGTCCCCATGATGGGAAGAAGAAAAGCTACCTTCGAGTTGTTATATTACTCCTTGCAAAGAAAAACCGTTTCAGAGAATGACTGCAGTCTCTTCCTCTGAAAGTTTCCATACTGTGTCATGACCCCTGATGCTGAAAAAATGTCTTCTTTATACTCAGATGTCCAAACTTGACTTAGATTTTTGGATCTGTCAATTCTGGTAATGAAGTAGAAGGAGTAAAAAGAAAATATCTACTTGTTTCTGTTTGGCTGAGGATGTCATTTTAAATGCTTCCTTTTCTCTTTAGCCACACCTAAATCACTGTCAAGTTGGGAAAGCATTAGCCTGTAAACATTTCTCACTTCATCCAATACTTCTAAGCCAGTTCAGTCTCTCTCACCTCTGACCCGGAAGACAGATGATCTTGCCCACTCTCCATGCCCTTACTCTGGTATCATCCAACGTACTGCTTCCACTTTGGTTAGAGTGATCTACATAAATGAAAAGCTGTGCACAGCTGCTTTTTGGCTTAAAAGCCTTCACTAGGACTCTATCACTGACAGATCTTGGTAAATGTTTGTCAATCAATGTAGGCATCATCCATTATCTCACAGACCAGCAGTCTTCGTGTCTAAGAAACCAACTGGTCCCAGAACCTGCAGACTGTTGTCTACTGGATCAAAACTAGCTATTTATATATGTTTCTTCCTTATCAGACTGGGAACTGCCCAAGGAATTCATGTTTAGGAATCAGTTTTATCTCTCATGTGTGAGTCTTCGGAATGTGTCATCTGCTGAATCAGACAATAATTACTAAATGAACATTGGAGTTTGGGTGCTGGAGCTTGTCCTTTCCTCTCTAGCTCCTCCTTCTCTACCCTTACACAGATATTCATAGTAGCCCTGTTCATAATAGGCAAAAAAAAAAAATGTTGAGTGTAAAAACAAAATGTACTCTAGCTACACAATAGAATAGTCATAAACTAAAGTTCTGATACTTTATCGCAACACAGATGAAACTTGAGAATTGCTATGTGAAAAATGCCAAATACAAAACGACACACACTGTGGTTCCAAGCATATGAAATATCCTGAATAGGCAAATAGAGACAAGAAGTAGAGAAGAGGCTGCCGGGGGCTGGAGGGAGAGAATGTTGGGAAATGGTGGCCAATGAGCAGGAAGTCTCCTTTTTGTGTAATGAAGACATCTTACAAACAGAGAGTTGTGGTCTATTCACAACTCCCATTGTATTAAAAAATCTCTTAATCATATTTTTAAAAAGAACTTTGTAATATGTTACTTACATCTCAGTAAAGTTATTCCAGCCCAAATATCAACATTCACCACATCTTAACTTATATCAACTACATCAGAATTTCTGGGAGTAAGAGGTTGTGGGTATATGTTTTCTTTTTAAGTTCTATGTGTATAGAGATACTGATAATTATATAGATGACAAAAGCTATTAGAGATTTAATTCTGCGTACTTACCTTCTACCCAAAACAAAAGAAAGAAAGAAAGAAAGAAAGAAAGAAAGAAAGAAAAAAAAAACAAACATCAAACAAACAACCAAAAACCGAAACACTGTGTATATGAATTCAATCCCAGGTTAAATGCTAAATTTAATTTTTAACAACTACTGAGTCTAACTGGCTCTTGGGTGTGGGTACAAATAACCTTTTAAAAATTAGAAATAGCAGGCTGAAGAGATTGCTCCACGGTTAAAGGATAGCCTCACAACAGTAAAAACTATAAATAGGTAATTAGTATGGTCCCCCAGCAAAAACTGATTTTGATTTATTTTTATTTTTTTTTAAATTTCTTCACAAACAGCAATTTGTTTACTTCTGAAAAATTGAAGTCATGTCTCAGGAAGAGAATGCCTACATCCTATACATCTTTGATCTGTAAAGTTGACTCTCCATTCCTAAGCGGTCAGCTATTTAGGTGGTTTGGCCTTCGGTTTTAGTTCTGATTTTGATCACCATTCGCTCAATGACTGTAGCTGAACCATTCATGTTTCTAGACCTCATTCAGTCTTTTTATTTATCTCTTTAAACAAATATACAGGAATGGTGTCCCATACTTTTAATCTCAGCACTCAGGAGGTAAAGGCAGGTGAATTAGTGAGTTCTAGGCCAGCCTGGTCTATGTAGTATGTTCCAAGACAGCAAAGGCTACATAGTGAATCCCTGGTTTTTGTTTCTGTTTTGTTTTGTTTGTTTAGAAAAAATATAGAGCCAAAGACATGGTAGGCACCTGTTGCTAAGCCTGATCTGTGGGTGGAGGGAAAGAATCAACTCCTGCAACTTGACCTCTGATCTCCACTTGCATGTTGTGGTACACACACACACACACACACACACTTAAAATGTGATGTTTTCTTTTTAAAAAGGAATATATTTCTGGAAATGGGGATGCACTGGAAACAGTATGAGCGTTGTCTCCCCTCCCCCAATGGAAGTGAGAATGTAGTTTCATTTTCTTTGCCTTTAAGGGGAGAAATTGAATTAGATGGTACCCAGAGCTTTGATTGTTTGCTGGATAAAGATACAACTCTTCTTGATTTAAGAGGGTAAGCAAGCAAGTTTCTTGAGAGGCTCTTATTTGAATTTGCTCTGGAAGAGAAATTTAAGCTACAAATGCGATGCCTCCGTACTCCTTTATCCTGCTTTTGGGTTGGTCAATAAGCAAAGCAGGATGTTTTGAAACTTCAAAATGCTTTTTACAAAAACTTGCTGCAGAATTGAAAAAAAAAAAATCATTTGGACATCTGTGTCCGGCTTTCAAGCTGTCTCCAAGCTGATCACTAATTCAGGAAGTCAACACAACTTCATAGGCATCTCAACTCGGTTCAAAAATTCCTAGTGCCTAGCTGTGGTACTCAGTGCTCATGGAAGGTTACGTTTTGCCGTCCAGGAGGAAGCATGCTCCCGTCTTCACATTCAGAAAAGGATGCCAATATTATTGAAATATAAACTTGAAAACTTTTGGAGTAGTCATCATTCCAAGAAGTATTATTAATATATCTTTATCTGCCAATGGACTTTGTTGGAGATCTGTTCTGTTGACTAATTAATTCACTTTGTTTCAGGGCAAGGGAATTATTATTCTTATGCTCCTAACTAAATGTTTTTCCCCCTCAGAAAACAAGATTTTGGTGAAACAGTCCCCGCTGCTTGTGGTAGATAGCAACGAAGTCAGCCTCAGCTGCAGGTATTCCTACAACCTTCTTGCGAAGGAGTTCCGGGCATCCCTTTACAAGGGCGTGAACAGTGACGTGGAAGTCTGTGTCGGGAACGGGAATTTTACCTATCAGGCCCAGTTTCGCCCAAATGTGGGGTTCAACTGTGATGGGGATTTCGACAATGAAACCGTGACGTTCCGTCTCTGGAATCTGCATGTTAATCACACAGATATTTACTTCTGCAAAATTGAGGTCATGTATCCTCCGCCTTACCTAGACAACGAGAAGAGCAATGGAACTATTATTCACATAAAAGGTAACACGCCACTGTACTCCGATAACCTAAAGGATGGTTGTTCAATGGTGAGAGGAGGGTTGGGATAAGTGAAGGTGGGGCGCTAGCACGTGATCTGAGACTCTCGTAAACCTGTTTCCTTTCACTTCAGCAACGACTCCAGCTTATCTGAAATGCCTTTACGTTCCTCACTGACGTTATTTGGAAGGATGAGAGAAGAGTCTATGGGAATAGAACCTATGAGATTATTCTGGATTCAAGTACATCATGCCCAGAATAAATTTGCCATTAAAATTTGACTATACATATTTTTTGACCTTTTGGTTAAGATCAAGCATAAAATTGAGCATAGAGTCAGTACTAAAATTGAGCATAGAGTCAGTCCTCTACAGTGAAACATAGTCTGATGGAACAGGACTCAGGAAGAATGGGTTGGATACCAAATTCATTCTCTTTTTTTGGGATCCATGTTCTTCTGCTACTAAGTTTCTTTCCATTTTCCAAAACATAAAAAGAATGCTGGACTAGAAATTTATGGGACATACCTTTTGTGATCTTGGGTAAGTTATCCAACTTTTTAATAACCCCAAACTCAATATAATTAAGAAGTACTCATGGATCAACAGCAATAAGTACATTATGTTTACATTGAGATTATGTTCTGTGAAAACATTGGGAAGAAAAATAATAGGATTCTCAACCCCAAATATAGCTATTGGCATTGACATAAAAAACTGAGGGAGGATGGATAGATTTTTGTGTATATGAGAATGATAGATAAGAAAACATATGCTCCATTTTATATTCAATTTTAGCACAATTACAATAAATGGATTTTCTCTTATGCCATAACAAAGGCTTACTTGAGAAAACTCAAATACCAAACAAGAAAAGAATTATTATATTAATATGGCAGAGTAGCTTTTATGTTCTGGAAAAAAAAAACAGAGACAATTAATACACAAATTAAGATTTCTAATATCAATAATTTCCAGGCAAAATATTTTGATTGGATTAAGTTGAAGGATAAAAAAGATATATCATTTTGGAAGCCAAGAGTAAAACATTTCTTCATATAAATGGTACATTACCTTAGGCTAGTATATCGTGTGTATGCATACAACATACACACACACACACACACACACACACACATTTAGGAGAACTGGAAAAGATGTCAGGGATTCTGTCCTCAGCAGCTTTCAACCCTCTTTGTATTTGTATATCATAAACCTAAGTAGGTAAATTAGGGAATGCCTGTGCTCAACTTTGAGCTTCTGACTTAATCAATACGGCTTGAGGAAGGGGAGCTAGATAATGGTTTTCAACACTCTGTCAGATAATTCTAATGTGCAGCCAGGATTAAAACCTCATGGACTAGAGAGTTGTCGATACTTTTTATTTATGTAATTTATTACAACTTTATTATAAATAGCTTGGAAATAGAGAAATTCATGTATCCGAATTAACCAGACCCAATGTCTATACATCGCAATGAACTATGAAGTATTCTGCCTAGTTATAATTTTCCACTAGTTTCAATAGAACTGCATGGAGTTTTATTCCCATCTCCTTTCTCATACCAAATATATGACCTGACTCATTCGGTATTGGATAATCTGTTGGAGTTAGAGCTACATATTTATCTTTTTAAATTTTTTCCAGGCTAGTTTTCTGACTGCCAAATTAAGTGGATGATTTTTCTTAGGGTTTGAAAACATTTGTATTATTTACTTATTTCAAAGAGTTTAGGGTATAGATAAATTAGCTTCTGATGTGGGGGAAGGGGCTTGGGGTCAGGTTAAAGTCACTGAAAGTCACCATTAGCAATGCTAACAAGGTCCAGTGACTGTCACCAGTGTAGCACTATAACGCAGTGCTTGCAACCTTAGTCTTGTATACTGACAAAGTTTGATCAGAGGTGGGGTTGAGTAAGTCCCAAAAGCAAGACTCGATCATCTGAGCTGGCGGTATTTTGTATGTTTTAGTACTTTCAAATTCTTCTCTGATGTGCAGGATAGAAATGTACTCAACTGCTGTTTCTGTGTCCTTTAACCCAGTCTGTTATGTTTTTCAGAGAAACATCTTTGTCATACTCAGACATCTCCTAAGCTGTTTTGGGCACTGGTCGTGGTTGCTGGAGTCCTGCTTTTTTACGGCTTGGTAGTGACAGTGGCTTTTTGTATTACCTGGGTAAGCGGAGCAACATTGCTTTTTATGTAACTTCTCTGCACCTGCACTCTGACTATATTAAGAATCTGGCCTGTATCTTTTCTACTGCAACGTTAAAGCAGGTGATGTTTTTCAGTCTGTCCATCTTATATGTAGTAATAATCTGATGTGAGTTCTGTTTTCCAGAAGGCATCAAGCGGTCAGGCAGAATTAGAACTAAATGGGAAGATTAGGGTGGGCAATTATAGAGAATTAACTTTCTTATTCTTAATTTTGCAACATAATAATTGCATATAAAACAGCTTAAATGCATACGTAAAATATAAAATCTAAGCCTCATCAGGACTAGGCAACTGAAGCCAATGCTTTGGTTCAGGGTTAAAATACAGGAGAAAGTAGGCTGCTAAAATTGTGCATTCAAACCAGAAGAACGCAGGTTTGTTTATGTCAGTCCTGTTTTCTGTCCTTTTTGAAGCAGCTGCATTGTGTGAGGTCAACTTCAATGCTGACATCATGAAAGCATAAGAGGAAAGAGACTGTTCAGAGCTCTCTCCACTGAACAGAGATTACTAGTCTCTGCAGATGTTTTTACAATAAGTTTAATATATATATTTTCACCTTTCTCAATGTTGACTTTTTGATCCAAGCTTGAACACTTTTTGTTTGTTTTTTCTGAGACAATGTCTCATCATGTGGACCAGATTGGCCTGGAACTTACTAGTCAATCCAAACTGACCTTGACTCATATAAATCCTCCTGCTTCATCCTCTTGAGGGCTGAAATTATAGGTGCGTACCACCATGTCTGGCTTTCAAACATATTTAAAAATTTTTAAATTTTAATTTATGTGGGTATTTTGCCTGTGTGTATGTCTGCGCACCATTTATGTATCTGGTACTGATTGGAAGCCAGAAGAGGGAATCAGATTTTTCTGAAATTGGATTTACAGATATTTGTGAGCCACCATGTAGGTGCTGGGAATTGAACCCTGTTCCTCAGAAGAACCGCTAAGCTATCTTTCCTATGCTCTTTAAAACACATTTTGATGAACACATTCACTGTTAAGACCTTAGCAAGGATCCTTTTCTTAGAAACTTCTTTGTGTATGAGGAACCTTATGTATTGATTCCACACGCCTCTGGGTTTTTTTCCAGAAGTTGGGTGAATATACAAGTAATTTCTTCAATGAGAAATGTATGCTGCACAAGAAGAAAAGACCCCTTTTCTTGCCAGTCTCCATCCATCTACTGTGAAGTACACTTAGGACTTAGGGAACCCTTATTGTGTTGCTAAATAGGTAACCTCCATGCAAACCAAATAAGGACCTAACTAAGCCTGTTTGAAATATGATACCAATTTGAAGGCATAATCCACGTATTTAGAGAGATAATGTATAGTCAGGGATCTCTGGAACTCATGCCATGTGATGCCATCTTATTTACTACAATGTTGGTGAGGGGGCAGGACAGTTCTAGCTCTAAGTCATGAAGTTGTATCTTCTTGCTGTAGATTTAAATTGTTTGTTTTCTTATCCAAAGTTGCCTCTCTATTATTCCCCACACATTTCTGTAGTTTGTAGGCCATGGAGCAGGTGGACATTTGTCAGGCTACCTTTTGACTAATCTATGGCTTTTACGCAGTGGGGAACATGGTGTTAGCTTGTTCATGGAAATTTTTTGTTTCATCTTGGGAATTCTGAAAGTTGTCCAATCAAGGTATACTGATAGAAGCTTTAGTATAGAAACTATTGCCCAAATTCCGGCTCTGATACTAGTTTAGAACTTTCATCCTTCTGGACTTTGAAGTCTGCACTCTTGCTATCTTCTGGCTCTACAGGGGCTGCCAATGATTTTAGAACCCTTAAGTTTGGCTTGTTTTTGTCTAATTCTCAACCACTGACTTTCTTGCTTCTCAAGACTTTAAGCAAGAACTTGAATTTCCTAATCTAAAGACCAGGTGCAATAGCCCTCTGGATACCCTTCCAAGATATATTGTCATGTATTGACCGAGGTCAAAGGCATTTACTAGCTTCATGGGAAGTACTTTTGGAAACTGCTTTGGCTTTCAGTGGTCCCATGGGCAGTGCTTTAAAACTTATGGTAAATATATATCAAGGAAGTCAGCTTCTAAGATGAGGCACCAAGGTGCTGCATGACTGAAACCGCCCCCAAAGCAGCCTCTCACTTTCAATGAGTTAAAACAATTCACCTTTCAAATCATGTATCGGAGATGTTTTGTGCTTTTCTTTGGCAGCCCCACAATTTCTGGTAAGATTGTCTCCTCTGCCTTGGGAAAACTGTTTCTGACTTATCTCACACGCTCGCTGTGACTATACAGCCTTAGTGCTGTACATCTGTGGCTCTTGGGAGTCAACCAGGTTATCTAACAGGAATGTTAACTTATTTGGATCTCAAACACAGGTCTTTGTACTCTCTGACCAAATGGGGGAATAAAAATAATTTGCATCTCACAGAACAATGTAGCACCTTTAGTCAAGAAGCGTCTTAGTGAGCTAGGCATTTAGGGATCCCTAGGGCTTAACCACTTTCTGGGATCCTATTTTTGGCTGGTCAGCAGTGTGCCCTTGGTGAAAGTTAACTGGTTTCCAGAGCCTCCTAAGAATCCATGCTGTGCTGCTGTAGGTAGTTCCAGGCTGTGTGGGTTTCTGTCTCTCTGCTTGACCTGATGTTGGCATTTGAGTAAAGAAAGGGATTTTCTTGGTCAGGTTGCTGCAGACTATGACCTGTCATTCCTCATTCTTTGTTCACTAAGCTAAACTGTCACACTGGTTCTCTTTTCTAGCTTAGAGGAGGGTTGTTTTAGTTTGTTTGTTTTTGTTTTGTTTTTAACATGCTTTTTGCCAGTATGGACCACAATGTGTAGATAATGTGTATTTAGGTAGCCTTTAAATCTACTACATTCTTAACCATTTCAGAACATTGCTTATGTATACCCTGTGTGTTGCTGCTTTGTCTAGGAAACAAGGCAGAGGTAAAAGAAAGGGTGAAGGGTAGAGTGGCCTTGAAGCCACACATCTTTAACAGGCACTGGTTGGTGAGGGACACAGATACATAGACACAGGAGGTGGGTATTCTATGCATACACGTTGTGAGTATGCATGAGCACTGTGGATTCTGGACTGGATTCCCAGCTATTTCCATCACAGTGGTTAAGAATCAGCTAAACCCACTGTCTGATAATAGTGTTGGGGTAAACATGGGAGCTGATTGTAACAAATTTTCTTTATCTTTGTGTGTAACTTGGAGAACCTCAGAGTCACAACACCCTTCTTATTGAGGCCTTTCTTTAAATTATAGTTTCATTGGTATATCCACAGGCAAGGGTTAGCATTTAGGGGTTGGCAAAGGAGACCCTAAAGGTTAGCATCAGTGCTGAAAATGCTTGCGAGGGCAGCATCCCCAGCTGTCTTTGCTTACTTTGAGGCTTTGGGCACGTGGGTGTAGAAAGGAGGCCACACCTGTCATCATCCATCACTATCTATTCAGGGGCACCTGTCCCTCACACTTGTTGTACATACTTATCACAACAGCAGGCTTTGCTGCTTAGAAGTTGGCATTGTTTTTTCATGTCAGAGCATTCCAACTCTACAATCCATACGACTTTCTCCTTTTGACAATTATGCAAAGTTTACATCACATTGATCTGGCAATGATGCCTCTGGACCACAGTCAAAAAAATGTGGTCAAGATGCAAAGTGAGTGTTTCATCCTTGCTTCAAAGGATTTACTCTCCCCAGGTGTGCCAAATGTCTTGTCTGTGACAATTCCACCAGATTTAGTTGGAGTTCCTGCCAGTGCGTTTCCATCTGCTTTACGTATATCCCAAGATGAAAGGTGAAGTTTGAATAGAGGTACCACATTTGGGAGTGTAATGCTACTTCTAGAAGACACAAAGTTATTAAATGAAAGTTCTTTTCAAAAAAAAAAAAAAAGATGCAAAGTGAGTTTAACTCTAGTTCCAGGCTCAGTGTCATTCCTCTTTCTCTGCTCCTGGTAGAATTTCTTCCAGAGGTTGCTCAGTCTGAGAAAACAGTGGTGGGTGACATTATTGTTTTTGCAGAAATATATTCATATAGAAAATAGGGATATAGGTATTTGAACTATAAACCCTCATTCATTTGGATTCTGATAAACTAAATTACACTTGATCTTAGCCAAAAGGCTGAGAAACAATTGCTAACCTAAATGTATAATTATTATTTTAGATCCTAAAAGACCTGAAAGGTTTCTTTATTGGTGTTTTTCTGTTTGTTTGTTTGTTTTGTTTTGTTGTTGTTTAATTACAGAAAAATAACTTACTTAATGAATGATTAAAGTGGAAATGGCCAAAGACAAAGGGCTTTCCAATGCACTTAAATATCAATAGTGAATATGTTCTAAAATATGCTCTCGGGCTTTGGATTAGATGACAGACGTTGAGAGTAATGGACACGTGTCTATAAAACAGTTTCCTTTAGATTTTTAGTAGAGCCAGTGGTAGTCAGGCTTTGATTAGTCATTATCCTAGTCCAAGGCACATAAAAATACTGCTCCTCAGGGTCATTTGACAACTGATGATCTGAATAATTATCCCCAAAGTCTTGGAACCCCTCCAACAATACCTCCTCTAAATCTTTCCATATTGACTTTTTTCTTTTTTTTCCTCCCAGACAAATAGCAGAAGGAACAGACTCCTTCAAAGTGACTACATGAACATGACACCCCGGAGGCTTGGGCCCACGCGAAAGCATTACCAGCCCTATGCCCCTGCGAGAGACTTTGCAGCATACCGCCCCTGACAGGGACCCCTATCCAGAAGCCCGCCGGCTGGTACTCATCTACCTACTCACCATCACTGCTCTGGATAGGAAAGGACAGCCTCCTCTTCAGCCGGCCACTTTGGACCTCTACTGGGCCACCAATGCCAACTATTTTAGAGTGTCTAGATCGAACATCACCATCATCTTGAGACTCTGGAATGAATGAAAGAAGCTTCTTGGCAGGATAAATTTTGTGTGGCTTGACCCAAACTCAAGCTTAATATATTTATTGACTTGATTGGGGAAGTTAGAGTAGAGAAATCAAAAAGTGAGAGAATTCATTCAGCCTCGGAAAATCAATTTGCAGGCTCCTGGATGAGCCCCGCCCCTTTCTCACTTACCAGCACATTTCAGTGTGTTGAGTGATAGTCAAAGCTATTTTGGAGAGAGAAGAAAGGATAGCAAAACCTTCTCTTTGGCTTAGTTGGTGTTTTGGAGTGGGGGTAGGTTAGAGTATAGTACTTAACTATTTGAAAAATAGTTAAAAACACTTTTTTCACTCATGAAATGAGCCACTAAAAACAGTGTTTTCCTGTTAGTTTAGAAAGATGTGGACATATTTTTAATGATTTCTGGCCATTTTTAATCACATTGACCCATGGAATAGCCTCAAAGCACCCCTAAGCCTTGTTTCCTCATTCCCTGTCATGGGAATCCAGTATTATTAATAGTCACAACATGATTTCAGAACTAAATAGCCCTCCCACGCCAAGAAGATGTGAGAGGAAGTAAGATCACTTTATGTAAAATACACACACACACACACACACACATATGTACACACACATATACACACACACACACATATGTGAATGCTATGAAGAATTATCTGTTTAATAGCTTGTTATAGTCAAATCATTTAAGTTTCAACTTTCCACAGTTAGGTCACTTGTTGTCCTTTGTGGATATCTGGAATTGTGTCTATAGGGCACTAGTCATGATACTGTGAACAAAAAGTGTAGTGTTAGAATTTGTTAGGATGACAAAAGATGCATTCCAGGGAGCTTCCTCTGAGGAAGGGAATGAGGTCATTCTTGCCATGTACAAAAGAGGTGGATGTTTTCCAGAAGGCACCATAGGGAGCCCCAGTATAAGTTCCTTTGGACGCTAAAGTTTAGAGGGATTTGATATATTGTAGGGCTCAGGACTCCAGAACTTTGTGGGCTCAGCTGCTTCATACCATGGGGATTCGTTGACAAGAACAATTATTTTGGAGTGTGTCTTTAGGGATGACACCAAAATTCTCAAGATCCTGCAAGGCCTGTTACTGGAATGAAGGTGGACTTTTTTTTTTTTCTTTTGACTTCCAGTTTGGGTCAACTGAAATGTATCTGGGGACCTTGAAGAATGACCGTACAGCTGTCTTCACCATTTGTACAATGCTTTGAATTATTCTGAGGTTTTAAAGGCAGGAAGACCTGGTAAAACTTCTCATTACTAGTTAAAAGTTCTCCTGCGAGTCACTGATCATCCAAGACTATGATTCCTCAACTGTAAAATGGACATAATGAAACTTGCTGTGATCCTCCGGCCTCTGCCTCCCAAGTTTTGGGATTACAGGAGTACACAATCATGACCAGTTTGTAACATCAATTTAACTCATGAGAATCTCTCAGCTTCAGTAATTTTCCAGCTAATTGGAATAGTTTATCTTGTAATCAAACACTAGGCATTTCCCCTCCTCCACTGTTTTGGTATATAAAGAGGTCTTTAAAAATTTTTTTTTAAATATGAGAGGTAGGAAGAGATAGGAATCTTTTAATTCTAGACAAAGGATATTGTGCTCTGGTAGACTTTTTTTTTTTTTTAAATTGGCTTCTATTCTGTGCCTTTAATTAAAGCAGAGAAGGCCAAGATCTGCCCCACTTGTGTGATAAAAGACTGCTGGTCCTGGCACTTGTGATTGCAGCCACCTCTTAACATGTAGAGTTCTTGAACAGAGCTGGGAATTTATAGAAAGGGCAATAGCAAATAACAAACCCTTTTCTAAATGGAAAGATTTGGTCTTTGGCAATCGAGAACTTTGTTTTCTAACTGGAAAAGGAGGTTTACTGGAGATGAATCACACCTGAGAGTTTTCATACCCACCCTGGACAGAACCAAAGCATAGGTGTGAGAAGCCTTTTGCTATCCGTATGAACCAACAGATGGTTTAAAAACACTGGTTCAGAGTAAAGCTTTTGCAGTTTCAGATGTAGTGTATATGAAGAAAACTATGTCATTTGCTGCTATTATTGTAAGAGTCTTAGAATTAAAGGTGTGCCTGTAATTTTTAATTGTGAGCTCACCTATTTGGGACTGAGCGTACCAATTTTAAAGAGACCTGGTGTACCTTATAGCTACATCCAATGATAAAATTACCACACTAGCATGTGCCTGTTTTAAAACTCCTACTTTAATGTTTTCCTTAGGACAGGTATGCTCCCCCTTTTCAGTGAATCAGGAGAGATTTTGCTATTTGAAAAAGTGTATGACATTTTTACACCTTTGGGTTCTCCTCTCTGTGTGTCTCTGTGTCTCTCTTTCTCTGTCTCTCTGTCTCTCCTGTATATGTGTCTCTCCCTCTCCCACTTCTCTGTCTCTTCTCTCTCTGGCTCTCTCTGTGTCTCTGTCTCTGTGTATCTCTCTGTCTCTCTTTCTCTGCAGATTTTCAAATGTTGTTTTTCTTTGGAAGAAATGCAAGCTGTGGTTGGTTTGCTAGGCTTCAGTAGCAGTTTATCAGTAGGCCAATGCTTTATCTCTTGGAGATTTCAGTCTGGGATTACCCAATGTGCTCTCTGTGATGTGACTGCTGGGGGACAGATAGAACTGGATTGAGCCTTCAATCATTTAGGTCTTCAGTCATTTAGTCAACTAAGTGAGCCACTAATCTGAAAGGCTATTTTAATAGGCATACTGATAGTCAAATGGATGTCTGATCTCTCATCTCAGCTTTCTGTACTGACATATAGGAACTATACATGACTTGTATGCTCACCTGAATATGTTAAATTCAACAACGTGAGATGGACCAGAAACCACAATGTTCATGTCCATATAGCCACCATTAACCCACAGTAGTGTGGGACTTGTGAATGAGTTTATGCTATCTACAAGGCCAGTTGAAGCTTAAATCTCTCTTGCACTGTTATGTTTATGCAAATATCAAAAGCTTGTTCCTGTACCGGGGACTTAACACATGCTATTCATACTGTTTTCTCTGTCTACAATGGTATTCCTTAGATATCTACTTGGTTTGCTCATACTTCCTTGACATATTTGCCCAAATGTCACCTTCAACTATAGTTAATTACCTCTACAACCGGTCTCCTTGCCTTGTTTTATTTTCTGTATAACTCTATTACTAGATGTTTTTCTTATTTATTGGTTTACTGTCTGTTTTTTTTTTCCTAATCTACACTGGATCTCCATAGGGAAAGAACTCCATTTACTTTGATTTTATTGTTGTATCCCCAACGCCTAGAATAATGCTTAGCACGCAATAAATATTTATTCACTGAATAGATAGATTTCACATGGGTTTATGAGTTAATGACAAATCTAAATGATCTGATCACATCCCGAGAAGGAACGCAGAATCACTTCTGTTTTCCTCTTCTTATCAGAGACACAAGAGGTAAAGCAGACACAGAGAAATCTGGTAGAAGGACATGTAATTTATACAAGTTCATTTCGGTTTAGAAATTTCTGTGCATCCTGAAAGATGAATACAGTTAGAATCATTCTAAAAATGTTATTCTAAAAGCAACCAATTAGGAATAAGTTGATTTTCCATTTAAAGTACTCAAATTATCTCTTAATAGATTGTTGACATCCTTTTTGTTTTTATTTTTGGACCATTTTTTAAAAAAATTGTTTTTGGGACGGGAGAGATGGCTCAGTGGCTAAGGACATGACTCGAGCTATTCTTCCTGAGGTCCTAGGTTTGTTTCCCAGAACCCATATTTGATGCTCTCTTTGGGTTTCCATCGACATCAAAAACTCATGTGGTTCAATGGACATATATTTAGGCAAAACATATACATAAAATAAATAAAAATAATGTATTTGTTGACAATTTTATGTATGTGTTCGATGTATCTTGATAATACCCATACCCAGCTCCTGGCCATCATGTCCCCTGGACAGTCCCCAACACATGTCCCCCTCTCATATTCATGCCCTCCTCTTTCTTTTTTTTCTTCTCTTTTTGGTAACCCATCGAATCCAGTGAGTGCCACTTGCTGGAATGTGTAGCAGTCTTGGTGGCTTGCCCTTGTACAGGTCTTGTACAGGTGTCCACAGCTCCTATAAGTTCATAGTACCACGCCTGTGCCATGTCTAGAAGACAGCACTTCACAGCACTGCATGCTCTGGCTCTTACATTCTTTCAGTTCCCTCTTCCATGATGTCCCCTGAGTTTTGTGGGAAAGGTTGCTTGCTATAGACCCCTCATTTGGTATTGAACACACAAAAGTCACTTTTGACCAGTTTCTGCCTACTGCAGAAAAGAGTCTTATTTGGCCAAGGCTGAGAACAGCACTTACCTATGAATATAAAAAGAAATATTTTTTAGGAAGTCTTACCTGTCCATTCAGTAAAACAATAGTAGTGGCTTCCCTATTATGACCTATGACCTATGAGCCATGAACCATGAACCATGCACTTTTGACTAGATTCACAGTATCAGGTATCAATTCCCTCCTATGGAGTAGGGCTCAAATCTAATCAGAAAATGGCTGGTTACCCCATAACCTTCCTGTCGCCATTGCATCTGTGGGCACATCTTCTCTGTCAGGTTGATATTGTAGTCTCCAGGGTCTGGTTCTAGGTGATACCATTGATATCCCTACCCTACTTCTCAGTGGCCTGAAAAGCATCCCTCAGCACTATGAAAGTTAACCAGCAGGAAAGAAATTCTCAGGTCAGTTCTACCTTGACTTCTCTGTCCTGTAATCAAAGTTGGTTGTATCTTCAGCAGTAGGGCTTTACCATGTAGTTAAGGTGGGGATCCAGGAACAATGACAACAGCTTTGCTTCCTCGTGAGCCTCAGCAGTCTCCCTGACTAATTTGTAGGGGCATATCCTATGCCTGGCACTCAGATTTTTCATTTAAAACCCATGTTTTCTGAGGGAAGCATTTTGTCAATGCTTTAAACCTATCTTTAGCTTATGGTTTCTGAAAATATGGCTTTTGTAGTTAAAAATTCACCCTACAGCTGAATTGCTGCTCTTCTCTGTGGAGTGATTTTGTCCCAGTGAACGAAGCTTTGTTGCCTCTGTTCCAAAAAGATCTCCAAACAATGGTCAGGACAGAAAACGTCAGTCTCTCTACTGTCTTGCTCATGGCATAAGCGGGTGCTTGGAAAGCTTGCAACAGCTTCATCGTAAGAGAAGAAAAAAACAAATAAAACTCGTGGCATTTGGAGCAAGCTGAAAATTTATATCAGACTAGTATTTAACACACACATCAGCAGAGAGAGGGGGATGGGGTAGCAAGAGAATCCCATATGTGGAGTAGGCCCTAGAACCACAGAACAAGAGCTTGTCTGATACTTGATAATCCATGTAGCTGTTACTATTTGGCCTCAAATTTTCCTTTAAAGATGACCTGGAGTAAAAAAGGTGCATGATGAATTCATTTCTAAACAGACTCTTTGTTTTGTTGAAATGAGACTTGTTAAGTTTAGTAAATGTCATGAAAGCTTGAAAAAAATGAGCTCACATCCAGGCTACTACTCAAGTCAGTCTGGAACCAGCTAGTCTCGTGGATGTTTCAACAGGGAAATCAGATCAACTGGAAAGGTACCAGATTGATAGACGTGAAAACCTCTACACAGATCTCGGTAAGGATGTGTTTATTGTACTAACGGAAAATTGTATAACCCATTAAAAAGTTCAAGTACCTTCAGACTCATCCTCCAGGTGAAGCACAAGGCAAATTTTATGGCATCACCGGATAGACCCCTCTGTCATGCCTTAACCACACAAATGTGCGAATTTACAATTAACAAACAGCAGCCGTTAGTGAACTTTGTTGGAGATTCAGTCCAGGGCTTCATATAGGCAAGTACACAAACAACTGAGCTTCATGCCCTGTCCAGGTTAGTTTCCTTTTCAGTGGGGAGAGTAATGTGTGTATATAGCTGTGTGTATGTGCATATGTGTGTGTATGCATAAGCATGTGTATGTGCATGTACATGCTGATGTTGGATATTTTCTGTATCATTCTGCACTGTACTTTTTGAGACAGGCTTTCTCACTGAACGTAGAACTCATACCAGGGAGCTGCAGTAAGCTCCTGCCTCCACTTTCCCAGTCCTAGTATATCGGGCAAGTCCCACAAAGCCCGACTCTTTATGTGAGTGCCTGGGGTAGATCCAAACTTAGATCCTTGTGCTTGTGTGGCAAGTCTCTTACTGACTGAGCCACCTCCCTAGACCCACATTCCTACGTAAGCAGTATCTTTTGTCATCTCTCACTGTATCTGGAACAGAAATGATAGATGGTTGAGACAAATCAACGTAACTCCTGAGTTCATTTCAACAGCGATCTGACCCCCACAGTAAAAGGCAGCTACAGATGGTCTGGGAAACACCTCAGAAACTTGCTCTGAGCTCTCTACAACTGAGGCTTCATTGATGTGCTGGCAGTGGTACTGAGGATCTTGGTTCCTCAGGAATAGATCTGAGGGACTGGACCTCTTACTTTTTCCCATCTGGCGTTCTGAAAGTAGGGTGTGTGGTTTTTTGTTTGTTTGTTTGTTTGTTTTTTTACAAATCATAGGTTTATGGTTCTTAAAACTGTAGACTACTGTCCCTAGAAGAATGTGAAACACTAGTTTAAGTGCTTTTTGCTCATTTCAGGGTTGACATTGAATCCAATGCTTGAAACCACTTGCATCGAAAGTCTGTGTATCCAAGAATATGTCAGACTTTCTGAGCTGACCTCATTCTTGGGGCAAACTCAAAGATAAGAATATGTATTTCCCAAAGCCCATGCCCTATTTCATTTGCCCATTTCAACTCTGTGAAAGGATTGGAAGGGCTACAAACTCAAGGGGATAAAAAATTGTAAAGGGTAGCTTGGATTTCACTTACTCTTCATTATGCAAAGGTCTATCAATGACAGATAATCTCCTCTGTCTCCAAAGGGCAAGCTGTGAGCTGGGTGGAAATGTCAGTTGAGACAGAAGAGCAGCAAACAGCTCTGTTTTCCTATAGTTGTGGTTTTACACAGTGACGATGACACATGAAGATGAGAATATGCAGCATGAACTCCAGCCATTATCTGAGTGAGCATCTCTGCCAACACTGAAGGATATGTGTGGGTGTCACCTGCAAGCAGAGAGGGGGGGAGGGAGGGAGAGGGAGGGGAGGAAGGAGGGAGAGAGAGAGGGAGAGAGATATGAACAAGTAAGGTTTATTTATGAAGTTCATATTTGATTTCCTTTCCCTTGATAATTTCCACACCTGAGTTTAGTGTCTAGACTAAATTGATGTACATTTGGTGACTGAAGAAGAGGGTCAGAAAGGTGGGTTTGAATTACCATCAGCCAAGTTAATCAGATTCATACAGACTTTTTTTTTCCATCTCTTGTGTATACACTGAGCATTTGATACATTGGCTTCCAAAGTAAGTGTTTTTGCTAACGTCTGGGAACCAGTGATATAGATTATATGAAGCAAGACTAGCTGGAGGTTGTCATGGAGATGCGTTTTCATTCCAAACAGGCTGTGACTTGTGTTTCATTTGCTTTGTGCTTCTGTCTCCTGTCTTCATCTTCATTCATCCAACAACGTTGTGATGATCATCTTCCCAGCTCTGAAAAGTGGACTAGGTACAGGAGAAATGATAGAGCAACACTGCTGTCTTTGGACCAATCAGAGTACATTTTACAATTCTTCACTTACATCCCCTATTCACCATAGGGCAGCTACTAGTAAGTCCTGACTGTAGGACTTAGACATTGTATATCTACTGTTAGTCTTTAGTTTCCTGCTTTGCCTGAAATTTATTTCTCTGAGATGTTCTTTCTTAATTTCTCTAACTTCTTTATGTTCTTAGACCAGAAATTGAACTTATCATTATTTTTTTGTAAAGGGACATGTAGTACATATATCAGGGTTGGTGACTGTGTAGTTCCTTGTAACTACTGCAATCTGTGTCACTGTAGACATGAATAAGTTAGATGAGTTGTATTTCAGCAAACTTTTATTTATGGATATTGGTATTTGATTCTCCTTTAATTTTCTTGTCAGATATTATGATTCCTCTGATTGCTGTACCTTCACCCTAGCCATATGTGCATGTAAAATCCATTCTTAAGCTCATGGCCTGTAGGCTGCAGTTTGCTGACCTCTGAGATAGAATCAATACACCATTTTTAAGCTTTGAGCTTGTCTTTGAATGCCAGCCACCACCTAGAAGGGATCAGTCTGGGTGCATGTTAGGACCTCGTGGGAGTGGGAGTGTCCAAGTAAGTTTAGAAGAAACGGGCATAGATCAGCAGAGAATGGAGAGACTTCACCCAAGAGAGAGCCACCCTGGAAAGAAGAAACAGGAAACTAAAAGCGAAGGGGATAAGAATTTCTTTCAAGATGACAGAGTCCTCTGGAAATCAGTGCTAAAAGCCCAGTGATTACTGTTACATTTTCTTTGCTCTTTTCCTCTCATCCAACCATCAAATCCTTGCAATCTCCAAGGAAACAAAATAAATTTTTATTCAAAGTAGGCGAGGGGTGGAGGAAAGTATGGCCTGTGTCCAAGGTAATGAAAAAGATTGATTGCCGCGCGAATCCGTCCACATGGACCACACCCTACTTCAGTGTGGAGTGGGCGGGGCAGAGACCCGAAGCAGCTGTCTCAGGCCTGGGCTCCTACCACTTTCCATGACTTTTTCAGTCTAAATTTAGCTACTATTTATAGGTGACCAGGAGAACACACCCCCACCCCCCACCCCCTGCTGCTGCCTACTGGAAGTGCAAACTAAAGCTTAGTGTTTCACAGGTAGGTGTTAAAGTCAGCTTTACACAGATCAGAAAGACACTGACCCGACCTTTGTCATCCCTTATCACCACTCCACCCTTTTTGTCTACAGCTGCTGGTTACACCCAAGGTACAAATGGTTCTTTCTGGAAACAGTGCACTCAGCCTATGGGGGCACTCAGAGCCACACACCCATTCATACCATCTGGGCATTTTAAAAATAGGGTCAAATGTAAGATTTAGCTTCATTTGTGCAGCCAAGAATAGGAAATTGCTACCAAAAGGTCAGATGCCTAAGATTTAAAATGCCAAAAGCCTACAATATCAGGAGCAGACACACCTCTCTCAGAATGGTGTGTCCTGGCTTAGCACATGTGTTCAAGTTAGAGTCTAGGTGAACAGCCTCAGGACCTCCAAGACTTTTCTTATATAGCATGTAGGGCTGCTATGTAGGTTATTCACTTGGTTCCTTCCCAAGAGGCTCCAAAGAGGTCATAAGAAAGACTGAAGCCTCCTCTTAGGACGCTATGACAGGAGAGTACTTATCTTCACGTGGGGCCTACTGTGATCTTTCTGCCGTTTGGTTACTGCGCTTTATAGGAAGAGGCACATTCTTATTCTCAGAAGGAAATGACCTAAGATGAAAACCGCTGAGAACAAAACAGGAAGAGAGGTCCTGACTACTACAAGCACCTCTCCTGGTTTTTTGTTTGTTTGTTTGTTTGTTTGTTTTAATCTTCTCTGCCCCTCAATTCTGCCCTCTTTCAGTGGGTTGTTGGTCACGTGTGGTAAGGTTAGTAATGCAAGAATAAACTTCCAGGTTTAGTGCTCAGGAGGGAATTATGAGTTATTGTGCCCCCATAGAACTCTAAGTTTGGCCCTTGAACCTTCCGGTGGGACAACGGCAGATCGCCTCTTGTTTTTGCTCACGACTAAATGAAAGGATTAGACGAAGGGACTTCTGTACAGATACCTCGTACTTTTTATATCCCACATTGCAACCGTTTTATTTTTTCATATTATAGCTCTTATATACGCATGTATATTTTTGAGATTTTTCTGTTGGGATTATTTGAATAGGCCTACAATTTTTTGTACACGTTATCTTCACTAGTTAAAAATTATGAGTCACTTTTTCTTAAATGAATAGTGAATTACTTGTGGATTTAGCTTAGAAATATTTATGTGAGTTTTCTGGTATGGATTTAATTTGAAAATCACCTTCACTTTATGATAACATGAAAAACAATTTCATTGTTTTTAAAAGTTCAATATTTCTCTAATAATAATGCTTGACAGTACAAACCTAGTGATTACTGAATTCTTTACATTATATTGTGTCTTGAGCATAATATATAGGTACTCAAAACCTCTTATCTGAGTGAACAAACAGGTAGATAAATAAATGGACAACCTTTTATATGAAAAACACACAAAAGCTATTTTGTCTTTTGATAAATTAGATGAACTAGGTATTATGAAAAGGCTTGGGAGTTCGAGGCCAGCCTGGTCTACAGTGTGAGTTCCAGGACAGCCAGGGCTACATAGAGAAACCCTGTCTCGAAAAACCAAAAAAAAAAAAAAAAAAAAAAGAAAGAAAGAAAAGGCTTGGGAAATTTGAAAACTGATAAAATTTACAAGATTTTAAAATGTCAAAGTATATTTTATTACTATGCCTCTTAGGACTTTGCTCAGACACCCAAATCAAAAACTGTGCTCTCTAACTTGGCAACAAACAGAACTCTGATTGTATTATTTTCCCACTTATGCTTTCCAGGAAATCCAAAGAGTGGAAAATGGTAGGTGTAAGCTAGAGAGATGGTAATGGTAACCCTCTCATCTATGATTGGCTGATGCCAGCATAGACACATGACACAATTCTAACCAATAAGGCAGTGAGTGTGTACCAAGGCCCTCTGGGAAAGTTTCTCTTTGTTCTTAAAAGACATTTGAAAATAAAGAATGTCCTTTTTTTTAAAAAAATCTTGGATTGTTGTGTCTTCAAGGGACTTCTGGACTATGAGCAGAGTCGATCTGATGATAAGAGCAGGCTGACGCCAGGCCAGGAGGGCAGGGAAAGCAGCTGCACTGTGAAGAAATTGAGCTGAAGGCTAGAGCAACCCTGAAAGTAACTTTCTTCAGCTTCTTGACATGGCTGACAACATGTTATTTAAGGCATTTTAGTTGGATTTTCTTATTACATGAAGAAGCTTAATCCTCCTAATTAACTTCTTCATATTGAATGATGATATACATATCATTTGTGATATATATATATATATATGTATATATATATTCCTAATTAACTTTTTCATGTTGACTGATTACATATATATTATACAATATATTGTATAA
This sequence comes from Grammomys surdaster, assembly GCF_004785775.1. Taxonomy (NCBI): domain Eukaryota; kingdom Metazoa; phylum Chordata; class Mammalia; order Rodentia; family Muridae; genus Grammomys; species Grammomys surdaster. Next base: position 14,453,032 of record NW_021604613.1, read on the forward strand.
AATCTATGAATATATGTTCATAAATTATGCATTGTTTGGAGAAATTAAGAAATCAACAGTACCTTATACTCTTGACATGCTCAGTTATTAGTCTCTGACAACCTGAGGAACTAGAATCAGTATATTGGTGACAATGTCCTTATCTCAGAACAGGTGACATTAGGTTGCTAGCTTCTTTGAAACATTGGCTGCTAAGGTTCTATAAGTCAGAGAAGAGCAGGAGATTCAAGCAATCATTCAGACTTTCTCCTCTTAAAACCTATCTATCACCACCCCTACTTTTCTAAATCAGTATACTCCCTAACGGTCTTCTGATATATTTAGAATATATACCTCACATCAAGGAAACTGCGTTTTGCAACAGAAAAACCACAACCAATTAAAAGACAGAGTTGTGGAGGCAGGTACCAACTGACACATCTGCAATACAACTCCTCCACCTGAGGCTCAGGGATCAGGGGCTGAGCGGAAGAGGGGCTGGAAAGATTTTAGAGCCAGAGGACCAGAGAGTTTGCTGTGAGGTTGTATCTCTTGAGAATGCCAGAGGCTACACCCACAATGTTTACCAACCTGAGTGCCTAAAACTGAGCTGAACAAGGACAACACCAAAAGGCATGCTGATGTGGATGGGGGTGATATGAAGAGCCCATGAGACCTCAAAGGTACACAAAGACCTCCAGGCAGCTAAGGAATGCTGGGAACAGGAGAAATAGTCTTCCTCAGCGAGGAATGTATCAGCTGGTTTCCCAATACCAAATGGTCAGCCCTGAAAGCATATACATACAAGTAATAGTATACAAACTGAGCAGGTTTTATTTATGTATTTAGGAACACACACACACACACACACACACACACACTAATTAATGAAGAAAGAGGCCATGTATTTGAAAGAGAGTAAGGAGGAATATATGTGAGGATTTGGAAGGAGAAAAGGGAGGGGGAAATGCTGTAAATATAAATTAAAAAATAATTAAATAAAAATACTTTTTTCTCTTTCTCTTTTTGTATGAATCGGTGATGAGAACATTCTAGAAGAAATCTGGGAGAAGTAGTTTTATTTGATATCAACAAGGGATTTGAAAAATAGGACTATTACACTACTTCCCAGAGTCCTCCTCTTAAAACACAAAGCACAGAATCAGACTGCCAGTGGTCTCTTTCCCCTGCCACATTCCTTAATCCAAAATACTCTTAATATAGTATATTTAAAATTTCAAAATATATTTACATTAAAAAATACTTAAAATGCTACTACACGTTTAGATCAGTGGCTTATTTCTTTATGCACGGTACCACATCTTGTCATTTTTAAAAGTTTTACTTATTATTGTTGTGTGAGGGGTTCATGTGTGTCATGGTACATATGTAGATGTCAGAGGAAAACTCTGCGGGGCTGATTCTCTTTTTCCACCTTTACGTGGGTTTCAGGTTTTGAACTCAGGTCATCAGGCTTCATGGCAAAGACTTTCAGTCCACTGAGCCATCTCTTCTGTGCCCTGTTTTATTTCTAATGAAATCTTATCAGAAGACTATTGCTGAACAGGTCCACTTCCCCCATATCCTGATAACTTTTCCACTACTTCTGCTGGGTGGTGGCTAGAGGAGAGGCTGAACCCTACTTTAATAAGTAGGTTGTAAAAATTATGTCTACAGGAGCAGCAGTTCTTTGGGGGCAAACTTGATCTTCTTGGGCAGCAGCTTAGTACCATAGCAAACACCAAATACAGTGCAGCAGCCACAGACCAGTCCTCTACACAGGCAGACGCCAGGCACGAACCAGCAGCTACAGTCCAATCCTTTCAGCAGGCAGACACCAGGCAGCTATAGTTCAATCCTGAAGAAACCACCAGGTTCACCAGACAACCTGAGATGAGGCTGTAGAGGTGGCAAGCTGCTGCAGGAACCTCACTGACAGCTCTTGGGTGAGTTTCTCTCAATGGTGGCATTATCACAAGTTGAGCTCAACAATGCTATGTAAGGCAAACCAATACATGAGTGTCTTTCATGAAGAATAGCAAGGTGGAACAAATTAAACCAAGGCTCAGTCTCCCACTGTCTGTAGTGTCACATTTATACTCTTTCATCAAGTGTCCTTTCACGTGTCTGCTATATCCAAACATCCTCTCACCTGGTCTGCTTCAGGAAAACAGTCTTTCATGTGTTTGCTTTAGCAAGACATCCATTCCCCTGTGTGCCCCAGCAAAACATCATTTGGCATAACTAACTCTCCAAAGAACTACAAGTTTTCACGACAAAAGTACCTATTTAATATTTGTGCTAAATGACCAGCTTAGAGTTCTCAGTCACACTACAATCTTTGCTAGTCATTATCACAACTGGGAGCCAGCATCATGCTGTAGTTGGGTAGCTTGGTGTTCTTGTGGGACTCCTAACAGTGGAAGTGTCTCTGACTCTTGCCTGCTCATGGCACCCTTTTAATCATCCTGGGTTGCCTCTTCTAGTGAGTTTGTGCCTATTATCATTGCTTCTTGTTATGCTGTGTCCAGTTGATACCACAGGGAGGCTGCTCATTTCTGAAGGGAAATGGAACAACAGTGGATCTAGGGGTAAATGGAGGTATGTGTGGGGAAACTGAGAAGAGGGGAGAGAAGGGATGTTGCACTTGGGATGTATTGTGTAAGGGAAGAATAAAGAAAATAAAAGATACTGATGATGCAAGCCAACAGTACCAACCCTCACCATCATGGACTCAGAAACAAAAGGACCCAAGTGTACAATGGTGTGTCCGGCACACAACTGCAAGATGAAGATACTGATGGTATACATAATGAAGGACCTGGCAGATGAACTTGATATCTTGGAAGACAAACTGAAGGGCAAGATGATGAATCACTAATCTGGTAGTCTTTCCCTTAGAATGCCAGAACACCCCTAGAACACCTGGCAAAGACTGTAGTGTGACTGAGAACTCTAAGGTGGTAATTACTGCAGCTGGGGAGAGAGAGGGAGCTGGCTCTATTTGGTCCAACATAATGTGAGCTCCTTTAAGATCTGAAGTATGACCTGAACTGAAAGTTGCTTGTTGGGTCAAACTCATTGGATATCTTGACCTACACAGCTTGATTCTGAGCCTAGCCTTTAACGGCTGAACCATCTCTCTAGCAATCTACACAGCTTGAAACACAAGTGGATTTCCCAAAACCAAGTTATCAGAAGTGGTTGCAGTTTCGATTTAACTCAGTTCCATCACTTGATGGGGGAAAAGGCTGGGGTTCACCTGCCAAGCTGTCATGGATGAGACTTATGGAACACAGAGACGTTAGTGTGTTTGTGTGGAGTGAGAGGAATGTTTCTACCAGAACAGTTTAACCCAGAACTTAGCACTGACACAAATAAGGAACAGTGGAAGAGGTTTGCAGACAGGTGGTTGACAGAGTCTGTGGGGTAGTCAAGTTGAAAGGGTAGAGGTGACGGCTAGTCTTGGTTGTCACCTTGACTACATCTGAGATGAACTAAAATCCAGACATGGAGGGCACGCCTGAGATTTCTGCTTGGTTTGAAGCAGGTGAATCCACTTCGAATCCAGACCTCTGAGGTAGGAAGACACACAGGCTTTAGATCAAAATCTTGATTCAGGAAGACACACATTTAATCTGGGCCACTCCTTCTGCTGGAAGTCTATATAAGGACATGAACGAAGGAAGCTCTTATTCTTTGTCTGCTTGCTCTTGCCTTGTTAGCATATCCATGCCTTCACTGGCATTGGAGCAGGCTTTTTGGGATTCTAGAATATACAGAAGACTAGCTGAAACCCCCAGCTTTGTGGGACTGAGCAACTACTAGATTCTTGGACTTTCCAGACACAGCTAGCTATTGTTGGATTAGTTAGACTGTAGCCTGTAAGTCATTCCAATTAATTTCCTTTATATATGGATGCATAATAGATTATATACATAATCATATATATGATATAATACACACACATATATATGTATATGTATATATGTATATATGTATAGACACACACACACACACACACACACACACACATATATATATATGGATTCAGAGATTTATTCCATAAGTTCTCTGACCCTGACTAATGTGGCAGATTTGGTCAAAAGCATGATGAAGAAGCTAGATGTATGTACCATTTCCAACATGATTAAGGGTCTCTATGGAATAAAGGATGGTATCTTCCTCGGTGAGCCCTTCCTCCTGGAACAAAATGGAATCTCAGATGTTGTGGAGTGACTCTAACACCTGAGAAGGAGGCCAGCTTGAAGAAAACTGTAGATAGGCTCTGGAAATTCAGAAAGAGATGCACTTCTAAAGTCTCCCAATGTCTTAGCACTTTACTCTCCAAACTGTAGCAGGGTTTCTATGGAGACCATACTCCCTGTCCTTTTCATCTGAGCTGGGATTAATCCAGTTATGTTAAGGCAGCCTGGGGAAAACCTCAATTCCCTACAGCTATGCACTGATGCTAAGTGGTACTTGTGTACCGGTAACCTTGTTAATGTGACAGTACCTTGTTTCTAGGACACTCTGCCAATTGTGTGCAGCACAATAGCCTTGTGCTGCAAACTATCACCAAACATTCCTAAGACAATGAGCTTCTGGTTACTTATACCACAGCTTCATCATATAGATCCATTATGCCTGTCTCATGCATAACTGTTCTAAAGGATATTTTTGTGTATTATATGTATAGTGTACATTGCAATATAATGTAAATAATAAAATTTGCATATGGATAATGCAATCAATTACCCAATTGCCATGTCAACAAAACTGTCAGAGAGAGAGAGAGAGAGAGAGAGAGAGAGAGAGGGAGAGTGAGAAAGAGAGAGAGAGAACCAGAAACGTAATAAAAATATTTTAAAATCTATATTTAAAATTATTTACAGAGTATAATCAATATTCTAACAGTATCCAAAGCTATAAAATAAAAACTAAATATCTTCCTTTTCCCTGTCCCCTTCCCTGCAATTTTATTATTTACAAGTTACCATTTTAAAAATAGTTCCTATTTACCTCTGTATTTCTCAATATATCTATATTTTTACTTCTTGATTTGTTAAACTTGACAAAATGGATTGATTTTTCCCTACTATGGAAGGTGCTTACTAACTCTCACACTTCTGGAAAGGTTGTAAGCACAAGAGGAACCTGGCCAGAATGTATTTTGGAAGGACTCTTTGCTAGCATGTGAAAGAAGATTTGGCAGGTACTACAGAAATGCGGCAAGGATACAGGTTGGAGACTGGGTGATTGAGAAGGTACTCAGTTGAGGGAAAGGCTGGCTTACTCAAAGTTAGAGGGACACAAGTCACTCCTGAGTTCTGACTGCTGCAATGATAGGTGGTGTTTCACATTGCAAGGTCAGGATGCAGAAAGAGAAAGCTGATATTAGACAGAGGAAGGATGATGAACTTCGCCTCGTTATTGATGTGTTTATGGGAATACAGCTACTCGTGCCTTATGCGACAGTGGGGCACAGAGGTGGGGTGTACAGAAGGAGCAAGACTAGGGAGCGTAGATCTCTGAGTCAGTCATCACTGTGCACTTTACTGATTTACCCCTCCCATCCCTCCTTCCGTTTCTTTTTCCCTTGAACACCCACTGATTGCCTTGGATGAGCTTTATGCTGGGTAGGAAATGGTAAGAGAATGGTAAACTTCTTCACCTTATGGAGCTTTTAAGCTGATGAAGATGATCAGCAGGCATGCACAAACTCATGAATACATATGTAATTATAGACTGTGGTAGGTGTTACCAAAAAGAGGTAGGTTTATGTGAGAGAGTAACAGTATGAACCAAATTTAGACCAAGGTAGTGGGTGGGAACATATGGGCAGCGCAGCTTCTCTGTGCCCAGACCTGCTAGATGCACAGGAGCTAGGTAGGCTGTGAGCAGAGGGTGTCAGCAAGGGAAGACAATGGGCAGGCTCAGTCCTAGTCTTTGTGATACTTGAGATAAAGAAAAATCAATGGAGACCCACTAAATAGACAAAAATGTAAGACAACAAACTATTAATATGCCTGTTATCCTATGTCAACAATATAATGTTCACGCAGAGTAAAAATATTGGAAAAATATAAATGACAAGTGAATATAAATATGACACACATCCAGCCGTCTGTTAATGCCGATTGGAGCATTAGAGTTAAGGAAGGTGCAGTGCTCTGCTTCTTGAGCTGGGTGTTGGTTACGACATATTTTCTGAGCTATATACGTTTGGTTTGTACTTTTCTACATGGTTAACAAATGCTTTAAAGGTTTAAGATATACTTATGCCATAAATTTTATTTTTGTTGCTTTTATTCAAGTATAAATAATGTTACACTGCATGGAAATGTCATTATGAAACTCCTTTGTACAACTGATATATACTAGGAAAAATATGTCAACAAGTAGAAGAGTTTGAAAATAAGACTTTAAACATATTTCTTTGTATCTATGACTATAACTTAGTTCTTTATATCAATGAGGATTTTTTTCTTCCTCTCAGGTGGCCAGAAAATAGTCTCTAGAGAAATGAGTTTTAGATTATTGGAAGTTAAATCTGCTCTGTCATGGTATACATTTTTTTTTTTTGGTTCTAATTCCCTGTGCTTGTTGAAGCCATTTTAATAATATGTTTTTTTTCCCACACATGCTTTCCCTTTGTGGAAAACTTATTTACTCTAACTAAAAAAAGTACTTAAGTTTTTTTTTTAAACACAGAATACCCAGTTTGCTTCTTTTTGCAATAACTAGTGAGTTCATATCAAACAACTAGAGGAGAAACTAATATAGAAATCACTTCATTTTCTGGCAAATTTGCAGTTTGTTTCATTTACCTCTTTCATGCAGCCCACAACTGTCTAAGTTACATCTAATTGCCTTAATGGTATTTAGTTGGGTTTCTACCTGTTTTTGGTTTCCCCTGCCAAGACAAATGGCCATGAATAGACATCGGTGTCTTACTCTCCTGCAAGTTGGAGATTCCAAGATACCTGTCTGGTAAGGCCTTGCTCTCTGGACACCGTGGTGTGTCCTCATATGACAAAAGATGGAGAGAGAGAAAACACTGCTCATAACATCAATGGACTAGGTTTCAGTGCAGGAACCTCTGATAAAATGCAAAGATATAGTACATACCGCCAACCATGCACTCAGAAAAGTTGTAGCTAAAAGTATTGAAAGTTCTACTTTCTGGTAGGTCTGTAAAATATTGCTTGTAATCACTGAATATTTTCATATAATAGTACATACCTGTAGTCCTGCCTCCTAGTACCAAATAGAATTAAACACATAGCTTCTGTGTTTGGGGACAAAACTCTGTCATATTTATTTCTCTCCAACTATGAAAGGGACATTCTCACAGACATTCCTTTGACAATTTTTAAAAAATTAACATAAAACTAAAGTTTTAATTTAAAGTCCTTTCCTGAAGGCAGATGCCTTCATTAAAGTAATGCTGGAATAGTGTCTGTCGGATGGCTGGTTAATTTGGAGGTGCTCCCAGGGAGACAAATGAGAAGAGCCATCCATCCCTGCTGGATAACTTTCAGTAAGTATTAACTTCTGTTTGAACTAAAACCACATCAGAGACCTCCTTCTCCTTCTGCCTACTTCTGCTTCCCTTTCCACCCCTCTCTACTGAGAATGTTCTTCTGTAAAAACACTAACAAATTTCAGAATCTCGGATTGTGTTCTCTAGGTAATAACCATACAATGGCATTGACTCAGCATAATGCATTTGTGTTCCAACACACACACACACACACACACACACACACACACACACACACACACAGAGAGAGAGAGAGAGAGAGAGAGAGACAGAGAGACAGAGAGAGACAGAGAGACAGAGAGACAGAGAGACAGAGAGACAGAGGCACGCACACACACACACTGCATATGCACACACTCACATTGGAATTATTAATAATGTTTACTATTGTATACTGTCTCAAAATATCAAACAGAACTGTTGAGAATACTGTATTAACTCTGAAACCACATATTGGAACTTTAAAGGATATAAGAAGTCAAGGGCTATAAACTGGATGCATAGCAATGGACTATGAAAGACTTGTTTTTTTTTTTTTTTTTTTTTTTTTTGCAAAGCAGCACGTTCTATTCTTCTTCTGTTAGTGTAAAATGTATAGAGGTACAAAAAGCAATAGTTAGAGCTTGTACATACATATGGGAGTGTGTATGTGACTGCAAATACCTGAGGAGGCCAGAGAGGGTGTTGAATCCTCTGGAGCTGGAGTTAAAGGTTTGTGAGCCACTTGAGCTGGGTGCTGGGAACAGAATTCTTCTACAAGAGCACTTGTCCCTGTCAACCACTAAGCTAATCTAGTCAACCTCATGGGATATTCTCCTCTTTGAGACTTCCATTCCTTTATCTGTTCACCTGTGGCAAACTATCCTAAACTCTCTGGTACAATGCAAGAGCCACACACTCTTTCTGTTGCTGTCTTCACTTGGCTGATCATGCTTAGCTTGTTTCTCTTCACAGGGGCAGTGGAGCCACTGTAAAACTTCCTCATACAGCCTGGCCACTAATGTTGGTTGCCAGCTAGAATTTCCAGGAAAGCTGCTGGCTGGAGGCTGTTGTCCTCCACAGAACATCTCCACACAACTTGGACTTCCTAATAGTGTGGCATCAAAAGTTCTGTGGCAAGGGTTCCATGGAAGAGCAAAGCAAAAGTTGCCTTAGAACTTAGGGTAATACTAGCCCATATTCAAGGGGAAGATAATTAGACTCTCCCTAGAGGTGACAGGAAGGACAAAGAATTTTAAAAGAGCTTGTTTTCCAGTTCAGCAATGGCAAAGTGGAAAGATACAGGCTTGGGAATCAGGAAGGGAACTGGGTAACTAACTTGCCTTTAAGACACCTTTTTAGGCTATTTTCCTTTAAAATTCAAGGGAGAGATGTTGAAAGAATGCCAATGTCACTGCTTGGTGGATCTCCCTTCACTTGTATGTAGTGTCTCTATGCTACATACCTCTAAATTCCTTTTGAGTGTTGTATGCATTTGTTCAGTTTTCCATGATTTCCAAGATTTGAGCTTCACTTATTAATAATTGTGGATTTTAAAGAATGCTGTGTGCAGGGCCATATAGGATGTATGTCACAGGTTTTATCTAATTTTCACAATTCCTGAATGAAATAGACGTTGCCACCATTTTTGCTTACTTTATAGACAAAGAAACAGATTTAGAGAATTTGAATGACATGTCTAAGTGTAGAGCAATGATTCAACTCCAGCTTTGTTCCCAGACTCACATTCTTAATCTTTTTATGTGGACATTGTCTCTGCCTTTTAAGTTGTTGAGAGCCCCCAGACCCATGACTTGTGCTAATTATTCTGTAATAGTCAGTGTTAATTGTCAAGTTGACAGAATGCAAAGTCACATGGGAGTCAGGTCTCTGCCATGGCTGCGAGGGATTTTTAATTTTATCTATCTGCCGTCTGTCTGTCTGTCTATCATCTATCTATTCATTCATTCACTTATGTTATTCTTTATTTAATATATTATTCATATTATATTAACTATAATATTAATATATGTTTAATATAATATGTATATATTAATATATAACATTAATTTATGCATATATAGTGTGTATGTGTGTGTATGTGTGTGTGATGTGTCCATGTATGTGTGTGGATGCCAGAAGAAGGCATCCTCTGGAACAGGACAGTTGTGTGCCACCTGATGTGACTGTTGGGAACCAAACTCTAATTTCCTGCAAGAGCAGCAAATTCTCTTAAGCAGTGAGCCATCTTGCTAGTCCTGTGCAAGGGATTATCTTAAATGGCTTAATTGAGGTGGGAAGATCCAGTCTGAAAGTGTGTAAGCCCACTCTCTGGGCTTGGAGTCCTAGACTGAACTACCAAGGAAATGCAGACTGAAACTTATGTTAAAGTTCCTTCTCACTCCAGTCAGAATGGTCATCATCAGGAATACAAATGACAGCCAATGCTGGTCTGGAGGTGGAGAAAGGCAATGCTTATGTTGGTGAAAGTGTGAACTGGCATAGTCCTGAAACCCATCTGGAGTATTCTCAAAAAGACTAGAGATGACCTAGCTATACTACTCTTCTGCATATACATAAAGGGCTCCATATCCTACTACAGAGGTATTCAAATGTCCCTGTTCATTGATGCTCTGTTCACAATAGCTAGGACATGTAATCAAGGGTCATAGATGAATGCATAATGAAAACATGGTGCTCATGCATAATGGAATATTACACAGCTGTAATGAAAAATTAAGTTTTCAGGTAAATGAATGGACCTGGAAAATGTATACTGAATGAGGTCATTCAGGCCCCTAAGGAAATGTTCTCTTTCATATATGTTCTATCTTCTTATCTTTTACTTTGTAAATTTAACCTAGAAACATGTACAAGCTAGGAAACTAGTAATGGGCTGTTGGTGCTGAGTGATGCATTTGGGGGAGGGGAGGGGTAGACTATAGGAGGCACGAAAGCAGAGAGGGAGGATAAGAGCATAACAGTGTTTAAGCAGGTAGTGGAGTGGCTGGATGGACATGTGAGGGGCCAGGGCAAGGCCTAACCAAGTGTGCCCAAAGAAGCTACTGGGAACCTATGTTCTTGCAATCCAAACAGGGAAGAATTCTAAGGGAGAATCTGTTGATGTTGTTTTCTAAATGGTTGTATCACCAAACTGCCCTTGAAACATTTTTGTTTATATCCATAGATTTATTCTGCTTCCATCTTTGGTCAGAGAACTTTGTTGCAATGGTTAGTGGTTAATGCAGAGACACATTGCTATCTCAAGTGCAGAGAACAGGTGTACAGTCATAGATGGGAAATCTATACTAACCACACTCTCCCAAGGCTTGGGTACCACTGTAGATGATAGGATGGAAAGAATGGTAGATCCAGAGGGTGGGACTACTAGGAAATGCTGTCCTCTTGATATGACTTGGCTTACACATGTGATCGCCTGGCAGTCGTGGCTACCTGTTAAAGATTTCAGTGTAGAAGCTGACAGTTTGAGGGGGAGCTGTTAGAAGAGAAACAGTTGGTTTTCTTTAAGGTTGTGGCCTCTGGTCACTTGACCATGCTCTAACAGATGACCCAGGCTCATGAAAATATGGGCAGCACAAACTGAACTGGTTGGTTATTTTTTTTTAAAGGCCATGAATTTGGGAGGAGGTTGAGGATGGGAGGTGAATCTGGAAGGGGTTAGAGGTAGTAATGGGGATGAACATGATCAAATTACATCGTATATGTGTGTGAAATGTTCAAAGAAATAATAAAAAATATATTTTTAAAATAAGAAGAGAAAAGGAGCCGAGGACACTCATCACTCTGTTTTTCAATGTGAATGTGATGTGGCCAGCTCTGCTTCAAGCTCCTGCACCATGACTTCTCACTGTGGTGGATTGCACCTTAAAGTATGTGACCTGAAACTGTTCTCCATTAAACTGTTGTCAGAGTATTTTATCACAGCAACAGGGAAAGAAACAAAGATAGCTATGAATCTAAAGTGTTTTTTCCTATGAAGTCTGACTATAGAGAGGACTAACTTAGAGAATAAACCATGTGACTACTATGCCATGGTCATTGTCTCTTCCTCGTGGGAGACAATTTCTGTAGACCAGGCAATTTCTGGTTTTTTTGTGTCTGTCTGTCTGTCTGTATGTATGTATGTATGTATGCATGTATGTTTTTTGTGTCCCAGTATGGCATACTGGGACTACAGGAACACAGGGATCACAGGCATACTGGGACTACAGGAATACTGGGATCACAGGCATACTGGGACTACAGGAATACAGGGATCACAGGCATACTGGGACTACAGGAATACTGGGATCACAGGCATACTGGGACTACAGGAATACAGGGATCACAGGCATACTGGGACTACAGGTATACTGGGATCACAGGCATACTGGGACTACAGGAATACTGGGATCACAGGCATACTGGGACTACAGGAATACAGGGATCACAGGCATACTGGGACTACAGGTATACTGGATTCACAGGCATACTGGGACTACAGGAATACTGGGATCACAGGCACACTGGGACTACAGGTATATTGAGACTACAGGGGTTAGGCACAGGTCCTCATGCTTGAGCAGTAGCACTTTATTAACTATGCCATCTCCACGCCCCTCTGCAGTAATGTTTATGAGCAGAGCATAGGGGCACAGGCCTTTAATCCCAGCAGAGATAGAGGCAGAGGCAGGCAGATCTCTGTGAGTTCAAAGCCAGCCTGGTCTACAGAGTGAGTTCCAGGACAGCCAGAGGAACATAGGAAACTCTGTCCTGAAAACAAACAAACAAAAAGTAAATATTTGATCCTTACTAAGAAGTAACTTAAAAATGAAGGTACTAACTAGAGACAGTACTGAAAACAAGGGGGGAGGAGATAGCAGCTTGGATAGAAAGGGGACAGGGCTCGAATACCTTTAGGGCTGTTTCCACCTCTGGTGTCTGCTTCCTTCTAGAAACCCAGCCTGTTCTCATTTTTCCCTTTCTCAGTAGGACTCACCATGTTTGAAGTTCACAACTGTTGGAATCACATAGTCTCTGGAGGATGACCAAAGAGGAATATGCATGTAATTCTCCCAGATTCAGCCTGAAGTATATCAGGAATTATTCTGAGCTGCTCAGCTTGGATGGGTGCCAGTGATCAGTGGGAAGAAAGCTTGCTGGAGGGAAAGCAGAGAATAAGCGTGGTTTCTGGAGATGTCAGGTTAACTGGGCTGCCATCTTTTGCTTGTCCAACAAAAGCCTAGGAAACGCTCATTTTAAGAAAACAGATTTGGACTTGTAATTTTGTCTTACTCACTGGCAAAGTTTTAAGAGTGCCACTTTATATTTTTCATGTAATCTATACTGTGAGTCTTTTTTATTCCAGATATTTTACACCAGATTCAAGTGTTCATATTCTTTTTGAGCCCAGACCTTTCAGGAATCTTAAAAGTCATGAAATTTCTTCCCAGGAAGAAAGCACATATACACTCTTTCCTCATCATATGATTTATTATAGTTCACAGGCCTGTGGATAAATACCCTTGAGTAAACTGATGCAGAAGACTCATTTTAAAAAAGAAAATTAGATGTTAATGTGGGATGAATTTGGACACATTAACATGTTAAGAGATCTTCTGTTACTTGCTATAGGAATGTGTCTTTTTTTTTCCCTTTAACCTATTCTGTCCTGACCACAGTTTGTCCTCCTTCCTCTCCTCCCAGTCTCCCTGTCCTCTCTATTCCTCTTCCATTTCCCTTCAGAAAAGGGCAGGTCTTCCAGGGATAGCAATCAAATATGTCATATCAAATTTCAGTAAGACTAGGCACTCCCCTTCATATTAAGGCTGAATAGGTAATCCAGTAAGAGGAAAGGGGTCCCAAAAGCAAGCAAAAGAGTCAGAGACAGCCCCTGCTACTGTTATTAGGAGTCCCACAAGACCAAGCTACATAACCATAGCACATATGCAGAGGGCCTAGGTCAGTCCAGTGTCTGTGAGCCCCTATGAGCCCTGGTTGGTTGATTCTGTGGGTTTTCTTGTTGTATCTTGTCCCCTCTGACTACTACAATCCTTCCTTCCCCTCTTCTGCAAAATTCCCCAAGCTCTACTCAATGTTTGGCTAGGAATGCATGTTTTTAAAAAGCAATCTTCATATTGAATCAATCAATGGAAAGATACACAAGTTTTATGTAGGAGGAGCTAAGGTGGGAGGAGTTAGGAGAGGAAGTGGAGGTGTAAGGAGGAGAAGAGGAAAAGGAAGAGGAGGAGCTGGGAGAACCGGACAGAGAGGAGATGGAGGCGGATGTTCTTTTGTCTGTAGCAGTCAAAGGTAGTTGGTATATCTAGGTTGGGTATTGGGTTACTCTTCTGATTGCATGGGTATCTTATTACTGATCATTACCAAATACATAAGCCTTTGATTAATCTATAAGAATTAGAGTCTCATTCTCTTACTGGGCCCACATGGATGGCGGAATGGTCTGGGCAATGCCCTGCCTTGCGGAGACAGCGTGGAAGATTGGCAGAGCCATCTCTCACGCTGGCGTCTTGTGAGTGGCAGGGCTGGTGGTTCTGGCTGGCCGGTTCTTGCTGCTGCACGCACGTGGCCTCTGGCCGAGAAACATGGCGGCTGAGCTAGGCGGAGCTGCTGCAGCTTAGACAGTCGGCTGGCCAGAGGCCGTTTTAAATAATTGCTTCAACAGTTTTAAGTCACTTTTGTTCAATCAACTTTTTTTTTTCAGTTAACAGCTTTGTATTTCCAGCTATTCTATGTTGAATATATTATAGACAAGATACTTAGATATTTGACTGTTTTAGCCTTGAAATTCTCTGAGCAGAAGATTGATGAGTACCGTTTTAGACTGAAATAGTGGAGGATAGTGTGTGGGACAATGATCTGGATCCAAGAACTAATCTAAGATTACTGAATGTCTACTTCTTTTCATTCCAGGATGGCAAGAGTTGTATATTTAAGAGGCAAGTGAGAGGCTTTGGTTGCATTCAGGAAGAGTGATTTTTTTAAAATATGGAACCAGGATGTCCTGTTCTCCTAGGACAGTATGAGGAAGAGAAGCTTTCTGTCTTAGAGTGTAAATGGCGAAGGGTATCTGACTATCTGACACCACCACCTTGGTCAACAACTCATTTTTCTATGAGGGATTCAGGATTCCTCACCTCCACTTCCAGAATTCTAAAGATAGCAGTATAGTGTTGAGGTTTGGTCTTTTGCTATGTGTTTTAATGATAAGTGTAGCCCCCACGACCTGATTTCCAAGTGACACTAATTGACCTTGCCCCCAAATATTTCTGATTGGTAAATATAGATGCCAACAGCCAATAGCTAGGTAGGAGAGACAAAGGCAGTGTTTAGGGTTCCTAGGCTTAGGGGGGTTGGAGGAGCGCCCAGGGAAGAGAAAAAGGTTAATGGAGGAGAAGCCACCATGGGTTAGGTGAGCCTTGAAACTATGGCCCTGAGGGCTGGCTAATTGGCGTTAAGAGCAGCCCCGATGAAAAACATACTAAGTAATAACTCGAGGTTATCAATAGGAAAGTAAATTCTAATAGCATTGAGGATAGATAATCTGCCCAGTTCTAGTGCTGATTAAAGCTTATTGTAAATATAAATGTTGTGTGTGTTTTAACCAGGAACTACATGGTCAAAGGTGGGGTAGAAACCCTAGATTTGGGAATTAAGTGTTTCAACAACAGTATAAGGCTAGTGAGATGGCTCAGTGGGTAAAAGTTCTTGCTATGAAAACCTAATGACCAGGGATCTATCCTAGAACCCACAGTGTGGAAGGATGGAACTGACTCCCAAAAGTTGTTCTCTGACCTCCACACACTTGCTTTGAGTCACGTGACTTCTCTTATTTGCACAGGAAAAGCACATATCTCAGGGGCTTCTTTCTTAAATCCTATGATGAAGGAATTATCCTTGCCATACTGTAAAACTCAAGTTGAGATCTTGGTTAACTATGTACCCTACACATTTCTTACGTGTCACTTCAAATCTTTTCAGCTCTGCCCATCGCTTTTCCTTGCCTTTGTTGAGGCAAACATGCAGTTTCAACCTGACAGGACTGCCTTTCAAGGCCCTTGAGGGTCTCTCATCTGCCATAGGGCTTCTGGGTAGACCTCTCACAAGTACACTTGAAACTTGCATTGGTAGATTAGATTATGGCTCTCAGTCTCACTCCCTTCCCGTGATACTCACTGGCAAGTAGTTTTATGTTTAGTGCCTCCTAGTAGATTAGATGGTCATTTTATCTCTTTCCTTGACTTTGGCTTTATAACTTGCTGTGTCCTGTAGAATTTGAGTGCATACAACGAAGAGAAGGGCTTTAAATGTGTTTCTGTGGTTTGAATCCACCTAGTGTTTCCCTAGCCATCACGAGAAGCATGTGCCAGGCACATTTTAGTCCAAAGATAGGCATGTAGACTATAAAGAAACCTAACCCCCTCACAGAGTCTGAAGCAGAACATGGTCTTATGAAGACCCTTAAGTAAAAGAGTGAATGGTTGTAAGTCTGCAAAACCTAATAGTTAGTTATCATACATTGTTTTCATAATTGGCTAACATGCATGTGTAGCCTGTAAGTGTAAGCCTTCATGTCCTGTTTGAATGGAAGACAGTGGTTAGTTTGTTTGCTCTTTTCATTCCTAGGCTTCCCACACATTCCATATGGTTCTGAGGCATTGAGCAACACAGCATTTTCATTGGTGGCTGACTCAATAACCCTTCCTTTAACTGGTTCTCCTCTTCCTAGTTTTGCATTTACAGGCCACTGCTATTGGCCCTTGAACTCCACTTCCCAATGAAATATTCATATTGAAATCCTTGTGTCATACTTGGCTCTCTGGAACCCAAGTGAAGACATTCTACATTTACTTCTAATTTTTATTGACTACAGGTTTACATACGTTGTTCAGATACTGGAGATCTCAACATGCTCATTGTCTCTCATCTGTCACACTTTCGCTAGCAACTGGACAGTAGTCAAATTAGCTCATTGTTTTTGGGTGTTTTTAGGGCAGTGTTTCTCAACCTTCCTAATGCTGTGGCCCTTTAATACAGTTCCTCAAATTGGGTGACCCCTCCAACCATAAACTTATTTTCATTACTATTTCATAACTGTAATTTTGCTATTGTTATGAAATTTCATGTAAACATCTAACATGCAGGATATCTGATATGTGATCCTGTGAAAGGATTATGTGACCGCCCCCAAGGGGTCACAACCCACAGGTTGAGAACCACTTTTCTAGAGGGGAATGAAAGGAGTGGTGTGCATATGCAGAAGGGGGAAGAGCAAATGGTCAGCTGACTGAGCATGGAATTTTGTTTTCCCTTACTGTTTGTCTGGTTCTATGGCTCCTCTGTTGGCATAAATACAGTTCTTGTTATAGCCCAGCTCCATTCAGCCTCTCTTTCCTTGAACAGTTGACAAGCATAACATCAAATATAGACTTTGGAGTCTTTCCCAAGGACTGACTGGGAAAACAGTGGAGGCTTAAAGTTGCTGGATGATCATTATCAAAAATGTGGGAATTAGTTAGGCTGATAAATAGCGTCATATTCCCCACTACTTGGCCTTAGGCATAGCATCTTAACTATGTTATCTCATCAAGATAGCCCACATACTGTCTATTTTAGTTGCTTTTTAGATGAGGAAATTGAGGTTCAGGCAAGTAAAGTTGTTCAAGGCCCTGTGGATGGGAAATGGCAAAGACAACTTAGTTTGTCCTGATTCAAAGTATATTCTCTTTTCAGGAATACACATTTCTCTTTATGAGTTAGATGTTGTTAGGGCTTCTACTGCTACAGTGAAACATAATGACTAAAAAAGCAAGTTGGGGAGGAAAGGATTTATTTGGCTTATACTTCCACAGTACTGTTCATCACAAAAGGAAATCAGAAAAGGAACTCAAATAGGGAAGGAACCTGGAGGCAGGAGCTGATGCAGAGCCGGGGAGGGGTGCTGCTTACTGGCTTGCTCCTCATGGCTTGCTCAGCCTGATTCCTTATAGAACCCAGGACCACCAGCCCAGGGATAACACTACCTACCAGAACTGGACCCTCCCACATTGATCATTAAATAAGAAAATGCCTTATAGGTGGATCTCATGGAAGCATTTTCTCAACTGAGGCTCCTTTCTCTCTGATGACTCTAGCTTGTGTCAGGTTGACGTAAAACCAGCTAGTGTAGATGCTAGGCCGACCTGACAACCTAACTCAGACATTCTTAAGTCTTTGAGGTTTTGTAACAAGGCAAAGGGAATGAATTAAGTGTATGAGATTTCCTCCCCACTTGTTTTTCTTTTTTTCATGTTTTTTAGGGCAAAGGGGTCTAGAAACTGAAAAGAGCCATGCATGGTAACTGTTTTAGCAAACAAAGGAACACAGTGGTTTTCACATTCAAATCAAGCCCAAGGTTGTTTTTCTGACTCTAGACCGGCCTCTGTGGAAGGTAGTCATTTACAGATGGGGGAACTTGTGCCTGGCAGCTGTGGGTGGAGTGGAGCAGATGAGCCATGAAGTCTTGTGGGAGCATGGGGGTCACACCGAGGAAGGTGTAGGTGATGCTTAGACAACCATTGTAGTTAAAGGTAGCCTCTGGGTGTTTGAGAAAGACTGTACGTGCTAAATATGATACAAAAAGGAAAAATAAGAGCAAGGGAGTCAGGTTTGGCCCAAGAACTTATGATCTGAGTCATAGAGATGAGAAAACATTTGACAGAAGGGAAGAGGGTGTGTGTGTGTGTTTTAGGAAGAGATGAGTGCACAAACAGAAGATAGCAAATCTGCGAGTTTGAGGGAGTATTGGGAGCTGTTTCATACCCTGAGTAAGAAAAGGATTGAAAGGTAGGCCTGGAATCTGCCAAGGGAAAAGCTGTGCTCCACTTTCCACCTAACTATGCATACCAGTGACGGCTGAGTCCTGTATTACACAGACTGCCTACACTTAAAACTTTTGAATAACTTGAAAACATGTTATAAGCGAACTGTATTTTTTAAAGACTCTGTAGTAGCAGGATGGGTGACACATGCTTGTGTTATGCCCAGGTCTCGGGGTCTCCAAGAGATCTCAAAGAATTGCCATATCTGATATAGAGAAACAAAGAACCTTTAATTCAAACCCAGGTTTGGATCACAGACTGCACGGAGCAAAGTTGTTGCGATGCCGCGGCTAGGGGTTTAGGGAATTTATACAAGCAGGTTCCAAGGCTTCAGGGTTACATGGTGGATAAGGAAAGCTATAATTTCACCTGTTTGGGTGGTAGACAGGCTCAGCAGGCAGGGTCGCACAATTGGGGAGGGTGTTCTTTTGGCTTTTATGGTGTAATCAGGGTTAAGTGTTTTTTACAAACCTGTCACAGTTGCCTGGGACTGCTTAATTGGCTTGACTTCTCTCTAAGGATGTGTGGATTTTGCTTTTTCCAAGGCCATAAGCCACCTGTGTTGGGGAGTGTTTGGCCATCCATCAGAGAGGGTGCTAGCTTCAACGGTATGGAGGCTGAAAGCTGCATTGCTTATCTGTTCTCGGGGTGATATTGTCGTTCCTGGAAAGGAGGGGGTCATACTTAGGGAGTTGTTATTGGAATGAGGATTTGCGGGCCCTTGACCCTCAGCAGCGCCAGCTGTGTCCTTTTGGAAGAGTCAAGCTGCGAAGGAGCAGGGGGGCTTCTGTGTGCACAAGGGTGAGAGGGAGTACTGAGGCAAGGGGAGTGCCGAAGCCGGTGCTAGCCACTCAGCTTCTTCACTTGTAAGGATTATCCTACCACTTGGGTAGTTGAGGCAGGGAATTTGTGAGTTTAAACTTCCTCACCAAAAAGCAAGCAAACAAACAAACACAGAAAAAAGGTGTAAAATAATCTACAGTAAAGAGAATTGTGATTAAGACACTTCATGGCACCAATAGAGTTGACTGTTGAATTATTTTTATGCAAATCTGACCTATAGTTTGGAAAGGTGACCTGTCCATGCAATGTAGTTCATATTTCTAGTGACTTGCTTGGATTCTTGAAAATAGTTTTGAAAAGACCAGGGTTGACACAGGACACTCCAAGACCAAGTTTTCAACACAAAGGAAGTTTATTTGCCCCAGAGGAATAAAGGACGGAGAATAAGAGGTAGAGACAGGAGACAGAGGACCAAAGAGAAGGGAAAAGAAGGGAAAGGTATATTTGCTCCAAGAGGACAAAGGGCTTCCTCTGGATAGAGGGGGAACAGACATGGACACGAGGCAAGTGGCAGTTTATAAAAGGAAAAGGGGAAACCCCATGTTAGGATGAGTTGCTTGGTTTTGATTAGGCTTGCTAATTAGGTGAGCCAAAGGGGGCTTTTGATTGCTGGACTCCAATACTTTGATAGCTGGACCTTGGTGGTCAGCCTCAGGAGGAGGAAGTGGCCAAATAAGGGAATAAACCTTGGTGGCTAGCTTTAAGAATATAATCTAATGGTCTTTAGCAAGGAAAGAGAGGTAAAAGGTAAAACCTGTCAGTGGCATGTTTGCTGTGCTCAGGCCTGTGTTTGCCATAGTTGGGCCTTCTAGAGCCCTTCAAGTTTCTTTCCCAGTTTCTATATACTGTACTCTATTATATTTGACGGGATCAGTTGTGGACCTTTGCTCCAATGAAACATTTTTGGAGCATTTGTTATTCTGTTTGTTAACAGAAATCCAGTGTAGCCAAAGTTACAGAATACATATTAAGAGTTAAGTATCACGATTCAAGAATATAGGAACCAAAAGGGAATTGATTGAATGCTTGGCTATAGGGAGTGGTGTAGGATTAATCAATAAATTAATAAAACCCAATGGTGGTTCACTACCTGTCTCAATGGTTTATGTTCCCAAATGAAAGGCACACACCGCCTTTATATTTTGATATGCTTTATACAGCTGAATAGCTGGGCCACTGCCTAACCTCCACACAGCTAATCTACCTCCTGCCAATAATCCCAAATCACTACTTACTAAACTCTATATTTTATCTTGGCTGCCCTGACCCAGTCCAATTAAAAAGGCTCTTTTCTCTCAGATATAAATTGAACACAATTATAACAATTATGTACATTATGGTAAGTTATACATTTGTAATGTCCAGTCCATCATATTTGTCCATTTAGATGAAGTATTTTCTCATCTAGCCTAACTTAAAGAGTTTACAACTCTGTATTTGAATTATGTTTGATTTTAACTTGTGATAACATCTGAAAACCATCTTTTTAAATGTAGAATATCTTCTTTAATGTTAAATAATTTAAGTTAAATTATGAGACTATAACTAGTTTTCAACCCCAATAGAGATCTGAAAAGGAATTAAGTATTATCTGAACATGTGGGAAGCATAAAGACATTGCTTCCAAAACTCATATCATTTGTAGAGAGAGTTGACTGCTTGGACAGTTCCCAGTATTTCTCATAATGTTGGAGCATCTGTCTTCAGCCTTTTGGCCCAGAAATATCTGGCAGACCTTAAGTTATCTTAAGCAAGATTTGTGAAGAACTAGCTTACCTTGTCTTGGCAGAGCTTAGTAATTGACTACCCTGCATCCATGTGTCCTTTTTGGACAATAATTGTCTGTAGAATGAAATTAGGATTTTTTTCACCCAGTGGCTAGCTTGCCACAATGGAAGCAGCTGCAACTGGAGGTAATGATGTTCAGTGTCTTCTTTGAAGCGAGATGAGGGTGTTGTCGGTAGCAGGCACGTCTTCTAGTCAAAAGACCTATTAATAATGAAATGGTTTTAAATGTCATATTTTGTGGATCTTCGATGTTTTTGAAGACTATCTATTTAAATATAGTGTATCTGAACTGTTAAACCTTGACTATCTTTAGCTACTTACTATTTGAATAATATTGAAAACATTTTATTGTAATTAAATCAGAGTCTAATATTACTGTGAGTTTGTTACCTGACCTTTAACTTGTATTATTTAATCGTCCTGAACTGTTTGTAATAGCAGCCATTAGAAGGACTGGGTCTAAGCCTTGTATTCTTAAATGAGTTGCATAGGCACAATGCCTATCTAAGAGTAAGAATATTAATTTTAAATTTCATATCAATATACAAAGATTTATACCAATGAAAACCTTAAACCTGTATCAATATATAAATTCTATACTATTGTAAGAAAATAAAACTTCAATTCTGCATCAAAATGTAAAGATTTCTACCAGTTTTGTAAGATTATGGCTATAAAATGCTTTGTTTAAAAGTAAATTTAGTAATCCACCCCCATATATCTAATTTCTTATAATATTACTCTATCCTCCTTTTTTTCTTTCAACCGTCTTCATTTTACCTAAGGAAGAAAGGATAGAGAAGAGGAAAAGACAGATAGAATTACCTGAGTCTAAACTCTCTGTTTAGTTTCTTCCCTATCCAAAAGTATGACCATTTCCAAATTATTCCTTAAGATGATAACATATCTATAATTTATAAGATAACCGTAATCAGACACCCAAACCCAAGGAATTGGGATGATGACTCTCCATAGCTTCTTTCTGCTGAATTGGGGCAATGAATATTTTTTAAAGGGTGGGGAGGAGTAGAAAATTAGAAAAATTGGTTAGCCTTAAGAAAGCTACCTTTGGGCACTACCAAGAACAGCAGCAACAGTGGAGTGAAGTCAACCAGAGCCCACAGTGCTACAGAGAGCAGAGTTGGAGAGGTGACACTAGCCCTTTGGAGGAGCCCAGAAGATCATGTGTGGATCCAAGACACTGGAACAAGAAACTGTAAAGTTGAAGTTGCCTTGAATACTCTAAGATGTTAGAGATGCCAGAGCTGTGGTATACCTGCTAAGGAAATCTGTCAATAGGGAGTTGAAAAACCCCGAGAGAAAGAGCTGTGTTGCAGTCAACAAAGATGAAAGGAGTTGGACATCATACCTGTAGGTGCAGAGTTTGGAGATTTCCCAGCTGGTTTTTGGTCTTGCTTTGGTCCAGTATTCCCTCGCTATGACATTTTGGAATGGTAATGTATATCTTGAGGTGTTGGAAATATATGATCTGCGTTTTTATTTTGATTTTATAGGGAATTACAGTCAAGAGAGTGCATGAATCTCATAAGAGACTTTGAACTTTTAAACATTGCTGAGACTGTGATAGACTTAGGGGACTTTTGAAGTTGGATTAAATGTATTTTGCATCAAGTTAAGGCTACAAGCTTATAGAGTCCAGGAATGGAATGTGGTGGTTTGAGAAGGTTTGGCCCTCATAGATTCATGTGTTTGAATGCTTGGTCACAGGAAGTGGCACTATTAGGAGGTGTGACCTTGTTGGAGAAGTGTGTTACTGTGGGGGGGGTAGGCTTTAAGGTCTCCTTTGCTTAGGTTCTTCCCCAGGTGGAATGAGAGCCTCCGCCTGGCTGCCTTCAGATCAAGATGTAGAACTCTTGGCTCCTCAAGTCTATCTGCATGATGTCATGCTTCCTATCATGATGATAATGGACTGAACCTCTGAAACTGTAAGCCAGCCCCAACTAAATGTTTGCCTTTATAAGAGTTGCCTTGGTAATGGTGTCTCTTCACAGCAATAAAACCCAAACTAAGACAGTGATGTTTCTGTCAGATTGTCACATTAGCATATTGATATTTCTGAGAAATCTGGTAATAAAAAGATAATTTAACTCTGTGAAACCAATGTTCTCCCAGTGTTCACCAATTTGCTATGATCCTCTCTATCCTTATTCACAAATGTTCATTTGAGGTAGTCTAGAGTCATTGGAGAGGAGAAGCCTCAACTGAGGAACTTCCTAGCTTAAACTGGCCTGTGGACATCTCTAGCAAATTTGTCTTGATTACTAATTGATGCAGGAAGGGCCAGAACACTGAGGGTAGCACTATCCCCAGGTAAATAGTCTAGGGCTATCTAAGAAAGTTAGCTGTTAGGAATCAGGCACCTCCATGGCCAGCCCGAGGGTCCTGGGAACAGCAGGACACAGCATTACTAGGTACTGAGAGTCTACATCCCATATCCTCCAGTGCATGTGCAACATCCTCTGATAAAAAGCACATTCCTCCTCCCCACCCTCTTTCTCCTCTACCTCCAACAGAGGCAACCGCTGTATCCCACCCATCTCTGAATAAACCTCCCACATGAAACCTGTTGCATGGTGTGACTTTATGGATCCTATCACCTGGACCCAATACTAGCTACACGTGGTCCTACAGATGGGAGCCAGAGTGTGAGCCAGCAAGCAGCTTTTATAGGATTTGCTTGGTGTTCCTGCTTAAATGTTCCTTCCTAAGCTTGCCCAATGATGGATTATGACCTGAAAATATAACTCCCATGTTGCATTTGGTTAGAATGTTTTATCACAGCAACAGAAAAGTAACTAAAATATTTTCCCTCCAATTTTTAATTCTATGTAACATCTATTAAGAACTCAGGGACCTGCTGATGTCCTGTGACACAGTTTGGAATGTTAGTCTTAACTCTCTTGACTCCACTGTTGGCCTTTTACTCAAGGCTGCTAACACTTGTATCCAAACTGAAGCTGTGAGTCAAACAATATTAACTTAAATTGCGTGGAACATTTAAGTTACGAAATACCATTACATGGGTTTTCTCTGTCTAGCTTCATGACAGGGCTCTTGAGGAATGGAGAATTCAACTGGTTGTTATGACAACACAGAGGAGAGAGATTTGAATCCTACTCTTCTGCTTCCTAGTGGAAAGCCTGCATTGAGCATGCTCTCAGAAGAGGATATGCATAATTCTATGTGCTTGAGTGGATAAGAGTACGTGACTTAGAGGGAAAGAAAGAAGGAAAGACTTGGGATGTGACGAAGAAGCTGTCTGTTCTTTTTACAGTTGAATCTAAGTCCAGAGAGCTCTGCTTTCTTTAGACTGAAATGGGAAGCTAGGACACTCTTGAAGATCAGAGTTCAGGTAACAGAAACTAATTTCAGTATCTGCAGTTGATCCTGGGGAAAAAAATAGCTTATTTTGCTTACTAACTTGGATTCCATAATGATTCCATCTTTATCCTGACACAAATCAGCAAAAACAACAACCAAAAACCCCAAAATGAAAACAATTTACTTTTGTCATTGGGATGAAGAAAGCCAGAGTGTTCTATGCCTGGCCTGCTAATTGCATCACAGGCAGAAACAAGACAAGGATTTCCAAATAGTGAAGATCAGAAGCTTTAAATAGAAGTGGCCTTGCATACAAATTAAACATCTTACCAAAATGAAAGGCTTGGTTTTTAACATGGGGAGTGGAGAGAGAGAGAGAGAAGAGAGAAGAGAGAAGAGAGACAGACTATGAGAGATAGACAGAGAGAAAGCATCATTGATTTAGACCATAAGACCTTGATAACTCAAGAAACATTATTTTAGCCCAAGTAGAGATTTTTTTCATATTATGAATAAAGAAACAACCATAAAAAGGAAAGGATTTATGAATGATATTGAGGAAAGACTTAGATCATAGTGTAACCAGAAGTGATATTTATTTCCTGCATCAAGTAAGAAGATCTTAGAATTTTTTCATAAAGATACATTTTTTTTTTTAATAGCAGTATTTCATAGGAGACATTTTCAGGCATAGTTCTATCCCATATTTCTCCAAAGGACCTTAGTGCTTCCTGCATCTTCAAAAATACGACAAATACAGGAAGCACAAATCTAGGGGCTGTGCATGATATGGGTGGTGATACATAAGAGCATAATGAGTCAGATGATAGATAACAGGTCAACGAAGCATGAGATTGAATTTGTTGAAGTGTTGTTTGAAATCAGAGCTCCTGGCATTAGAGACACTCTAGTGTACTTTAGGGTGGTCTCCTGTTATCATCCATTACAAGAAGGGAATGTGGACAATAGCTCATTGACATGAACATGGTCAAATATTCCAAACAGAAGACTAGTAGGGGGCTGGATTCCCCAGAGCTTCACTTATATTCCATTCTCTTAAAAATTGTTTAGCAGAGGGTAAAATAGTTCAATTTTAATAATAAATCACAACAGAAACTTAAGACTGCCTCCTCAGGCCTCTTTTGTTTTTCCATTTCTAATCAAGCATCCTCAAAATTCTTAGCAGTATGTTTAATTTCTAGGAATAGTACCTATATAAAAAGTATTCCAGAAAGAAGTTGAAGGATCAAAAGATTTATTATATTTACTCTCAAAGTGTTTTTCCTTATAAATGTATAATATACAATGAATTAGCACAAATAATGTATTCATAATTTGTATACATATACATGGTTCAAATTAAAATAATTCCATGAATACCAATGTGTGCCTGTCCTAACAGAAGAAATAAGCTTTAACTAGTAGTATTGATCTTTCCTCTATTAAATCCTTCTTCCTCTTTACCAGAGGAAAAAATATTGGTTGTGCTTTAATCATTTTCTTCCTTTCCTGGACATTATTATATATATGACTACTTAGGTAATATTTTAGCTTTACATGTGTTAATTTTTATTTAAAAAGTCATTGTGTCATCTTTGGCAACTTAGTCTCTCATTCAGTGGTGAGTGTTGAGATTAGGTCTTCCCATCATGGTCCTGATATAAGAGTGAATGATTTGGCATTTAACATTAAGTGGGAGGTTTACTCCATTAGCTTGACTCCAGGCTTTCTATTTAGCAGGCATCTACCATTAAAGAGTGTTCACTTGTTCATTTGCTGAAGATTCTTTTAAAAATTGCAAGTGAACATTGAATTGGCAAATATTGGCAAATATTTTCCCTTCATCTTTTAGAGCTAATCTCAACACTTTTCTAATTCTAAATGCTGAATGCTGTTTTGATAGGTACGACAACGTATCACTTAGTATCACTGTAGGGAATATAGTTGAGTGACAGACCCTACTGCTACTCTACTGGATCCAAGTGTTAGGTTCACAGTAAGGTCAACATTTTCATAGGCTATTCCTAGTCAATGACTAAGCAGGGTGAGATTACACTTGCAGGGCTATTTCCACAGTAAAGGACAAGTCAAGAACTCAATGCTGACATGCTTAGTATGCCATTTTTTATTGTCAGGTATGAATTGAAGCTTGCTCATAAATGGAACCATTAGGCTTTCACTGGAAATCTCAGTTTCCTAAAAATTTGATGTTATCAATAAAGAAATATTTTCATTGAAGTGAAGCTGACATGGGGAAGGTGTCATCTTCCATTTTACAGCTTATGAAACAGTTAAAGAATACAATATTTGGCTTATTTCAAAAAGTTTTGGTGGGGTTTTAAAGTCTCCAAAAGGGAGATAACACAAAGTGAATGGGCTTTTTAAACATCTATCTGTCTGTCATCTATCTATCTATCTATCTATCT
The DNA here is from genome assembly GCF_004785775.1 of Grammomys surdaster. Lineage (NCBI taxonomy): Eukaryota > Metazoa > Chordata > Mammalia > Rodentia > Muridae > Grammomys > Grammomys surdaster. Next base: position 14,479,815 of record NW_021604613.1, read on the forward strand.
ATCTATCTATCTATCTATCTATCT
>NW_021604613.1:14479848-14537434 GCF_004785775.1 Grammomys surdaster
TCTATCTATCTATCTATCTATCTATCTATCTATCTATCTATCTATCTTATTGTAACTAATGAGTGTCGTAAATGTATATGCATGGAAATGCGTGCCTTCATGCTTTTCTGGAGATCAGAGAATAAGCAGTTCTCAACTTCTACTATGTAGCTTCTAGGAGTTGATCTCAGGTCATCAGACTTTGGCAGTAAGCCACTTAACCCACTGGCTCATCAGCTGGGCTTTTCTTGAAAGGAAATACAGACTCTTGTAAATGACTGCAGTGAGAAAGAAATGAATGGAAACAGCGGAGCCAGTTGGGAAGGAGTGGCTGATGAGCTGGAGAGTTTATACAGCCACATCTCATGATGGAAGACAAAAATCTGCTCCATTATTACAAGATCAGATTTCAACACTCCTCCTTTTCCTCTTCCTCCTCCTTCTCTTCTTCTTCCTCCTCCTCTTCCTCCTCTTCCTCTTCCTCTTCTTCCTCCTTCTCCTCCTCCTCCTTCTTCCTCCCTTTCCCCTTCCCCTCCTCCCCCTTCCTCCTAGTCCTTCTCCTTCCTTTCTCCTCTCTCCACCTTACCCCCCCCTCTGTCTGTCTGTCTTTTTGTCTTCCTTTCCTGAGTGGAGTGGGTTCAGCTAATGAGAGGCATCAGCAGGATTTTAGAAGATGCTAATGGAGAGAGTGAGTTCGAGGTACTTATTCCTCTGTCTCCCCATCTCTCTGATACCTGACTCTCTGACTATGTTGACAGTTTCTGGATTCTAGTAGTAGTTCTGCTACATTCAGGCCCTCTGAATAGTCCCTTTCATGACTCTTATTCATATTGAAATACTGCATTATCAGTTTTTATTTACTGTAAACATTGTCCACAGCTTTGTTATTGGTCTCTTCCTTCAGTTATGTAGTGCCATCTGTGTCAGCTGATATCCTTCCCGATTCAGGATCCTTTCACTATTTTACTCTCTTCAGGTACTTTTACCATCTCTGTGTGTTTCCGTAATTCTGCTCACACTGCACTAGTAGTCCTATTAAAATCCATTCATGCTTCTCTTCGGGAGTAAGGAATGGATTCTGGGTCCTCCCAGGACCCTGACATCCTAAGTTAGGATGTGGTGGGATATGCCCTGCTCAGCTACAGAATGGTTAAAAGAGCTGAAATAAGATGCTTCACTGTATGAAAACAACACAAAAGAAAGCTAGAGATGAAGAAGTGGTTCACATTGAAGTTCCAAAAGACAATTTAAAGAAAACTTATATCCATAAAAAATAGGCTCCTAGCTCAATTCCAGAGGGACTGTTAAATGATGTATTATGATTGCTTAGTTCTGGAGAAGTGATCTTCACAAAGATGCCAGAAGAGACTTCATTCAGAGAAAGCAGTAAAATTTTTTAACATTGTTTAAAGAGATAGATACTTGTTGGACCATGACCTCTATGAAATGTGAGAATACTTAGACAGAAATATCATGGTGTTCTAGTAGAGAATGAATGCCAGCTGAAATTTATGTATGTTTTTCGAGTGAAGATTTCCATTCTTATATGGGAGGGGGTGTTACAAATTGATGGTGAGTGTCAGTTTGGAATCAAGTCTCTTGGGCATTCTCAATGGCTTTGGTTTTAGTCATGTTTAAAAACATCTCCAAGACACTGGGATGCATGGGATGCATATTTAACATCTACAAATTTGATAAATTGTTGAAGAAAAGATAATGTTCTGAGTTATAAAATCATGATTTCAAATTACCTCAGTCACTTGGAATTTTTGACTTAAAAAGGAGCCATGAAGTGCAGTAGATAAAGGCGTAATGGTTGGAAGGGAGGGAACAAAGTGACATTATTCATAGATAACAGGATTACATATGGAGAAAGCCCAGAAGAATCTGCAAACTATATTGCTATGTGAAGTTGTCAGGCTCTCTAGACAACTGGCATATGTGCAAAATTAGTCATATTTACATACCAGCAACAAATAGAGAATCAATAAGAGGTTCTTTGTAACAACATAAAAACCGTTACATATCTAGGAATAAATGTAATCAAATGCATGTATGCCTTTGTTCTAAACAGTATAAAGCATTATTGGGAGAATTAAACCACACCTAAGCAAGTAGAAGACGGGACCAGGATAATGGTTTGAAAGATTTGGAATTATAAAGATGTCAGTGATACAGAAATTTACATAGGGGTTCAACAGAATTCTTGTCAAGACACCTGGGATTATTTTGTGGAAAGTGTCAACATAATTCTATAATACTGTGGAAACACAAACAACCAGAAATTATAAAGGAGAGTCAAATTAACCAAAGGAACAGAAGCCACAGGTGCTTTTTACCTTCTTAATGATAAAGAAACCACTCAATTCAATATAGAAAGCCACTCAATCCAATGTAGAAAGAAAAGACTTCTCAATAAATGGAGGAGAGTCTATAGGATATCCAAACAGAAAAACGAAAACAAACAACAAAATAAAAACATCTCTTGGCTCTTGGCTCATGCTCCCAAATCTAACCCTAGATGAGTTAACAATATCAACCTGAAAAGTAAAACAGGAATTTGTGATTGAACCTAAGGGCTGCTCCACCAGACAGAATTCATATCTGCTACAATGTGATGGTCAGAAGCTCATAGCAGGCTGGATGTGGCACATGCCTTTGATCTCAGCACTTGGGAGGCAAAGGCAAGGGGAGCTCTGTGAACTAAAGGCCAGCTTGGTCTACACAGTGAGTTAGTTCCAGGACAGCCAGGGCTTCCAGAGAGAAGCTGATCCAAAACAAAAACAAATAAAGAAACCTCATGGCCTGGGAAATGATAGGCTCTCATGGGGAGCTTATCACCATTGTTTTGTTTAATGGACATGTGGTTGAACTGTCTTGTATGTATTTATGTTTATGTCCATGGGTTAGTGTTGCTCTCAACTGTGGCCAGAGAAGCTTCCCACTGTAGAAGTTAATGCAGAGACACACAACGGGTCAAAGCACTGAAAAGAAGTGACTGCTGCATGCTCAGCCCTAAGTTGGGCAACTGCATCATACCACACTGCAAAACTCAGGAAATATAGTGGAAGAATGGCCAGAGAGAGATTAAGAGCCAAAGATGGGAGGGCTGCTGTGAAGTGCTGACTTCTGGTCATGGCATGGCTGCTCCACTAATGAAGTCAGTGCCTAAGATTCCCCCAATAAAACAATATTCCAGCAGGCAGCACTACTTAGACTCAGAGAGTTATAAAGGAAACAGAGAAGACAAGGGGATGCAAGTGGGCTGTGTTGCCAAGTGCGTGGGGGAGAGTGGGAGAGAATGCCAGGGGTGTATATGATCAGTGTACATGCATACAAAACCGTCAAAGATTAAATAAAAGATTAAAACATAAAACAAAGACTTTAACATGGTGGGAGAATCTCATGATTTGGAGTAGACAAAGATTGGTTGGGACATGAAAAAAATTAGTTGAACTATGTTAAAACTAATAAATTCTTTTGTATCTTTAAGAGACTCAGGCAGCAGTCGGAGTCTGACGCATCACTAGGAATGAGAATGGCCTCACAGTAGCTATCACAATAATGTGAATGAGTCCCAGAGTTATAGCTAGGCAAAAAGAGCACATTCTGTGATTCTGTTGATATAAAATCACAGGAATTAGACTGTGCTGCTAGAAGACAGGCATGTCAGTTACTTTTCTCACAGCTTGGGCTAAAGCAACTTAAAGAAGGCAGGTTTAGTTTGGCTCACGGTATGATGGTACAGTTTATCATGGTAGGGAGAGCAGGAGAGCTGGGATGAGAGGAAGTGCTCAGGAAGCAGAGGGAGCCGAATTCCGGTCCTCAGCATACTGTCATCTTTAAGTCCCATTCTGGACCCTGTGGCATGGGATGGTGTCCCTAGAAATACTCTCATAGACGCATGCAGAGGTGTATTTTCACAGTGATTCTAAATCCTTTCAAGTTGAAAATCAAGATTAAGTAACACACCAGGGTAATTTTTATCCTTGGGCAAACTATGGCTAATTAGGGGGTGACGGTAATGAAGTTTTCGGGGCTCTGGGTCACATTCTTCTTTTGGTTGGTTGGTTATAAATGTGGATTTAGTGTGTGAAAAATCTGTTGAGTTATGAATTGGACTTTGCCGTTTCCTGCAGATATGTTAACTCATGGATTGTACAGAGAGCAGGTGGGGAGTCTATGTCACATGGCTGCTAAGCATAAGGCATCTTAGAAAGCACTTCTAAAAAAGGGTAGTCGGGGAGAAGAAAAGACAAAAGAAGAAAGCATTTGCAGTATTTTAGTCTATTTCCCACTATAATAGAACATCTGAAATGGACTACTTTAAAAAACAGGTTTATTTAGCTCTCAGTTTTTGAGGGTCAAATACCAAGATTGAGGGACCTTCTCTATTGACTTGTGGTGAAAGCCCCTATATCACACTATGGCAGAAGAACATGGAAAACAGAGATCCTATCGCGGGAAGCCAGAGTGTGACTTAGGGGTCAGGCTGCTCTTCTGTAACAACTCACAGGAACTACCTGAAATCCTACCAGAATTCTGTAATCTTTTCTGAAGTCAATGCCCCCCCTCCTACCCAACCCTCATGACCCAGTTACTAAAGCCCTACCCCCAGGAGTGCCTTCTAAGAAGCCTCGTAACACACGGACCTGTGGGGGACCCACGCAAATCGTATTCAAGCCACACTATCTAGTTTTGTTCCAGTAGTATCAGGACACATTTGGAAATGTGTGTTCAGTTCTAGACATCATGTTGTAAGAGCGACCACTGACAAATTGGCATATGCCCAGACAAGGCAACTGCAAAAGCCACATCAATGAGGTAATCGAAAGTCCGGAGTCTTCCTTATTTAGAATAACCAACGATGACTTCTCATTCAGCTCACGGTCTGGTAAGTGTGACAGGTAGAGTTCTAGGTGGCCCTTCATGGGTTGGAACGTCTTCCTTTATTTAGCTTCTAGCCTTGCCAGGCTCTTCTTGGAGCTTATCCACTAAATCTTCTACACTAACAGACCAGTGAAAGGGAGCAAAGAAGACATCATGGAGTACTATTGTGGGACACATAGTACCCTGCCTTTGTTGTCCAAAAGATCTCATGTAACCCTAACCCAGCGCTCCTGTGTAAAGCCTACAGCATTCCTGTATGCTCAAGTAGAGGGATGGGAAAGCAGCTGGGTGGTTCAGCCTCAAAAAATGACAGGTTGAAATGGGAAATAACAGAAGGAGCCAGACAGTCAAACAGCCTAAGTCATCGCTCACCTCTGACATTCGAAAGGGGGCGCACGATTACTTCCTTAAACATGTAAGCGCCACTCTGTGGAAGAAGGCTTCGACTTATTTTGGGTTGCTTTATGGCAGAGCTAAGAGAACAGCTGATATCATTTTGGGACAAATTTCAGTCTGCTTAGAGTAAGAAAGAGTTTGCTGTCGGTAGAGCTGTTCATCTTACAGAAAGTTAATTTGTGAACACCGGCGAAGTAGGAAGTGCTCATTATGTGCTAAATTCTCAAACCCTTTTAATCTAACTTTTTAATACTCATGCTTCGCCGCAGAGGAAACTAAGTCTTAGAGAGGTCATGCAACTTGCCCGATGACACGCAGATGTTAAAAGGCAGAGACGGTGTGAATCCTGAGTTTTCTGTCAGCGCACACAAAGTCCATCTGTCCTTAAACCGGCTGCCATGTTGTTTTCAGGGGCTTCTGTGTCAGGCAGTGCGGAAGAAGGTTCAGTGCGGATGTTGAACTGGACTGAGATACAAGCTGTTTCGTGGCAGGACCGTGTAAAGAAACTTCTGGGAATGTCAGGAGGCTCTACAAGGCAACTAGTGGAAAGCAATGGATGGAAACAGCTCAGTCCTAAAATCTGCCCTGCAAGTATGGCTGCTGTCATGTGAACATGGTCAAAACACATAATACACTTGAATGTGATGTCTTTATGAACTTTTCCCCAAAGCTTTTAGGGGAACAAAATGACCTATGGTGCTATTTCATGTGCATGAGGCTTGGCTTCTGCTAGAGCAAATCTTTGTTGAGTCACTGCCAGGGCCGCTGCAAGGTGTTGGTTGGGTGCTCAACGTCCCCTCCTGCAGGGCGTGGTGGTGTGAAGCCTCTCCCTGAGCTGACTGTAGTAAACCGATCACACTCAGTTGCAGAGAAGCAGGCTCTGAGAGAAGCCATAGTAATTTTGTCAGGTAACCATGGAGACACTGTGTTGCCCTTGAAATCATAGCCTACAAGACTGGATGCTGAAAACGCTGGAAGCCCGTCATAATTCCCCGCCTGGCTCACATTTGTAAAACTAGATGAACAAGCCAAATACCGTGGCGTCTGTCCGAGAATCTAGATTGAGAAGAGGCTCAACTAGACAGAATATAGTACTAGCGTCTGAAAGCAAGCATGTTTTTCTCCTGATTCAAGTGGCCATTCGGGAACTGCTTCATGCCAAGAATCAAACCCAGCTTGATTATAGCCTGCCTAAGGTGGTTCAGGGGTCACCAGACCACAGCAGCAACAATATGTTATTTAAATGTAAAACAAAACGGAGTTCATCTAAAAAGAGGAGAGTAAGTAAATATGCTTAGACCACAGACTTGAACAGATTGCCACATGCTGGCCAGAAAATGGCTTTCTGATTTGTGGTTGTTGGAGCCGTGAGAAACGGGGATGCAGTTTTCATTTTCTGACAGCACAAAGCAAATGAACCTACCAGCAGAGAGATTTCCTCCCGAAAGTAAATTAAACCGAAATGAATGACATGGGTTCTTATATAAAACATAAACATTTGTGGAGGAAACAGACTCTTAAACAGATAAAAAAAAAGACGCTGAAATGAGGCTCACATGACTCTTGGATCGGCCATCCATAAAGGCAGAAAGAATGATTTTAACAAGTAAAACAGTGAAGTTATTTGTGTGACAGACTCTGATGACAGGGTGCAAAATTCTTTTCCAAGGGCCCAAGTTAACGGTGGGACAGAACTGTGCAAAAGCTATGCCAAAATCCTCAGGCTTCGGAGATCTGCCTTGGCTATTTTCTAGAAAGGTGGGCTCCTAGGCTTCTCTGGATTCAATAGAACTTAAAAGGCTCCTAGATATATGCATTTAGTTATCTTCCCAATATTTGAGAGGGAGGCGGCTGCAGGTGTGATTGTGAGAAACATAGGTAGGTTGACATACGCGGACTCTGGGCAAGTGATGGACCAAGAGCTGTTCACCACATAGGATGCCAGCTGGCGGGATCCTGTGGACTACATGGGGCTGCAGCCCATCTGGAAGGGGACGTGTCGTGAGAATCAGAAGCTGTGGTAGATGTCCTGTATAGATCAACTCATTTGATACATACAACAGGAGCGACAGGAAGGGTTTGTCTTTTCAGCACTTTTCAATTAGATGCCTATTTAAAGGATCTGCCGCAGCAGTGGATCTCAGCATCCCTAATGCTGAGACTCTCTAGTACAGTTCCTCATGTTGTGCTGACCCTCAACAACAAAATTGTTTTCATTGCTACTTCATAACCATAATTTGACTACTGTTATGAATCATAATGTAAATATTTTTGGAGATAGACGCTTGCCAAAGGGGTCGCTACCCACAGATTGAGAAATACTGGCTTAGAGAAAAAATATCTCCCATTCCAGCAGCCAAATTACGTGAGCACCATGTTATGCTCAGAGTCTCAAGAATGTTAAGTGCATCCTTAAATCGTTTCTTTTTTCTTTTCTTTTTCTTTTCTTTTCTTTTTTTTTTTTGCTCAACAGTTATGAAACACAAAGTTTTAAGCCCATGTCCTCATGAAAAGGGCTCATGCTTTGAAGTTCTTTCTACATCTGAGAAATCTAAACACACCAACGGCCATCATAAACTAACCCTGCTGTCCTGGGGAGGGCACATGGGTGACAGGCAAGGAAGTGTGGGGCAAGATCAGAGACCTCCTTCTGTTTTTCTCATTGCCCTCACCACAAGGTGCATCCAGTTTTCTAAACAGAAATAAAGCAAACAAGCAGAAACCCACCTGGCTCATTGGGTCAAAGAGCAGTTGACTTTGGGGATAACCATTATACTTCCCTGTTGGGATAGATGGGAATGGGGAAAATCCATGACTGTACCTGAATCCAATTCAAGGACACATCCCAATAAGGATCATGAGCATGAGGCTCCTGAAGGTCCATGTACGAGACTTCCAAGTCATGGGTCTTGTTTATTTATGTTTAAAGCTTTTACTATGGTACAGGGTATGTATGTATTCTGGGATAATTTCATAGAAATTGGGACAATTTAATAGAAAGTAGTAAAAAGATCTATTCTTCTGGATTCAGACCAACAAAAGGCTGGAAAATAGCAAACAATATTCAGGACTTCCTTCCCACCAATTTGGAAAGTTAAAAATCTTATCAGACATTTGTTTTGTCTTCATAACAATGTCCAATTGTTATTGGACCATTTCCCCTCCTTCGTTATGCAGTTGATTAAACAGCTGCTTTAAGTCAACACTCTTATTTTGATTATTTGTTGTTTAACATTTGGCCAGGATAATACTATCAGTTCTAAGTGCTAAGAAGAAGTTCAAATCAGTTAAAATATTTTGGTTGTGTTTTACTCAGGAACCTTTCCTCTGCTTGTTTTTTAATCCCCTAAAAGCAAGCAGCCAAACCTTAGCTCATCCATTTTGGCAGAATAAAACAATTAATGGTTTAAAACACTTGCCACACATAAGACTTCAGAGACCTTGCTCCAATATCAGTGCAGGACATTGTTTATGTACTTTCTATAGGATGCATACGTAGCTTCATCCTGTGGAAGAATTTCCTTCATTTGTAATCCCCTGAGGCCTCTGGCAGATTTCCCTCTTCCTTTAGGTCTGTTTGTGTTTAAGAAATGATGCCAGGGAGAAAGATAACCATCTTTCCACTGCTTTGTGGCCACATGCGTTCTCCTGTGACTCTGGTTTGCTCTTCCTAAGTAATGCAGGGGTTTTAAGTGCATCTTTAGAAGTGCACAGTGAGTGGTCAGGAGTCTTAAAATGGCATCAAGAGAGGCTGAGTCACCAGTGAGGGAAGAGCAGCTGGAAGCTAGCTGTTGCATCATCTGGCTTTCCTCCATTGAACAAAGAGAATTATTTTGTAATGTATCTGCAGATGCTTGGATTCCAAGTGACTTAACACATTTGTCACGATGGAGTGTTTCAATCTGTCCTGAGATAGAGTGGAGAGAAAAACAGATAAATATTAAAGAAAAATTATCAATTTGGATCCACTCTGAGGATTATTTTTCCTGGGAGGTTTCCATTTTATATAACAACACAGGTTCAGCCTCTGTGTCATAAGGAAAGATCTGGTGCTACAAAACTGACCATGCTGTGATATTTTACATTTGTGTTGAATACTATGGTGTGAGTGTTGAAACTGATATTCTTAAGGATTATGAATTTTATTTTGTTTTTTTAGGAAAGCAAGCATCAACATGGATTTCTAAAATAGAAGCAACTATTGTCATTTATTTATGACTACTAGGTTAAAACTTCCTTCAAAACTCTGGCTTCATGCAGGGTAACTAGTACAGATGACAAACATATGGGTATTGTCATGTTTAATCTAAAAATAATGGCAAGTATACATTGCTGAGTATTTTATGACCATGGATGAGTTGCTCAAGAAATAACTCTCAGATTTAATAGTGGGAGAGTGGAGGGTCTCCATGAGCTTGCCAGAGCATGGATATATATCCTAGCCTTTCCATCCACTTAGTGGGAAAGTACCTTGAGGGATAGAGAAACATGCTGAGTGTCCAAGCATGCTGAGGAACTGAGAAAAGTAGAGAAGCATATCCAGACTGAAATCTTATTTTGATTCAGAATCTTGAGGGAATTTCTTTGTGTGTCTCTCATCTTTTGCTCTACAGACCAAAATAAGTGTAGGTACAAGGAAGGGCTGGTTCAGATGTTTGCTTTTACTTACAGTTTCTTGGAAGTCAAGACCAACATTATTCCTTCCATGGGATTATTAACATATCACCCCACCTGCCCCCACTTTCCTTTAGCTTCATTTCCTACTAGAGCAACTCCCTGAAAACACACATATTGCATTGGAGTTGGTGATTCAATGAATCAATCAGGATTCATTTATTAACTGCTCATAAAACATCTATGTTAGACAGTACAAAGGTCTCTTATGATCCTTTTCAGTATAGAGCCTGGACTTTACGCTCTCCAACAGAGTTCTGCTCTATCTGGTTTCCATGTGGAGAAAGAGAAATCCTACCTCGAATATCCATCCTTTAATCACAGCTCAAAATTCAGTTCTTTCCGAAAATCTTTAGGATTTTTTTTTCTTCCCAAAATACACCTTAGGGTTTCTATTGTTGTGATAAACCACTATAACCAAAGCAGCTTGGAAAAGAAAAAGTTTATTTCATCTTACAGCTTGTAGTCCATCATCCAAGGAAGTCAAGGCAGGAACTCAAGGTGGGAACCTGAGGTAGGAACCGATAGGCCATGAAGGAATGCCTCATACTGGCTTGCTTTTTATAGCTTACTCAGACTGCTTTCTTTTAGCACCCAGGACCATTGGCCCAGGGTGACACTGCCCATAATGAGCTGGGCCCTCTCACTTCAATAGTCAATCAAGAGAACACAATACAGGCTTATCCAAGGGCCAGTCTGGTGTGGGTATTTTCTCAGTTGAGGTTCTCTCTCTCTCCCCAAATCCCTGACTCTGGCTCGTATCAAGTTAACATAAAACTGGCCAGAACAATCTACCCTTTTGTCAACTTTATACACAAGCACATCACTATTAAACAATAACTTTCCATTCTTGCTGTCCCCAATGTCATGCTAATGTCTCCAGGAAGGAAAGAACTCAGAAACAGCTGCAATCAAACCAAAGCAAAACCAAAGTCCAACAGTGTCAGACTTCTGGGACTCACAGTCTTCTGGGTGTCAATGGGTTTGCCACAACATAGGCACTATGTCTGACTGGCTCTACTCCAAAGCTGCTGGTCTCATAGGCAGGTAGATGAGAGTTTGAAGTCAGTTTATCTTACAAAAAGATCAGGGGATATGGGAGAGAGTATGGGGGGAAAATGAGAACAAAATGTAATGACACATATCTATAAAGATACCATGATGTGCTGGCTAGTTTTATGCCAGTTTGACACAGGCTAGAGTCATTTGGGAAAGGAAATCACAGTTGAGAACCCATTGGTAAGCACATGTTGCATTTTCTTGATTGATTATTGATATGGGAGAGCCCAGCTTACTGTGGGTAGTGCTGTTTTGAACTAGTGATATTAGGTGGTATAAGAGAGCAGGCCTAGCAACCCATAAAAAGCAAGCCAGCAAGTAGCACTCTTTCATCTCTGTATCAGTTCCTGTCTCCAGGTTCCTGCCTTGAGTTCCTGCCCTGACTTCTGTGGATGGTGGACTACAAGCTGTAAGGTAAAACAAATCATTTCTTTCTCAAGTTGCTTTAGCTCATATCCTGCCTGATAATTGACTTTGGGCCAAAGTATGATGATAGCCAAAGCCAATCACTCTGAATTCTACCTGTTACTCTTTAAGAAGGGCTGATAATAAGTAGCTGTGTTGTGTAAGTACAATGTGTTTCATAAGGCTACTTCTTAATCAAAAAATTTTTTAATACTTGTATTAGTCCCAGTGCAAACGTTTATATAGGAAAAATTAATTTTGGAAGGAGAAAGCAGTGGCTAAGTTTCTGATGGCTTCATTTAGGCTGAGAAAAAGTTGTTAATGTTTCCAGTGCAACAAAGAAGTTTTGCACAAATATTGTGTCCTGAACAGTGGAAAAGTCTAGCTTATATCTTTGGAAAATGTAGATATTTTGTGTTGGTCATTGCCTTTGGTGCTATGAGGAGCCAGAGAAACCCTCGTAAAGTCTTTGTCTAAATACACAATCACCCCTATTCTTTAACCATGTGCTGTAAGAAAACACACCAGTCACTCAAGGGGAAGCTTCTAGGTGTCCTAATAAAACAATGTGGATTTGACTCTTAAGAGAACCAGATTTCTCTAGAAAGGAAAAGCACACCTCATTGATTCAGTCTTGATTAACATGAAGGTGAGATCAGAACATTACAACCGTGAAATAATAAGAAACTGTTGAGAGGCTGGTGATTTGGCTCAGCAGGGACACATTCTTGCTGCACAAGTTTAAAGGTCTGAGTTCAGTCCCTGAGACCCCCACAAGAAAGCTGTAAAAGTTAGTGTGATCCCAGCTCTTCTGCAGAGAGATGGGAGGAAGAGACAGGACAATTGCCTGTGACGTCGAGGGCCCACTACCATGAAGTATGCAGCAAGGCAGAAACAGAAAGACAGGTGCAACCTCAACAAGGAAGAAGGAGAGAATCCAGCCTAAATGTAGTCCTGAGAGAGAGGAGAAGAGACGGTTGAAGTGATCTTGCAACTCGGGTGTTGGTGTTGAAAGGGTGCATTTAGTGGACTGTTCAACAAGAACAAGAGAGGCTGGAGTAGGACTCCGCAGACACTGCATAGGTAGCTGATTTTAATCAACTACAACAAAATTGTGTTGTGCTAATATTAGCCCACATCTTCTTCCACAAGAGTTGGCTGTTATCTGGTAGAGACAGAACAGTTAGAATACAAGCAGTGAGAGATGCCTGTGTTACTAAACGGTAGCCAGCAGGATGTGGACAGAGGTCACTTGTAAACTTTGGGAAGTAACTTCAAAAGGAGAGAATACACATTGGTTCTTCCTGTCTCCCTTTCTCAGATGGCACAATAGTTGTTACTCATAGTCAGTTAAATAGAGAGATCGCCTATAATTTTTTTCAGTGTTCAAATCTGTTATATTTGTGTTATTTTCCTTTTTACTGATAAAAGCATTTTCTCCCCTCACATAATGTACCCCGTTATGGTTCCCCTTTCTCTACTCCTCCCGGTTCATTCCCACCTCACCTCCCGTCCAGATCCACCCTCTTTCTGTCTCTCATTAGAAAATGAATAGGCTTCTAAGATGTAATAATAAAATAAAATGAAATAAAATAAGGTAAGATAATATAAAACAAAAGCTAACTCACCAGAATAGGACAAAACAAACCATCAAATGAAATGGAGCCCAAGAAAAGGCACAAGAAACAGATGCAGAAACAGACCCACTGATTCACACACTCACGAATTCAATAAAAACACTAAAGTGGAAGCTATAATATAATATTCACAAAACACCTGCAGTGTAGAAAAATACAAGGAAAAATATAAATAAAGTAAAATAAAAAATAAGATTAAGAAAAAAGAAAGGCCCTGACATGGCATTGTGAGATGGGCGACTACTGCTGGGTGTGCAGCTGACCCATGGTAGTAGTTTGTTTCCTCAGTGAGACTCCCTTGAAGAAAACTAAATTTTCACTTGCAAGTGGTTATCAATTGGAAATAGCTCCTGGGTTAAGGATGGAGGCATGTGTGCACTTCTGTCAGCTCTAGGACTCATCTGGTACAGATCCATGCAGGCCCTGTGCATGCTGCCTCAGTCTCTGTGAGTTCATAAAATAAAATATAATAAGGTATGGTACAATAAAACAAAATCTGATCCTCTTGATTTAAAGGGCCTTATTTTCCTGGTGTTCTCCATCCCCTCTGCCTCGTACACACTCTTTCTTCCTCTTATTCCACAGAGAGCCCTGAGTTCTCATGGGAAAGATATGGTGGAGACATCCCATTTAGAGCCGAGTGTTTCTAGGTCTCTCACTCTCTACATAGAGTCTTGCTGTGAGTCTCTGTATTTGTTCCCATCTGCAACAGGAGGAAGCTTCTCTGACGATGGCTGAACAAGAGACTGATCTGTGAGTATAGCGGAATGTCATTAGGAATGATTTTAGTGCTACTTTTCTTTTTAGATAGTAGTATTTGATTTTATCCTAGGTCCCTGGGCTAGCTAGCAGAATATTGTTTTCTCTTCCTGTGGGGAAAATTTTTAAAGCCCCGGAGGGGCTTCCGCCTCCGTGGCGGGTCCCACGTTAGGGAGGAAGATCCTATGGTTCCAGTGGCCTGAGGGCCTTGGCGGCGGCAGGCCCCAATAACACGAGGAAGTCCTTGGTTCTAAAAAGGTTTATTGTCATGGCGGATAATAGATGGATCTAGGCGTACCCCCAAAACTCAGGACAGTCCCGAGTTATATAGGGAGGGAGAAAGGGGGAGGATTAGGGGAGGATCTGGGGGAGGAATGTTTAATTTGCTCTGCCCTCTGGCCTTCATTAGTATGTAAATCCCTAGGGCCTGAGGCCTATAGCCTGGCCTATGTGACTCTATGGAAATGTGACTGTTTTTCAGGATCCTAGATGATGGGAGGGACCGAACTCCTGCCGGTTCTCACGCAGAATTCCATGGAGAATCTGGGGGTTCTAAGTACCTGCTCAACCATGACCCAGGATACCCTTATGCAGTCCCACATCTTCCATTCTGTTAGTCAGTATCTTTCTTATTGGGTAGTTGAGACCATTGATGTTAAAAGATATCAGTGAACAGTGTTTGTTAATTTGTGTTACTTTGTTCTCATGGTGTATGTGTGTGTCCTCTGTTTTGATTTGTTTTTCTGAGATTATTTATTCCTTGTATTAACCTTGGTGCGTGGTTAGCTTCTTTAGGTTGATGTTTTCCTTCTAGCACCTTCTCTAGGGCTGGATTTACGAAATGACTGCTTAAATTTGGTTTTATTATACAATATCTTATTTTCTCCATCTATTGTGATGGAAAGTTTTGCTGGGTATAATAGTCTGGGTTGGCATCTGTGGTCCTTTAAAAGTCTGTAGAACATCTTTACAGGCCCTTCTGACTTTAAGAGTCTTCATTGAGATGTCAGGTGTTATTCTAGTAGGTCTGTCTTTATATGTAACTTGGTCTTTTCCCCTTGTAGCTTTTAATATCTTTCTTTGTTTTGTACATTTAGTATTCTGATTTTATTTGTTGAGGGGAATTTCTGGTCCAGTTTATTTGGTGTTCTCTATGTTTCTCTGGCTTCTCCTTCTTTAGGTTAGGGAAATTTTCTTCTATTATTTTGTTGAAAATATTTTTTTGTGCTTTTAACTTGTATTTATTATCAATTTTCTAATCTTATTGTTCTTAGATTTGGCCTTTTCATACTGTCTCAGATTTCCTGGATGTTTTGTGTCAGAAGGTTTTTAGATTTAACATTTTCTTTGACTGAAGTATCCATTTACTCTATTGTGCCATCAATACCTTAGATTCTCTCTTCCATTTCTTGTATTCTGTTGGTGAAGCCTCCTTCTGAGGTTCTGGTTCAAGTTCCTAAATTTTTCATTTACAGATTTCCCTCAGTTTAGGTTTTTTTTTTTTATTGATTCTGTTTCTACTTTCAGGACTGAACGGTTTTTTTCATTTCCTTTCACTTTTTGTTTGTGTTTGTATAGGCTTCTTTAAGGGATTTAAACCCTTTAAGGTTTTGTTTTTTTTTTTTTAAAAAAAAAAACAGGACCTCTTTTATATTCATTAAGGCTATTTTAAGGTCCTTTTTATTGTGTTTCAGCTATGCTGCATTTCTCAGATTCTACTGTAATAGAGTTGCTGGGTTCTAGCAGAGACATATTGTCTTGGCTGTTACTGATTGTGTTTTTATGGTGGTGTCTAGGCATCTGGGTTGGAGAAGATTTTAATTCTAGGTGCTGATATTTGGTCTTGTCTTGGTTGGATGGGTGTTTTGTTCTTTAGTTTCTGTTGTCTTCTCAGGTTCTTAGGAGGTTGTGGTGGCTGTGTGTTGCCTGGTAGGAAATTCTTTTGGGATACTGATAGGTGTTGTCACTGGGGTTCTAGATAAAATGTGTTTCTAGTTATTAGGAACTGACACTTAGGAATGGGGATAGGCTAGGGGTACTGAGGGGGTCCATAGGAGGGAGGAAAGCAGGGTATTCCATCCCAGAAATGGGGGCAAAGAGTGAGGAGAGGCCACAACAGGTTGTCTGCTACAGAGGAGATGGGATGAAACTTGGGGATTGGATATAGAGCACAGGAGAGAATGAAGAGCTGTGTAGGAGGAGCTAAGGTGGAAGGAGTAAGGAGGGAGGAGGAGAAGGAAGAGGAGGAGCTAGGAGAGAGAATGAGAGAGAGGGGAACATGGAGGCATATGTTCATGTGTCTGTAGCAGTCAAAGGTAGTTGGTATATCTAGATTGGGTATTGGGTTACACTTCTGATTGTATGGGCATCTTGTTACTGATCGTTACCAAATACATAAGCCTTTGGATAATTTAAGCATTAGAGTCTCATTTTCCTACTGGGCCTGCGTGGATGGCAGGATGGTCTGGGCAATGCCTAGCCTTGCAGAGACAGCATGGAATATTGGCAGAGTCATCTCCCATGCTGATGTCTCTTGGGTGTCAGGGCTGGTGTTTCTGGCTGGCCGTTTCTAGCTGCTGCACGCCTGTGGCCTCCGACCAAGAAACATGGCAGCTGAGCTAGGCAGAGCCGCAGCAGCTTAGATAGTCAGTTTGACCAGTGGCCGATTTTAAATATTTACCTCAACAGAGCTCAAGTTTGCCTATCTGCTTTCTGGACTACTTGCTTCTCAGGCAGGCTTGGCTGGTGGATTCCCAGGGAATGTCTGCTAGTGTTGGGGCAGAGACAATGGGATGAGCTGGGGAAAGGAAAGTTGGAGGAGAAAGTTTTTGTGGTCCATTGGAGGTGGAGGCAGAGAGGAAGGAGAGGCCACAGCAGGTGGTCTGTTAGGGAGCTGGAGATGAATGGTGGATTAGCTTTGAAAGACAGGAAAGACGTAAAGATCTGCAGTTATCCTACCTGCTTTTCTGGCTGAAATGTGAGTAAGGTATTTTAATAGTCTAGTTGATAGCTAGTCTTTGAAACAGCAATTAGAAATAGGATCGATGATCTATTGAACACATTCCTAGATTTTGACAAGAAAGCTGAGTATTTAAGCAAAAGGGAATGTTTACTTTCTGTTCTCTCTGGTGGAAACAGCATGTGTTTAGCTCATCCAAAAGTGAGACTATACATTCATAATGGTTCAAAGCATAGTTGAAATCAGACCAGTATTCTATTTCCAGAGCAACAACTCTACTGCGTGGCCTCAGTTCCAGGTTGTCAGTGTCAGCTAATTGTTAATAAATTGAAAACAACAATAATCCTTAATGACAGAATTGTAAGGTTCATATGAAATAATTTGCATTAAGCACCTGCCCAAGATCAGAGTAAATGACAAGCGTTATAAAAAATAGGTCACAGTGTAGCTCTAGAGCCAAAGAATAAAAATGAACAAAGATAAATAAGGACAGATATTCCAAGGGTTGACAATCTTGGTTACCAGTGGGGCTACAATGTTCCTGCAAGTGCTCTGGAGTGCTTCTTCCTTGAGGGGTAAGTCTAAAAGTCAGATTAGTATATGTGTGAGCAAACAGTGTGACTCAATATGGCCAGTGTTCAAAGATCATGCCCACTTTCCCAGAAACAAAACTGAAACTTAAGATGTCTGTCATGAGTCAGAAACCTTCAAAGCTTTTTCATGATGTCAACAAAGGCAAAGGTTGGTTATTTTGCTCATCAATTTTTTTATTGACCCAAAGCCATACAGATTAAAGGTAGCAAAAACTTTTAAGTAGAAAATTAGATGTTCAATGCCTCTGATAGGCATGTAATTAGTTATTTTAATCAAACATATTGTGTATATACTTATCAAATTAACTATCTTCAGAAACACTAGCTATTTTGCTTTGTACTGAGGTGGTAATGGAGGATAAAATACTTCTTGATAAAGAAATAATCTCTCAGTTCTCCATGCTTTCGGTGCTGGAATATCTGAAGCACTATGGTTTTCTTATCACTAGTGGATGGGGGGAGAAAATAGAAGTGACTTAGAAGTAAATTAAATTTTTGTAGACCAAATAAAAATATTGCCCATACAATATGATATGATTCAATATGATATGATATGATAACTCCTAATAACCTCTACTGGGTTACTTTACTGACTTTTAGCCTGGTGTGTGTGTGTGTGTGTGTGTGTGTGTGTGCTCGTGTGTGCTCCAATGGACACACCTACAACCCAAGTCTCACATCTGGATGGGATAGGAAGTTTTTAAGACCCAGACTATGTGTAAGTCTGATGTGAGACTGTGTCTCCTAGAAATGACAGGGAAGCTACACCCAGGATTCCTCTACAAAACGGCTGCCTAAGTGAGACTTAAATAAGTACACCAATATGGAAGGGAAAAATCCTACAGGGTCCCGCTACTAGACAAAGAAATACAAGCAACTAATAACTGCTGAGTGGGGGGAAATGGAGAGGGAAAGAGAGAGGGAAAGAAGAGATGGATAGATAGATAGATAGATAGATAGATAGATAGAGAAAATTAGCCTCTCCCAGAAATGAATCCCCTAGCTGCATATCTAATACTGAGTGGTCAGCTTTGAAGCCATATACACACAAGCCTCGCTAAACAGACTCAGCTGGTTGTATTATACATTTATGCATATATCTGGAACAATAATCATCAAAGAAAAAGAGGCTATCAATTAGAGGGGGAGTGAGAGGAGACATAGGAAGGGCTGAAGAGAAGGGACATAGGAGGGATTGGAGCAAGGAAATGGAATTGGGGGAATGATGTAAATATATTTTAATCGAAATACAAGTGTTTATTGAAAGTATGCTATACAAACTAGTTCTCTGAAAAAAAGCTGATAAAATAGACAAACCTTTTGTGAGTTTGATAAGAAGAGAGGAGTTTGGGGAAAGGTATATAATATTTAGAATGGAAAAGAAAACATAACCACAGAAATGGAAGAGAGTAGAAGAATTGTAGCATAGTACCACATATAAGCTAATACTAACAAATTTGAAAACAATTTTCAGCAAACTTTGATTTCTCAAATTAGCCCTAAATTACTTGAAAATTTTGGTTAGACTAATTACTGAGTTAGGGGAAGAATCACTATACTTGGCTAAAGCTATAATCCCAATATCAATGGACCCTAGTCTCCAGGGTAGGAGCCTGAAGGTTTCTATGCTTATCAAGAGTCCTAGTTGCTTCTCATCTGTGAAGTTATAGGGATGCTGCTGCAGTTGTCAAGAATGGTGCTCACACTTCAGAAAAGGGTTTAGGACCTGGTAGATACTTTATAGCTAAACTCTTGTTTAGCCCTTACTTTCTCTCTATATAACTATCTTAGACTACAGAAAAGGAGAATCATTGCTATGATGTCAGCACAATATTAACAGTGAACTTGATAGAGTATAAAGCAAAACCAAATCCTTGAAGGCAAAACTTAGCACTGATTATGCATCGAATTATTTAAGATATCACTTAGAACTCAGCAGTGGACACAGCAACATACAATCTCATAAACTTTATTCCATGTTTGCAAGGTTAATTTAAATATGAGAGTCTATCAACACTAATAATTAATCAAAAGATATAAAAGAATGTTAATAAATGTTAAAAGGAATTTGACAACATTGAGCCCTCAAAAATTATAAGCACAAAATCTACATAGTAAGATTATTTAAATGTGATAAAGCCTGCTTTCTGAAAGTGAATAGCAAGGAAAACTACAAGTTGCTGTCTGTTGAGATTTCCACTTAAAATAAGAAAATACACAGCACACTGGTACCTAAACTTGTTTAGTACTACCTGAGTATGAGCAAATTGAACAACACAAGAAAATTAGTTATCAATAGCACAAGAAAAAGACACTTTCTACATAGCTCAGCACGTACTTAAAAGTGGTTGAGAAGAAACAAAAAAAATCTATAGAACATCTATCTAGAAATAACAACAGCAGCACAGAAACTCAGATAATAACTACAAAAGTTCTTGATCCAAACAAAATGAGGTCTGAAAATAAATTAATCTTTTGTACAAAGCCAAGTTCCCTCAAATAATATGCAAATATGGAGCAACTCCACAAAGCTTTGAACTAGGTGAAACACTTCCACACAGAAGACAGGATTCTTTGAAACTAGTTCAGAAGTAAATGAAAAGCAGTAACTATTATGACTGAGCAGCATACTAAGTACTTGGCATACATTATCTTACTGTCCATGTGAAGTGTGTGTGTGTGTGTATGTGTGTGTGTGTGAGAGAGAGAGAGAGAGAGAGAGAGAGAGAGTTCTTGTGGATCCTGCATGCTACTGTGCATGTGGAAGTTAGAGGACAACCTTGGGTGTTGGTCCTTGTCTTTAGCCTTGTTTGAGACAAGGTCTTTAGATTCTCCTGTCTCTACCATCCATCTAGCCAAAGGAGCTCTGGGACCGGCTCTTGTGTTACTGTATGCAGCTTTGTGCATGTTCTGGAGTTCTGAACTTGAGTCTTTGTGTGCATGTGGCAAGCACTTTACACACAGAGCCATCTCCCCAGGCCCCTTTGTGTGTTTTGCTTGTTGTCATAAGCGTGGGGAAACTGGTGATCTGGCTCTTTGGAAGGCAGATCTTGGAATTGGAAGAGATTGTAACGAAATGGACTATCTTTTCAAAGTAGCATGTGTAAGTGAATGTAAAGTAAACAAACTCTTAGAGAGGAAATAAATGGATGGCTCCCAACCAAACTCCTTAAAGTTAGGATTATATTTACTAGTCAGAGGCCATGGGGGTGGGCGAATAGCTTCTAACTCTCAAGTCTGCACATCTTTACATCTTGAAGAAACAACTTTATGTTTTGAAAATATTTTGCACTGGATGTTATCAAAATGTACTTAACTAAGTGTTAGGCACACAGTTCATTTCTAACATAATCATGCAGCAAGTGTCTTGGGGAGAGAGCTGTCATAAAATTATGTTGTTTTTTTTTTAAAGGTTACCTTTAATTCTATCTACTTGGGAGACTGAGGCAGAAGGATGGAGAAGCTGAGGCCATCTGGAGTAAGCCAGTGAGACCTCACATTTCAAAGCAGGGGTAGGAGGAGATTACAGGGGACTTAAATCCTTTTCAAGGCCAAAAGATAAGAGCAACAGAATCATAGCTGTAGTAATGCCCCCAACAGACCAATGTGTCGAGGAAACACAGCAAGGAAATACTGTGCCTCTGGGCATTCACTAAGGCCATTTCTCAAAAGAAATATCATGTGTATCTATGAAGAGTTATTTCTATAATTTTTGGTTTCATCAAACATTCTAGGGTCATATTATTTTCATAATGAGGAAACATGGAAACAATAAGTTTGAAACTCAAGCTTATTTCAAGTTCAAAGAACTTATAAATAATAGAAGATAGGAACAGACAGACATAATAGCTATAGCTGGGTCAAAGATCTCTACATTAAGAAGCATAATTTGCAGACAAGAAAATTATGAGTGTTCTAAAACTATGAGTAGTTTAGACCCACGCTCAGGAAAATACTGGTTTGGTATGTAGTAATAATGAGAGGGTAAACTCACTTAATTATTGTTATGGTGAAAGTAAAATCACTAATTATTAGGTCAAGTCTAGAACCTACCCTTCATTTAATTCGTTAATTTCATTATGAATTCACTAATGTTCACAATTATTATCTCACTCATGAAGACATTCATATATTCATTAGGCCAGACAAAGCATCATTTCTGTAGGGCTGATTTTTATTTGGTAAAATGAGGACAGCAGTGAGCATTACTTACCTTACATACAAGATATGTCTGAGGTAACATACAATGGGAGTGAAGTTCTAGGCACCAGGAAAATAATTAAAAACTAGAGCCTGCTTGTGACATAGTACCCAGCTCAGAGGTGACCCCTCTCAGCAAATGATGAGAATGAATTGGCACTGTAGCCTACTCACTGTCAATGATAAATCATAGCTCAGAGGGCGGTGTTTTTATCTGAGAAAGATCTTCCACTTGTCAATATTTTTTAATTTAATCTTTTTTGAGAGCCTTAGTTGGTCTCTGAGTCAAGGTGGCCCATTGTACATTCATTAGCTCTGTCATGAGATAGACCAGACTTTTGTGTAGCAGTAGCCGTAAAGGTTTGTTTGTTTGTTGTTGTCATTTGCTAGTTGACAAGCCAACCCTTACCTATATGTAAGATAACCCCTGGAGTGGATCCTGACCTCTTGATAGAAACCGTTAGGTGAGAGCTTTTCCGTGAGCACCTGGTGATGGTGACTATGACTCCCAGTGGCTAACGAATCTTATGGCTGCTTGGAATAGCAATGAGATTCTCCAAACAGAAGGATGCTGCAAATGAGATTTTCTATAAAAAGTACATTTGGGAATTTTTGGTCTGCACATGTGTTTCATGTAAATCTAAATTCAATTAAGCCAAACACCACAGACTTCTGGCATCTGATAAAGGAGGGAGGCTCAGACTCATGTTCCCATCAGGTGGCAATTCATTAGCAAGAGAATCTCAGCTTGAAAGAGTTGTAGAAAGGGCTCTGTGGGCAAATGCATGCAAAGTAGCCAGCTTGGTTGGTACTCTGTAATGGTGACTCATGCTGTCCTTGGCATCCTAATTGTCCTCTAACCCTCCTTGTGGGTGCTCAAGGACTTGACGAAGGAAGAAGTTGATTCCAGATTGAACTTGGTGCAAAGGAATCTAATTTTCCAGTTTAAAAAAAGAATCTGTTTAAGGAGCATAGAAACAGTGCCATACAGAGGTGACCTGTTTTATTCCTACCCAGGTTCATCTGTTGACAGCTATTTTTTCTGTCATAGAAGTCACAGTGTCTTACCTCATTCTCTTTCTATGCTGGGATGCACAGATGTGACAGTTGTTCCTACTGAGTGTATCCAGCATTGATTGAGATTCAACCAATATGGTAATGCAAAGCTCCACACTACGTCACCAGGCCCGCACTTGGATCCAGTTCACCAGGATTGATAACCACCTCAGTTTTGAGTCTTTGAAGGAGAGCCTGGGGCAAGCATGTAGTTTGTGTGGGAGGTGGCCCTACAAAGCCATGAGATTATTTGGGAGACTGAGGCAGGAAAGGGGGAAAAGCTGACTTAAGAGTGTACTTTGGGGGTTTCCACATCAAGCAGCAGATGCTAGATGTTTCCAGGACCTCTGCAGAGCTCACAGAACGCTTTTAAGTACATCTTTCTGGAGGACAGACATCCTCTTTCACTGTTTGGGACAGCCTGGGTACTTAGCAGCTCTGAAGTCTCAGGCTTCTACGTGCCCCATGGGGAGGTAGAATTCAAAGAGGCCATGAGGTAAATAAAAACAAAACAAATGAGGAGAAACTTCTAGAAATAAATATCTGTAAAGGATTCTCCTCAAATATGAAGGATTGTTGCCCAGAAGACAATCAAATTTAGGAGGCCATTCTGTCTTCTTGCTGTTTGCCTAATAGTACTACAGAGATTCTTAGACATTTACATACACACACACACACACACACACACACACACACACACACACACACACACACACGCCCCCCGAAAACCTGGGAGATTCATTGATTCGAGGTGCTTAAAGAAACTTCTTCCCAAATGTTAACTACATTTAAGTGAGATTCAAGCTTCATGGCTTGGGTCTTTCTTCTTGTTTAGCTTCTTTAGGTTTGTGGAGTGTAGCATGGTACCTGTATTTTATGGCTAATATCCACTTATAAGTGAGTACATACCATGCATGTCCTTTGGAGACTGGGTTACCACAAGTAATGTAGGCACAGGGGATGGAGCAGAGACTGAGGGAATGGCCAACCAATAACTGGCCCAACTTGAGACCCTTCCCATGGGCAAGCACCAATTGTTAACACTACTAAGGATACTCTGTTATGCTTGCAGACAGGACCATGTTGTCTTCTGAAAGGCTCCACCCAGAAGCTGGCTCAGACAGATACAGATACCTACAGCCAAACAGTGAATGGAGCTTGGGGACTCTTATGGAAGAATACAAGGAAGGATTGCAGGCCCTGAAGGGGATAGGAACTCTGTAGGAGGAGCTAAGGTGGAAGGAGTAAGGAGAGGAAGAAGAGGAGAAAGGAAGAGAGGAGAAAGAAGAGGAGGAGCTAGGAGAGAGGAAGGAGATGGAGGCAGATGTTCACATGTCTGTAGCAGTCAAAGGTAGTTGGTATATCTAGATTGGGTATTGGGTTACACTTCTGATTGTATGGGCATCTTGTTACTGATCATTACCAAATACATAAGCCTTTGGATAATTTAAGCATTAGAGTCTCATTTTCCTACTGGGCCTGCGTGGATGGCGGGATGGTCTGGGCAATGCCCAGCCTTGTGGAGACAACATGGAATATTGACAGAGCCATCTCCCATGCTGACATCTCTTGGGTGGCAGGGCTGGTGTTTCTGGCTGGCCGTTTCTAGCTGCGGGGCTCACGTGGCCTCCGACCAAGAAACATGGCAGCTGAGCTAGGCAGAGCCGCAGCTTAGATAGTCGGCCTGATCAGTGGCAGTTTTTGTTTGTTTGTTTAATAATTACTGCAACAGAACTCTGCAAGAAGACCAACAGAGTCAACTAACCTGGACCCTTGAGGCTCTCAGAATCTGAACCACTGACCAAAGGCCAAACACAGCTGGACCTAGGTCTTCCCACTCATAAGGAGCAGATGTGCAGCTTGACCTTCATGTTGGTCCTGAACAACTGGAACAGGGGCTATCTCAAAAGCTGTTGCCTGTATATAGGATATGTTCTACTAGTTGGGTTGCCTTGTCTGGCCTCACTGGGAGAGGAAGCACCTAGCCTTTTAGAGACTTGAAGTGCCAGGGCAGGGGGATAGCTAGGAGGAGCCCCCACTACTCAGAGGAGAAGAGGGAAGATGGTGGGGGGATTGTGTAAGGGGTGACCAGAAAGGGGGCAGTGAGTGGGGTATGAAGCAAACAACAAAAAAAATTAAATGAAAAAAAAAAGATTCCTAGCAGTGGGGGACGTGGAGCTTGAATGGAACTGTCCATCTCCTGTAACCAGGGAAGATTTCTAATGGAAGGATTAGGACACCAACCCAGCCACTTGTCCTGCTTATAAGATGTACAGGGATAAAGATGGAACAAAAATTGAGGACATGGCCAACCAACAGCTGGATCCAGCTTGAGACCCATGACATGAGAGGGAGCCCACCCCTGACGCTGTAAATGATACTCTGCTGTACTTGCAGACAAGAACCTCATATAACTGTCATCAGAGAGGCTTCACTCAGCAACTGATGGAAACAGATGCAGAGACCCACAGTCAAACACTAGACTGAGCTTGGGGAATCCTGAGAAAGAAGGAAAGGAAGGATTGTAGGAGCCAGAAGTGTCAAAGACATCACAAGAAAACCAACAGAATCAACTAACCTGGTTCTATAGGGGCTCACAGAATTCGAATCACCAACCAGAGACCATGCGTGGGACTGACCAAGGCCCTCTGCACTCATGTTACAGCTGTGTAGCTTGGTCT
Source organism: Grammomys surdaster (assembly GCF_004785775.1). Lineage (NCBI taxonomy): Eukaryota > Metazoa > Chordata > Mammalia > Rodentia > Muridae > Grammomys > Grammomys surdaster. The sequence continues at coordinate 14,505,137 of NW_021604613.1, forward strand.
TCACGTGGCACTCCTAGCAGGAGCAGGAGCTGTCTCTGACTCTGTTCCCTGCCTTTGGGACCCTTCCCTCTAACGGGCTGCCTCTTCTAGCCTCAGTAGGAGAAGACGTGCCTAGCCCTACTGCAACTTGACATGCTGCAATTGGAGTGGTGTGCAGGGGCCTTTAGTCCTAAAGAAATGTTTCAATCGAGTGCAGGGAGTCAAAATGAGCTATGGGTCGGGTCCTGCTTTTGGAATCTTGGAGATTTTAGCTTTGTCCTGTTACATTAATTACATAAGGCTATTCAAATTGCCCTGCAGAGAGCATTCCTTACCACCCTACCACCAAAATGTTGCGGATTCTTGAATGAAAAACAGACAGACAGACAGACACACATACACACACACACACACACACACACACACACACACACACACCACAGCCTTCTATTTTAATATGCCTTAAACAGTGTAATGGTAGGGCCACTCTCAAATTTCCACTAGTAGCTAATGCTTCCACTCTGATATTCCTGAATTATTACTAAAATTATTCAATCTTTGCTACTCAGACTCAATCTCTGTCTTCCACAGTTCTTACATGGCTGGTACTCTGTTTTCCACGGCTCTCAAAACCCTGCATGGCGATTCTAAAGCCTTTCTCTGGTCCCCTTGCCTGGAAAATCTAAAGTCCTGCCTCTGTCTCCCTGTCCAGCCATTGGCAACTTTATCAGTTAGAATCAGCTGGGGCAGAGACCTTTAGCAACTCACATACGGGATTCTCATGCAATTTGAGAACCCATAATGCAAGCTTTAAACGAAATTCACAAATTGTCCTCCAACCCAAGAAAGTCTAAAGAAAATGCCAATGAATGAATGAGATGCAGTTTATAGTTTACCTGGAACCCCTCATCATCATTTTAAAAAAATAAAACCCTAATTTTTACATTAAAATTCTGAACTCTAACTATCAAAAATCCTTGGAAAGTGTTTTGTTTCTTTGTAACACATCTGAAAACCGACAGCAATCTGTCCTGTGTGCTCAGGGCATGGTTGAGCCTGTGCTTTCGGGATCATCTTCTTTGATAAATTCTGAGCCTTAGCAAACCTAATACTTGGTCTAGAAGCTATTAAAATACTAACCCTGGCTCTCTCTCTGCTTCTCTAAAGTTTCTTGACACCTTTAAAGTATGATTTGGTGTGGACTCAGACGCCTTCATTGCCAAACAAAATCCAGGCAATTGCCCTGTGGGCTGTGTCCCAGGTGGAGAAACACACACTTTAGAAAACTCAGCAGTTCACTAGTTTTTGATGAGACCGTTGACCTCAAGTCATGGCAAATGACTTGAGGTCATATGAGATACCGAGGGGAAATTTCGGTGCAGACCTCATCATCTGCATGATTGTGTTCTTCTTCTTATTATTATTTTTGATATTGGGTTAAACAGCTCAGATGCTCCAAGGGAAACAGGGAACTATGACTCAACCATACTTTGCACTCTCCTGCTTGTGGCTCTGGCGACCTGAATGTGCTGCTCTGGCTCATAAAAAGCGTCTTGTTCAGAGAGCAGAATGTGGGTGGTACCCACAGCCACTGCAGGAGCCAGTGGGCAAGGATGGAATTGAGACTACTTTGAAATCTCAGGAAGTGGGAACCTAAAAACTGATGAACTATTTGTTTCTTCTTCAGCCAGTGCTATACAATAGTCAGCACTCAAATAGTTTTAAACACATGGATCACTGACTGAAGAGTTGAATCTTCTGAGGGCATCTGCCATCGTGAAACTTCTCTGTTGAAATTGCAGTTCACACAAGGATCCAAGGATGAGGAGGGGCACGGACACTGAAAACTCAGCTCAGAGCAGGAGGTAGGAGCCAGAACCTGAAGAGCCTCAGGCGTTCTTTTAAAAGGAATCTGGGGACCATCTTGTCACAGACAAGACATATTGCAAGATTTCCAACCCAGGCACATCGAGGACAGAATTGCTGTTTTAAAGGAACACTTGGGTTTGCAGCAATGAGAATCGAGAAGAATATGCAGGATCAGAGTCCGGTTAGGGATGATGGTTGAGCGTAATCATAGCTAATAGTGCCATTCTGGCTTGAGGACTACTATTTTAAAGAATTGTCTCTGAGCAGGGCCTCAGGAGACTCTGTCGACAGCATTGTTTGCCTGCTGCCTGCTTACTTACTGGAAGATATGCCTATGATCAGATTTGAGTCTCAAATTTCAGAAAGACAAATTTGGGTGATGGTTATGAATTTTACAAGAAAAGCTGGCAAGGGGAAGAAAGAAAAAACAGGTGAGGGAGAGGAATAAAGAATAGAGAATATGTTGCTGAAATAGAAGAATCAAGAGATCATTGCACAAGCCTTTAACCCCAGTACCTGGGAGGCAGAAGCAGGCGGACCTCATTTGAGTTAGAGCCAGCCTGGTCTACAAAGTGAGCTGGAGGATAGCCAGGACTAAACAGAGAAACCCTGTCTTGAATCTTCCACCCACTCCCCAAAAGGAGCATTTGCAAACTTGTTTTTGTAAGAACTTGTTTTGTAAGAACTGCTGTAAGAATAGTGCCAGAATTTTCAAGCTGTGTAACTTCTTCAGTGATTATATTTATCTTGAAATGCATTGTAAAGAGCTTAGATATTAAATAAACAAACCATCTCCTAGTGATGTCATGTATATATATCATGCCAAAGAGGTAAAGAGTTATTGGACTTCATGAAGCAAGCCGGTCAGCAATCTTGTTTGACCTTGTGTCTGGAACAGGAGCCAATTCTAACTTTACATCCCAGAGAACTTGAGATTTTCTGTGAAAAATGTGGACACCCTGGGGGTGGTGGTGGAGATCAGGGCTGGAAGCCAGTTTACCCAGTCCCTGTCTGGAGCACATGGGCAGATGTGAAAGTGGGAGCGATATTCACACCACACATTGGTTTCCTTGTGAACATGCTAATGCAAATTTGCAACCATGGCAACAAAACAGCACTATTAAAACACAAAGTCTCTATGTCATTGCACTTAACACTCTCTCCCCCCCCCATGTGCCCCCAAACCCAAACAAAACAAATGCAAACCCTCTGATTTCTTGTTAAGAAGTAAGGTTAGCATTTATTCTTGTTTATCCATTTCATTAGGAATATCTCATTATCCGGACAGTGGTGGCGCACGCCTTTGATCTCAGCCCTAGGGAGGCAGAGGTAGGCAGATTTCTGAGTTTGAGGCCAGCCTGGTCTTCAGACTGAGTACCAGGACAGCCAGGGCTATACAGAGAAACTCTGTCTCAAAAAAAAAAAGAAAGAAAGAAAGAAAAAGAAAAGAAAGAAAGAAAGAAAGGAATATCTTATTAAAAGATTCCAATTCTATAACCCTTTGTAGTCCAAAGGAAATCATTTTAGAAACATAATCTGGTTTTGAAAAAGATGACAATCCAAACAAGAAATGAAGAGATGGCTTTAGAGGTTTCTTATTTTGGCACTGAATGAAGTCAGAGAGAATGGGGACAGAGTGTTAGAGCTGTCAGGAAAAAAAAAAAGAGGGGTAAGAAGAAAGAATTCCTGTGAAGATGTCAGGACTCTGTAGTCCAGGGCTGGGACTGAGGAGCAGGAGGTGATCATAGAGGTACGAGGTCAGAGCCTGGTTTTTAGGATTTATTTTTACATTTTGTTATTTAATGGATTCTGTTCTATTCATTTCGATTTTTAAAAAAATCTATTAAGCTTAATATATTTTGCTATCTGATATTTTAGTTTACCCAGTTAGCCTGCCTTGTTAAGGAGAAAGATATACAAAGAAGGAAAAAAAATATAGAATACACTAGAAATTCTAATTACATTTTGAGTTCTGCTTGAGAGGTGAGGAAATGTTCTCTAGGCTTACAGACTCCAGCACCACCCCTGTAGCCAGGGACATGTGGAAGGGGACATTCCTAACCTCAGGGAGGCAGAACAACTTCATGGTCTCTTCCTCTGAGGGCTTTGAGGAGTTCTTGGTTGTAGATAATTTGGTTATATACCTTAGTAAAATTTTCTTATTTCTTCTATGCTTGAGTGAGTATTTGGGATCTGTGAGTTTATAACTTTCATCAAATGAAGAAAATATCTAAGCTATTTCTTAAAAGATTTCTTTGCCCCCCTGCCCCCATTTCCCCTCAAGATTTTCATTTCTCTGATGACATATGTATTGGACCACTTAAAGATCTTAGGTATTCTGTCTGTCTGTCTGTCTGTCTTTTCCCCCCAATCCTGGTTTCATTAGAAGTGGGTTATGTTGCTGTGCTTTCAAGCTCACTCACTAATTCTATTTTATTTAGGTATAACCCACTGTTTACCATAAATTTCCAGCACTTAATCAAAGGAAGTTCCGGTTGGGTCATTTTAAATATATTTTCATTAGCATGTTTACTGTTCCCTTCACAGTCTTGAACATGTGGAATATAACAATAATAACGGTCCTTGTCTGCAATCCTAAAATCTTTTTTTTTTTTTTTTTTTTGGTTTTTTGAGACAGGGTTTCTCTGTGTAGCCCTGGCTGTCCTGGAATTCACTCTGTAGACCAGGTTGGCCTCGAACTCAGAAATCCGCCTGTCTCTGGCTCCCAAGTGCTGGGATTAAACGCGTGTGCCACTACTGCCCAGTAATTCTAACGTCTTTGCCATTTGGGGCTAATGTTTTGTTGTTGGTTTTTTTTTTTTTTCAACTTCTTTAATTACTTGGTAATCTTGGATTAGATAGCAGTTGGAAATTTTTCCTTGTTGTTGTCCATTGGTTATTTTTGTATTATCATAAATATTTTAGTATTGGTTCTAGTATGCAGAGTTCTGGAAACACTGTGGTGCTTCTGGGCTGCGTATTAAAGCTTTGTGAGTTAAATTTAGACCAGCAATTACTTTGGGGCTAGTTTTTCCCTCTCACACAGATTCTGTGCTCGGTGAGCTATGAGAACAGGAGGTTTTCCACACTGGCAGATGGGGACGTGAGCCACTTCCCACCTATGTGAGCAAGAAGCATTCCTTCCTCTAACCCTACATTAGCCTCAAGTGAGTTTCCTCCCTCTACATCCCACTCAGACACTGGCTGAAGACTTAACCAGACTCCTTCATTCTTTCACTTGTCTGTGCATCTGGGTCCTCTCCCGTAATCTGGCCTGAGAACTCTGTCTTGCTGTCCTGTAATTCCTATTCCTTCTCCTCAGCTCAAGGAGCCCTCCTCTCTGTGTCTTGGAAGAAACATTTCAGACAGAAGGCTGAGGCAAATGAAGGAGCTCAGATCACTTGATTCACTCCCGTGATGTCAAACAACCATCATGTATCTTTTTCCACCCAATTTTTTATTGATTCTTTGTGAGTTTCACCTCATGTACCCCAGTCCCACTCACCTCACCATTCCCTCATATCTGCAGTCTCCCCATTGCAACCTTTCCTACCCCCCAAAATAAAATAAAAACCAACCAACCAAACAAACCCCAAACAAAAACAAAACAAAGTATAGGAAACACCTCATTGTGGAAGCTGTAGTGTGTCACAGTGTGTCCCACAGTATACCCCTGTGTCCACACATCTTCACTTGGAAATATTCATTGCAGTAAGTCACTGGTCTGACTTGAGGCATCTGGCTTCTGCTGCACCATCAGTACTGGACCCTCACTGGGACTCATTGCAGTTATCCTACCTCTTATGTCTAGAAGATCCTGCAGCTTTAGATCAGCAGGACCAACCTTTTCACATGCTCCACTGTTCACAGATAATGTAGATTTTTGGATGGGCCAACTCAAAGTCCTGGATCTGTGCCTGGGTGGTAGCTGAGTTGGTCAGCCCTCCGGTTTTCCAGCACTGGGACCACTAGGGCAAGCTAACCATCATATATCTTACTCATGTATTTTTATGTTTTCCAAGGAGAATCAGCTAGGTCTTTGTCATGCCTTTGCCTGAAGTGAAATTCTGAAGTGTTACGGCTTTTGGATGTAGTTGATGAATAATGTTTTTGGCAAACAGTAAATTACATCTGGACAGACCAATTAAAGCTTTCTGAATATTTTAAAATGCCCTCATAAAATTTACATCATTTTCAAGTGTCAAAACATAATTCTCGTAATCTTACACTCACAGTTTTTACATAAATATGTGGGAAGCAAGTCAATGTTTTATTTCTCATTAATGAGGTAACTGGAAGGATGTTAAAGTTGGTTATGAAGGTGAGACAGAAGAAGGCAAATGACCTATTAAAAGTAGGGATAGAGGTAGAAAGAGAGAAGAGGGAAAAGCAGGGAGAGAGAATGAATACTAGGTTACATTTACTAATTAAAAAAAAAAACTGACTTTGGATTCCCTAGTGTTGGGGAATTTGAGAGCAGGGAGATGGGACTGGGAGGATGTTTGGAGCACACCCTTACAAAAATAGGAGGAGGGGGTATGGGATAAGGGGTTTTGGGTGAGAATGGGAGAGGAGATAACATTGAAAGGTAAATACATAAAAATCCCCCCCCCCAAAAAAAACAGATAAAGGGCCTGAAAAAAAAAAGAGAGAGAGTTTACTTATTTCAAATTATTTTCAAAAGTTTCTAGGAGATGCTAATTGGCTAAGATCTTATTTTAAGCTCTCCACAAAAGAATTTAAGTCTCTGTTTAATATTCTCAAGAGAGATGTAAATCCTAATTTCCCTCAACAATTAATTGACAAAAGAGAAGTAATCTCACAAAAAGTAGAAGAAGCTATTATTAATCGATATATTATATAGTCTGATTAGTTGTTGGTTGTGCTATAACAGTCCTTTGATAAAAGAGATTATTAATATAGATTTATATTTCTTTAAATAGTGTCTTTATGACTCTCTGAGTGTGGAAGGAGTGACTGTTTGCGCTTCTGCCCTGATTATACAAGAACTCTGAAAAATTGGCTTTAAAAACAAAAGAGGGGGAACGATACCCCCCAGAAAGACTCCCCCTAAAATACTCTCCATCATGCCTTGTTCACTTTTAACTCTCTAAAACTGAAAGCTCATAGCAAATCTGCCTCTGGCATCACCGAGACTAATAAAAACTATGCCACAGCTATGTGGAGGGACTCTCTTACCCTTAAAGGGGATGGCCCAGACCCAGTTCCCTTATGGAGCTGAGGACTGATATGCCTGTTTGATACCACAGAAGGCACAGCTAACCGGCTACCAAAAAGATTAATGAAATAAATAGATACCCCAACAAAGCCAGGCCCAACCATAAATAAGATGAATAACAATTTACATCCAGGGAAGAGAAATCTCCCTGAGAATTCCCTTCTTTTTCCTTTCCAGGTAAAAATGAATCATCCATGATGTCTACTGTTAGAAGTTCTAATCCAGATGCTGGCCTCTGAACTTATCCTACTTAGACCTTTGAAGGGCCATTGACAAGAACATCAAACAGCTAGAGATTGACATCACTAATCTGAAGAAATCCCTCATTTTGCTGTCTGAAGAGACCTCCTAAAATCGCAAAGATCCTTATTGGACTTGATTTACTTTATTACAAGAGCTGTGTACAGCTCTTGACTGCGTATGGCCCTTAAAGAAGAATGTTGCCTTTACATAGACAAGACAGGGATGGTTAAAGAGAGCATGAAAAAGGTCAGAGAAGGCCCTGAGAAAAGACAGAGAGAGAAAGAGAAAGATGAGAGCTGGTACAAGAATTGGTTTTCAGCCTCTCCATAGTTGTCAACCCTACTTCCTCCCATCTTGGGACCATTAATTGGGTTATTTTTGCTTATTTCTTCTGGTCCCTGGGCCTCAAATAGGCTGACTAACTTTGTGAAACAACAGATAGGTAATTTGGAAGCAAAACCTATTCAGATACATTATCATAAGTTAGCTATGGAGGACCACGAGACTCAAGATGAGGTTGTTACTGTATCCAGGGTGTTCCCAAAACCCATCTCCACCCAACCTAAAAGAGGGGACTTCTGCCCCTAGACCAAGCAGAGAGGGGCCACCCAGAAGCCTCTCTGACTGGCGATCTGAATTCTTGCTTAGGCTGCGAGGCTAAGCACTGCAAGGGAATATAAATAAAAGTTAAGAATATCTCTCTGGGTTCCCTGAGGGACAAGCCTGACTGCATAGGGGTTGATGTCTAAAGTATCCCCTCTCCAGGAAAAAGACGTTGGGATGGGTATGGACAACAACAGGGGGACCGGAGCCATTACAAGGTCCCCTTCAATTACTGGAGGTCAGGCCTCTATCCCACCTTCACAAGATTAGAATCACCACAGGCTTTCTATACGTAGCAAAGGGAGGAGATGTCAGGGACATCCCTGGTTACACACTGAAGGGCTAAAATCAGCCATAGGCCTAAAATTAGCAATAGGCCTGTCATACATGTATACTAACACCAAGTCTTGGGTCTCTGTGGAAAAACACTGAAACAAATGGCTATAAGCTATTGTAAATAGGCAGCTTTTGTGGAAATTTACCAGCCTGAGTAGTCATAGACCTTGTAGATAGGTAGCCTTGGCAGATAATACCAACTTAGATAAGGACAAGTGAATCATAGGCAAAGCCATAGCCACCTGTCCCCTGAACCTTCACCCAGCCGATACTCTGTTCTGAAAGATATCTGTACTCCTCCTGAATACCCACGCTCCAGTGTCATCCCCTTCCTCATGTCCTGCCTTTTTGTGTTTATAACCCCTGTGTGAATGAGTATAAATTACTATTTGAAAAAAATAAATTATTTAAAAAAAAAAGATTAAAAAAAAACTGACTAATGTTCCAGAGGGCAGTAAAGTTATATAGGCCCTGGGCACATCTTCAATGAACAAAGATAATTTTTATCTTTTCATGCAGAAGGTATTTGGACCATATCACATTCGTTTTCTGAAAGTTAACATCTAAACCTTTATGGATTTAAATATATCTGATTTTTAAAGTAATGTTAGTAAGAAAAATAGTAGTTATTTTCTCCGTGAGTCAGAAGCCTCTGTGTTTTGCTGAGGCAGTGAGTAGCTGCCACAACTCTTTTACATTATTGCCAGGATATGGAAAAGTTTTCTTAGCAGGGGACTCCTTGTGAGTCATTGAGATCTGCACTCATCTAGCTGGCTAATCTGCATCTGTATTTGCTCATTTAATGAAAAGGTTACTCTAAGAGTAGAAGTTTCTAACTGTGGCTATTTGTATGTTAGAATCACCTTGGGGTGCTTTTCAAAACTAGGAAAGCCAAGGCCACTTACCAAACCAACTAAATTAGACTCTTCAAGGGTGTAGCCTGGGCATCCTTAGCTCTTTAAAAAGGCCCATAGTTATTCTAATGTTCAGTCAGGGCTGAAAGCCACTGGTCTAGACAGGATTGCTCAGAGGCCTTTCAATAATAATGCCCTGTGAGTCTCCAGCTTGGAACACAAGCAAATCAGTCTTGCAATGAAGAAAGTAGACGTAAATTCAAGCTCTGCTGACTGCAAAGCATTCCCAGTGACTCGAAAATGATTCAGGGCTGCCAGCATTCATTCTGTGGTGTGGAAGCTGCGAGAAAGGCCAGGGGTGGGAGAGCTGAATGACTGGCCTTTGTGTTCCAATTATAGTCAGCTTGAGTTGTTAGAAAGAGATAGGAATGTCTGCTGTCAATTTCCTTTAGAGAAAGATAGATCAAAATTCATTTTGTGTCCCTGCCTCTAGCCTGCTGAGCTTGGCGCTGCCCCCAGAGTGAAAGGTCTTTCACGCGGTTATTATTGGAGATTGCATTTCTGATTCCAGACTGTACATTAATAAATTAAGGCCATGACTAGTAATATTCACCAAATGAAAATACTGCAGCAAGTACAAGCGTTTTAAATGGCCTCAGACAGTGAAGCTTTTTCAAACCCATTCCTTCATGCTTGTTATCGCTGAAAAGCATTTTTGTAGCCTTTATTAAAAATGGGGAAAGATCATTTTTGAAAGCATGGGCTTTTGAAGCTTCTCTTGTTAGAGGCATGTATATGAGGAACATGTAGAAAACTAGCTGAGCAAGGCAGGAATTAAGGAAAGTAAAGCTGATGATTGAAACATTTATTTTGCATGTCTTTTTAATATAAGAGGTTTTAAAGTTGATGTTGATTCTTTTCTCAAATGGCTTTAGGTATCTTTCTTAATTGTATGACTTTTTTTGCTATGTTACCATAGTGAGTAGTATTAATAGAATCCAAATATTAAACCCTTGACCTGATTCTTGATTATTATGTCATTTTCATTAGATATTGTATTTAAATTCATCCATTTCTTCCCTAATATTATTGATTGTTAGCATTCTGTCTTAACTCCACCCCCACAGTTACTGGCAGCAGCCAGGTATGCTCCACCCCACATTTACCTGGCAATAGCCAGGTAGTCTGCCCACTATAAAAGGGGCTGCTTGCCTCCTCCTCTCTCTCTCTTGCTCTCTCTCACTCTTGCTGTCTTGATTTCTCTGTCCCCTCACCTTTTCCCCCTTCCCTCACGGCACCAATGATGTGTTTATAAAGAAATAAAGAGATAGAGAGAATCTGGTCTGCGGGTGTGTGGTGAGGTGTGAGGCATCTCTTCCCCGTGAGGGACCAGCCCATGACCATACAGTATAGAATTCAGGGCATGGGGAGGGGAGTTAAGAGGGCAGTAGAGGCAGAGAGAGAGAAAGAGTTGAGAAGTAGAGGCCAACCATGAGCACGTGGAGAGAGAGGGAAAGGACGAGGGGACAGAGAGATCAAGAGAGACCAAGAGAAGAGAGAGGAAGGAGGGGGCAAGCAGCCCCTTTTATAGTGGGCCAGGCCTATCTGACTATTGCCAGGTAAATGTGGGGTGGAGCATACCTGGCTGCTGCCAGTAACTGTGGGGGTGGAGTTTAGACAGAATGCTAACATTGATGATGATAAGCTTCCCTCCACCCCATAATGAAGCATCTGTGTGAACTGGGCAGGGACAAATATTAACTCTACAGCCATTTGACTTAAGAGAAAATTGTCACGCTGAGATAGCAAGAAACAAAAGGCAAGCAAAAGGCAGCAGTAGTATGTAAATAGAGTTCCTGGTGTCTAGGGATTCTGCTTTCCTGTAGATCACATGTATTTCCATTGAGAAAATATCCCAACCATTAATGCCTTCAGATAGCCTCACAATATTTCACCTAACCTAAGAATAATGTCTTGAAGATAAAACTGTCTAGTTCACTTATGCTATCTATCAATGCTGTTTTGCAATCCTAAATCCAAGGTTCCCCTTTTACGTCTTTGCTCAGCGGCCTTTCTTATAACTATTACTAACCAATCATAGGGCTTAGGGGGAAGTGTGGAGCGAAGTATGAGGATGTGAGAATAGAGAAGATGGGGAGAGGCTGAGCCTCTTAGTAGAGCTCCAGCAATAAGTCGCCCCAGGGTGGGTGAGGCTAGAATGGACCCTTAGCTTGAATTCCAGGTGTGAAATCTACAAGACCATTGAGAATGTAGTCCTGGAACTCTGGAGAGGAAATGGGTTAAGTGTCCACAGATTGTAGTGATTGGCCTGTAGGCGGTACTAAAGGGGGAGTTTCGGGAATGGATGAAATCACACACGGGGAGAGCGGAGAGCAGTAAGAAAGGCATCACGGAAGGACAACATGCCCGTGGATAGAGAGATGGAGACAGGAAACAGTTTAGGACGAAGTCTAGAAGGGGAAAGACAAAAGCAAGGGAAGACGAATCCTTTTGCTGCTTTAACCTTGTCTTGCTCCAGGCTTCCCCGCCTCGGTGACTCACCACCTGCCAGCTGTGTCCTAAGCAAACTGCTGTCTCTGAGGACTTCCTACCGCCTCTCATCAGCAAGTCTTATCAGTTCCTAAGGATACCTGAATTTGTTCTCTTTCTTTTTCCATTGGAACTCTCTGACGGCCCTCTGACCTGTTAGTCTCTTCAGTGGTCCCCCTGCCTCAGATCCTGTCCCCCGACCCCTTATCTGGACCACTGCCCCTGGGAGGAGTGCTCATAAAGCATGAAGAGCTCTACCATTGCTATGCCTAACTCCTAATTTGCTTCTATGGCATAGCATGCCGTTCCTGCCAGACTCTCAAGCCTCATTCTGAACCATGTCCTCTCCTAGTCCCCAAACCCAGCTGGAGTTACCGTCTTGCTATTTTTTTATTATACCAAATAATTCCCATGACACTTGTCTTGGCTATTCCTCCATGGAAAGTGGTCTGCCCCAGACCTACACAAGACTGGCACTGTTTTTCAATGAGGCCTCACCTTGAGAGCTGCCTCCACAGAGGGGCTTTCCCTGGCCTCCCGGTCAAATTGGCAGACACTTAGTATATAAGTTGCTTGAGCCTTTGTTAATAAAGTAGCTCCCAGTGGATGGCTTTAAACAGTAGATGCTAAGTATCTCATGGTGGAGAGAAACCTGAGACCAAGGTTTGTTTCTTTCTGAGAGCAAGAGACTGTTACAGGCTACCTGCAGGCTTGCACTATGGCAGGTGTCTCCCTTTATCCTGTCAGTTAGCTTTCCTCTATGGGTACCTCTATCCAAATTCCCTCCTTTATAAAGCTATGTATGCCTCACTGGAGTAAGGCTCACTTTGGTGCATTCATTTTAACTTGATTTAAAGGAGGCTTTGGACATTAGCACCTCAACAAATGGGGGGAGGGGCACAGCTCAACCCACAAACATAGCCAAGTGCCATCATATTCCATGGCTGTATTGTCTTCACAGTGTTGTATCTGTCAAAATTATAATGCTTGCTTTTTATTATTCACCTCTGAAATTTCCATAGGGGAAAAAAAGCCTTGTCTGTGGAGCAGAATCTGCCAATGTCCCTGACACATATCCCGTTACCATAGATACCAACGGCACCCCACTGGAAGCATCTGTAGTTTCCCATTGGAGGTTTCCCCTAGCAGGCTTGCTGTTGCATGAGGCAGGTGGAGATGCTAGGAAAGGTCATGACAGATGGGACTTGGTAGAGTCTTGCCTCCTCACCCTGTTAGAGGCAGCTGAGGTGGTTTTCTGCCATCACCGAACTGTTGTCACAGGACTAAGCTAAGTTACCCATAGTGTTCATGAGTGTACCTAAGTTGGCTTTCTTTCCTCCTGTCCATTCTTGACTTCCATATTTGTCTCTAGAGTTCACTTCTCCAGCTAACTCCTTGCACTCTGTTCATGCCCTTGGGAAAACCCACCTAAGGTCACTGTTACTATTTATCTGTATCCTTACAGGTCCCTAACGCAAAATTAATGATAAATGCTCAGTATGTAATGATAGATGGACGAACAGAGGTCACAACTGACACTGTCAAGGGCTGCACAAAAGTATCTGATAGAAGATACTTTAAAAGATCAATGTGGTAGTTATGAGGTCTAGATAGAAGGGGTGAGAGTCTAGTTTTGGGGATCAGAGTTGACTAATAAGCAACCAGGATCAGGAGAATCAGCTTTATTAGGTGGCAGGGTAAAAGAATCCTTTGATTATTTTTTTAATGAGAAATGTTTGTATATATTTGATGCTGACTTAATGACAAAGGAAAGGATGAAGATAAAGGACACAGTTTTGTTTTTTTAAAGATTTATTTATTTTATGTATGTGAGTACACAGTTGCTATCTTCAGACACACCAGAATCAGAACCCATTACAGATGGTTGTGAGCCACCATGTGATTGCTGGGAATTGAACTCAGGGCCTCTGGAAGAACAGTCAGTGCTCTTAACTGCTGAGCCATCTCTCCAGCCCTATAGATCAATCTTAAATAGCAAATTAGTGGCTAGGTTAGAAATACAGATGGAGCCGGGCAGTGGTGGCACACGCCTTTAATCCCAGCACTTGGGAGGCAGAGGCAGGCGGATTTCTGAGTTCCAGGCCAGCCTGGTCTACAGAGTGAGTTCCAGGACAGCCAGGGCTACACAGAGAAACCCTGTCTCGAAAAACCAAAAAAAAAAAAAGAAAAGAAAAAGAAATACAGATGGAGAAGTTATCCAAGGGAAGAGAGAGACCATTTGTTTTCTATTATAAGAAAGGAAGACAGAATGTAAGACCCAGTAGATGGGAATATGACTATATATATATATACAGATAAAACACTTATTAACAGAATATTTAGAATAGATATTTATGCATTTGGAAATATATAATATGTATTTATTATTTATATATAAATTTAAATTAGACTTAAATACATACTTTAATCTTATTAAAGTTATATATGATTAATATAATTATATATGAATTTATATGTTAATTATATGTGTTATATATAATTAAAATAATATAAATTATTACATTTAAATACATAATTTTAATATAAATATGTAATATATACTATATATATTGGAAGTGCACAAAATAACTAACACTTATTGAACATGTGCAATACTTTTTAGGCTCTAGTCTATGAACTTTCACTCATTAATTCACTATTCAAACTGTCATGTGAAGTAGGTATTGGTTCTGTCTTTTTGTGTAGATGAGATTAAATCTATTGCTCAAAATGAGAATACAAATAAAAAAGTGGTGGAGCTAGGATGCGAACCCAGAACCTGAGGTGTCTGGATCCAGAGGGATTCATGTTACACACAAAGGGAAACCCAAAGAGGAGTTCTGAATCTACGAGGGTAATAAACATTTGTGATATTCATAGGTTTATGCAGATATAGACATCGTCAGGAGTTCGTGCTTGCAGCCGCTCTGTTCTTGAGATGTGGCTGGTGACTAGGAGGACAGAGATGGATAGGACACTGTCCTGGAGCTCAACAGTGACAACTTGGAGATGCTGCTCCATGGAGAGGGGGAAGAAGAGGGAAGGCGGAAGTGACTGGATGGGAATTTTGAGCTGCACTGAAAAGCTTGATGTTGCAAACACTGAATTTAGGGAGGGTCAGCTTGAGGCTAAGTGACTGTCTCTAGGCTGTTGGAGGTTTGCCATGGGAGAACAGAGGCTGCCAAGCTAATTCAGACAAGGAAGGGGTGTGTAGTTGGAACTACTTGTCTTTTCAGGTTCATCCTGAGAGCAGCATTCGATGCACAGTTTTAGAGTCTAACAGGTGGTGACCTCGGGAAATCACTGATGAGAGGGGGTGGGGTAGAGCGGATTCGGTGGTTAAGTGTCTGTTGCTCTTCCACAGGAGAATTTTAGGAGGAGAGATGCTGGTTATGGGGCATGATATGCCAGGGAATATAAATAAATATATAAACCACGTTCGGATAAATAGAAATATAAATGACATGCGGTACTACCTACCAAGATATTCAAAAGGATGCTCATTCAATAGAACTTCCCCGGTCTATCACTTCCCATAACCAGGGCCTTCTGCAAGAGGATCAAGTGAGTGAGAGCCATTTCTCCAGGCCTATTGTTTTCTTTATTGATGTTGGTTTTGGTTTTACCCTGAACAGAATATTCTTTTATGCATGGTATTGAGCACATTTCAGATCCATGTAGGATTCATGTCTAAGAACAGAATTGCTGGGCCAACAGGCATATGCATATAAAATATCTACAGTGTTGAAGTCCCTCAAAGCCACGGTGCTTCTATAGACACTATGCCTCCAGCATAATGACACTGAGGAATGAAAGTGGCAGAGGTGGAGGAAGGAGGGTGGAGTAGTAAAATAGTGAGATTCTACCAGAGAAGCTCCTAAACTGACGAAGTCTTGGGTGTGGACAAGCCAGGAAGTCATTGGCAGGGTGGAGTCGAGGTGAAGGTCAAGGAGGCAGAGGAAGTCAGCTGAGCTGTGGGGTGGAGGATTGATCATCCCAACAACAGTAAGGCATCTGTCTGTTTATCTCCTCACTGTGTTAATTTAACTCCGGCTTGGGTTAAGAAGCCCTGTGACTCCTCCTTAGATGTATCAGGGAGCAGGAGAGAATACTTCCACATCTCTCCCTTCTGGGAATAACAGACTCTTCACACTTGAGCTAGCTGATGAAGCTCATTGATCAACATGGTTGCCCCAGGGGACAGGAAATGGTGTCTCCATGGTTTAGTATTGCATCTGTGGCAGAGGCACAGGCAGGGAATTTTTACTCAGCTCTTTAGCTCCAAATAAATATCAATTAGGCTGATGGTGAACTCGTTCTAAGTCTTCTGTTTTCTAAGTCTTTCTGACATTGTACCCTACTTTGGTAGTGCACTCCTTTCTTAACAAAACCAGTAGCTACAATAAACGCGGGGACCGATGTGGTGAGCTGATTAGAAGCTGTGTTCAGCAGTAGGCATCTGGGATAAAAATCAGACAGGAGTGTTTTCTCTCAAAGACTCCAAATGTAGCCATAAGCATTCCACAAAAGCACAGCAGCTTCCCCAATTTCCTTAGTCCCTCAGCTTCTTTTCCTTCTGCCATCTGTTTTCCCGTACACCAGATAAATGTGTGTCTCCTATCCTCATTTTTCAAGGAACTCCCCCAGAATCCCTCCTCCTTTCCTAGAAATCAGTGAAGCGTATATCACTTTAGACAGCTTAAAGTCATGTAGCTACTGTTGCCTTCAGGGACTATGAAGAAAAAACATTTTCCTCCTGGACATAATGTTACCCCCAATAAATCAAGGTTTTGTTAGTAAAGAAAAAGAAGAAAATGGATATGGCTTAGGTAACTGAAAATCTCTAAGAAATGTCCTAGATACTTCCAGGTTTTTATAACTGTTTTTTTTTATTGTGATACAATATAACATAAATGCTATTTTGTGTGCAGTGTTCATTGGCATTAAATACATTTACAATGTAACTGTCACCATTACTGTTTGCAGAACCTCTGTCCCAAACAGTGTTGAGTCTCCTTCCTCTCAGACACTCCTCACTTCTAATTCTGCCTCTATGAATTTATCACCTTCTACCAGGACACCCTCGACATTTCCTGTCTCTGTTTTACCCTGTCTAGTGTTTTCCAGTTCTACTCCTGAAGAAGCACACATCAAAACTTGATTCCTAGCAGGAATTTGCATTCTGTCACTTGGACAAAAAAAAAAAAATCAAAAAGTCTTCATCGGTTGCTAGACACTTTGATTGTTTCCAGTTTGGGGCTATTGTGCATAGGGTGCTAGGAATATTGCTGTATAAATAAAGCTTCTGTTTTAATTTATTTGGAGGATGAGTGTATATGGACTGGAGTTACTGGGTCATGTGGTAATTTTATTTTTAACTCCTTGAGTAGCTGCCAAGTACACTTTCCATTTTATGTTTTATCTAGTGTTTACAGGCATGCTTTAATATAACACTGAAGCTCTGGCGTACACTGCTGGTTTTGGAGGGATCCCATGGCCCTCTCGGTTGGGAAAGCTGCTCCCCATACTGTCTAGTAAATTCCCTTTGAAGATGCTGCGGTTATTATCATGGACCTACTCCCATTTTTAAAACTGTGAAGCATGACGAGAGGCTAAGTCAGCGTCGTATCCCAGCCTTCCCTCGGTAGTGAGATCTGTGCTAATTAACTCCTAGCTCTTGGAACCATCCTCATGTGCTTGTGGGTAACCTTACCAGGTCTGTACTGGATTCTTTTGACCAGTCTGGACTTGTGAAGAGCCACAGGAGGAGGTTTCAGGCGGAGCTAAGAGCTCAGGCTTGCCTTCAAGCCAGCCTGTCACCATTTTGACTGGCAGACAAGATGAAGTTAGTTCTTTCTGTGTCGTACAGTTCAAGGTGAAAGTTAGCATAGTTGCTGAGGACGTAATATCTCAGGCCAGGTGGCTGGAGCACAAATCTTAGCGCTCCATGTGACTTTTGTCGAAATTACTTAACTTCTCTGTGCCTTGGTTTCCTCACGTATAAATTGGGATTAACACCAACAATTTACTTCATAAGTTTGTTAGGTCCATGCCAAGCTTGTCATAGTGCTCCTGCAATGACATCTGGTCTGTGAAGGTCCTGTATGTGGGACAGAGTTGGTAGTGTTGACAATCCGATGATGCAAGCTCTTGACACTGCAGCAGTTAATAATGTGTCATAGCTGTAACTCTGAAGATCAGAGCCAAAGGGCGGGTGTGTGACTCAGTGGCAGGGTGCTTACCTAGCATTTGTGAGGCCCTGGATTTGAACTCCAGCAGAAAACAGACACCAAACCCAAGCAAAACCAGTAGACTCAAACTAAATTTAGGACAGACGAAGGAGGCACGGATGGGATAGACACAGGTGGGTTGAAAAGTCCCTGGACTTTACCTTTGGCCCAGTGTCACAAGGCTAGAACATACTAAACCCATGTTGCCTTCTCCCTCACTTACAAATTGCAGACTTCTATCTAGTTCTTTCAAACATCTTGTACTGAGGCAAAGGTCAGGCTTGAAAAACTGTTATCACCAGGGCAAACATAACTATATAGATCATGGTTTGATGCTTACGGCTAAGTCTGAGCTGTAAAGCAGAGGGAGACAGTGGACAGCACGGAGAAGCTCAAGGGCAAGTACATACAGGGGTGGGGCGGTTCTTCTGAAGAACACTTATACCAGATACTGGCACTGGAGATAGAGTTGGGCGAACTGCAGCCTTGTCTGAGGACTTGGGCGCATTCTCATCAACGATAGAAAGGGCTTCTTAATAAAATACAAGGTCTCTTCTGTGACCATACAGCTGTTGAGAAACAGAAACTGCAGTACCAGTCTGGTGGCTGTAGCAAAGATGGATAGTCCTGAAAATCCCACCCTGACACAGCAAATTTAGACACGGCTGATTCAATGTGGGTGGGAACTAGACTTTGTGGAGCAGTCAGTGCCTGCCATCTATTGGCCAGTGTGCTTCATTGCAAGTGTAAGGATAGGCTGAGAGCCTAGTGTCGATTTTTATCAATTAGTTCTCTCTCTCTCTCTCTCTCTCTCTCTCTCTCTCTCTCTCTCTCTCTCTCTCTCTCAGTCTCTCTTCCTCTCTCTACCCCCTTGTACCTACTAAAGCTGTTTCTTACTGCTTTGTAGATGCAACAATTTTGTGAGTATCAGTAATCATACCTTTGGAATGAAATGGGAAGGGTGTACATTGCACAGTGATGTCGTTGCATGGGGAGACACAGATCTTGGATCTCAGTTGTTAATGTATTTTTAATAGCCAAGAAATTCTTCCCCCGACATTACATGACCCAGGGATCATTCAAAAGACAAGGGAAGCTTGCATTTTCCCACGGCTTACTGAAAAGGGGGGTAGAGGCTTGAGTGACCTCTGCTTTCTATTGTTCCGATGATATTCTTAGCATACGCAGAGGAAGGAAAGGCACCGAATGGAGGGGAATTCAGGGAGGCTTTGAGGGAGATGAAGTGGATTTTAAAAGAAATTGAGAGTCTTAAGGGATGGAGAAGACCATCCACCTTGTATGCTCCATGTCTGCAGTTCAAGGGGGGATTTATAGAAATATAAATGGGCAGAGAATAAACGAGAAAATGCCCAGCATCCTTAGCAACCAGGAAAATGCAAAGTAAAATGACACTAACACTGTGATCCATCTCTCTCCTGTCACCAGGAAACAACAAATGCCGATGTGAAGAGGGGGTGGCAGAAAGGAGTACTTCTCTACCGCTGATGAGACGGGAGGTTGGTACAGTGACTGAGAGAATCAGTGTGGGGGTTCCTGGAGAAGCACAGCCAAGGATACAATTACCATATGCTTTAGCTACACCACTCCAGGCTACATAATGAGGAGTCTAAGTCAGCATACCACGGGATACCTGCACATCCATGTTTATCTATACATTATTCTTAATGATCAAGAAGCCAACTAAGATGTTCATTAATAGATGATAAAGACCGTGACGTATATATGTGATAAATAATATGATATATATAAAGTTTTATTCAATCACAGTGAAGAATGTATTGCTTCATTTTCAGGAAGATGTATCAATTGTACATCATGCAAAGGGAAACAAGCCACTCAGAAGAGAAATGCCTCATCATTTCTCTAATATGGCTAATATATAATATACATGCATATATATGTATATACGATACATAAAAGCAGGGGAGAACTTATTTGTGACTGCAGAAAGGAAACTGGCAGGGTTGAAGGGAAGGGAAGGCAATGGAAGGGAGACTATGAGCAAAGTACAATGGCTTATCCATGAAAATATCATAAGGCAACCTATTATTTTGTACATAAAAATGAGTAAAAGAGAGTCTCATTCAGAGAGGCCACTCAGGGCTGGAGTTTTAGCTTTTCTATTAAAAGTTAAGGCCTATAACCAAATCTTCAAAGTGGCCACACATTTGGGATCATATCTGTGCTCTCCACATCCAGCAAGAGGTACGTGGAAAGCCACAGAGGTAGAGCAGTGGCGCAGCGGACACAGTCTGTCTGTCGTTAAGCTGTCTTTGGAGAGTGACTGAAAGCTTCTAATTATCAACCCATGCTAGGGATTATTTGGGGGTGTAGAATATTATGGATAACCAGCACAGTAATAGGGGTGAGCTGCTGGGCCCTGCTGTTATCCCTGGGCAGGTGAAAGCTAGCATTCTTTGTGAACTGTCTTTCCTCCAGCCCTGTAAGTGTCGAGCAGAATGGTGCCTCCAGAGAGGCCTCTGCCGGAGCACAAGACCATAAACCCAGGAAGTGGAGGAGGAGACTTTGTCCATTCACAGAGAAAATCTATTTCCCAGACTGGAGGAGAGGACTGGAAAAATTAATTAGGTCCATAGTTCTTGAGAATTGTTTTTAAAACTAAGAATGAGGGATGGAAAAGATATTCCAAGAAGCCAGTTGGGCTGCAGTTTGGGGCAAGTTGGAAAGACAGATTCAGGCAAGTTGGGTGTTAGGAGTGGAACAGAATCTACAAATGGGACTTGAAGAATGGCCTGGCCTGGGACTCAGGGTCTGTGCTGTTCCAGGATTCCTCGGCTCAGTGGCTGAGCTGTCAAGGGCCATGTGGCTTTGCAGTTAGTGTCAAAATGGTCCTGGAAAACTGTTCACAGAGTTTTGCAGAATAGTGCCTTCACATATCCTTGTGAGTGCCCTGTCAGCTTTTTTTAGAGGTTCATGAGAGCAATGCTTCTGGCCGTCAGCAGGAAGCACCTGGTTTTGCAAAGTTGGGACAGAAATAGGAGCTGGAATTTATATGCCACATGCTGGCCTGGTCATTTGTTTGCTGAGTGGTCACATGGATTCCAGAGTGACTAAGGAAAGAGGAGGAGGATAGATTTTCACAGCTGTACCATGACAATATGAGTTTCCTGGAGATTGAGGTCCAGGAGTAAGAAGGCTCCCGGATATCTCCTCGTGTATGAGGATACTCCCCTCAGCCAGAGCTGCTGAGGGGCGGGGCTAGAGGGACGACTCAGCCATGAAGAGTACTCAGCACACACATCAGGTGGTTCACAGCCACCTTAGCATCAGCTGTGGGGAAACTGAGGCCTGTTTAAAGCTTCTCTGAGCATCTGCACTCACACATGTGGACACACACACACACACACACATTTCACTTTTTACTATTAAAAGCAAAAGAACTGTTCTGCCTAGGGTTGGGGCTTTATATTGAGTGATAGAGGACTTGCCCAGCTAATGTAAGGTTCTAGGTTTAGTTCCCATTGGGGAGAAGAAGAACAGCTGCTCAAAGTATACCCCTAGATGTGTAGTGGCTTGTGTTCTCATGCTAAGTATGTTGAACCCAAACCTGTTTGCAGTGTCCCACATGTAGGCTAAAGGAAACCTATCCCCAACCCCAGATGGATCTGATTGGGAAATAAAGTTGCCAGTAACCAATGGCTGGGCAGGGAGACAGAGGTGGGACTTTTAGGATTCTCTGGCAAAAAAGGGAGGAGAGGGAGAGAAAGGGTCCACTATGAGAAAGTCATAGGATGGACCAGGCTGGGAAAGAGCAGGAGGGTGAGATAGCAGAGTTGTAGGTGCAACTAAGAAGACCTAAGGTCTGCTCAGATGGAAATAGGGCAGCAAAGATAAAAAGTAGATTTAGTAAGTATTAATCAGGAATATCAGAGGGGGTTGTGTTAGCTATGTGGAGGCTCAGAAGTGGCCCAACCATTGAACTAGCTAAGCCATATTAAAAATAAGCTGGTGTGTGTGTGTGTGTGTGTGTGTTTCATTTGTGAATCAGAGTTCTTGTGCCGGTGCAGAGGAGGCATGTGCACCCACTGGGAGCTTAGAGTCATTCAATAATTTACCACTGCATAGACCTAGCTAAAAAATCTTTGAATCTTGTCCTTTTTTTTTTTTTTCCTCTATGTAGTCCTGGCTGTCCTGGAGCTCACTCTGTAGACCAGGCTAGCCTCGAACTCAGAAATCAGCCTGCCTCTGCCTCCCAAGTGCTGGGATTAAAGGTGTGCGCCACCACCACCCAGCCAAATCTTGTCCTTTTTTGACAAGAGAAAAATCTTGTACTGACATTTAGTAATGGGTTTTGAGTGAACATGTAGGATTTCTTATATCTCATGAGGAAAACCTTTTCCTGGCAGAAGAAGGTCATGATGTAAAGCCCTTAATCCTGCTTTATGAAGTATCTTTTCTGTGAGTCAACTCTGGGATGTTGGCTGAAGCTGAAAAGAAGAGTTTGTCTGGTGGGAGACAGTCTGTGGTCCACTCTCAGGCTCATCTCTGCACGGCCACATGTACAGCCATGGCCCTTTTGTCTGGAACCCTGTCTACTCACAGTATGATTGAGGATCTATGTTCTTTCCATCTCTAACATTCTGTAGCTTTCTGATTTAGTAATTGTAGGCAGCGATGTAAGGAAACAAATGGAGGCATCCCTTTCGTTATGAGTTTGAAGTGTGTGCGTCTGCTCCAATGTGTTTGTATTTAGAGATGGGATATTTAGGAAGATAGAGGTAGAGGCCATTAGTGTGGTGGCCTAACTAGCTGGGCTGCTGTTTGAGAAAAGGCATGGCAAGTGTTTTTCTGTTTTCAACACACAAAGGAAAGACCACCAAGGAGTCTGTGAGAAAGTGTCTATAATCCAAGATGAACCCCACCAGATAGGCCATGGTCATGGTTTTCCAGGTACGAGATCTGTGAGCATGTGTGTGTTAAGTCACCCATCCTGTGGGACTGGAAAAGGAAGACTGAACAGACTAAATAAACCTCTTCCTCCCTCTGGGTAACTATGATTTAATAGCTTTTAGGAGAGTGTGTTTAGCTTTGTCCTCCATTGACAGAGGAATAGAAAAACAGACCGGATCCTGGAAAATAAGGCATGCTACTGCTTTGGGATTTTTGGAGCCTCTATAGTAGGGTCCCAGTGACTGAGTCTTTTCCAAAGGTGAAGCTATGGATGTCTCTAGGGAGTTTTCTCTGTTATCAACAAATCTTGGACACAAGTTGGGTGTCCAATAACACAATTCAGTTGTCACACTAGGTTACGAGTTACCATCAGATCTGACCCGTTAAGGAGCTCAGCTTTACACAACTTCCTTTATTGTAGGTGCCTGTTGCAAATTCCAAGCCAGTCAGCTTTCTTACTTGCTGTGTATCAGGAGTTCCCACTCCAATTTCCTTAATTCTGGTAGTATGCTCAAGAAACTTATAGCACACCCCCTCCAAAAAAAATCATTTTTCTTATTTGTTTAAAGATGCCAACTCAGGAACAGCTAAATGCAAGGCACACATAAGGCAAGGTAAGGTGTACTTTTAAGGCGAGATGCTTTCATGTTGTCTTCAGGAGAACCTTTCTCCAACCCCAAAATTCTCCAAACCTGCATGCCCTTGAGGTTTCAAACCACAGTTTCTACTGCCTGAGTTCTTTCCCAGAGGATATTGGGCTGGGTTGAAATGTCCAATACTCTAGTTTCTTGTACTTTTTGGTAACTAGCTTCATGCTGATGCTGTTTAAGGAACTGCCTTTAGTTATTTTACAGCAAAGCTCAGTTGTGATGAGAAGGAACACATTAAAAATAACAGAGAAATCCTATCATCCAGAAAACCCAAGCCAGGAACTCACAACAGAGATCAAACAGTTTTCTTATATCACCGTGTCCAACAGGGAGCATGTCTGGTCTTATGTGATCTTCTGTGCTGGTGTGAGGAGGTTTTTGGGTTACTCTCAGAGTCAAAGAGTTTGGAAAGCTTGAAACAATATTAACCAATGGGTAAAGAATTTTGATGGTGCTCCTGCTGAAATATTTTGTTTGTAGGACACTAGTGGGGGCAGATGTGGGACAAATGGACTGTAGCCCACTGACTTCCAGAATGTCACCCCAAGCACCCAGATCACAGGACTTAAGAATGTGGAGCCCTCCTTGGGGGCTCTACTGGGATTCTGCATTGCATGAACAGTGAGTGGTCTCTGGGAACTGATGGATTTTAAGGACCTATGGAGTGGGAGCAAGCCAGGTACAGAAGAGTTGGACATCAAATACAAGGGTCCCCATAAGAAGTGATCTGAACCTCGACCTGGACCCCAGACTTTCAATGAAGCAAAGACAGACCCTGTCTTGGCTTCCTTAATTAGAACAAGACATTATCATTATGCAGTAGGGTGGCAGCTATGGTTTGCTGTGCATGTGGAGTGTTTTGCCTATCGAACATGTGCCCAGCTGAACTTAGACTCATCCAGTCATGTTTTCCTGGCCTATAGTGAAAGCGTACTGTGCTGATTAATTTCAACTGGCAACGTGATAAGATCCAGAATCACTTAGGAGATGGGGCTTTGAATATGCCTATGGGACATTATCTTCATTAGGGTAATTGAGGTGGGAAGACCCTCCCACTCTGGGTGGCACCATCCCTTGGGATCGGATCTTGGAAGGTATATAGAGAAAGAAAGCTTAGCATAAACTCTCTTCTTCCTGACTGCAACATAAACAGTTATCTCAAGCTCTCCCATTGCCTTGACAGCTCCACCGTGGGCTTTACCCCAAACTGTGAGCCAAAATAAACCTTTTCTTCCTTAAATTACCTTTGGGGTATTTTATCGCATAAAAGAAAAACAACTAGACCATTACTTATTCTCACTGAACCCAGAAACTACAGATTTGGCTAAAATGGCTACCCTGCAAACCCCAGCAATTTTCTTGTCTATATTCCCCAGCAACTGGGGTTATAGACTTGTGCCTAGTCCAGCATTTTTTTCCCATGGGTGCTGGGGATCAGATACAGGCTCTCAGCTATTCATCAACTCATCTATGTCCTAAACCCTGCAATGGTGTGATGTAAACATTGGTAAATTAGCATATATTATCTCATCAACATATTAAGCCCAAAATATGCAACCCTTCATATCTCTTGGGGTACTCAGAGCATGTAATACATTTTTTTTTTGTAAAATTATAGATACTAAAGCCTGCATGCTCTTTGTATCTAAATTTTTGCAAAGTCTCAATTGGTACTTTATATGTGAGACATCTTTTCCAGATTTTTAAAAACTGATTTTGTAAAAATACAATGTCACTTATTTAAATTCATCTAGATATATTAACAGAGATAGAGCTTCATGGGAAGCTGACTGAGTGAAAGGCCCAGAGATCACAGATTTGTGTTTGTGGTTTTTAATAATCACGGTTCATGGGCACCTATTGCTGTGTCTTATACTTTCGTGTTGGTTAGGCTCAGCTAATTACTTTGATCTGTTTTCTTTCAGGTTCCATTCAACATGCCACATTGTGCACTAGTCTGTGTCTCCGATTGTCCTCTCTGCCCTCATTTGCCTTGGGCTGATATGTTAAAAGTCCCAGAGACCAGCCAGCCCTCTAGTGGTGAGTCTAATCAGGAGCCATTACTGTTGATATTTTATGTGTAAGTATCTAGTCCCTTCTTTTCTGAGTGTTCCCCTTACCTTTTAGGCTCTCAGAATCTATCAGACTTAACCTGTAGGCAATACAAACAAACACCAGCTAATTTAATCTCATTTATCAAAATAAAGCTGGTGTTCTTACAGAGTTGCTAGGAGAGTTAAAGGAGCAGGCTATGGCTTCTGTAGGGACACAAGAACCCTCATATCATGCCACAGGGAAGGGGTCATTCACACTGTCAGGGCTATTTGCTTGCACAGTAGACTGCTGGGTGGGG
Organism: Grammomys surdaster; assembly: GCF_004785775.1. Taxonomy (NCBI): domain Eukaryota; kingdom Metazoa; phylum Chordata; class Mammalia; order Rodentia; family Muridae; genus Grammomys; species Grammomys surdaster. Next base: position 14,530,975 of record NW_021604613.1, read on the forward strand.
GAGGGGTGTCAAGCCACTCTACTGCTGCCAAGAAAACAAGATCTGCAACTGTAGTCACCGCTAGAGCATGTCACACAGCCACTGCTTAAAGTAGCACCAGATTCAGTCTCCAGAATGGCCAGTTCTGACTAGTAAATCCTGTGGCCATAACTCCTTGTAAAGGATGTTGGGAAAGGTAGTCTGTGACATTTCAGCTCTTTTTTTAAAAGTGGAGATTGTATTTTACCTTCCCTAATGGAGCATTCCTAAGAGCGGTTCTCCATTTAAAGATGAGACATTCAGATGATAGCAGCCAGAAGTGACAACTGTCCATGCTGTGAAGTAAATGACACCAACCTTCTGCCTTGGGGCATAGATTATTAAAATCTAATCAAAAAACGAAACAAAGACTGGCAAGACTACCCATGGTGGCAGTGATACTTTACTGCTTTGCTCTTTGGATATAGGTTACTGTTTCAAAATCCACGGTGCTGGGAGAATCACTTAAAATGTAACTGTTTAAAGTTTACTAGGCTAAGAGTTTCAGCTCCATCAGAATACCTCCAGGGACACTCTGCCCTGCTCCCTTCCCCAGGGTTACATTATCCTTAGGAAATGGTACTGAGCTGGGACAGCTGATTATCCACTCAGGATGATTTCTAATTTGTAGATCAAAGTTATATTTTTAGAAACTTCCAAACTGGACCATTTCAGTCCTTAAAATTCCCATAGTGATTAATCAGAGTAACCTTATTTAACCAATTTCTTGGATTTTATATTTTAAAAAGTTACAAATAGAGCAAAAGATGCCATTTCTAATTTGATATTTTTAAAAGAGTGTCCCATCTCAGATTTTTACTGTGTACCCCCTTGTTATCCAGTTTCCTCTTACTTAGAGGTGGAGTCTCTGACAGAAGGATGAAGTTGAGAGTGAAAGACGGCAGGGATTGACCTTCCTGAGTCGTGGTATAGTGTGGTATTTACTCTCTAGAGAACACACCTGTTACCAACACCCAGGTATTTTAGACGCATTTCACATTACTTCAACACTGCTGATGCTACAGGGAAATGAGTTCGGGATCATTCCAATAAGATTTGTGTCTTTGCATTGACAAATGCATGTCTTGTCCTAGGAAGTCTTGGGAGTAGATAAATAAATTGCTCATATACCTGTTTATCCAGCTCACAGAATTATTTAAGCAGTAAGTAAATTCATCTGTTACCATTCACTGAGCTGTGGCTGTGTTCAAGTTCCATACAGAATGCTTTGCATTTATTATCTTTTGGATGGTCTTTCTAACAATCCAGTTCTAGGAGTCCATCTAGCCCTTCTCTGTGGTCTGTCTTGTCAAATACACTACTCTCAGCTATGTTATTCCTTTCTATAAGACAGCAATGCTGCTGTTACTCACTGCTCTTCACAACCTGTTTGCATTGAAACAATGTAGAACTCCTAACCTGGGTGGTTCTCTTAGTCCATTTAACGGCCATTAAAGCAGTCCTCACCATCCATCAGTCTGCCTGTGAATAATTGCTTCCATCACAAAAGTTGTCATCGTGCTACACTGGTGATCACAAATGCAAGTCTGACCCAGAGTTTGCAGAAAGCATGAATGAGCGTTTGTTCTGGTCATGCTCAAAAACATATGGGACCTGAACTAACACATTTTCTTAACCATGTCCCCTTTGAACTTTCTGGGGAGTAATCACTGTGCTCCTGGCTGTGACATCATCATCTTATTTGAAAGCAAAGAGAGCTTCAACTGGAAGAAGGGCTTGCTGCAGGGACCCTGAACAATGAGGAAGGGACTCTACAAGGCAAGGGACCTGCCTCCACTCCTGCTTCCCTCAGGGTAAAACCTGAGGTGGAAGGAAAACAGGTTAGGCCTGTGTGTGGGCATTCACATGTGAGGAAGCACTAGGGCCGAGGTGGACTCTCTTAGACTTCTGTTGCATAGCATTTAGCAGCTTTAAACCATGTCTGCCAGTAAGGAGAAACAGGTTGCCTTTCCTTTATTGCCTTAAGTTGCTCATGTACTGTACGCTGCTTTGTGTCATTTCTTAGAAGTCAAAACGTGTAGGTCACAGATCTGGTTGGACAGGGTCCAGCTGGGTCTCTGGTTCAAGTTTCACAATCCCAGATCAAGGTGTGGTATAGCTGACCATGTTCCTTTCTAGGGGATCTCTGAATAAATCTAATTCTAGTGTCATTCAAATGCTGGAGGAAATCCAATTTCAGGAAGTTGTGGGAATGAAGTTTCTGTTTTGTCTCTGTCTCTCTGCCAGGGTTTAGGAATGAATATTTAGGTTTATTCTTTGATTCCCTAGATCATGTGCTCCTTTTCTTGTCTTTAAAGTCAGCAGCAGTGGATCAACTTCTTCTCTTGCATCAGGTCTCTCTGACGTTTTTGTTCTCTTTCATTTGTCTTTTGTTTCCAATTGAAGAAATAGTGATGCTCCAGAGAGTTCTTGTGATTAGACTGGGCCCACTGAGCTCATCCAGACATCCAGACACATCCTCTGTGTTTGATACCTCTACCCCAACCTCTTCTGCAATGTCTGTCTTCTGCCACAAAACAACATTTTCAGAAGTTGCAGATACTAGAGAATTGTTGTTCTGTTGACAATGGATTTGTAATTGTCTTCAGCCACGTATTCATCCCTGGTCTGATGTAGTGAGATTCACTTAAATCAGCATGTTAGTTCACAGCCCAATATTGATACAACAATCCACTTACCCACCATCCTCTGGAATGAAGCCTACTCATGGTGGGTAGATACACCCATGAGCAAGAACATCCTAGGACCTTAAGCCCTCGAAGTGTGGGAGTGAGGAGCAGCAGAAACTAGGAACAATGTAGGACCCTCTCTGGACTCCCTACCTCAGTTAAACTGTAGCTCGTGAGTGTACCCGGGCACCGAAGGAAGTTTAATTCTCAAGTGATGAGACCACTGGCATATGATGGAAGGGTTGGGGATCACCATCCAGCAGCTAAGCTGATGAGACTTTTAGAATTTCATTTTTCTTTTCCTTTCTTTCTTTCTTTCTTTCTTTCTTTCTTTCTTTCTTTCTTTCTTCTTCTGTTTTTGTTTTTGTTTTTGTTTTTGTTTTTGTTTTTGTTTTTCGAGACAGGGTTTCTCTGTATAGCCCTGGCTGTCCTGGAACTCACTCTGTAGACCAGGCTGGCCTCGAACTTAGAAATCTGCCTGCCTCTGACTCCCAAGTGCTGGGATTAAAGGCATGCATCACCACTGCCCGGCTATAATTTCATTTTTCATTCAGTGTATTAGTGGATTTGTATTTGGTGCTGCTGCTGCTGCTGCTGGTGGTGGTGGTGGTGTGTGTGTGATGCTGTGGAGGAGATAGCCAGAGGTTTCACTTCTGCTGGCTTTGGTTCAAACCTTAGCTAGACCCCTTATGAATGAACGAATCATGTGGAAACTTGTCATATGTCAGTATCTATCCCCAGCGATCATAGGCATGACAGACATCACAGCTATTTCACACTTGCACATGCTTATTAGTATTTCTACCAATGATATGTAAGTGAGAGGGCATGTGTGAAAAAACCTGGATTGTAATAAGCACATCATACATTTCAGTGTATTGATAAAACCTAGTGATGATATGAAAAATGTTAAATGACTCTCCGAGAGAGGAGGGGGGCAGTTCAGAGCACTTGCGCAGTCTGTGGCATACCTCTTCTTAGTGACTAATTACAAAGTACCACTAAGGTGTCACTGAATGTGGGTGGAATGGATAAGACATGCCAATAATTGACTCTTCTGAGCAGGTACAAGCTAGCTCAGCATCCATCCCCTGGCTGAGCTCTTATGCCCTGGGCACCGTTCAGTGCTGGAGAGATTCAGTGTAGACTACAGCTGAGTTTTAAGTTAGCTTCTCTGTACTCTCTCTTTTTTTTTTTTCTTCTCCAACAGAAGGTATGAGCTTCCAAAATACTTTGTAACTATAATGTAGTTCCAGGTAAAGAAGTACAAACTCAATGACCTCATAAAATGTCTCTTCCTGTTCCACTGGAGCCAGGGGCAGAAGTATGACATCTGACCTCCTTACAAGCCAGCACTATTACTGCCACAGAACTGAGAAGGGTGGAAGCCTGAAGTGCTTGCTGCTCCTCTTGCTGGTTTGGGGGTTGATGTTGGTGGAGAGACCTCATTTCCTGGAGGCTCACTCAGCAATACTTCAAGGAGAAGGTGACGGTGCATCCAGTCATTACCATGTGAACCTAATGACCCTGGTGAGAATAAGAGTCATTTCTAAAGCTAAATGAGGGCACACTCATTAGCCACACCCACACCTTTGTCCCAAAGGACTTGATGATACTCAGGGATTGCATTATGACTGACATCTGATATGCTTAATAGGAAAGCAGTTCACCTGTCCTCAAAGCAGGGAAAGGATTTTTGTGAAGACCATTGAAAGAAACATACTGAAAAATGTCTTGGTAGATTGCCTGGGAATGTGAAGACGGATAAAAGCAACCAATAAGGAGAAACAGTTTGCCTTTCCTTTATTGCCTTGAGTCACTCGTGTACTGTGGGCTGCTTTGTGTCATTTCTTAGAAGGCAATTTCTTTTTCAGGTTAAGTTTCCATATAGGGTGATATTAAGGAGGGAGAATACAATGCAAACAGTCACTGCTGTTTAAAAATGGCTGTTAAAGTAGTGCTAGTATCTGTTCTGCTTGACACTATACTGGGTTGGAATTTGATATAAAAATCGGGACCCTGATGAATTTTTATGAGATGATTGAGATTGTTTCACTCATTCATTCATTCATTCATTCATTCATTCATTCTCAACCATATCATAAAATTATGAATGGAGGCTGGAGAGATGGCTCAGTGATTGAGAGCAAGCACTTGCTGTTCCTGCAAGAGACCTGTGTTCTGTCACCAGCACCTGCATGTCAACTCACAGCTGTTCAGTCCCAGGGGATCTGAGACCCTCTTTGCCTAGAGCACTAGGCACACATGTGCTTTGCATATATACATGTAGGCAAAAACACTGTTATACACATAAAATGTAATTTAAAAGTTAAATAAAATAAAACAGAATATTACAGCATGTATTTAATATGAATTCCTACTACATTCCCAAGCTTTGGCATAAAGGAAAACTCTCGGGATTTCAGAAATGGCTCCATACTATAAATAAAACAAATTAAGACTCAAGGGTAATAAGAAAAGAACTACAGTTTATTTTTGGAACCTGTATGGGTCTAGATGGGGGGTGCTTTCATTTTGGTAGTGCCTAAGTCCTTGGTGGTTTGTTTAAAAGTTTTTCCATTCTAGACAATTATAACTGATTTCTCATGTGCCAAAGATTCAGCACTATTAGTTCCCACACAACTTCACATTTATTATAGCATAACATAAGACTGTCCAGGTTAAAATTTTTGGGTTCAAGATAGCAAGTTGTGATGAGAATGGGATCAACAATTTGCTTCATTGACTTTCTTCTCTCTCTCTCTCTCTCTCTCTCTCTCTCTCTCTCTCTCTCTCTCTCTCTCTCTCTCCTTCCCTCCCTCCTCCTCCCTCCCTCCCTCTTTCTTCCTTCTTTCCTCTCTTCCTCCCTCCCTTCCTTCCTTCCTTCCTTCCTTCCTTCCTTCCTTCCTTCCTTCCTCCCTTCCTTCCTTTCCTCCCTTCCTTTCTTTCTATTTATTTCTTTGGTATCTCAAGACAATGCTGGAAATTATGAAATTATAAGCAAATATGTGCTAACCTCTGTGGCTAAGTATTACCACTGTTTCTTATGTTGATCTTGAGGGATGATTTTATGTTCTAGAAGGTTGATGTGTGCTGATAAGATTTGGAATGAAGGAATCATGGACTGAGTATTGGGTCAGGGAGAGAACTATTAGGTAAAAGGCAAATACTGCATCTTAAGAGGACACTGTGATAGCCTTAAATACTAGGGTAAGATAGTCCTGTTAAAATCAACACAGAAGTCCCCCTTCCTAAAGACTTAAATGCAGAAACAGGGACTGTTGAAAGGTCCAGCTTTTAAGTATATCTGGGAGTGTATAAATATCTGAAGGTGGGTAGGAGTAAGGAAGGGATAGAGATAAGAACAGGAGTGTGTAAGTACAGGAAGCTATACTTAAATTACATTCGTTTCCTCGATGAACAAAGTCCACATTTTCCGTGTAAACATGGCCTGTGTAATGCCTGGGAAACATGTGGGGCACGCTTATGCTAAAAGTTGTTGATGTGAAATTCTTATTCAAGCACCCTTTATTTTTGTGTGTATGTGTTAAATTTAGTGATTCTATTTAGGGTGCTAGAACAGTCTAATGAAGGTTGACTAAGGTCTTTAAAGAGAAGATTGACAGATGAGAGTAGGTGTGAATGAACCAAGAGGATATAGTCCATAAAAGAAAAGATGTGCCTGATAGTAATAGATATGGGAAGATAAGTCAAAAGTTAGTACGCCAAAAGTAATTCTCTCCCTCCCTCCC
>NW_021604613.1:14537834-14610773 GCF_004785775.1 Grammomys surdaster
TCTCTCTCTTTTTCTTTCTCTTTTTTCCCTTTCTTTAAGACAGTGTTTCTCTGGATAGCCCTAGGCTATCCTGGAACTCACTATACAGACCTGGTTGGCCTCAAACTCAGAGGAATTTAGGTGTGTGTCACCATGCCCAGCTTTATGCTAATTTTCTCATTCTGGTATTTCAAATGGAGGAGAGGGGAGCTAACTGGCCATAAGATGGACATATGAGGTTTTTTTTTTTTAATTTATGGCCTTGATTAGTACAGTGAAATCAACACTAAGAGACATTATTACAACTTTATATTAAATCTAATTAAAATTTAATGAAAATTATAGCCTTTAAAATAATTAGTCTTTTCATAGGTTCATTGGACAGTTTAAGTATTTTATTAATACCATTGTGTTATAAGCCTGCTTTTCACAACAAAGCAAAGAAAATTTGGGCCTTTAATTTATCTAGGCCTTCCTAAAGAGCATATCTTAAAACTGCAATAGCAGTGTGCTTTATTTCTGCTAAGGAAATGGTCTGTAAGAATCAGTTATTAAGCTGGAGGAAATGATTTTTACCTACATCAATCAGTAGGGGGTTCACAAAATTCCATATTAAAATATTATATAATGCTCCTATGCTATTTTAGCATAGTAATACCTATTTCTAAACATATGCAAATCTATATTGTGTTTCAAGATAGAAGAATGAGCTAAAATTGTAAAGATGTCTTGAGCCTCTTTAAACATTTATAGGCCGATTTTAATTTACTTAATAAATGTTTATTAGGAATCATGGAACCATTCACAAAACTAGCCCCTTTTGTTATAATTTTAGCGACAAATCACTTATGGAGTAACTGAGTTGGACTGTAAGCTTCAGACAGACATGCAAGGTTTCCTGACATCCCTATTTGCTGCACCTGTATTTGCCAGGCTCTAGTCACGAGTCAGAAATCAAAGTTATCATTTGATCTGAGAGAACTTAACGTAAGGACTCATTAGCTGAGCATGATGTGGTTGACTAGGGTTTGTGAGGCAGCATCACAGAGGGAACAATGGCAGTTATGATCCCCAGGGCTAGAGGGGCAAGAGGAAGAAGATGAAATTAATAAAACATACAATTGTGCAGAAGAGGTCTTGCATGCTGGGACCCAGATCCCTGACTCTCCAGTGGCTAATGTTATTGTATCTCAGAAAGAGGCTAAGTTCTCCAAATCTTAGAAAAGACTAAAGTATGTTAAGCTCCTGTTAGTGGATAGGACAATGCTCAGAGTGGAGAAGCCAGCTCAGAGCAACATCCACCCAAACACAAGGCAGGTGGAAAGGTTACAATATCTCTTGCTTCAGATTCACAGCCACCTTGTAGCATCTTCTATTGATAGAGCCTAGCATAGATACAGTGGTCAAAAACCGAAAAGCAGTTTAAAGACTTCCACCCTCAGCAAGTCAAAGCGTAGAACACAGGTGGCAGTTAGAGACTGTGGCCTCATCATTGGCTTCCTTCCTTAATACTGCTGGACTTCTTGCCTTTTATAAGGTGTATGGCATATGTTAGGTACGCAACAAATATTTACCACATGCTAGAATAGCTAAACCAAACTATCTTAATGAAGATAAAGGGGTTTTATGCCACAATCTAGGATGCTGTTGTAAGCCCTATCATTTCACTGGACAGAAAACAGCACAAAAAGTCTAAATATGGGTCAGGCTTCCATGGTTTTGGTTCTAGACAGTGAGTCCCAACGATGAGAGATTGCCTCTGCAACCTATTCTAAGGTTCAGTTCCCTCAGTGTTCTTTATTTTTCTTAGAATGACTTTCTTCATGGAATGCTCATACCATCCATAGGACCAGTTAGAGATGTCTGCAACAGAAAATAACAGGCCAGTGTTGATATAGACAATGCATATACAGATGTACAAATGAGTGAATAAATGGTGTGGATGTTCTTGTATTTCCTTTTCTAAATCCCAAAAGCAAGGGTAGCTTCACTCATTCATTCAAACCTTTGTCAAAGTCTAGGTCATTTTTGCTTTAATCACACCATGAACACACCCATCATGGTGAAACCCAGGGCAATCTATTTTTGCATGAAGTGAGATCAAACCTGTATGTCTTGCATTTTCAGGGCCCCAGTAACAGATTTTCTGCATTCCTCTCTTCAAGCAAAACAGTGCTCCATGAGAACAGAGCAGGTGTGTAGGCACAGCACATCCAAGCTCATTCTCAGAAAAGAAACATTTCTTCAAAGGAAGCATGGCCTGCCCACCCTGTAGGTAACCTTTTACATTCTCAGAAGAGACTCCTGCTTGCTTTCCTGGTGAGACATAGTCTCAGATATCTGTGCTTATGGTTAGGGTCTTTGGTCTGAACGAAAGGCCTACTCCAGCTATTTTCCCAGAATGGCAAGATGGTTTGAAGCAGTTTCCTTTGTGTCTGTGCCTCACAAGATAGAGAAATGCTTAGAACGTAGAAATGGTGGTTCCAGTTTTTATCCTTCCCGTCAGTGCTTCAAAAACATGAAGACTAAATTACAGCAGGGCCTGTACGTCATGAAGCGTGACTAACACATGCCTACCAGGAGTCTCTGCAAGAAAAACATTTCTTATACATATGCTTATCTGTCCAGCCATCTGTCCCTTCAACTCACGGTTACTTATTTGCTATGGATGAAGCATTTTGGTGACAAGGAGCTATTGAGGCAATAGATAAAGATATGCCATAAATAAATAAGATAATTTCTGGTAATGATAAAATGATAAATGCTGCGATGAAAAATAGAGAAGTTGGTGCGGAAGCTGGAGTCTGATTATCCACTGGGGACTGGGCTTCTTAGGATGTGGAGAAAGTCTACATTTCAGACAGAGGGGCAAAATGTGCTCAAGTGATGCAGTGAGGATGGATTTGTTTAAGTGTGACTGGATTTTAGGGCCCTGGGAAAAAAGAGTCTTACCTAGAGCCAGGCCTGAAAGGGTGACTCACCTACAGACTGAACCCTGTTACTTTTTCTATGTTGGGTTTAATTGTGTTTTCTGTAGACTCATAAATTATTTCTTCCAGAGTTTGTTGACAGTTCTGTTGCTTTATTATACTGTAAATCACCAGGTAATGTTCAAATAGAGTTTGTGAAAGTGATAATGTAGCTCTGAGATTAACCTTAGATATTTTATAGATCAATTGTTACCTTACTGTTGTAGGTCACTGGGAAATCAGATAAACAAAATGTGTCAGAGGACCTGTCTGTTCTGCTGGATCTCCACCTCTCACCCCGAAGGTCTGAGTGGTGCCACCTACAAATGTGATCAAAACCCAAGTAGAAATGAAATGTCACTGTATAGATGACAATACTGACTGCCTGCAGAAATGCCAAACAACCATACTCTCCATGAATTTCAGGTGAAGGAAAGAGTGACAAGCCAGCTAACAGTTTCTTAAGACACTGTTACCATCATGTTACCCAGTAGAGTCACCTCTGAATATTTATCTAAGAGAAACAAATATATACATTCACTAACATTTGCATCTAAATGTTTTACTCATTAACATCAAAGACAGGAATATCCAAAATCCTTTAATGGCTGATTGGATAAATTGTGTTACATCCACCCAATGATATATTATTTTGAAATAAAAGGATCTATTGTTATATATAACAACTTGGGTAGATTTCAAAAACATTAAACCAAGTGAAAGAAGCCATTTTTTAAAAAAAAGATATGTACGGCATGTGATACCATTTATTTTGAATTTTCCAATACCTAAAACTGTACTTCTGAGGAAAATGGGTGACTCTGGAGGGGTTGGGAGTAGGTGTTACAGAAAGGAGGGTGTCAAGAGGAGTTGGGGACATAGTTCAGTTGGTAGAGTAATTTGTCTAGCTTACAGAAAGTGGTTAGTTGATCCCCAGCATTGTATGAACTGGCATGGTAGTTCATACCTGACATTCCAGATACTGGGAAGTTGAGGAAGGAGGATCAGAAGTTTAAGGTCCTCCTTGGATAGATGGTGAGTTTGAGGCCGGTCTTGGATATATGAGATTGTCTCAAACAAATAAACAAACAAACATGACTACAAGAGGGAGTCTGAGTGATAATTGGAATTGCTTGGTATTCTCTTAGTGAGGGTTCTATGAATTTGAATAGTATATATGTGAAAATTTATAGAATTCTGTACTCATTTTAAAAGTAGATTTTGAAAATATTCATTTAAAAATTAAAACAAGATATAATGACAATTAAGAAGTATGCTAGTGATCAGCATGTCTGAAAAATTGTTTTGTGGGGCTCAATGCTCAATTTTAAAAGCAGAATTAATATCTATCTATCTATCTACTATCTATCTATCTATCTATCTATCTATCTATCTATCTATCTATCTACTATCTATCTACCTACCATCTATCTATCTATCTATCTACTATCTATCTATTTATCTACCTACCGTCTATCTATCCATCCATCCACCTACTCACCATCCATCTATCTACTCACTCATCCTTCACCTTGAAATATTGGTAGTATAATTTCTACATGTCCTAAGTTTTAATCTTTCTAGATTTAAATCTTGAACAAGGATTCAGCAAATATCCTTGCTCCATCACCAAGGAATTCTAATAGATTACTATTTCTGAAATGTACTCTGATTTGCATGAATTAAAAGTATAGAAAATCTTGGATGATTCAACTGCCTGCCATCAACTGTCCAGTGTTTTTTACACTGCAAGTCATTCAAAACAGGGTATCCTTTCAGCTTAAATATTAGAAAGAGTCCAATAATAATGCCAAGACAGCTGAGGAGCTTGGTGAAGAAAGAATATATCAAGAGAAGTCTATAGCGTCCCTGTGCATTGTGGTTGTATCAGACTGCGGATTCAAAGTCCAGCTAAATTAAACTTGAATGAATAAATCTGTTCATTCACTGAATCCCCAACTTCCCCTGAAACTAGAATCTGTATTAGAAAGAGATTCAGAGGTCATATAAGAGTCTACACCAATCTGTCTCTCAGGCCAAGTTGTTTGCTTTGTGTGCTCTAAAGATCTTCCAACTCTGACATATCTGATGTTGCTGCTGCTCTGATTTTTGAGGCAGCTTGCTTCCTTGATGGGTTTTCTTTATGGGTTTTCTTGGTGGGTAGTGCAGGCTATTAACACAAAGAACGCTTCTTCAGGTGAACTTTTCTTCTCTATAATATTTATCTTTTGGGTTGTGTTATACCCTTTGGGTCCTCATAGATAGTCTATTCATTGCTAGGTGTCCATAGGTGAATTCATTTTGAGCCTACTTTTAGTCTAGAAGACTAAGACAACAGTAACAAGTATTTTTAAGCTAGTCCAATGATGGCTATTCCCAAACTGGGAAGGGGAACCGGGAGCTGCTCACCCCAGGTGCCTGGATACTCAGCAATCCCAACCTGGCGCTGAATGATGGCATGGAGGAGACTTGGGGAAACACCAGTCTTCAGTCAATGTTGGGAGGCTGAAGAAGCTGGGTTCTGAGGTTAGTGAACGATGGTGCTATCATGGTAGATGAACTCGAAGACTAAAAGCAAACAAATTAGCAGCAAAACCTCCCTCTGATCTCCTTAATCAGGGTGACCTCAGGAGGGTGTTGCTCACACTCAAGGTGGGCCTTTTCATTTCACATAGTGTAAGAGTTCTTCCCAGTTGTGCTCAGGAGTTAATTTAATAGATACAATCTCTCCTAGATGTGCTCAGAGGTTGATATTTTACACACACACACACACTTACATTCGAGGGGTGTGTGTGGGTGTGTGCGCCTATGGAGGTCTGCTATCCTCAAACATATAGGTTTGTTATATGACTCTAGATTTTATGACATTGACACCAAATATTAACCATCACATGAGACTTTCATAAGCCTTAGGACCCCAAGCCTGACTGGGAAGATGTGTTCATTCAAAGGCTATCAGTGATGGGCAGTCTCTTCCCAGCAAAACACTGATGATAGGGCACAAGACAGCCTGAGATCAGCAGGCAAGGAGGGAGAACAAAACACTGAGACAAACAGCAGAGAGACTTCCATGCATGATCTTTCACCTTGTGGACTTCTGTGCTCGTCAGAGGTAAGGCATAACTGAGCACACATATATCCAGGCATCTTGGAAATCAGAGTTAGGTTTAAATTTATCAGAGGCTAAGATTGTATTAAGCTGGGGTCATTGAGGTGGTTTAGTGGGTAAAGGTGCTTGCTGTCAAGTCTGACAACCTGGAGGTTGACCCTCAGGCCTCACATGGTTGAAGTAGAAAACTGAATCCCACAAGTTGTTCTGTGACCACCATAGGCATACATACATACATACATACATACATACATACATACATCATACATACACACTTATGTTCAAGGTGTGTGTGTGTGTATATAAAATGTAAGAAACAAAATTGTAACAGAACCTTGAGAGGACCTGTCACTGTATGTTTAGCATTTTCAGAAGTAGAAGAGTAAGATCTACATGGTGTGTGTGTGTATGTGTGTAGGCTAGAGGGAAACCTTGACTGTCATTCTGCTAGTTTTAATCAGCTCCTCCTTTTGTAGCTGGGTCTTTCACTGGCCTGGAACTTACCAAGTAGGGTAAGCCACTGGCCAGCCAGCCCCAGGGAACCCTTCCGTCTCTGCCCCTGAGCACTGAGATCACAAGGGCTAGTTATTATACCTATCTCTTTTGAATGTGGGTTCTTGGCATCAAAATCAATTCTTTGTACTTGCAAAGCAAAAGCTTTGTCTACTGAGTTTGTCTACGTATATACATTTTTGTTTAAGTATATATACCAGTCTATCTCATGGCTAAAAATTGTAAAGCATCATTTTATTTAGATATCTACAATCTGGAAGCAGACTTTTATGTATTTCTCCCTCAAATTCTCAAAACAGGATCAAAGCTTCTAGAGGGTGCAAAGCTGGAGTAATGCCCAGGCTTTTCCACGATTCCAGTGCAGAATGAAGAACGTTTAGATTTCTTCACTGATATCAGAACCCCTTTATGCTTTAGTCAGAGCTCTCTAGCAAAACAGAATGTGTGGTGTGAACATACATACTGAGAGGATCCATTAGAGTGGCTGTTATATGGTTGGAGAAATCCAACAATGGCTGTCTCCTACTGGGAGAGGCTGAGAGGCTGGCATTTGCTGAGCCCACAAGACTGGATGCATCAGCAGCCCCATCTGGTGCTGAGGGCCCAGAGCATCGCTGATCTTCAGTTCATGTTTGAAGCCCAGAGAAGCTACCATAGCAGTCTGCGGTTTGACAAGACAAGTGATTCTCAGGGTAGTCTCTCTGTCCTCTGCACACAAATCTCATGGGAATTCTATTGTAAGAAAATTTCCCATGATCCAATTCTGCCAAAGGAATTCAGATTTCTGGGCATGGGGCATTCACAGTTTGATTTTTTAACAATTTCTTTAGCAATCTATAATTATAGTTATAATTATACTTGTAATAAATTATATAATTACATATATATCATGATCATTTGAGATATTTCTATTACCATCCAAGGAAAAGGAAGGGCAAATAAATAGATAATAGTCCAGATGGATAATAAAAAAAAGAGAAGGACTCCAAACAATGAACTTAGACATAAAAAAATGGTCACATATGTTATGATATACCTATGCCATAGAATACAACAACCATGTGCTGTAGAGGGAAAATATATCTACATACATATAAGCCTGTGACATAACTGCAGATGAAAAGTTGTTTGTATGAGATGATTCTATTTTATATATGCACAGAAAGATATCTTAAATTCATTCACTCTTCAAAATTATTTATTGACTTTGTGGTTAGTAACACTGATAATACCCTTTGTTAAGGGTCTAATGTACATATGTATATCATATCTCAGTATGTTAGCATATTATTTATGGATATAAGGATTCTCTCATACATATTATCTTAAATAAATTTTTCTACTTTTAATTGTAGAAACTTTACCTTAAAATACCAAAAAATAACCATAAATGCTCTTTTTATATGCCCTTGATTTTATGAATTAGGCTCCTTGTAGAAATATAACTTTGTTTTGTTGTTTTTCGAGACAGGGTTTCTCTGTGTAGTCCTGGCTGTCCTGGAACTTACTCTGTAGACCAGGCTGGCCTCAAACTCAGAAATCCACCTACCTCTGCCTCACAAGTGCTGGGATTAAGGGCGTGTGCCACCACTGCCCGGCGAAACATAACTTTTTAACATGCGGCATCTCTGCCTTCATCTTCCTTTACCCTGGTTTCTTATCTACAGCAAGTCATCAGTCTTAGGGCAACATCTTTATATGAAGAAAATTACATTCGTTGAATTAATTATCTTTACACTATATATGGGCATAAAAGTATCTGCTTTTACACTGTTCACAGATCTCTCTCCTACTGCCTCTTCTAAGCATTATGGGTAATGAGTTCCATTAGGGTGCTCCCCCACCCCCAGTTCAGACTACATAGTACACAAATGAATAATAATTTCTGATAAAGAAAGTAAGAGTCAGTCAGAAGTCGGAATTCCTCTTAGTGTATCTCATCAGGCCTATACTGTGTGAATATTCCTGCATGTGGTTTTACGTAAAATTCTAGTTAGTGATTCTTTCAAAGGTCAACAGGAATTAAGGCTATTTCATGGAAACCTGTGTTGAACTCAGCTGTGTTTGCGGAGGAGGCACTGTAGGGTAAGAGGAGAGTATGGTGTATTGTTAGCCAGTCTTTTCCTCTTCCTTCGTAATTATAATTGACTCCTTTCTGTTAGATAGACATAGCTCTAGAAACCCAAATAACTTGATAAACTGTAAGAAGAATGAGGAAATGCAACTTTTAAATTCAACTTTCCCGAAGCCTGAGGAAGTCTATCGGGCAAACATACAATTGCTCCAGATGTTGCAAATCTAGAAGTAAGAGACATGTTTTCTTTCCTTTACCGCATTTCCCTTCTTTCTGGCTTTGTAAAGCCACAGAAACTTCAGCTTATTATGCTTTAACATGTTTTCAACGTATTTTTAGTTCACAAATACTCTGACCGGTTTCTCCCTAGCAGAATCAATTCCTCATGCTTTTCTATTTCTCAATAGAAAGTAATGACCCATCTTCAGGAGCATGGTTGTCCCTAGGCTTCTGCAGGTAGAGGGATGGAAGGCTTCCCTCTGGAGCCTCTTCCACACATGCTGCACTCTGTGAAACTAACTGTTGTTGAGTGTTTGCTGTGTGTGACCAGAGTCGGATGAGTGTTAATGGGAGTTACAAGTTCAATTCAGGATTGTGCTCCCTTTGTAAATGCGGGTGACGTACAAATCCTAAGAATCCCACTCTACTGTTGTTTAATCCCCTTCTCAGTCCGAAACAAGTCTCTTTCTGTAGAAACAGGGAAGCTCTTTAGGATGTCCTCTGAAAGATGGAGGCCCAGCAAGTACTTATGCCCCATTTTTGGGGATTTGTTATTCAGAAGAACAGGATTTTGTTTTTGTTTTTGTTTTTGTTTTTTTTTGGCTTTGAACATATAGGTGTAGAATTTTGGATTAGTTTTCCCACCAACCAGCATGTGAAAACACACAATCCTGGTTCCTAGTTGGATATAATTGCCTCTGGTATAAGGCAATTAAAAGCTCAGTTGCTTAACAATTGTGGCCCCAAGAAAGCATCAGGGTTAAGAGGAGTTCAGAGTACGATTACTCAAGTTATTAGAAACTGTGGGTTGATTGATTGACACACAGATAGTGGAGTTTCCTGAACGCTCCTTAACTGTATTAATGCCCTGAAGATGAGTATTGAAAATAGACTGAATATAGAAAGATACACTGTCATAGTCAGGGTTACTATCGCTGTGATGAACCATCATGACCATATTAAACTGGGGAGGAAGGGATCATTTGGCTTACACTTTCACATCACTGTTCCTCACTGAAGGAAGTCTGCACAGGAACTCAAACAGGTTAGGAACCTGGAGGCAGGAGCTGATGCAGAGGCCTTGGAGGGATCCTGCTTACTGGCTTGTTCCTCATTGCTTTCTCAACCTGCTTTCTTGTAGAATCCAGGACCTGCCCAGTGTGGCACCACCAAAAATGGGCTGGGATCTTTCCATCAATCTCTAATCAAGAAAATGTCCCACAGCTTAAAGATGGATCTTATAGAGGCATTTTTCTCAATTGATGCTTCCTCCTCTCAAACTCTAACTTGTGTCAAGTTGATAAAAACCAAACCGCCAGCCTGGGAACATGCATGGAGGGACTCATGGCTCCAGCTGTATATGCAATGGAGGATGGCCTTGTCAGGTATTGGTGGGAGAGGAGGTCCTTGGTCCTGTGAAGGCTGGATGCCCCAGTGTGGGGGAATTCGAGGATGGGGCGTGAGGAGTAGGTAGATGGATGGGAGCACACCCTCACAGAAGTAGTGGGAGGGGGTATGGGACAGAGAGTTCCTGGTGAGGGGGAATGGGGAAAGGATATAACATCTGAAATGTAAATAAGTAGAATATCCAAAAAAGAAAAAGAAATAAAATTAAATTTCAACTAAAAAACAAAAACAAAACAAAACAAAACCAGACTGCATGGACACTTTATTCCTATGTGAGTGCTTGAGGACTTCTATGGTAATTCTCAAGAGGTAGATGTCTTCTGTCATAGGATATGTGCAGTTGAGGGGCAGATTAAAGACCTGGTCAGAACCATAGAGTTACAGAGATTGTTTGATTGGCATGGCACTTTCTAGATAATACCAGAAGAGGCAGATTATTCTCCTTTCTGAATGTCCTGGGCTTACAGAAGTGTCTCACTGGGCAAAGAAAGAACTATTAATTCTAAGATGCTAGAAGATGGAACAGAAATCTCATACTTGATTGGCATGGTGGTATACACCTTTAATATTAGCACTTGAGAGGCAGACAGATCAAGATAGGAAGTTCTAGGCCAGCCTAATTTGCATAGTGAGTTCTAGGTCAGACACCTACATAGTGAGACCTTGTCTCAAAAAAAAAAAAAAAAAACCTCATTCTAATAAGAGATGTCACATTCAAGATGCTCTCCCTACCTCCTCTCCTACCTTCCAAGCCCATAGCTTGGATTAACTCTCAGTGCCACGACTGAGGTCATGTTGGGCCTGGTTAGTTAAAAAGGAGATTGTACAGTGAAAAACCACAATCATTAGGGTGACAGGAATTGAACAAATACTCCTGGGATTGGATTTTGAAGGGCTTGATCAAAGAGGCTGGCTAGACTGTGAGTTGGATAACCAAGAATTCATTGACGTAAAGGCACTTCCGTAAGATGTGAAATTTGATACCCTAGGAAAGTTGTTCACAGACAGGCAAGCTCACTGCTGGGTGGTGCTTAGAAAGTTGGATAAAATAATGGCAAACACTCCAAAGTGGAAATGGTAGAGGAAGAAATAAAGAGACCGAAGAAGTGGACATGCTGGATTAGTGCAGTATGCAAGACTAGAAGATTCCTCGGAAGATCCTGCTTCACAACAAGACCAGAGGACAAATCACTCACTGAGGTTATAAGGAATGTACTTTTAAAAACAACACTAATATCTCAACGAGTTAGGGGTTATGGTAGAAGAGATGGACACAGATCTGGGTTTGTTTACATTCACGAGGGTGATGGTACTCTTGGAAGCTTGGGGATTATAAAAAAAATAATGGCAGGAGCAGATGGGCAGGAGGCTGGGCGTGATTCTTTGCTTAATTCTTGGTCTTGAGTCATTTTCAGACTTGAAGTTGAACAGGTAGCCAATTAGAAGGAGATATTCGATGCTGCTATGGGAGGAATGTACTGTGGCATCTTTTTTTAGCTCTTCTCAAAGGAATTCATGCCCACTTAGATGTGGGAGGGGGAAATAACTTATCACATCTGGTGTTATTAATGGACACTTAAGACTTAATAAGTGATATAAATACTTAGAGACCTAAATGCCATAAAGATACCTTCTGTCCTCCTGTTAGAGAGTCTATAGATCTAAGTAGAAATGGGAACCGGAATAACTGACAATTTTCCCTGTGCCCAATGCACAACTGCAATATAATATTATCTCTATCTCTATCTCTATCTCTATCTATCTATCTATCTATCTATCTATCTATCTATCTATCTAATCTATCTATCTATCTCACATATATGTATGAAAATTATAATAACAACTATAAAGGTTTCTGGTCTGCCAGAAGCCAGGACCCTCGCCCTTACCCTCACCCCCTACCTTTTCCCACCTGCACAATGTCCCCTGCAGCTTGGCAACTGCAAGATCCTGCTTGGCAAGCAGTGTATCATATCTTCTGAAGAATAGCAGGGAGACCATAACTCAAAGCAGTGTACCATATCTTCTGAAGAATAGCAGGTAGATCTTAATTCAAGGCAGTGTACCGTGTAGACCATGAAATGTTTCAGGGCACAGGCCATGAAGATTCTGTATTTTTCCACCACCTGGCCCCTCTTACCCCCTCCCCTTGTAAAGCATACTATAAAAAAGCACTCTGCATTTGAATACACGACTCTTGACAAGCAATTGCTTCCTTGAGTCCGTTCTTTTTCAGGTTGCGGTCCTCCTCGCCCCCATGAATAACTAGGACCCGCAGGTCAGGTCACTGGTCTATGGAATAAAAACTATCAAAGAAGGGAAGATGCAATGGGAATCTTTGCTACTATCTAGTCCTATTTAATAATAATGCCATTATTAAAGACCTACAAGATGCAAGGGAGCAACTTCTTTTATCTGTCCGATTAACTCACCTTTCTGTTTTTTTGTTTGTTTGTTTCTTAACTAGATTCTGTAAACCTTGTAGAGTGTCCAACCAAAACTATCCAGTACAGTCAGGATATAGGGATACACACACATAAACATATACACAGACACACTGACACACACACATACACACACAGAGACAGAGAGACAGAGAAAAAGAGAGAGAGGCATACATAAAATAAAAATTTTAGAGAGAGAGCATGTTGGTTCTAGGAGCATGAACTCTCATATTATTAATTGATAATATTGATCTATTATTAGTGCCAGACTGTCAGGAATACTGAATCGTTCATATGGCTCAATGCTAGGAGGCCAACTGGAAAGTTGGCTACACTGAGGTCTTTCCATTCTAAAAGGGTAAGTGGGTCTTTCATCTTCACAGAGAAAGATACCTAATCTGAGCATACTGTTTCTGGTGTCAGGGCATTGCATCAACAGTACTATCCAGAAGCCAGTAAGATGTCAAATAAACAGACTCAGAATTGCATTCTGAAAAGAGTACAGTGATGAAATCCACTTTACATCCAGGGGCATTGGAATGGGCTCATATCCATGGGCTCTACATGTTCTATTATGATATGTAAAGGAAAGGCAGCCAAGCTCATAAAGTATCACAGTGGCTTTCAGAAGACGCAGCTAAGGTTCTGCTGGCACAAAACAATGCATTTATCAGAATGGGGACACCTACATGATGCCTTATCCTCATCAGGAAGAAGACTTGAGTGTAATGGTGAAGGGTAGAAGCAGAGTGGGCCCATTCACTCTCCCTAGAAGACTTCTAAGGAGAGCTTATTTATTAATTATTTAATTTATTAATTTATTAATTATTGCTAGAAAACACAACAAAGATCCCATCCAAATACACATTATATCTACCACCAGGAAATTTTGAAGTCCTTTGTCCAAGGAACAACAAGCAGGAAGTAGAATCATGATACAGATGGAGATACTTGGCCTTGATCAAGGAGGAAGAGATAAGCTCTATACAATGAGGACAGAGAGAAATAGTTGTAGCAAGGGTAGTATACAGGGAGTGTGTCTTGTATTCTTGCCTCATTTTGCTATGAGCAAACATATACATCCCAGAATCATGAGGTGTATGGTTACTGGTGCATCAGACCAACCTCTCAAGAATGAGAGTGTGTTTCATACCATCAAGATTGCCGATGTGATGTTTGAAGTTGAGATCAGGGAATTCAGAATGGCTACCAGAAGTTGAGCAGAGGAACAATTGCAGTCTTTCAAATTTGTTTATTTGTTTGTTTGTTTATATACTTACTGTGTGGGTGAGTGCTTTGCCTGAATACATATCTGTGTACCACATGCATGCCTGGTGCCTCTGGAGGCCAGAAGAGGGCACCAGATCCCCTGAGAATGGAGTTCCAGATGGTTGTGAGGTGCCATGCAGGTGCTAGGAATTGAATCTGGGTCCTCTGGAAGAGCACCCAGTACTCTAACTCTAAGCCAGGCCTAGTTGTAATCTTGAGATCAGTTGTAGTGACAAGAGCTATTCATGCCACTTGCTCCTGCTCAGAGTTTCTCCTCAGAGAGAAAAGCCCATAGGAATTGTGGGAGAGTAGTTGCCCAAGTTCATGTGGAGAATTGTACTCATATCAAGTAAGAGGTAGACTATGGCATTCATGAAAATGAGCCTCATAGACCCTCTACGGTAAGGAGTATTATTATCTAAGGGCCCAAGCTTCTATACTACGGTATCTATTGTCCCTGTCTGATCGGGTTGCTGTCAGAGGCTAGTACAGGTGAGATGGCTCATCAATAAGAAACAGTGCTTTGGCAATTCTAAGGATGATCATTTCAAGATCAAGGCATTGGCCACTGTGCTCTCCCATGGTGGAAGGTGTAGGAAAGCTCTCTGGGGCCTCCTTATTGTTGGGAGCCGACTCCTAGCCAAAAGCGGCTATCATCTTTGCAGCCATCTCGAGCCATATACCCTGACAAGAGACTTGATCAGACTCCCTGTCTTGTCTCCATTCTTTGCATCTCTGCCCCCACTCTCTCTCTTGCTAGGCCCTGACCCGAGGACGGAACAGCAGAACGGGCTGTTACAAAGTGCCCCCCCCCAACGTGAGGCAGCCGGGCAGCTACAAAGTGGCGCTCAATGTGAGGCAACAAGAACGAGAGGCCCAGTGAAGGACGTTACCGGAAGAAGGGTTGACTGAAAATTCAGAAGTGAAACAGAGGAGATTGCCGCAGGGAAACTGCCATATGGAGATCAGTAGGTCATAGTAATGATAATGGGGCAAGAAATAAGTCAGCCTGAACTCAACTCTCTGTTTTTGTTTTGTTGTTTGCTGTTTATGTGTGTCAATTGTCTGCTTTTGTTTCGCTGTTTAAATGCTGTCTTTCATGTTCAAAAGAAAAGCATAGAATCCAAAATACAACCAAAGGTTGAAGTAATTGATTTGTCAGAGTCAGATTGTGCTGACCTAGAGGAAGAGGCAGCCACATATTACGACCCTGAATGGCCTTCTTCCCAAAGGCCCCCCTCCCTATGCTCCTCCACCTCCAGATGCTCCCGCTATGGGGATGGTGGTTGTAGATCCCATAAAGGAGTTACAGGACAAAATTTCTCTTCTTAAACAACAAATTTCTCTTCTTAAAAAACAAATAAAGTTAGAAAAAGAGTATCAGGACTTAATTAATCAGCTACAAAAATTAAAGACAGGGAAGAGGTCTCGAGAGGGCAAGGGAAATCTACCAGGTCCTCTCACTGAAGGAAACACCAAGGCAGATCTAGCCACTTGTGTAGCCGCGGTGACTTTATCAGATCCTCCATCTAATTTGGATCAGGCCATAAAGGCTCATGAGTTACATCACCTTAATTCTCAAACTTTAAAAATCATGTTTAAAATTACCAGAGAACAAGCTAGACAAATTGTCAAACAATGTCAATCATGTGTTAAACTTTTACCAGTTCCTCATTTGGGTATGAATCCAAAGGGACTGATACCAAACAGTCTCTGGCAAATGGATGTTACCTATTATAATGAATTTGGAAATCAAAAATATATACATGTATGTGTAGATACATACAATGGTTTCATTTATGCAACATTACAAACTGGAGAAGCAAGCAAACATATGATCACTCATATGCTTGCTACAATCTCTGTATTGGGTCTGTATCTGCCAAAACAGATCAAGACTGACAATGGCCCAGGTTATACAAGCTCCAGTTTCCACCAATTTTGTGAAAAATTGGGAATACTACATAAAACGGGTATTCCATATAATCCACAGGGCCAAGGTATGGTAGAAAGGGCACATCAAACCATTAAATGTCAATTTGAAAAAATTACAAATGGGGAATGGTACCCTTCCAAGGGATCCCCCAGGAATATCCTTCATTACACGCTCTTTTTCTTTTTTCAATTGCTGAATTTCTTAATAGCAGATTAGTTTAAATATACAAGGATTGTTCCGTCCATTGGGTTCTGCTGTGGTATTGGACTCCATCTGTAAGTTCAATCCACGCCATTACACTTGCGTATGAATCCTCTGGGGATATGCAACCTTTGATTTAGTTTGCAGTACAACTAGCCTGATATGTCATTTATTTACTATTAAGCATTTAGTTATTATGCTTTTAAAATTCAGTGTCTTTAAACCAAGTTCATATTTAGCATTTCTTGGAGCAGTTCAGAGTATTGTGTTTCTGTCTTTGTCCCCCTCCTCCCCTCATTCCAGTCTCTGTTCCTAGAGCAAGCTTCTAGGGGTGGGAACTTAGGCTCTTTTGGCATGCAGCATTTCATTGAGAAGGTTATTATAGGGCATGTCCCCATTCATGCATCACACACTCTTTATTTTAAATTTTTTAACTTTGAATTCTGAAGGAAAATCTGCTGCAGATAGATTCTGGCATCCTAATACCAAAAAGAATTTTGCAACAGTCCTCTGGAAAGACCCATTAACTGGAACCTGGAATGGGCCAGATCCAGTGCTTATCTGGGAAAGAGGTTCTGTCTGCATATATTCCCAAACGGCAGATGCCGCATGCTGGCTGCCAGAGAGACTGATTAAACAAATAGACAACAATAACAAATCCAGGGAGGAGAAACCCCCTGAGAAGCATATTTTTCCTTTACAGGAAACATGAAGATGCTTCACTGGAGCGGATCAACCAGCATACCTGACTTGGAAAGTTCTCAGTGCAGAGGAAGACATCACCACCCACACCTCTAGGGTGGCTCTATTAGACTCTTGGTTCCCTGATTTATGATTTAGTGGGGTACATTGTTTAAACCCAAGAGAGAACCCATTACCACAGTTATTATAATTGTTTTCTGGATTTCCTTACTTGTTTTGTTAAGATCAAAGCTATGATCAGTTCTGTACGTATATAGATTAGATTTAGAAAATAGTGTTACAGAACAGAAGAGGCTTATACTTTTTACTCCTCCAACAGAGGGAGTTGTGTGCTACCCTTAAAAAAGAGTGTTGCTCTAAGGCAGAATGGTTTACACAAACCATTCAGGCATTAAGTCTCTTGCCTCTTGGGTTCATGCTGTTCAACAGACTGATGGCTTTTGTAGGACAACAGATAGATGCTATTCAAATGAAACCCATACAGCTCCATTATTACAGGCTAGAAGTAGAGGACTCTAAAACCTCTGTCATCAAGACTGACGAGGATTAACCCCTAACTTATGCGCTAAGCCGGAGAGTCAATGACAGTAAGAGAACACCTCAAGACCCTTGCCCCTAACTGAGAGGCCTCACCATCCTAAGACAAGAGCTCAACCAATGGCTGTTGAGTATCCAGAGACGGGAAAGAGAGGCTGGGGTCCTTTGTTCCAACCTAAGACATGCACAGTTTCCATAAGTTTTCCCAGCCTTCCCTTTTGAAAAAATATTTAAAAAGGGGGACCTGTTGGAAGCCGACTCCTAGCCAAAAGTGGCTATCATCTTTGCAGCCATCTTGAGCCATATACTCTGACAAGAGACTTGATCAGACTCCCTGTCTTGTCTCCATTCTTTGCATCTCTGTCCCCACTCTCTCTCTTGCTAGGCCCTGACCCGCAGACCGGAGCAGCAGAACGGGCTGTTACAAAGCGCCCCCCCTCCCTCCGCGAACTTGAGGCAGCCGGGCAGGTACACTTATTAAAGGCACTAGTTTCATTTGAAAGTTCCTCCCTGTGAACTGATGGCCTTCCAAAGGCCAAATACTATCATATTAAGGATTAGTTCTCAACGTGGAAATTTGAGAAGGATTTGGGAAGGCACAAGCATTCAATCAATCCATGGCACCTGAAGTTTTGTTTTCTTCAGTCTGGTTGGTGATCAAGGCAGGAATTCTAAAGTAAGCCTATTAAACGTAGTTGGTCCTCTTTAGCTCAAAGATCCCCAATAGTCTGTCTAAACCTGTTAGACTGTCCGAGAATCTAAGTGTTACCATTCACTCTCCTTTCCTTCAGGTCCTCACTTGGGGGTGAGGTTCACATTCTCCTCTGTGACTCTCTCTGCTCTTCTCCACTTCTTTCCCAAACATCTCCTTTATCAAAATTCTTCTATGTTTTATTCACTTTTGACCCAGAATGTCAGGGGTTGTGCTTCTGATGAACTCTGGCTGGAAGAGAAAATAATGGTAAAAGGGTGTCAAGAATGACCCAGTTATGTTGGGACTCCCTGGGAGTAAAGAATTCTCTGAGATTGGTCCAGATGGTTGGTAATAGATCTGCAAAAATGTTTCTCAGAAACACTTAGAATAAGATAAACATTATCTTGTTCCTTTGACATCACTAGCTTTTTGACTGTATGGGTTTAATAAAGTCTTTCCTTTCTTCTTTCCTCCCTCTATCCTTCCCTCCCTCCTCCATCCCTTCTCTCTCTTCTCTCCTCGATCTCTTCTCCCTCTCCCCTCTTTTCTTTCTTATCTGTTACTCTTTTTCTTGGGGGTGTGTGTTGGGATCAGCTTTTTGATTCATGATCATACTGACAGTTTCTTCTATAGTTCCAATGTGAAAACATAGGTCTCATGTAAGTGGTTTACAGTGACTTTTAGTTCGAAATTTCTCATGGTTTTGTTTCGGATAAAGGGTGAATGTTCTTGGAAAGTTTGAACTTAATCAGAAAAGTTATTTTAGAATTATGATCTTTGAAGAGTTTCTGGGGTCGTGATCTGGAAATATTTTCCAGCTGGCTCTGTCTATTCTTTGTTCATTGGTTTGGGCTAATACATTAGTCATTTAATAATAACTTTGTTCCTGGGTCAATAAGTCCATCACAAAATAATAATGTTTCCCCTCCACCTCTTAACCCTCATGCACACACTGAGTTTCACTTCTACTGTTTGCAGTGTACCCTGAATTAACACAAAATATACTCCAACTGTAGATTATAACTGGGTCAAGTTTGTGAAGATCCAAGCCCAGTTTTATGAACTTTTTTTTTTCTTCACAAAATTGACTTGGGTTTCAAGAGCATAATGAAACCAGAACATGGGGGAGTCTAGAATTCAGTTTGATCTCAACTTGTCTGCTCTTTGAAAACCACGGTCTGGTTTCAGCTGTACCAATCTTGGATAGTTGAACTAAAACAACAGAAAGACAAGTCCTATCCATCCATAGAATAGAGCTGTTTCCTTCTAAGAACAACAAACTGCGGGGGAAGGAGGGGTAGTGTTTTACCCACGAGGCTCACCAGCAGAAGACAGTGATAGACACTGTAAACAGATGCAGCAGAATTTGTGTGAGTGTTACTCTCTCCAGAGAGTGGTTCTGGGCTTCAAGGAGACCTTCTTGGTATCTCATCTACATCTTCCTTGGTCTTTTTCATCTGTTTATATTAATGTGTTCTCAGACATCTTTATTTTCCCATGCTCTCTTACAGGTTGTGTCTAAAGTCTCAGTTCTTCTGTAGATGACACTTAGAATTGATAACTACTCAAGACTTTAACCAAGGAGTTGGACCATGGAGCTGACATACCAGGGGCAATGGTTACTGGGTTCTCTCTGTGCTCAGGTAAGGCTTGTCTTTTCAGAAACCCCTTTCACCTTTATCTCAGAGGACTGAATGTCTGCTTTGGCCTTTTTTATTATCTTCCTCTGAATGACTCAAGCTCCATGGCTTTCTATCGTGGGGTGTTTCTCATAACTCTGTGGTCAGATCCTCTGAACAAAGAAGTATCTGGTCACTGCCTGCCTGGATTCCTATTTGTGCTGTACCCACCTGGTTTTATGTAATATATTTGTCTTAGGTTTCCAGACTGTGATGTGGATGGCTTGTGCTTTGCTTAATATAACCCCTTAACTAATTCCCTGGGCCCTGATGCTCTGCTGTGGTCCCACAGAAGCAGTAAGG
The DNA here is from genome assembly GCF_004785775.1 of Grammomys surdaster. Classification (NCBI taxonomy): domain Eukaryota; kingdom Metazoa; phylum Chordata; class Mammalia; order Rodentia; family Muridae; genus Grammomys; species Grammomys surdaster. Next base: position 14,557,870 of record NW_021604613.1, read on the forward strand.
TATGAGATGATCTCCTTCCTCTTCACCTTCACTGTCTTATGTGTCATGGAGCAGAACCAACTCCCAGGATGTAATTAGGGCACCTCCTATACTAGTGATGCTGCCTTCACTGAGAACATTCTAGATAGTCTGTTAATGAAACCTTTCCATCCTCTTCAAAGGCATTGTTCATTTGTAATTTGGATATGAATTTGACACTTTCTCTTATAATTTCTTATTAACTTGTGACTAAATCAGTCATTTTCTATTTTATACCAGAACTAAAGCAGGATTTTTAAGGTGATAAAATATTACATTTTTGTTAGTCTATAAAAGCAACAATGCACTCCAAAAGAAATATCCTAAGGTGGTTTGAACAGTGACAATGTCATTAGAAAATATAGTCCTTCAAAATGTATTTCAAAGGACATATTCATTCTGATTTTCAGCTCTGTGCTAATGTTCCCCTGACAATGAGACAACTGAATTTTTTATTATAGAAAGTCTGTTTGAGCTATCATGAGCTGTGGAAGCTCATGGACATTTCTGGAAGTGTCCTTGTTACATACCAAGGATGTCTTTTGAACAGTGCAGTGATACGAAAAGCTTTGCATGCTTATGACAGATAAACCTTTTCTTCTCTGGCCTCCTTCCAGAGAAGAGCTGGCAGGGCAGAATTTTAACTACACAGACTTAGATTCCTGTAGCAGAGAGGGAGGTGAAGAGAGAGACAGGGAAGGAGGGAGGCAGGGACAGAGGGAAGGAGGAAGAGAGGAAGAAAGGGAGGGAGGGAGAGACTTGTTCTTTCTCTCTTCTTTTTCTTTTGAGACAGAGTTTCACTCTGTAGACTGACTTGGAACTCTGTATGTATCCTAGACTCGCTTCAAACTTGAGACTCCTACCTCATTCTCCAGAGTTCTGGGATCATAGGTATGAACCCATATGCCCAGCTATAAAAAAGTATCTTTAATTCAGAACATTATCCTGATAAAGAAGGATTAGAAAATTATTCTAAAATTATTTAAAATTTGATTCTTCAATTTCCTATCAGCAATAATAAAAATAAAAATCAGGGTTGCATGACTGAACATGAGGTTTGCCTTCAACTGAAGGTGATCTGTTTCCCTAGCCTGATTAGTAGAGCTTGTCTAATTTCTGTAGTCAGAAACTAAGGACATACATTCAGAAAATACAAAGACTGCAGTTGATATGGTGAGGTTCCAACAAATTTAGGATCCTGATAGATCAGGTTACTTTTCCTAATGAAATTTCCATATATGTAATATCTTGATTGTGGTTTCAGCATGCATATGTCTAAACTTGCCAACCTGTGTGCATCAACTGTGTGCAGCTTGTGCATATGAATTTCCTCTAAATAAAGCTCTTTTAAAAACCTCCACTAATGTGTCATTTCTTTATCAGTCACACAAACCATTTGCTTGCACATCAAATTAACCACGCTTACAGTGTTATTTATCTTCTGGAAATGAAATTTCTTAATGTGTGTAGCACTTTTGTAATATTCTTGGAAAATCAGCACACAAAGTACTTTCAGGAAACTGTGCTATTGGCGTGATGGCCAAGGTAGAGATTTGATGGTACACAGTGCACCTGAGAAACTGGGCGGGCGGGGGTATGGTATGAGATGTGCCTGAGAAGTTGGGGCTCACCCATGGACTCATTTAGATGTCAAATCTCTGCATGAAAGAGAAGAAACTAAATCCATATTTTTCTTTAACTTTCATCTCCGTATCAGGATTTTCCAAGTTCTGATGACCTAAAATACATTAAATGTTCCATAACATTGAAACAACTCAATTTTTTTATTTGTTATATAATTTTGTTTTTGTTACTACAAAATAATGCATACATAGTCCTAAAGATGGAAAATACATATCAGTAAAATCGGAACATAAAAGATTTATATAATCATCACATGTAGCTGTGTATAGTTCTACATGTGTTTTAGTTTAATTTTATAGACTGGATCATACCATAAGTTTTTCTAACGTGGCTTTTTTTCATATACAAATCATGAAGGGAAATACATTCTTTTCTACTGTTACCGAGTTCCAGATTAAAAGTGCTCTTTCAACTAAAATTATTTATACTGAAAATTGGAGATGCTTTCTAACTGAGCCTCCTTATTATGACCAGGTGACATCCTGCAGTTAACATGATGCACAATTAGGCAGCATCAGAGGCAGGTCAAAGAGAAGACTCTTAAGCACAGGTGACAACTTACTGCATCTTGCAGGATCCTCCCTCTGTTTTTCCTATTACTCAGTCCTACGTGTCCAACTAGAATTAGTGAGTTGGAAAATTCTCCTCTTTGAGCTTGGTTGCCTATTGTTGGAGAAGACAGATTAACTTAGAATCTATTGAGAGAGAATCAGTTTCCAAACTTCAAGACTTCAGTTGAGTTCTCTGCAGGACTGCTGAGGTATCTCAGTTACATCTCAGCCTGCTATAGAGCTATAAATCTCTGTAAGTTTATCATTACCCAGTATCAGCAGAAATATGGTTAGAACTAAAGCAAGAATTTCCTGACTTTTGTGCTTATGACTTTTAGAAAAACCATTTACATTGCAGTAATTTGACTTAAAGAGTCTAAAAAAAGGTTCTGGGTCTTATCAATCACAATCAATTTTATTTGCTAAATTTAGTGCTAGAGTGACATTATCTGTATGTTCTTTGTGCAAAAAAAATCTCACAGAGCATATTTTTGGACGTGCTGTGCTATCTGGTGGCTTTTGGAATTTCATAAAAATTCCACCCACTCAGAGCCAGTGCTCTCATACTGTTGAAGAACTGGGTCCAAATTGATGCTTGAGACTTGACATATTGGTACGTCTATATGTAAATTATCCTTCATTTAAGGTTTCTGATTTTGGCTTTCTTCCCTGGCTTCATTTGTTTCTCAGTTTTCTTTTTACTTCTCTTCACTCAAAGTAAAAATCTTGAGGGTTTGGCTATGTTTTTGAGTTTGTCTTTGCTTCAGGAGAGGGGTAGAATCAGACTAAATAAATGCCATTCACTCACATTCGAGGGCTCTTAAGAGCCTTGGTGTCTGAAGAGAGTCGGAGAACTGAGGAAGTGGCTTATGTACTCAGGGGAAAATAGGTTCCGAGAGATGAGAAGGGGAAAAAAAGTGCATGTACTTAACAATGTTGCTATAAACTTGCTTCTAGAGAGGTATTCAATAAATTGAGATCATCAGTTCTACTAGGACGTTTAGTTTTAAAATATAACTCCCTGTGGCTCTTTTTTTCAATAGCATGAGTTAATTCCTAATACACTCGTGTGTCCTAAGCTCATACTTTTCTTTCTAATACAAAGGGTGACACACAAGGGGTGCGGCTGACTCAAGGGTTTTGACCTGCTCATATTTTGAGAGTACAGGAAACAAGTGTTTCTGATATATTCTACCTGTCAGCATTTCATAACCAATGGAAGAGAAATGGCCAGAACTGCGGAGTTCAAAGTTTACATGTGACAAGAACTTATTAGTGATCAGACTGCCTTTAAGTAATGTTGGGGAGGAATAACATAAGGAATAAGTAGATTTGAGCTAGTGTCGGTGGTTTGATTCCAATTGTGGAATGCAGAAACTGGGATTTGGATGTGTTAGGCAGAACGTGAAGAGCTTGGGTTTTAGTTATGCTTCATGGCTAAAACCTTCACTGGGCCCTGCTGTGACTGTGGATATGTGATAACCCAGTTTCCTGTTCATGGATGAAACAATCAGCCAGAGCATTTCCTCTGAATATGATCCAGCTTAGGATAGATGCTAAATGCAACCAGCTGCTTCTAAATAACTCTTCACAGCCCACTTCAATAATACAGTTCATTGAGCTAAAGTTTCCTACTAGCATGGCCTCCCTCCATCTCATTTAGCTACTCCACAACTGAGTAACCTTTAGAAAACTGTGCCCTGGGAAGACAGAGCTGAGTAGTCGCATGTCAGAACATGACTCTGGCTGAAGATGGTTCATTGTGATGTGTGGTTGGAACTGTGGAAGATGACAAATAGAAAGAATCTCTTCCCCTTGCTCGAGATTGTGTGTCTATCAGTGTGTGTGTGTGTGTGTGTGTGTGTGTGTCTGTGTGTGTCTGTGTGTCTGTATCTGTGTGTGCCCTTGTCTGTGTGTCTGTTTCTGTGTGTGTGACTGTGTATCTGTGCTAGACATATTCTCCACCATCAAGCCATAGCCCAGTCCTCACTTTACTTTTTATTTTGAGACAGTCTCACTAAAGTTTCTAGGCTAACCTTAAAAGAGATCCCCTTCATCCAACCTCTTGTGAAGCTTAGATTATGGGCTTGTACCACTACTCCTGGTTCCAAGTCTTTGAATCTTCAGTCAACGGAGAGCACAGGGCTTGCTAGCATTTGTTTGGTTTCAAGGATTCACTTTCTGCACAAGGCATGTGCAAAGTCACCATCACCCAGCAGAGCTTTCCCTTTGTCACAGCTACTGTTCCTCACTCGTGGCAAAGCCACGAGGGTGCTCCTCTCTCATCAAGGTGTGATCATGATGGTCTGTGATAAGCCTGAGGTGTGGAGGGGGAGTAGAGCCTGAAATCATTCAATTGCTACAGTTGTAGCAGGACCTGAAATGATACACCTCAAAGTACAAAACAGTGATTGTGTACCAAGAGGCTGAAATAAGGGCTTAAGGCTGAGATTAGATCGTGCAAGAGATGGCATTTTTCAAACAGGCCATGCTTGCTTGCCATGCAATTCTTTATAGACAGCTAAGCATTTTGGGGGTGGCAGTGTGGGTAAAAGTGTTGTTCAGCAGTAAAAAAAAAAAAAAACGAAAAAGAAAAAAGAAAAAAACTCGATTTGGATGCACAGCAAATAAATAAATTAATGAAAAAATATTTTAAAAGCTTTAGTCATATTCCATTCCAAGTTTTGTTCTTGCTTGAATCAAGGCAAGAAAATGTTGTGACTGGCTTGGGAAGCTTCCTCTTTTGTGAAATGGAAACCCTGATGAGTTACCTCATCATATTTTAAAGGCAATCACATAAACTCAATGTGCCACACAGGTGGGAGGGAGTGACCTGGGAAACTTCATGGACCAAACATTAAACTATTTACTAAGCTTCTCTGCCCACTTCTCCTAGACAATAAATTATGTGAGCTAGGGGTGGTCCTGAACAAGTCAATTACTATCTCGGTAAAATAAGATGGGTTCCTATTTTGAAAATATCTACTGTTTCTGTGATGGTTACTGTTGTCAACTGGATAGGGTCTAGAATCACATAGGAGGAGGGCCTCAGGCACAACTCTGAGTGACTTAGGGTTTTACTGCTGTGAACAGACACCATGACCAAGGCAACTCTTATAAAGGAAAACATTTAATTAGCCTTGGCTTACAGGTTCAGATGTTTAGTTTATTATCATCAAGGCAGGAAGCATGGCCGCATCCAGGCAGACATGGTGCTGGAAAAAGAGCTAAGAGTTCTACATCTTGTTCCGAAGGCAAAGAGGAGAAGCCTGGCTCCCATGTGGTTAGGAAAAGGGTTTCATTGCCCCCTCCCCCCACAGTGATGCATTTTCTCCAACAAGGCCATACCTACTCCAACAAGGCCACATCTCCTAATAGTGCCGCTCCCTGGGTCAAGCATGTTCAAACCACCACATTGAGGGATCATTTAGATTACATTGAACTGTAAGGATTTATCTTGTTTAGGTGAATTGAGGTAGGAAGACTGGAAGATACACACTAAAAGTAGGAAGCACTATTCTCTGAGCATGTGTCCTGAACTTTAAGAAAACAGAAAGGTAGTTGAGCATACACTTTTATTGCTCACTGCTTCTTGACTGGAGATGCAGTATGACCAGCTACTTCTAGCTCCTGTCATTTGGACAGACTGTGCCCTTGACCTGTGAGCCAGAAGAAACCCCTTCTCACTTGGGTTGCTTTCACCAGGGTATTTTTAATAAAAAAAATTTAAACCATGGCAACAGGAAAAGTAATGAGAATACTTATCTTTGATAAAGCCTCTTACCAGAATTTCTTCATAGCTGTTTGTGTTACAAGAGTGTAGGATTAAGGGGGTAAAATCATACAACTTTAATTTCATGTGTAAGTGTAAGAAGCTAGGCAGACTCATAGATAATTAAAGATAGTAATGGTTACACAAGACCATTGCATTTAACTAGAGATAAGATATTCTTTAAAGAATTAATCATATCATGTAAAGAGCTTGAAAAATCCAAACACAGATATTTTTGTTGTGTCTAAAAGTTGACTTCTGGATATTCGTCAAAAAAAAAAATCTTATTTTCGTCTCCATTTACATGAAGCTCTGACAGGCAGAGGTTAGTCTTCACCTGAAGACCTCTGTGTCTCACTTATTCATCTAGAACAGCAAAACTCTTCCTCCCTGACAGCCTAGGGAATAATATAAGCCAAAAAGCCAGCAGGAACCATCTACATATTCCTATGAAAGAACACACAGAAACTCCACAACTCAGAAACATCCATTTTAACCTAATTGATGGTGTGTATTCTGGTTGCCTAGGGACTGAAATTAATCAGTTACATTTATTTAAATAGGTCTGGTTCAGCCCATATTTCCACCATTTTGTTGTAGTGAAGCTAACTTTTCTTTCCAGTCACTTTGCATAGCGTTTCCTTTTTCTTTGTCTCTTTCGAAGTGAGATTGATAAATTCTTCTTCTGTAATCTCTTACATTGGTAGATGATTACCTTTTTCCTTTGAAGTCAGTTTTGAAAGGAGCTGTAGTGTGATGAGCTAATTAACATGAAAATAGAGTATATAACCTTAATTAGGCAAGATTATGGGCTCAACGTAATGGGATGTCCTGAAACTGCACACTATGCAAATATTAGCCTCTTCATTCTTCCCATTACCCCTGAAACCATCAAGCAAAGGATGTTTTGCAGTACGTAGCACACTCAGTGCCAGGTGCAAATCTTTCAACAAAAGGCTCGTAGTTTGGATGTACTCACTGGGGAAAGAAAAAAAGAAGGAAAAAATTCAAAGATAAAATAAGGATTTTATGATTAAGTTAAGTGGTTCAGTTACCCCACCTGAGTATATGCCTCCTTTGGAATTCTAATGTTTCTCTGTGGGCACCACTGTGAATTATGCAAATCTTGAGAGCTTTCAAATCCAGTAACCACCAAGAGTACTATAAAACCAATCTGGGGTTTACTCTGGCAACGTGGATATAGGAAGACAGTGAAGAGATGAAGTCATAGTGAATCCCCTGGTCCTAATTTTAGCCAGTGATTTTCATATCCTTCACTACCAGCCTTTAAAAAGAATCAGAGTGGTAAGTAAACATAAAACTGACTTTCCCCTCCCAACCCTGAAATGACAACAGCCAAGGAAGTGGTACTCCCAGACACTTGACTATCCAGCCATCGAACATTAAGAGAGCTGCAGTACATAATTCTTAGGTTCTCAGTAAAGCTGTAAGAAGGCTTTTATTTCAATAAGATAGAAAGAAACAACTATTTGCTTCTAGATACTGAGGAAGACATGACAGAGACAGAAATCCAGCAAACATGAGCATTAGCACAGAACCCTATTTTATTCTAAGATGATACCCATTGACTAAAGGAACCAAAGAAAAGGCATGAGTGTATGTAAAAACTGAGGTTGTAAATTGATAATTTTGTGTTTAATATATAAGCTAATATTAAACTTTAGTTTAATATTATGCAGTATAGCTAGGGTCAGAGTGCAGTCTTCCCCCCGGCCCCCCCACCCCTGTCCTCCATGGTGTCTTTCAAACTAGTCTTTTCATTATTTTGGACATAGTTGATTGATGTGTTGGCACAGTCTCATTGAATCATTACAGCAACAATAAGATCCTTAGAATGAGGCATACTTTAGGGACAGAGAAGATGAAGAGTGGAGAAGCTAAATGTCTTCTATGGGGACAGGTTCAGCAAGTAAAGGTGTTTGCCACCAAGCCTGACAACCTGAGGTGGAAGCAGAGAACTGACTCCCTCAACCTGTCCTTTGATCTCCACTAGTACATGTAGGAAACAGCACAACCAGGATTTGAATTTCTGTCTGTGAAACTCCAACAATACTATTAACCACCCTGGCAGACTCTTTAGTGCTCATCAGTCAGTCCCTTTAGTTAGTATTTTCTGAGTGCTGAATGAGAGTAAGAGAGAACAAGGCTGGAGGGCTAAGCTGAAATACAGAAGATCTCCATCATCTTCTATGTACGAAGAGGCCTTGGTGAGCTACTATCTGTGAGGTGTGTCTGCAAGTGGCCTGGAAAGAGAATTTGATAGAGGAGAGATAGAAATCTACAGGAGTAATTAGCTACATACAAGTCGTATGATGTAATGTGTTATTGTATATAATGTGATAGAGGAAAATATGTACTGGATAGAAATCAGGGGGCAAATATTTCATTCCTATGTCTACCAAGTCCTACTTGGTAGGCTGGATTGATTGGAGTTTTAACAAGAAGCAGGTGGTTCAAACAGGAGAGTCATTCAAAGACTTCTTTGGTAGATACTAAGGAGGACAGTGGCAATGTACCTTGACACTAGCCACAGTGAAAGGAGATATTAGCCTTAAGACTTAAGGGACCCATTTGGTGGGGTGAGTGCTACTAAGTTTCAGGGAGAAATGACATCATAGAATGGAATTCACTTGATAAGTAATTATGGGAAGGTTGTACCAGGGCCTGAATCTGGGGGAGAGTAAAGAAGAAATCCCCCAATTTCATTCTGGTCTAAACCCTCAAGAAGTCAATGTAACAGGGCATGTGCACACTAGACACAGAGTCCTGCCTGTGTCTGAGGGGTCTGAGGAAATAGAATGGGAGTAATCCTGAGCAGGTGACTAGTTCTCTATGATTCTGTTGTTTCCAAGGTAGTATATGGCTTCCACACTGATAGCTGACCTCTTTCCTACTTTCAACACTTTATGTTGGAAAAACTTCAAACTTAACAAAGAATAAACATGAACACATACTTCTTCATTAGCCACATTCACAATTTGTTGACAGGGTCATTATTGCTGTATTTTTCTCTTTTATTCCAACACACATGAGCTAACTTAACACACACACACACACACACACACACACACTACCAAAATTTGTGCTTGGCCAACCACAGGCTACTTGCTGACATCCTAAGACTTAACAGTAGAATATTGTTACTGCAATGTACAGCTCCTTATGTTTCCACACGTCTCTCAGAGGTGTCCATAATCAAGGAGCATACATCCAATTCCTCAGCATCTATTCATCTTCCTCTTTAGTCTAGAATTATTTTCCAGGGTTTCCTTTTATCGTCATCTAAGATACTAATTTCTAAAAGAAAGCATAATTCCAGGCCAGCAGTTTTGTGAGACACAGGTTTGTGGGCAATCTTGCCATGGGGATATTGTGCTCTTCTTAATCCACTGTATCTGGAGGCATGTAATTTCAGAATGTTCCATCTTGCGTGGAGTGCACTACCTATGGAACTCAGTTACCTCTTGCTATTTTACCATCCAGTCATCTAGTGAGTGATAAATGTGAATATCTTTTCATCAAGACTCTTTCACATATGCTCTTTTACAGCCATTGAATTTTCTTACAGTGACAGAAATAGTTTCATAAAAGCAAATTTAGAAAACCCAGTAAGATTTCTTTGAAAGTTCCGATTATAACCTTCACTGTTTTCTAGTGCTGAACTATTTGTACTCATTCATCACATATTTCCAGAGTGTTCGTTTCAAGCCTTGATCTATGGAATATTCACTAGTGTCTTAATGGCTTTGGATTATACCCCATCCCTCAGGATTTTTGTTGGAAACTATGTTTGGATCTTTCCACAGGTGCTCTAGGTTGAATACCCTCAAATGGAAGCCATGACTTGCTCTTCCCAGCTTCTTTATTCCAATAATTGTACCTCTGTCCTTGAGTTAAAGAAGATCCTTGCTTACTGAATTGCCAGCCATCATCAGAACCCTCTTCTCCATGTGATGGCATTACCCCTGAAAAGGTTTTGAGTTGAAGCCATTGCCTAGGCAACAGTAGGCTTTCAAGGCAACGGCTGGCAAATCTTCATGACAGGATTCATGGCAAATCTAGCTGTCTTTGAATTCTTTGTCTTTTTTTTTAATGGAAGATAGGATACGTCAGCAAACTCTCAAGCCCTTGCTTTATCTCTTTACTAAGTTGGAAAAGTAACGATCCTCATTTTGTATGGTTATTATGAGATTTGAGTGAGATAAAATGGCAAATATTTAGACAATTTTTGATCATTGTCCTTGAGACATCTACTGTTAATTGTTCACTCACTAGGACCTAGAACCACCTAGAAAGCACACATACAGCACACCTGTGAGAGATTAGTTAGTCTCAGGGAAGTCCTGTGAGGAATTGTGTTGATTGGATTAATAGTTTTGAACAGCTGCTACTTCAAGGTCCTGCTGTCTTGACTACCATACTGTATGATGGACTATGAGCCTTCAACTGTGAGCCCAAAGAAACATCTCTCCCCATAAGTTACTTTTGTCAGAGTATTTTATTACAGCCACTGGAAAAGAAACTAAAACCCATCATTTCTCCCAAGCCATAAATATTGTGCCCCCCCAAACTTTTCCTCTTATTCAATGATAATAGATTAGCCCCCTAAGAACCTTGTCACCAAAGCTGTCATTTCCTTTGTTAGAAGAGGGGTTAAAAAGTCCACAGGCCAAGTCCAGTTTCCACTTATTTTTATGAATAAAGCTTTATTAGAAATAAGCTACGCACATTGTTTAAGTGTGGTCTATGGACACTTCCACTTTCAACTTGAAGAACCAAGTAGTGACAACGTAGACCACATGGTCTGCAAATCAGAATACGTTTACTACATGTTCTTTACATGAAAGTGTTGTGAATTCTTGTTGCTTGGGGTTTTGCAGTAGACTTCTTCCTGATTATATATCATACATTCTTGAACCCACCCTCCCTCTCTTTCTGGGCAGGAAGACAGATCTATGAAGTTTGAGTTTGGTTGTGCTAATGGCTTTTTGTGCTTCACTGGCTCTTGCAGAGGCATCAGCTCCCACAAGGGTCTCTGGCAAACACTGCTCTTTTTGTTTGCATACTTGCCCCTTACTTTTGTCCTCAATAATGTGCCCTCCTCATTATTATGATGGGTTTCCCTCCTCCAGGAAGACTTTCTTGACATCCAGACCTGAACCAGTGGTTCTTGTTCCTCTATAGCTTGTGTACTACTTCAACTCTATCGTCTACCTCATTCCCACTCTGCCAGGATTATGATGTAAGTATAGCTGTTTGCCATTGTCGCTGTCATAGCTTACCAACAGGACAGGAACACACACGCACACGCACACGCACACGCATTCACTCACTCACTTAGTGCCATTAGGTTGTTATTGCTTCTTGTCATATGAATTGAGGGTTGGAGGCTTCTCTAAAGTGCTAGAGGAATATAGAAAAGAGACACATCACAAGTGGCTTCTTAGGGCGTTGACATCTCAGCTAAATGCTAGGGCATGTGGAGAGGAAACAAGGAAATAACAGGAGCAAGTACAGCATAGGAAGCTTGTGTCATTATTCTAAGACCTGAAGGAAGCATTTTGGGAAATGGTATGCAGAATAAAAGGCATGAGTGAGAACACACTAGTGGGCAGGCTGTAAAGGAAGCATGCAGTCCCGACTCTACAGAGCCTCTTTTGATGAGGTGCAGAGTTGGCAGGAAACCACAGAAACATGGGAGCACCTACCTGCCGCTGCCTTCCAAGAGCTCTGATTAAAGGCATGCTCTGCCATGCCAGGCAATCAGCTATGATTTTTAATCTTGCCATCATTCCATCCTAGGTGCCCAGAATTCATAGCATGTTATAGATTCTCAATGAACATCCCTTTCATTCTTGAACTATATGAGAGCTCCCCAGGTTTAAGGGAAGTCTTCAATGTTTAGTATTCTAAAAATGCATTATAAATATATGTGTATTAATTATTTTAACTATCTAATATGCATTAATATAGAGAATACTTAGATATTCTAAATACTGAACATTTGCCCTTTCTACAGTTTAGTTTAAGAATTCTGGTAATATTTATCCTTAGTTTTGAATTTCTGTTTTGGTGGTGCTGGGAATTGGACCTAAGGCCTACTGTATACTAGGCAAGTATTCTACCACTGAACTATATCTCCATCTCTGAGCTGTGTCTCCATCACTGAGCTGTGTCTCCATTGCTGAGGTGTATGAGCTGTGTTCCTATCACTAACCTGTGTCTCCTAGTTTTGAGTTTCTACCCTCTAAAAGTCTTACTATTAAAAAAAAATTCCATCCTCTTGTGAAGGTTTTAAATGTCTTTTCATTTGGGTTGACTTTTCCTGGGCCATCCACAGCTTTATTTTGCCATTGTTATGGCTTTAAGAACAACTGATTTCTTTCCCAATTGACAAAACCAGAGGCCCCCTTTCTCTGGGGTGTGTGTGTGTGTGTATGTGTGTGAGGTGTGTGTGTGCCTTTGTATGTGTGTGCATGTGTATCTTTCATTTCTTGTGATTTTGGCATTTTTCCCTCAATAAAATACTTAGTGGAGTTAGGCAAAATAAACTCTCTTGCATTCTGAGGGGCTTATAGAAGGACAGAGCATCATATCTAGAACACAATTTTTTATGGAGACGCCAAGAAAGAGAACTGGGTGGTTAAAGATGACCAGATGACTGGATTAAGTTGGGATTCAGATTTAGGGATACCTTGCTCTACAGGAAATTATACTCTCCAGGACTTCACTTATCCAGGTCCTCAGAGGTGACATGAAGCTTCAGTTTCAAGTTGAGTACATTTTCCATCCATGGATTTGCTTGTTTTGTTCAGTTTTACTTTGAATATTTGAGGTTGTCTTTACGACGTAACAGCTAAACCCACGGCTTCCTTTCTCGTAAAACCAAAACAAAAAGGCTCTCTGTTCAGGTGTCATGTGTGTGCTACACATGTGTAGCACGTACTTTGGATCAAAGCTGTCTATATAAAGTCCTTGAGTCTGTGTGGGTTCAAACGCATTTCAAAGCTTCAGGATTCTGTATGGTTTTACTCTGCTTCCTGAGGTCCTGAGCACGTTTCCCAGAAAGTCATGGCTTGTCTTGGAGTTCAGAGGTCCAAAGCTGTCCTGCAGCTGTCTTCTAGGATTTGGCCTTTTGTAGCCCTGCTTGGTCTTCTCTTCATCCCAATCTTCTGTGAAGGTGAGTGGAGACTTTTGGAACATGGAGGTAGAGGAGGTGTTTTTCCTACATGGGTTTCATTTCTTTCAGACAGTGATTTATAGAAATGCCAGAAGTGAAAGGCAAACCCTCTACCTTTTGGTTTAACAGCTTCTTAAAGACAAGTTCCAAGAAGAGTGGAGGAGGTCTAACAGTATCGAAGGAGCTAAGATTGCCCACAGAAGCTTGTTGGGATCCCAGCTGGGGCTTAAGGAACCATGGGAGCTGATTTGAGGGAGAACAAGTTCAGGTTATTCTTTATCACTGTTAGAAAATAATGTAAAATTAAGAGATTTAAGAGGGGAAAGGCATTTGAAATCCTGAGTGCATTTGATCTTGATATCACAGTAACTTTAAGATTTTTCTCCTAACCCCCTCAAAAAAAACTTATCTAAATTCAAATAAATAAGAATTCTTTCTTCATCCACTTTACATTTTTGAGACACTCTTAGTTCTTTAAATTATCACACCTAAGGCTCAGAGAGCATTGCAGAAGAGGGGCAGAAAGACTGAGAGCCAGAGGTACATAGAGTTTACTGTGAGATTGTCTGTCTTGGGAATGTCAGATGATACACTCATAAAGTCTCACTAACATGACTGCCTAAACATGAGCTGAATAAGCACATGAATAACAATAGACATACCCAAGTGGATGGGAAAAGACCAAGAGGCCTCAACACTATAGAAATAACTATAGGAAGCCAAGGAATATGGAAAGCAGGAAGCTTCCGCAGGGCAAAGCACACCAGCTGGGTATCCAATACCAAATTGTCAGTCTTGAAAACATAATGCAAACAACATATAGACTGAGAAGATTGCATTATGAATGAATATACCTATACATCCGTGCGTATCACAACATATAATGAAAAAAGAGGCCATGAATTTGTAAGAAAAGCAAGGAGAGGGATACATGGGAGGGTTTGGAGGGAAGAAAGGAGAAATAGTGTAACTATATTATAATCTTAAAGAATAGAAGAAGTAATAAAAATAAGTGAAGGGAAAATTAATTATTTTAAAGATGAAATAGTTTGAAATTGAAAGAAGAAAGAAAGAGAAGGTGGTAGAAAGGCAAGAGGGAAAGGAAGAGAGAAGAGAGGAAGGAAGGAAGGAAGGAAGGAAGGAAGGAAGGAAGGAAGGAAGAAGGAGGAAAGGAAGAGAAGAAGCAAGGAAGGGAGGAAGGAAGAGAGGAAGGGAGGGAGGAAGGGGGAGGGAAGAAAACAAATATCAATTTTTTGGCCTAATAGTCTTTTTATTATTTTTTCTTCATAAAATCTTTAACTGTTTCATTAGCTATATGTGGATTTTAAGTATGAATCCCTATTTTTCAGACAAAATAAAGGCTCTTGAAAGGCTGATACCAGGCTTGTTATGTGCCTTGAAATGCACGTATCTACTAGATCCTCACCATCTCTCTTTTGACCTTTTAAATTAAGAAATCACATAGTTTATGTGAAACTGAAGCACAAATGATATTTGATGATTTAATTTTACCAAAGAAGCAATAGTCATGTACAGTTTCTTGGATGAATAGGTCACAAAAACTTTAATGTGGGGAGAACTTTTTTAAACACTCTAGTGGGGTTTCCGTGAGCAAAGGATGCTTGCAAAGTGTCTCTGATAGTAGAGATGAAGGCTGGGCAAACACCTGCTATTTCACCCGCCAAGCTGATGGAATAACCATGGCAACTGCAGCCCGCCATATTGTTCTCTTTTCTGAGGACAGATGTTAATCAGTACAGGTGCTTTAGGAGAGAACAGAGTATCTATATAGCCTGGTTTATGGGTTGGAGAGGTGGTCTTGGAAAATAAGCCTGGGGTAGTATTCATGATTGTAATATGGAGAACACTGAACACTAATTATTGTCTTGCTTTTGCAATTGATGTTAGTAAACTGCCAGTGACATTGTTCAGTTTAAGTTTTGGGGTAATTTGCAACATTGACCAGGAAGCAGCCAGGTTAGTTAGGAAAAGGCAATATGGCAGAAAGCCACTTTTATTTTGTGTGCTGAGGGTAGAAACCAAGGCCTTGTGTACTCTAGGCCAGTGCTCTACCACTGAGCTACATCTCCAGCCCTCCTGTCTGTTGTTATTTGTTTTTTTTTAAGCAATGTCTTGTTGTTTAGCTGACCTTGAACATGATATGTAGCCTTCATCTCCTGGCTGCTGGGATTGTAGATCTGTACCACCTAGACCAGGCTGCAAACCTGCTAATTTCTAATGATGAAAGCATGTTTGTATGGAGAAGTGGACTCCTTTCTCTTGTAGTATACAGGGAGGAAAGAGAAGACCACCACCACAACAACAATAACAACAACAACACCCCCAAAGGATGAGGAAAGTGTTAAGTGAAGGAAAGATGGGAGGCAGAAGAGGTGGCTGGGAAGCAGGGGAAGCCCACAGAAGTTAAAGCAGGGTTGCCTCAACCCAGAGAGGAAATGACCCTGGTGCCCTCAGCTCTGTGGCTTCCTCATCTGATTTATATACCACTCTGCCACTGTGATGCCAGGAAAAGTGTGACCAGTGTGTTGACCTGAGGTTCAACTGATCCTGGTTGACAGAGGAACACTTATAAATAAGTAGGCAGGAAAATTTGAGGCTTTCTTTGAGAGATAAGGCAAGGTTCTGCACCCCAAGCTCCAGAAATATCTCTACTGCCACCCACTATGCTTCCTGCATGATATAGTCCTATTATCAGAAAAGAATGCACCGCACTGACTTGTAGGCTACCCCTCTTTCTTACTACAGGAGAGAGTAAATGAAAGGAAGAATTATTTGCCAAAATGACACCTTTTATGAGAACCAGGTCTTACTATTTACTACACCATTATTCTTCTGGCCATAGCCAACTGTCTTCAGTAAACTATCAACAAGGAGATCTTGGAGAGTGACTGACAACAGCTGAAAAATGGGAGGTGGAGTGCCAGGAAGGATGGATGGAAAGACAAAGGGTGAAGGGGGTGATGAGTTTGTTGAGGGTTGAACTTGCAGAAAGTCATCCAAGATGAATCGCCCCTGTCCTCAAGTGTGGCCTAGTAGTCCTAACCATAGATGACCATGAGTCCACTGAGTTCCCTTTGGCTTTTCCATGCCAGCCATACAGGTGAACCAGCCTTCAGTGGTGTTAGCCAGCAGCCACGGTGTCGCCAGCTTTCCATGTGAATATTCATCTTCACACAACACTGATGAGGTCCGGGTGACTGTGCTGCGGCAGACAAATGACCAAGTGACTGAAGTCTGTGCCACAACATTCACAGCGAAGAATACAGTAGGCTTCCTGGATGACCCCTTCTGCAGTGGTACCTTTAATGAAAGCAGAGTGAACCTCACCATCCAAGGACTAAGAGCTGCTGACACCGGACTGTACTTCTGCAAGGTGGAACTCATGTACCCACCACCATACTTTGTGGGCATGGGCAATGGGACCCAGATTTATGTCATTGGTGAGCAAAGCCATTCCACTAAGAACGAGTTTATTGCATTACTGTTGTCTTTACACCAGAATAGTTTTGTTCCTTGGTTTGAAGTCCTTCATAGTTAAGTCTGTGATGCATAGCCAGGAATTCCCTAGTAGATAGCAGTCTTGCTTATGCTGAGTAGTTACATAAACATCACTCTGATTGCAATGAAATGGCGTTTGGGGATGTGTTTTATAGTGCTGATAGACTAGAACACTTGTTTTTGAAGTTTAGCCTTGTCCCTGTGATGGCACTCTGGGAAAGTCATGCAGTAAACAAGCAGCCAGACTTGCCTGTGGGTTACCAGTACAAGTTAGGGTTGGCTAGCTAGCCTGGAATCTCTAACTTCCTTTTTTCACCCGTGAGGAACTAGGGACCCAAAATTGGAAACTGTTTCAGGAGGTTGGTGCTTTGTCTTCTGTTGCAGATCCAGAACCATGCCCAGATTCTGACTTCCTCCTTTGGATCCTTGCTGCAGTTAGTTCCGGGTTGTTTTTTTACAGTTTCCTGGTCACCGCTGTTTCTTTGAGCAAGATGGTGAGTGTGATGTTGACATTTCCCCACAGTTAATGAAGACACCTTTAGTTGTACCTCACTGACCAATTGGTGTCGAGTTGAAGCAATAAACAAGGAGCAGGAAGGATAGGGTAAAGAACACACTAGAACCCCATGCACTTGCCTTAGAGGTTTCAGGATGACTAATACTGTACGCAAGCATGTTTGACAGTGAATGTTTGTGTGCTTCTGAGCAGGGTTTCAGTTTGAGTAACTATTTGAACAACATGGAGCAGCTGTTTTGGTTGTCACCACCATGGCAATGGCTTTAGTCCTAGCGACCCTGGGACACAGGATTCTGCTGGACAAACCTTGCTAGTTAGAACCACCTGGATGGATTTTTATCCTTCACCAAACACAACCTCCTGGTTCCTCCTGTGCCTCCTTTGTCCAAGCTGTAGCTACCTGTAGAATAGTCATTCCCATTATCTACTTACTTAAGCGCCTTGCCTTGACCTCCTCCCTAGCTCATTGAATGAAAACTCGGGTTTTTATTTAGCATATTGGTAGTGAAAAGAGAGAAGTGTGAATCAAGTCTCCAGTCAGGGTTCCAAACAGTCCTCAGTCATGTCTGTGTACGGCTGGCTTTCCTTATCATAAGCAACGTCCTTTGTCCCCATCCCTTCTCTTCCTCTTATTCTTACTCCCCCATCTTTCCTTATCTCCCTACCTTTGTCACTTTCTGTATCTCTTTCTACATTTATATTTTTACACACACACACACACACACACACACACACACACACACACACACACACACACTTTCACAGAATCTCTGTTCCGTTGCTGCCTTCCTTTTTTTTATCTGCCATTTAAGCTACCACCCAGGCTGGCTGACTAGACATCCATTGTTGAAGATGTTGAGGTGATAGAAACTGGAACTAATACAGACAATGACAAAGCAATAAAAAAGGACATAAGAGGAATGGAGATGAGGAACACAGCTTCAAAGCAGGGTATCAAAGCCACCTTTAAATGTTTTCGGTACTTTGATTACCCCAGACAAGATCTAGTCAATTATCTTGGGTATTTTGGGTGTCCTTGGTGAAGTTGTCTCAAAGCCCTTTCCTCCCTTTTGCAGAATTATTTACCTAAGGTGAATTTGACTAGCTCAATTAAGAAAATCTCCCAGGGTTTATAATTCTGTATGTCATTGTGGATGTTTTATTTTTGCTGGGGTTGGGGGAGAACCCAATAGTTACTGAGTCCTATTGTGGTTAAAATTGGCTTCTGTATTCTTTGATAATAATTCATTTTTTAAAAATGTTTTGGCAGCTAAAGAAAAGAAGTCCTCTTACAACAGGGGTCTATGTGAAAATGCCCCCAACAGAGCCAGAATGTGAAAAGCAATTTCAGCCTTATTTTATTCCAATCAACTGAAAGGCCTTTTGAAGAAGAAGGAGCATACTTCGGTCTCTAAAAGCAGAGGCAATTTCAACTTTTCTTTTGCTCTCCAGCTATTTGTATCTGTTTGTGTATTTTAAGGAGAGTGTGCCTCTCTTTAATATAAAGTTGGATGCAAAATTCCAATTAAGCATACTACAATTTAAAGCTAAAGACCATGAACATAGAGCTGGAATATTTCTGTTATGTCAGAATCATTTTAGTAAAAGCATCATTTGGAAGCAGCATAAGGATATAGCATTATGATGTGGGGTCAAGGGAAAGTTAGGGAATGGCACAGCCCAAAGAAAGGAAGGGGGTGAAGGAGGAGATTATATTGTACACATCTTGTATTTATCTGTGAGATGTTTATGACTTAAATAATTTTTAAATTTTTCATGCTGTTATTTTCTTTAACAAATGTATAATTACATGAAGGTTTAAACATCTATTCACACAGCTATGTGACATAGCCCATGGTTACAAGGATTGTATTGTTCCAAGATGTAGTTTTAAGTGATATTGTCCATGGGTGTTTCATGTGCTGTTGTGTATTTGCTAGTGGTTTGAATATAAACACTATGTATCAGTTTGTTCCCACAGTGAGTTCTGGGGAAATTTTGTTGGGGAGCTCGGGACACTAATCCATCAGGTGGGACTTGAGGTCCTGCATTAACTGGCTTGGAAACTGGATGAGGCTATCATGCAGTGCTCAGTTGCACTAGACCGAAGTTGACATAAGAACTGGGTTTTTACACTCATTTTATTGTTTTTGCTTCTGTTTTTGTTTTCTTCAATGATTTGCAAGGAAACCAAAAGCTGGTGATGTCTGTATGAACCTGACAGAACACTGTTCTCAAGGAAATGCCTCACTCCTGAGACCAGTAGGTCTGGTCTTCTAGGAAGCTCCAGTACAGCCCCCTACAGTACCATGGCTCCTCCCAAACACATAGTTAATGCCACAGAAAGCAGCAGAAGGTTGGATGGGATGCATGAGAGTTCCTGAAAACTAACGCTGTTAGTGTTTTTTAACTCAATATTTTCCATGAAAATGCAACAACATGTATAATATTTTTAATTAAATAAAAGTTTCTAGTGATTGTTTTATGGAGCTGCCAAATTTATCAGTTTTGTATTTAGTGTTGTGCTTGAGTTTGGTTTTGAAAAATGTTTTAATTACATGTGTCTGTGTGTGGATATGCACAGATGTGTGCAGGTGCCCCTGAGGTGTAGGATGTCTCCAGAGCTGGAGTTACGAGTGGTTGTCAGCTGCCTGATGTCAGTGCTGGGAATCCAGCTTGGGTCCTTGGCAAGGGCAGTGTGCTTGCTCTCCTAACTGCTGGGCCAGCTCTCAAGCTCCTGAGTTTGGTTTTGATGGAGTCATTCAGCACTTAGCAGAGTCTTTTATGCTAAAAATCCTGGAAACAAACTGGGTAAGTGAAAAGAGGAAAAGAATGTCTTATGAGTCAGCCATGCACCAGCCCATTAGCTGAAGCCCGGTCCTGAAAAGAATCTTTCTCCTATTTGGGTAAAATGTAGGCACAACCATCCTTTAAACTTTACATGCAATTCTCTTTATCCAGCTTCCTCACTTCCTCTTTCTTACCCATAGTTTGCAGCTTCATCAACTGATTACTGTTGTCATAACAGCTCCCAGTGCTGTTAGACGTTCCTCCTGTGACTATTTTTGATTAGTCTTCATTGTAAATGGTGAGTTCTCCTGTGTCTTACATATGGATTAAAAGGCAGACATAAAGGAAACATACCTACTGTTCTGGGTTATTAACAACACTCAAGATTTGGGCCCACTCAAGTCTTTCTGATTCTTGATTCACCAAAGTGTACCACTAACTTGGTTAGTTTCATTTAAAGTTTCTCATTCTTGACCTCCACATCCTGTTATTGTCATGTGTAGCATTCTTTGTGTAGTCAGAGACCACCTGTAACTGAACACATTGGATCGCTTGCAACAGACACTGGCTTGGGGCCTTAACTGTGCTCTGACTCAGGGTCTCTGGATGGCGAGGCTGGAAATTTCCCAGAAGCTCCCAGTGCTTCCTTTCTCATGGTCACTTAGGTGGCTTTCTTTACCCACCCCCTTTGTCTCTCTCGTTGTATCTCAGTCTGTCTGTCTGTTTCGCACTTGTGTCTGTCTGTCTGTCTGTCTGTCTGTCTCTCTCCCTGTGTCTCTGTCTCTCCTGTCTCTCCTGTCTCTCCCTATATCTCTCTTCCTGTGTCTCTGTCTCTCTGCCTGTATCTCTCTTTCCCATTTGCTCACTCTTGCACACGCACAGCCCCCCAAAAGTCCGAACAAATGAGACAGCACCACTCTAAGCATTCCAGAAAGGCTTGCTAAGTAAAAGCAAACAGGTGTTTCAATACAGGGTTGTGGTTATTACCTAGAACACACTACTATAACACGGGAGGCTCTGCTTCCTGCTCTCTTGGTCTTTGGTTGGTATCCTTGATGAAATACACAGATGTCTTTCTGCTCCAAATATCTCTAGACAAATTTCAACAGTTAATACTATGTCTCAATGACCAAAGGACCATGGACAAATGAAAGTTTTTTTTAACATCTATTTATTTCATTTACCTGTAGCAATCAGAGAGGGACATTGTCCCCAAATGAGAGGACTGGCCCTAAAAGCCTAAATATTCCATATGTCTAAATGAGACCTAGTCTATTGAATATAGGAAGCCCTGACTTTCAGACACAGATGTAGATGGGGGAGTGGGACAGAACTCCCAGGGCTGCAGAATTGGCTTCATCTCCTTCCCACCTAAGCACATGCCTCTGCTCATTTTTTCCAGTTACGATAACCTCATTTCTGCTATTTCTATTTTCCTATTTTATCTCCAAATATATATTTAAAACCCCTGTGTGTGTATATTTGTGTGTAGTCACATGTACACATGATGCATAAGTCCAGTGTGTATGTAGTGTGTACCACAATGTCTATGGAGGTCACACAACAAGCTCAGGTATTGTCTTTTGTTTTTTCTCTTGCTTGAGACAGGGTCTTTGTTGTGTGACACTGTGTAGCAAGCCTCACTAGCCCATAAGACTCCCGTCTCATAGCAACAGTGGGACTCCAGGATGGGTTACCACATTTAGCCTCACATGGCTTCCAGTGGTCCAAACTCCTCGTACTTGCACAGCAAGGCTCTCTCCTTTGAGTTATTTTTCTAGTCCTCTTCAAATATCTCAGTCCCCGTCCTTGAGCCTATTGAGAACAACCTCCATCATCAGATTACTGACACTTTAAGGCCACACAAATTCCCCCCTTTCTTTTTCACAGCAATCTTTGGTTACACCTCTAATAGTTTCAAGTGTGCCTGAATTTTATGCCTAGCTTGGTTTGGAAGCCTCTAGGGATCCTCACAGCTTTAGGTGTACTGGAGATGCTCCAGCCAGAGGCCTAAAGGGCTGGGGAGCTAGGGTCTCTGGGACTAGAGGTGGGACAGCTGTCCTCTATTAAAAAGCTGTCTGTGTTTTATTAAGTAGTTCAGTCCAATCTCCATTCTTCTGACAAGAAAAAATCTCTGTGTAGGTTAATTCATCTTGTCTTAAACCTTTAAGATTCTGGAGTATGAGTTCCGTGCCCACTACACTCTATGTTGGTGTCATGCTCTCATTTTATGGGAAGACTACTTCCAATTTTCCTATCTCCTTCTCCAATTGTAGGCTATAACTAAAGCCAACTAAATTCTTTGTACTCAAACAGAGACTTCTTCCATATCCCTAATAGGCACAGACCTAGTTTAAGCTTAACTGGAATTGCATTTGCAAAATATTGATGTCATTATGCCGTTAACTTACAAGGAATCATGTTGGGAGGTCACAAATAAAGGAGGCAATGACTCCTGGAGAGTAGTTGCCATGGCTGCGCTTCTCTTTGCACCTAGTGAGGGTCATGGCTCCCTAGAACCCGTGCTTTATTGCCTATAGGCTTTTTTTCTTTTACAGTTCAGATCAACTTCCTCTACCCTATCCAGAGATGTGCCAGTGTACTGATGGAAGAGAAGGAAGTTTCCTTTTTCTTTTATGCTTACTTGGTTATAGACTATGATACATAGTAATAGGTAGGTTTGCCGTAGTCTGCCTTGAAACTCCATAAACAAACAAACAAACAAACATGAACTGGCCCTATAGTGGAAAAAATCACTCCAGTACACTCACTCGTATTTCATTCTGAGGACTCTGTCGTAAGGACAGTTTATACTTTTAGTGTCAGTGAGAATAAAAGGGATGCTGGAGTCCCCTCATTTGGAGTTTTTGGTCAAGTACAAGTGGAATCTACGGCCACGGTCACAGTTCGAGCCTGACTCCCATTCCCACTCCAGGGCACACATGGATACTTTCTCACTGGTGAGCAACCAGTTCTGAAGCAGAAGCAACAGTTGGTTTTCAAGCATTTTCTTAGACGTCAACTTGTTCTGGTGTACCCTGCACAACTTCTGGCTACAACCCCTTCTTGGAAATCTGTGATCTCTGGGAGTTCATGCTGTCACAGACGCTCTTGTGTTAACTGTACACATTAGTCATCTGGGGCACTTGGAAGTGCAGATGGTGTGCTTCAGATCCTGAGCTTCTCATTCACCAGAGAACAGGCCCAGGGCATTCAAGTGCTCTCCCAGGTCTCTGAGTCAGACCTGAAACTGTCCCACTTGGCATCCTCCTCTCATAGATGGCTAGAACTAGAGGGGGCGGTGTAAATTGCCTTCACACTGTAGAGGAAAATAAGAAGCAGAGGCACCAGGAACCTTATCCACAGTCATAGTGTGGCAGTTTGAACCAGTCTAGGAAGTCAGATTTCCGGGTTTTCACATTGAGGCTATGCACCAAGTACCTCTCTGAGCCATCCTGCCCAAGGCTTGCCCTTTTCGACTGCTTCTAGAGTCAATGCTGACACATAGGCTGCTCTCAGAAATCTGCATCCCAAGTGCTAGGTAGAAACATATGGATAAACAAGGAGTTGGTCATCCCCAATACTGGGTTGTTTCCATCTTTCCTATCTCCTCCTTAGCCTTCCCTGATGCTAGCAAAGGAGACTAGCCCAACTTTAGCAATTTTACAGAATGCTTCTGGGAAAATATGAAAATACCACTGCAGGACACCCTGTCAACAAAGCTGGTGGAAGCCTGAGAGAGCCTGTGCATTCTGCTGTAAGCCAGCAACTTATCATACATGATCAAGTTACCTTAGCAACCAACAGTGTCTCAAAAGCAACATGATTCACATAGAGTGAAATCATGTATTTAAATAACAGGAGGAGACCCTGGGAAGCACTGTATGAAATGTGTGTAGAGCGTCTCACAATTGGCTACTCATGCACGGCCCCTTTCTGAAGGACTTCCTTTCCCTGTCTCTTGGTTCACCTTGAAACTGTTTGAATCCATCCCACATTCATCCCGCCATTAGCTTTTTTTCCCCCAATGTGTCAAAAGTGAACTTGGCTTTCCTTCTTTGTGGTAGCCTGGCAACTGAAATATAGTGTCTCTGTCCTGGGAACATCTTTTTGCTCCTGGAATTTTGTGAGCCTGTAAAATGGCTCACCAGATAAAGGCGCTTGCTGCCAAATCTTAGGGCCTGAGCTCAATCCCTGTGACCCATGTGGGAGGAGACAATGAATTCTCACCAGTCATCTTCTGTCTCCCACACACAGACACACCCACAGGCACGCATGCATACATGCACAGTCTGGCAGGCTCACGCTGACTTTTATTTCAAAGAAATAAATGTAACGAATTAAGAGTAGCATTTCCACACATTCCTTTTGAGGCGAGGATTGCCTTTGTGCTCAGTCTGGTTCAGGAGCTCCTTATTCACGGTGGAGAAGGTACCACTTTTCTCTCTCTGCTGTAACCAAGCACCCGACACAAAGACTGGAGTGAGGAAAAGCTTCTCTTGTCTCCTGGTTCGATGGTACAGTCCATCATTATAGAGAAGCCATGGCAGCAGGAGCATTGTTGCCTGTGCCCTGGACTACTACCCTTTCTGCCCTTCCTGTTGGAGGTGAGGTGGCAGGGAATGAAGAGTAGACGAGAAAAGCTGCAGCAAGCTTAGTTGAACGCTGCTTTAATAACGCTGCTTCCACCCACATCCCATTGGTCCCAAGAAAGTATCTCTTCTAAACAGCAGTTCCCGATTGGCTGGCATTGTCTGCATCACAATCTTTTGTCTCTCAGGCAGTCCTCAATTAGGTCCTCCTGCAGGAGATGCCTTTTCAGCTCTAGCCCTGGCATTTATGCAGAGATGGCTGAGCCATTCCTCCTACATAACATGAAACAACAGGTCACATGGGGGGGGGGCGAGGAGGGGAGGGGGAGACGGCGGGGAGAGGAACGCGAGATGGTTGGAGAGGAAGATTAATGTTGGACTTGGCTTGCTTTCTCCTTTTTATTAGATCTGTGGCCCCACAGCATTCACACAGTTTGGGTGAATATGCCCATTTCAGTTAACCTAATATGGAAACTCAACCCCAGACAGGCATAGGTCTGTTTTCTAGGAGATTCTAGAGACTGCCAATTAATTAGTCAATGTTAACCACCACAGAGGTGACGGAAGCTGCAGCACATGCTGCATAGAGTCACCCACTACCGCAACTGATTCCCACAACATCCCACAGATGACGTCCTGCCACCACCTTTATTTTCAGATGAAGAAACAAGTTGAGATAGGTTTAGTTTTTGTTGAAGGCCAGGCAGACCGCCAGTGCTTATGTCAGGGGGAGTGCTGGAGTTCAACTCCAAGGCGGCATTCTTTTTTTTCAAATGATAATTTCTGAGTTCTGGTGGTCCCTACAAACAAGAAAGAGAGTGTGGAAAGGAGACGTGGGCTGATGTGCTTAGAGAAGCTGAGCATGTGCCAAGGGCTTTGCAAACTGTTATTGGGGCAAACAAATGCTTAAAAAGGTTTCTGAAAGCGCTTTTGGTAAAACTATCTCCAGACTGGCTGTAATTGGAGACAGAGGAAAATGGGAGGCAGATGCCATTCAAACATGGGTGTCTGGTTGCAGTCCTCAGCCTCAGCACCAGCTTTCCCCATGCAATGGTGGATGAAGAGAAGAGCTTCTCAACTCAAATATGAGGAAGTAGAGGCCATTATTAGATCAGTGGTTGAGGAATTATGTAGCATGTTTCCTGACTATGAGATAGTCTAACCCAGGTGGGCTTGAGATAATAAAAATAATGGCCAATGGGAGCCAATGGGTGTTACCATACATGTATACCTGTGAACCCTGAAACGAGACTAGACTGTAAAAGAATAATACTCTTTTACAGGAGCGGAAGGTGAGGGTGTGGGCATGAAGAGGAAGAGGGTCTCTGAGTGGATGGCCGTGGTGTCCTGGAAAATAACCACAAGGCTTCCTGAGACAAAAAATGTAGAAGACTGCTGGGCAGTGGTGGCGCATGCCTTTAATCCTAGCACTTGGGAGGCAGAGGCAGGCAGATTTCTGAGTTCGAGAGGTCGAGGCTAGCCTGGTCTACAGAGTGAGTTCCAGGACAGCCAGGACTACACAGAGAAACCCTGTCTTGAAAAGCCAAAAAAAAAAAAAAAAAAAGAAAGAAAAGAAAAAAAAGAAAGAAAGAAAAGAAACAAAAAGACTAAGATTTATGATGACTCCAAATGGCAAACTTGGTGAACTATTATTCTGTGAATAAAATTACACAGCATAGGTCAACCCTGTAAGCCTCAAAGAAAACAGAGAGATGCCCACATCAGAACCCAGGTCTGTGGTGCTGAGGTTGTGACAGATGCAGACATCATTTCTGCCAGTATCTGTGAAAGTAACCAGGAGCAAAGCAGGAAACTTTTCTTGTGTGGAATATACATGAACGACAATGGTTTTACCTTGGATTGGTGATGCCATTGATTCCACTCTGGATTGAGAAGATGGAGACAGGGGTGTATGTGGCATGAGCAGCCATTGAGCAGAGGTAAGGCTGATCATGGGGAGAAGCATCAGAGAATGTCACAGAGGAGTGACTGAGTGTACAGCTACCACATGTGTCCCAGTTCGAGTGTTCACAGTGTTTGCAGTTGGTGTTTAAGGAGGCATTGTTTAAAAATTGGCATGGTGGCTGTGTTGAAAGGATGACATGTGAAAGGTATCTTAGATTATTCTCTTCCTGGAGTACTCAGCCTGGGGGTTCCGTAGCAGCAGGGAAGGGAAGTTTGGCATAATATTTCTTGATGTGTTGGGCTTGGAATCAGAGTCAGACAGAAGGAATTACATTCTGTCCTTTTAGACAGAATCTAACTAGCTTGGGGCAGGCATTCTGGATCCTCACTAACTGATGGATAAGAGAAGGAAGCAGGAGTGAGTCAGAGAGAGTGATGTGGAGGTAGATCTGCTTGAAATTCTTTTTCTTTCTTAAGAAAACACAGCACTCATGCGGACTGCATCTGAATCTTGCTATGGTTTTAGCCTCCATTCAGTTCTGTGTCTTTCAATATGGGTTGAACTTAGCAGATAGATGTCATAGCAGGAAAGGATTGGTGGAAAATACCCCAACTCAGATAGCTGTTGACCTCCTAGTGGGCCAGCCAGTTTACTTTAGATCTCTGACAACCCTTAGAGATTCGAGCAGAATTTGAGCTGAGATCCATAAGTCAGGGGTACTATAGCCTCCTGGGGAGTTGTAGGAAAGTTCTTGCCTGCAACTGGGTCTGTAATGAATCCCTGGGCCACTGATCTTAGCCACACCCCCAAATGTCTCATTACACATCTATGGGGAACTGTGAGTAGCAGTCACTGTTGGCACTCAAGATGGCAATGTCACCTTTTTACCCCATGTCCTTATGACCCAGCCCAAATGCCTGTCCCTCCCTTTGTTAATCCTACTGAATTTTATCCCTTGGCTACTCCACTGCAATCGGCACTTTTTGGTCTTTGTACAGTCTTGTTTTATCTCTAGATTAACCTCACTGTGGGCAACAAGAAAGTCTTCATTTATGTCTACACAAACCATAAGACAGGAAGAAAGTATTTCTAATTTTTGTCAAACAATTTGTCCAACATTTCAGAGGTAGGTTTGTATTCAAGTCAATTTGGGGTCTTTTTCTTAAATGCTGTGCTTGGTAGTGCATCCTGCAGTACACTCACATAAGCTTAGGCAGGAGGAGACCAAGGCTGCTTAATAAACACTGAACACAGGCAGACATAGCAAGACTCTCCTGGATGTTCTGGAATCACAGGGCCCTTGCTATAACCTCGGAAATTTACATCATCTGAAGAACATTATATACACTCAGCTCAAGCTAGTCTTAATCAATCCGAAGTTTGACAACTGTCCTAAGACCATTACTTTTATTCTAGTAGCTACTGAGCTATTTCTGTCTAACTTGGCTGCCAGCTTGCAAACTGTTTTAAATCAGATGTCTGTTTTGCCCAGTGAAACTGAGAGAACTATTTTATAATCATGCTCTTTGGAAAATAAAATAGTCATTGGAAAGTTTTAATAAAAACATATGTGGTAGTAACAGAATGTTAAGTCATGAATTGGAAAATATGTAGCAAACTCTTTATTTACTAGTCCATATAGATTTTACTTGTGGAAAATTTTGATATTAAATTAGATCAAGGCTATTTTTTCTGTTTGAAGAAAAAAAAAGAAACCTAACTGTAAATCATAAAACCAGATGCATTTTCTGGTTTGTTTTAGATAATATATATGATATATAATATATCATATATTACTTGCCTTGGACTTAGAGTGAAAAGAAATTTGTTAGTCCTGTTATTAAACGCTGCACATATATAAGATTGATCTAGATTAATTCTAAATTATATTCAAGAGTGAATATAAAATATGTAAACCTATAATGGATAAAGTTAGCTTTGCACGTGAATATTCTATCGTTTGGATGTTTCCTGGTCATGGATTTACAAGTTTGTGCTAAGTTCCTTGAGAATTACTGGTCACTGATTTTTCCATCGATCTAGAAAATAAGCAGAGAACCATTCTCTGATATCCAGCTGGGTGAAGTACCTGGGATTATGTCTGCGGAGCTCTGTAGGCAGTTGTGACAGGAGCTAGTTATTCTTGTTAGGAAGGCAAGGGAGCTAGGTTTTCTCTTGCAGGAGGCCGAGCATCCATTCCTGGATTAGGTACTGATTGGTAGCCATTCAGGTTTCCTGCCTTGTTGCTCCAGCCCAAAGTGAACTCCCCATCCTTGGACACAGTGGCTTGTCTTATAATGACGTAATTCATTATGTCTTAAGCATGTCCAAAACTTTACCTGTGAGAATGAAACACTTACCACCTATAACTGGCTCCTTCCACTCTGTAGAGGCCATGAGGAGTTTAGCTAGAGCTTGATCTCTGCAGCTAGTGGGGGATTGACTTGATCAGTATTCTTTGCCTCAGTTTCCTCCTATCTAAAATGGGTCTGCATATTAAATGTTAGGCTCCATATAGAGCTTAGAATGAGTATGGCATGGGTTAATCACTGAACCATATAATAAGTTAAATGCTATAGTGCACTTTATTTTTTCGTGACCCTCTCATAGTACATTAGGTGTGGTGTCAGGCTGAGACAGTTCTATTCTTCTGCTTGCCTTCCTTTCTTTAACCTCCACCTCATTCCTTTCAGTAGACAGTTGTTAGGCAAGCAAGGCACATGTTGATTAAAGGGCAATTGAGTTGCCTTTATCTTATCACTATTCTTCCTTTGTTTCTCTAATCTTCCCAGGTTCCATTCATTGCCTGGAAAAGTGATATAAACAGACAGCATCAGCTGCCTGTCCTCTGTCAACTGATCCTGGAAGCCCTGGCAGGAGACAGAGAGTGAGAAGATAGAGTGATGGGGTTCTTTTTCCATCTGTGCCTGCTTTGACTCAGCATCTGCAGCAGCACCCGCGTCCTTCTTTGACTGTGGATCTGGTCTAGCTGATTTTTTTTGTTGTTGTCATTTGGACCTGGTTATTTTTAACTCCTCCAACAGCAATAGGAGTAAGAAATTCCTGCCATTTGTTAGTCGCCTAGGGTCTCAGAATCCACTGTTTTCCTTTCTTAGAAGTTCTTTTATTTAAGTCTCTTTGGGTGAGTCACCAGAGGTAAATTCCGCTTGGTGATGATCACTTATCTGGACATGTCTGTTTATGTCTCTTTAAGGAGTTGGTCAGACTCCAGTGTCTCTCAGGTACCCTGTTAGTTGGCTATTATTAGCATTTGGAGAGACCTTGTTAAGCCACAGGGGGTTCCAGTTATAAACACAACACATTTCTATTAAAAACAAGTGCAGAGGAATGTGCTTTGGGAAGGAAAACAAATCACAGAGATTCCAGGTGATAACTGTTGAGCTGCATGGGAGTGAGAATTAAACTCAGAAGATGGCTGACCAGGAGGTCCCTTTCTCACATGCTGCTTCCCCGCCTCTTCCTGTGGCGACTGAAGGTGGAATTAAGGAGCAGTCATCTTGAATATGACAGGAGGTCCTAGGTCCTCATGTCTTGGAAATAATTCTGTTGAATGTTTCAGTTCTGTAAGTGATTTACTCAGTCATAGTGTTGGAGTCTAAACTGTTTAAGCTCAGGCAGCCATGGGAAGGGCCTCATGCTGTTTTATTACAGTACTGTTATAAAGTTATGTTATATAGATGTCATTTTATGAAGCCCTCATTATGAAAGAAACCAAATACCTGGCATGGTCTCAATTTGCCCTTGTGGTAACAAACTAGTCCTGAAAAGTGGGTGTTGATTTCTTCTTGAGAGTGAAGCCTCTAGGGACCAACTCCCTGTCTTCTTAAAGCTTCTATTCATCACCTACCAATACTGTTGGACTGAGGACCCAAATTCCAGCACATAAGGCTTTGGAACAAAGCACACCTTGGTCAGTCATGCATGTAATCCTAGACACAAATTATAGTCAGTAATTTATATGTTGTTAATGAGTTTGTAATTGGTATTATTGGAATATTTATATTTTCTTTTCAATATGTTCTTTTGTATTTTAATATTTTCTTTAATAATTTCATGCATTAATATATCAATCTAGGTAATTTTAACACTCTATCCTGTCAGCCTCTTTCTCCTGATGGAACCCCTCTTTTTCCCCCTCTCTCTTTCTTTCTCTCTCTCTTTCTTTCTCTCTCTCTCTCTCTCTTTCTTTCTCCTTTCTTCTTTCTTTCTTTCTTTCTTTCTTTCTTTCTTTCTTTCCTTCTTTCTTTCTCCTTCCTTCCTTCCTTCCTTTCTTTCTTTCTTTCTTTCTTTCTTTCTTTCTTTCTTTCTTTCTCTCTCTCTTTCTCTCTCTCTTTCTTTCTTTCTTTCTTTCTTTCTTTCTTTCTTTCTTTCTTTCTTTCTTTCTTTCTTCCTCTTTGCTCATTTACATCCCCATGACTTCCCCCCTCCTTGTTTCCCTCAAATAGTTCCTTCTGCCATTCTTTCCTTGCCATCTCTTCTGAGAGGATGGAGCTTCCCTGGGCATCACCCCACCCTGGTGCATTAGCATCAAGTCTCTGCAGGGCTAGGCACATCATCTCCTGCTGAGGCCAGACAAGGCAGTCCACTTCAGAGAATGTATTCAACAGACAGGTAACAGCTTTAGGGATAGTCCTACCTCCCACATGAAGACCAAGCTGCATATCTGCTACATATGTGCAGGGGGAGGGGATAGGCCCAGCCTATGTATGGTCTTTGGGAACCTGTCTTTTTAATAAACTTCCTCCTACTTTGTTGTCTTCTTCCTCCTCGTGCTCCTCCTCCTCCTTTATAACTCATAGTGTTTAAGTTTTGTTGCTTGTATGAACATGAGTTATGGATTATTTATGGTAACATGGGCAACTTGTCAGTGGCTATTCCATTAAAGAAATGATGCCTCTTAGTACCCATTAATGGCCCATAGTCTCTTCCGTAGGTCTCATGAAGTTCCTGTCTCCTGCCCTGTGAGTGACAAAATGGAGAGGTACATCTTGTGCAGATAGTGTGCGGCAAACCACAACTGCAGTGTGACAAATCTATTAGCTGTCATGCCTAGAAAACACCATCTCATTGCACAACTTCCCAAACCTGGGCTCCACCCTTTTTCTTCAGGATGTTCCTTGAGGCTTTAGGGTGGTGGTCTAGATGTTCTATTTGGAACAGAATATGCCACAGTCATTTGCTATCCTTACTTCGGCCAGCTGTGAGTCTCCATTGGCATACTCATTAGTTTTCCACACACAGATAGCATGCATAGCGACAGAGCTACACAGAGTAGGTTTACAGTGAACTTCTCTAGGAGAAAAAAACCCACCTGACTGAATATGAACTGGGGCCAAGATCAGCATTGAATGGATTTATGATAAGCAAAAGAAGCAGCCTTGAAGGGAGGACAGGGCATTTACATCAGAGACCTGATCTGCAATCTGCATTTCAACATGTTTATTTGTTCAACAGTTTGAGGAGAAAGAATGTGTCATTCCACAGGACAAGCTACGGCTGTATCTACCTACAAGTTTCCCAAAGTTGAGTTCAGAACAGATTATTCAGTTGTTTCAATTAGATGACCATTTGAATACGTTTTACACTTTGATGTTAAGCTGGTTTTCAGTCACTACTAGGTGATAAGGCCTGGTGCTAAGCTTATTTCTGGAGCGGAGCATACATTCTAAAATGTCTATTTTGGGGTCAGAGTTGATTCACAGGAGAAATTAGACAGGCAACAGGGAGTTCTGGAATCCAGAGTCTGAGTCCCAGCTCCATCATTAGCTAGCTGCACTTTGTACAAGCCACTTGACAGCTTTGGAGTAGAACTTTTTTTACTACCTTTAATTTGAGGGAGACATTTGTACTTTCCATGTATTTTCATAAACATGGCTGAAATTCAATGGTCAAATTCATTTAAATATCAAAACACCCAGAGAAGTGTATAAAGCTAGACTGACATGACTTACTGATGAGAAAGTCAAGGCCTGAGGATGGTAATTACTTAGTAAACAGTTACAGTTGACCATTTGACTTATGTAATATTTTTACTTGCTCAACCTGTTTCCAGCTTCATTTTGTTATGGTACTATCTCTGTGATATAGTTCGTGAGGAACACAAATATTAATATAATTATTGTTTGCAAGTTTTGAAATGAGAGTCTCATTCAACACAGGCTGTATTCAAAGTTTCTTCTTGCTAGAAAATTAATCTTTACGGCTAAATAAAAGGCAAGTCATTTGATTTTGTAGATGCTCTTTCTTTTCTCCTTGTTACCCCCAAACCTCAGATATTTGCTCTCTGGAAACAAGTGACTGTATAAGACCCACAACAAGAAGACCAGAGACCACACATTTGGGCCAGTCAGATAGGCCTGTGTGAGGTTTGCTAATTGAGAGAGGAAAGGAACACAATTCATTTCTGACTCGGTGATCAAACTCTTCTTGTAAGTGACACGACTGAAACCACCTATTGGCTTTGCAAACTGCTGAGTCCATATTTCTGCATCTGTGAAAGATCAGCAAATGGATCTTCTCAGCAAAATAAGAGGGTTTCATTGGCAAGGGCTGTCAGGAGGTGCTGCACCCCTTGCATGACCAACCATTTCTCAGGAGCTGTCTTTCTCTTTCACCTGTTGAATCCCAGTGTGGAGACACATGGCTTCATGCATTGCTCAGATTTGCTTCATGCTATTTCCTCAACAAATTTGGTCAGCATAATTTTTGTTTAAAAAAAAAAACTACTCTCAGTATGAGATCACTCAACAAGAGAGTTTGAATGGAAAAGAAAAAACTTAGCTGAGATCCTTTTACCCCCGAGTAGCCATTTATGCTCTGCATGTTGGATATTGTATCATAAAGTCATCCAAAAATTCTGTCCTCATCCTTGGTAAAAATTTTCACAGGATATTCTTTCTAGTTATTTTTTTATATTGCAGATTAAAATCTTAGACTGTCCATATAACACTTAAGTCAGAAGGCCTTATAACATAATTATAACAACAAATCTTTATTTTCTTTAAGTTTAGCCACTTTTAGCACTGGCCATCTTCTGGGATCTCATTGAGGATTGAACAACAAGAATAGAGTTAGAATACTCTGACATCTTGAAGTCTTCTGAAGAGTATGGTATACTCAATATTTGTGCAGAGGCCAAAAAGCATGAGAAAAATAGACTTTATTATGGGTGTTTTCTTTCCTTCTAGACATTATGTCTACCTCAAAAACAAACTTTGGAAACTTTGGAACATGGCTGTAGTTGCATGAATAATCAGTTGTCTAGCTCAGAGGGAGCCGTTCAGGCTGCTTACTATACAGCCAACTTAAACAATAGGTGCACAGAACCAGAAGAATGGCAATTTGCCATTTAATGAATTATAGATGCAGAGGTTCTTAGAATAATGAAGACACATGGCCTCAGTTTGTCTCGCTCGTTACAGATATGCAGAAGGACTTCAGACTGAAAACAAAGAGAAATGCCATGTATTCAACTGTACATATCTGTGTGTTTGATAGCTCTACCATATGAGTGGACGATTTTCTTATTTAAACATCTACTTATTACCAAAGACTCTTAATGCTGTTTTTCGGGGCTATGGGTTGAGTAAATGGGAATTTAGTCATATCTACTTATTTCTGCCATCTTTCTTCATCTGGGACTTACTACCCATGTTTCTTAGAATGTGGTAGAGTGCATTAGAGAGGCCAAATGTACAAGGTCAATTATGCACGTTATATCTCTTTGCTAGCCTTATATGGCCCGGCACAGCACTATTGCAGAAAGTCCTCCATGCTTAACAAGAACATGTCGCACAAATATTCTTGCACAGAATTTTGTCATTTGTCTATGTAACCTAATGAGAGGTTTGGAACTTGAGAGGATGGAGAAGAAACAAGACATGGAATCTTATAAGGAGGAGGAGCAGAACTGAGACTCAGTTAGTGAGAAATGGTGTGTGTGGAATGTCTTTGCAAACTTTACAGGCAGCAGAGAGAGGAGCCTGGGAGTGGGGCACCAAGGCAGTTTGGTACAATTTGACTGACTAGCCAGTGTTGGTTCAAACTTCAGGGGTCTGACTCTGAGTTGTTTATTTAGGCATGTTTAAACCTCACAGTCCAATGAAAACTATTTTTGTGATAATTAACTCAATCCTTCATGTACAACAAAGCATACCTAAATCTCTTTGAGAAACAAAGCAAGCTAAATACAGATAAGATGTGACTACATTGAAGCTACTCACAAAGTACATACGACACCTTCCATAAAAATAGGTCTTAAAGATGGACTGAGAAAAATAAGTTTGTGAGAAAGGGCTGGAGGAGGGTCCAGTGCAGGAAAGTCTTTGACCACACAGAAAGGTCAAAAGGCTAGAATGTACATCCACTCTAGACTTCTGGATGGAAAATAGGTTTTGTATTTCTTTCCTTGAAGTAACAACCCTGTTATAAAACATTCCAGGTTCTCCCAGCACAGAAACTTCTGTGCTGATTCCTAAAGTTTGAACCAACACTGGCTACTAAGTGATGTTGCATCAAATTGTGCGCGTGCCTCCCGAAGCTCACCTCTTTGTTGCCCAAGGTCTCAGAGACTCATCAGAGACTCAAAGAATTCTCAAGAAGAAATCAATTAAGTAAACATTTACAAGGTCAATTCCATTGTAATTACATTCCATGGGACTATGTATGTATTCCAAGCCAAGCTCAAGGTAAATTGCTCTGACACCAGAATCATAATATAAAATGAGATACAGACTACACTAAAAATATACTACCAACCATTTCCCAGCAATGAATTACCTATGGGAACCTGTGGGAAGCACCTATTTGGAACTTCCATGAGCACCACTCAACACTTTGACAGCCATTTTTGAATAGGAAGAAGCTTGATTCTGTAGTCAGGTAGAAGCTGAAATATCTTCCCCTATTATACAAACATTTTAGTAATATTAATAACCACGTTTAGGTGTACAGATAGCCTTCTTGCTGTAGAAAGCTACAGCTATAGTAACTCTTGTAGTCTTTCTGACTTCAAATACTAGTCTAGGAGAACAGAGAAACAGAAGAAGAAAGGTATGTGGTTAATTCTGTTGATTCAATCATGTGCTGAGACCCTGTGGAACAACTTCTAGTAGGAAACCCAGCCATCAGTTTTGGTAGCACATCAATTGAAAAGCTCCAGGAAATCTTGGCCCCATTGCACTCAGCGTTTTCTCATGCTGCTGTTAGGCTGGTAGAAAGGACTTCCTCAGACTGAGTTCAGAGAGCTAGCCTCTTGGTTCATAATGTTAAGCTTAGATTTAATTACGATGCTTTTACATTTCCTAATTATTTTTTTTATAAAGAAACTATAAATGAGGGGAGATGGGTAACTCATAAAGGCTGTCCTCTCCAAAGGACTTCAGGTGAAATGGTGACAGAATCATCACCACGCCAGGAAGAGCATGGACAAAGACTATGCAAATAATTTATAATTCTAGAACAATCATGATAATTAACATGTGTAATTAACTCATGATTCTAGAATGATCATGTTGTATCTGCTCAAAAAGACATCGTTAATTACACATGTTAATTATCACACACACACACACATTGTTGGGGAAATCATTTGGCAAATGCCATTCATTGTGTAGGTTCACACTCTGTGTGTGTGTGTGTGTGTGTGTGTGAGTGAAACCCTCAGGAAGTTGCTGCTATGGATGAAGACACAATGTACTTTCAGAAATTCTTTGGATTTGATTTGAAAGCCTTTTGCCTGAGGACTAGTGTTCAGAGTACTGTAAGGTACTATGCAAGTTTCTAAGAAAGGTAAGTAGTCAATGGTCATACACAGCTGTGATGTCTATGATCCATAACAACAATCAGCATGGCAAGGTATCTCTATGGGTAGGATACCTTGGCATTCATAACTCAATGGTAACCAACAGCTGTCTAGTTGTACATAAGGCCCATTTAACAGGAGTGGACTTATTCCTGGTACTGGAAATCTACCCAATTTTCCAGGGCTAGTGAGATCGTGGATCTTAGGAGAGTTTATATTGCCACTTTACTAAGTCAGCATACATTTAAAACACATTCTAAATGCTTATCCTTGTATTCCATAGATAACTGCAGCTTTCACTCCTCATCCAAGAAGCATGTCTTTGTAATAGGCAGAAAACCACAGCTAACCAAAATACACAGAAGAACTGGTTGTGGGGTGTCCATCCTCAATCTATAGCACAACTCTGACACTGGAGGCTCAGAGACCATCAAGCGGTGGTGGGTGGGGCGGGGGAGGCAGAGTGATTGTAAAAGCTAGAGAGTCAGAAAATCTGCTCTGACATCTTATCCTTGAGAAGTGATAGGCAGGCTTTACCCATGCTACCCCAATAATATGGCTACTTAAATTAGACTTGAACAAGTCCAACAGCAATAGACATGCTAATATGAAAGGGAAAAATCTAATCTCAAGGGGTCCACCCATAGACTAAAAATTACAGAGAACAAGGGAATGTTGAGAGCAGGAGAAACCCCCATTCTATATGGATGAGCCTCCACAAACGGTCATCCATGGCAGAATATATATATACAAGTAACACTAAGTGTTCTTAACAGGTTGTATTAATATATTTGTACATGCACATACATATGAGTGCACACACATGCACGTACACACACTTACCAATTAAAGAAAAAGAGGTCCTGAATTTGAAAGTGTGTAAGTGGGGAGCGGTAGAAGAGGAGTTAGAGTGAGGAAAGGGAGGGTGTAAAATGATGTAACCATATTTTAATTTTAAGAAATAAAAACAGGTAAACCTCCAGAGTCTTCAGGAATGTTGCGACAATAATTACAAACATTTAATTTTCAGTATGTAGCAAAACTATTTTAAAGATTTAAAGTTGAACTATTTCATTGTCATAAGGCCATTATGAGGCAGAACTCTTATTGCATTCACTTGTAAGGTAAGAAACTTGAGGCACAGTGTGGGAAATTTATCCACTGTCAACTTACCTAAGAAGAAAGAGTGGGGGATGGCTTCACACTGCAGGTAATTCTGGAGGTGTTGGGGTAAGCAGGTTGGGCAAGACAAAGGTGCGAAAAGGTTTTCTTCTTTGTGGTGGGGTTGAAAAATAGGGTCAGGTATTCCACTGACAGCTAAGGCCTCTGTTACTCTGTGGATGTTTGGAGGACTAGGAACACTTCAGACATCTTAACGCTAAGTGAGCTAACTAAGCCTGTGGAACAGTGCCCTGTAATGGATCAATATGCTTCTCACTTAGAAAACCTTGGGTCCACAGTCTTTCTTTTTCTCATTGCTTCCTTTGAAAAGCAGAGACAATAGTTTCTTGTTAGTCAGTTAGAGTCATCCAAGTCCTTTGCATTTATCTATGAGTAGGTATTATACAAAGAGGAATTTATGCTTTCATTGTTTACTCTTTGCTTTTAACAACAGTTTAACAATTACTGTTGTGTAACCAACCAAATCAAACGCAGCTAGTATTTGAAACAGCAAGGAAGCATTCCCATCAGGCATCAGCACTGATATTCAGATAAAACTCCAGCATCACAACTCCGCCTATGAAATCATATACCTTTCCTATATTCTTGCTTTACATCTCAAATTCCAAACTGCATAGATTTATAGTTGGGTGGTGAGTTACAGTTTTGAAGCAGTGACTGCCAGTGATCGGGAATGTGGAATCATGCTGTTTTCTAGTCAGCAGAGATGTGGACGCCATTGTTTGAAGCATGTTCTAGCTGAGGTGGGGGTGGGGAGGGGCAGAGACCTTGCTCTGAGCAAGTGGAGTGCATTCTCTGTATTCATTCCAAGCAACCATCCCATTAACCAGGTGGTTAATATTTAGCTGTTCCTCACTATAATACCTCCTCTTCCAAATTATCAGCAGGGAGAGGTTGAAGAATATTTTTAGCAACATGAAGTGCAATGCGAAAAATCATGAGGGCCCAGCGCTGCAGAAAGTCTGTTTCCAATTGGCTAACACTCGAGCATGTATAGTTGTAGCACAGCTGCCCAGGGCTGATGTCTCTCCCTTTGAAACACAGCCTCTCAGATTTCACAGAGGTCCTGGGCTTCCAAACTGTTAACGCTTTCACAAGCAGTGTGAAAGCACACACAGCAGCCTTCTGCCTTTCATGGTTAGTTTTCTGGTCAAAGAATTAAATTCCTTAAAGCTTGATCTTTGGAGTCATATAAGGTAAAAGACCTGGTCCACTTTCAGTTCACACTTTACTGATTCTAATAGTTTTCTGTCTTTCTGAATTCAAACTAGCCCTGTATTTCAGTAAGTATGCTAGCCATTTGGCCAGCTGACCAACATTATTGAAAGAGGCTGCTGAATGTGACGCATTGTTTCAGGTTCTCCAGTGCCAGGTAGCTTGCACAGAATACTATTTAGTGAGTGATCACTGGGATGGGGTTCCCACACGCTGTGAAGCAGATTCCAGGTGGAATTGCTTAGCCACAAAGGACAATGTTGTGATACTGGAGCTTATTTTGATATGCGTCCTAATAACTGATGGAAATGTTCCCTCGATGCTTCAAATCCTAGCAATATTTTGCACATGGTTTTGTTGGTTACTATATATATGATGCCAATACTACAGAGTAGGTCTAGTTCTGAGACAGATTATATATTTAGCAATAGTCTTCATTTTAGTAACCAACTTCTGATTTTAATTTCTGACTGTAAGCTTTATTCTGCTGGGCTAGTGGAAAGAAACCTTAATCTCAGTCCTTTCGGGGTTTCCCCAGGTCTCCAGGATTGTGTCATTTTTCTGGGTCTTGTGCAATATTCAGACACTGGGGTCAGGGGCTGTCAAGTCTTCCCACACCTGTCCACTTGCATATTTCTGTCTTTTTCGTCCTTCAAAGATGGTGATTCTTATTCTCTGCCACCATATTTGACTTGGGGTAGGGGGACTTGGGGAGAAGTGTCTCTGCTCTTTTTCGCCCATGTGTGTGCTTTCCCCAGCTCCTATTCTTCTCTGAGGTCTTGCAGGCCTTCTAGGCAGTGTTGCTAGGGACTGAAGCATAGGTCCTTTCTGTCCCTTGACTGATCTCTCTATTCCAGACCCACAGGAAGCTGTTTAAAGGTAGAGGAAGTCTCTCTTATTTCAGGCCCTTCAAAGGGCTTCCCTAATCCTGAGGGCTTTGGTAGACACAAGGTAAAAAGACTAATGGGGTAGTTCTACCCCTTTCTCTGACACTTTCTTCCTCAGAGCCATGGAAGGGTAGGGAAGTTGTGAGACCACTGGGAAATGGTGGAGAGAAATGGAAAGGGAGAATGGTGGGAAGATAAAGCTAAATGATTATCAAAGTATCAGTCCCTAAACCCACATGGATGCAAATATGTGTGCTCATCAAATGCCAGCCAGCAAGGGGTGGGAGCAAAGAGGGTCAGCCAAAAAGGAGAGCCCAGCTCCTATGGAATTGAGAAGGTCCCTTTTGGGTCTGGACAGAGCTATGGGTACAAAATTAGGTAGCATTCTGGCAGTTAGCACTTAGAAATGATTGGT
Organism: Grammomys surdaster; assembly: GCF_004785775.1. Lineage (NCBI taxonomy): Eukaryota > Metazoa > Chordata > Mammalia > Rodentia > Muridae > Grammomys > Grammomys surdaster. Next base: position 14,597,902 of record NW_021604613.1, read on the forward strand.
TAGGGTGGAACTGCCCAGCAATCAGGGGGAACTGATCAAATGGTTTGTAGAAAACTTGAAATAAAGTGTAACTCTGTGTGTGTGTGTGTGTGTGTGTGTAAGCAGAAGGAAAGACAAAACTCTCTCTGAAGTAATTCTTTTCTTTCAAAATTTTAGACAAATCATGTAGTCTACTGTAAGAATGGAAGCTAACTCTATTTTGGGTACATTCCAGAGCCCTCCTATACTTTAGACATATTCAACAATTCTGTTATTTTTTTAAAGGACAGACTGAAAAAAAAAAACCACCCCACATTCTCATTAATGTCACTACAGTAATACTGAAGTGGCTTCAAGGACCAAACTCGTTAACATAACTCTCCCCTGTTTTTGGAAACTGAAGATGTCATCTAAGGACTTAGATTACATCAAATGAATCATCATTATGTTCCCAGATTCAGAAGCTCAGGCCAGCTGCAGGGCCAGATGTCCCAGTGGTCCCACGAGTCCAACCATGCCAGTGTGAGGGAACCAGAACACAGTGGGAGAGGGAGAGCAGGGGGACTACAGCTGCCGAAATCCCAGCTGTCGGTGATTCCAGATACAAGCACAATTATGGGCTGCCTGCCAAAGCAATAACACATATTTTAGCCAAGGTAACAGCCAAGGATCTGACGGCTTGCTTGAACACATATGTATTGTCTCAGGAGTGTCTAGAAGACAACAGAAGTTCAGTGTAACTATTTTCTTCATTGTGATTTGAAAATAAGTATTTTGAGTTTATTATGTCTTGACTCCCAGTGTTATGGCCCAGAGAAGCATTGCTATCACTAATAGCAGGTTGGAAATGCAGAATCCCAGGCCTTAGCCAAACCTAGTGCATTTTCACACTGAAAAGTATGTCAGAAAGCAAATAATGGCAGCTCATAGTGTGGCTTGAGAACTTGCTGTGGCCAGCGCTGGGTGATGCCAAGTAGATCAGACTCAGATAGGAATGGTAGACCTGGCTCTTCCATTTCTGTCTGTGTCTCTTCTCTTTAGGCCTTGCTTTCTTTGTCTTTAAAATGTGATGGCTAATATCTGACTTTGGCTTGGGGTTGCAGTGAGGGCCGAATGAGATGCTGCACCAGAAAATGATCTATGAAGGTAGCACACTTTCCAAACAGGGAGTGATAAAAATTATAGTTACTCACATCTACTTAAAATGGAATCGAGCTTTTTTGACTTGTGAAATGAGTCACTGAGCCATTCTAAGACAATCTTGAAGAGAGATACATGACCGGCAAGAGATGCTCGGGTTTGTTCAGCATAGAATGTTGATTGTAAAATTCATTTCTTGAAGGCACTATGGAGAGAGCTAGCAGTGATTTTTAAGGTGAGTTATTCATTAACGTAGGGACAACACAACAGATCAACTGCATCAGAACCCCACATGCTGCCTGAGAAGAGCTTTCTGTACTCTAAGTGCATCCATGGTTGGGCATCATGGGCAAAGCATTAGACAACAGCAGGTTGTGTGTGCATGGAGTGTTTCCTCCCTCTATAGTCTTTCAAATAAAACCAGGATGAGAAATTTGCTTTTTTCTGCCATGTTTTAAGAATTTCTCATAGAGTAGTTTCATTTAGAATTTGAACTTGGCAAACTTTACAGGAGCCAGTGACCTCATCTTACAGCACTATGCACTCAAAACATGAAGAAGCTTTGGAGTCTGTTACAGTGGCGTGGTACAGTACTGTCATAGCTTGTTGAGCTTTATAGATAGGATGTAGCTGAAGAGGGATGTGGGGAACCAAGGTATAAACACTGGGATGCGAGGGAAACTTTAGAAAATCTTACTGACACTGAATATGATAGAGCTGAAGATGAGATTCAGGAAATCCTGGGAACTTGAAAGTCCTTCAGGAATGACCTGAATGGGCAGGTGCATTCTTTGGAATCAGGTAAACCTAAATTCTGTGTTATCAAGGACATGAATGGGTCACAGGCATGATCAAGGCATCCAACTTAGCTGAGGATACAACTGTCTTCTATCATGTCATTCCTGAGTAATGTGGTCAAAGGTCTCCATCTTTGGAGAGGAAGTGAGTTTCTTAAGATGAGAATGGTCTGGTAACAAGGGGCACCAGAGTATAACTAATATAGGTAACATCTAAAATGCTCCACTGGGCTAGAGAAATGGTTTAGTGGTTGAGAGTATGACTGTTCTTGTAGAAGACCCAGGTTCAGTTCCCCAAAATCCAGATCTGTTTGGAAAGGGGAAATGAGAGAGAAGCAAGCACGGGACATTTTCCCTTTGGTATCGTTCATTTGCTTTATCACTCTTCCAACTCTGTTGCATCCAATTTCCCTACCACTTGCCATAGTTCTAAAAGTAATCAGGAAGCAAGGTACCATTTCTACAAACCAGAGAACAGGACACTGGTTATTCTCTACCTGTTGTGGTACAAAGCAAAGAGCTGTATTCTCAGGTAGGATGGGGCTGGGGGAGGGCTCACATCCCCTTTGGAAGATTTCCAGGATCTTAATTAGAAAAAGATTTTCAGCCTAGAAGGTAGTAACCAGATTTGATCTTCAAATGATGGCAATTAACTGACTTCTCTTTAGTTTTTTCAAAACAGGATATTGCTGGTCAGGTGTGCAGCTCTTGTGGTATTGCTGGGTGTTCTCCCTAACTCGGTGCTGGCATGAGCTATAGGCTCATACTCAAGCAATAGCTGAGTCTTCTTCTTGCCTCTGATTGGGTTTCCTATGCTATGTAGTCCATATGATGACCCAAAAACATGTAGCCAGGGCAATGGACTGCAGACTTTGTTGATCATTAAACAAATCCTAGGAAAAACTGTACTCAGACTCACAAATGGTACCTTCTTTCTTATGTAGCTTCTCTTGATTTTTGAAATATTCAGTTCCTAATCTCTCTTTCACTTCCCATTACAAAGTGCTGACTTAGCTTCAAATTTTCTTTTGGTGATCTTTTTACCCTACTTGGAACTTCTATAAAGATTTTTCGTTTTTTTTCCTTCCTGTTATTTTCGTTTTTGAGCATTTATGGGTATTTGATGTCAGTGCCAATGAGCCCAGACCATAGGTCTAATCTTCATTGTGGGGCTCTTTAAGACTGCCAGCAGAGAATTCTGTGGTTTGTAAAATTCCAGTTGGTTATAGAATCTCTTCCCCTACTTTGTTTCTATTGTGGCGTTTTCCTCCTCTCGATCTTCTGCATTTGTGAATGTTAAGACTCAGGGGAATGGAAGTAGCTCATTATTGCCAAACCCCACGGCCCCTGCTTTCTAGAAAAACCACAGAGCTGTAGCGCCATTCTCACGAGCCTCTCTCCCTTTGCAGAAAGACTCTGAGCCTGTGTGTTACCTTTTAACTTTTCTCTATTTCATTTGTAAATGTCAAGATCTACGGTTTGAGTTTCACGGTAAAGGAAGCTACCATCGATGGCTCTCAAGTATCTGCCTTCTTCCTCAGCTCAAAGAAAAAGTTCAACAAGGAGGCCTGTCCTTCTCCTGCTCTACCCTCATCTCCACCAGCGCCTGGACCATGAGCAGTTGTTGAGGCTAGATGCATTGGTGCTTGTGTGGGGTGTGTGACGCTGCCTTTTGTTGGCTTAGATCCAGAAGTCTATTGATGACAGATTATGGTGGTTAATTTTATCTGTTCACTGGTTTACGAGATGCCCAGATGCTTGATAATGCTGCCATTTATTTCCTCATCCTCAGGCTAAACTAATCTCAATCTAAACTAGAGGTGCAGTGACTACCCTGGGGCTCCTTTGTCTGTCAGCAGACCTTTAGACTTTGCCAGCCTCTGCATTTGGATGAGCCATTTTTCTCTCTTCAGATGCCCCATTTCTTTATCTCTGCTGCTTTTCTGGAGACCTCTAACATGATAGGCTTTTTTAGGATAGAGAGATGGCTCAGTTAGTTAAGTTCTTTCCATGCAAGACTGAGGATCACCAACATCAAGATCCCCAGAACCCTTGCAAAAGACAAGTGGGTGTGGCAGCTTGCCTTTGATTTCAGTATAAGGGAGGCAGATGCAAGGGCTCTCTGGAGCAAGCTGTCTACTCAGACTATCTGAAATGGCAAGCTCCAAGTTTAGTAAGTGACCATGCTTCAATATATAAGATGAAGAATGATCAAAAAAGACTCCTGGCATTGACCTTGGGCTACTTCCACAAGCATACACCCATGCATGCACATCCATACATGTTTGTGTCCACATACATGTGAACATGCATATGTACTACCCACACATGGACACACTCCCAAACTCTATTTTAGAAAATAATTATTCTCCAATATATTATACCTGAAATTCTCATACTGTACATTAGACTCCCATTGTACATGAGATTATTCTACTTTATAATTTTTTAATCTTACACATCTACAACTTTGAACCCTATTGTTTTATATAAACTAAAATAGTTAACACTCATTTGGTTTACTTTTTGTGCAAGCCTGCGTGTGTATGTGTGTGAAATAGTCTGCACAGTTCAGGCTGACCTTGAACTCCTAATCCTGTTTCAGCCTCCTGAGTGCGAATTGCAGGCATGTGTCATTAGGCCCAGCCAAAAGTCATTTTTATAAATGAAATCTCAGAGGGTGGGGTGAAGTGGAAAAGGGGAGGGCAGGGTCTCTGGAGACCTGAGGTAACATCATCTAATGGCAACTTTTGTCCTTTCCTCTTATCAGGCTTGGATTCTTTACTTTCTGGATCAATTACAATGCTTTGAGCAGCAGGACTCGAAGGGCTCCAGTTTGCTGACTGGAGGTTTGTAGACTCGTCAGCCTAATTCCAATCTACTTGATGATAAAAGTTATCTGGATGCCATGTATGTACCTATATCCCAGCTATTTGAATAGCTGAGGCAGCGGGATTGCTTGAGTCCAGGGGATTAAAGCCAACCTGGACAATAAAATGAGACCTCAACTGAAAATATATTTGTGTGCATGTCTAAAACTGTGTGTATACATGTGTGTGCACTCACATGTGTTTATGCATGTATGTGATTGCTAGGCAGGCTTAAGGCTGTTAAGCTTCTGGCTTTGTTTCCCCAAGAACCACCTCTCTGTTGTCTTCCTATGTTGGCTCATATCTTAGGCAATTGTCCCAGTGTCGAGGTGGCGGGAGAGGCAAGAATGTTTTACCTGAGGGCCCTCAGCCTATCTCCCCTCATCTAATCAGTTAGAACCAGATCCCGTGCCCTCTTCCAGACAGTTACTGACAAAGAAACTCCAGTTGTTTCGGTTTGCTAGACAAAGTCTTGGGAAACTATCATCAAATTCAGCACCATGAGTCTAGTTTTGTGTGACCAAGAAGTCAAAATGTTTTTATATTCTTAAAACACCATAGAAAGTAAACAATAAGAATCCACAGAGAATACAGGACTGGTGTAGCTGTAAACGGTAGAACATTTACTACACTAGAGACTAGCAGGCCAAGCTCAAAGAGGGCCATTCTGTCAAATACAAGATCTTTAGACACAATTCCTAAAACTCTAGGTTTCTGGAGGGGGAAGTTTATTCTTTGGAATACAGCACTTTATCTGCCAACAAAATTTCCACGTTATGGCTAGATCCTCTTTTCCCTTCGAAGTCTGAAATAGAGCATTTTCAGAACAGACAAACACTGTCAGGCATAGACAAAGACACACACAATACAGTGACATGTAAAAAGACAGAGACACCTGTCCTATGGAACATTGACATCCAAGAGATTAAACTTGATTGTGCTCTCAGGATGGCTTGCAGAGGGAGAACCTCAGTTCTATGATCGCTTTGGGTTAAATATAGTTTCCATAAGGTCTGATGCTGCCTTTAATTGACAGCACTTCAAATTTAACATGCATTCTCCTTTGAGAGTGCCTGAGTAGCCCAGTGAGTGCAGTGGACAGCTAAGAACACCAAGCAATGCAAGCTCCCAACCCTCTTTGACTGTGCTGGTCTTTGAGTATTGTTTATGAGTCTGAAAGGGTTTGTGTTGGGGGCTAGAATTCACAAGCAAGAAGAGTTGAATACAAGAAACATCCAGTTTTACAAAAATAAAGCCTGTTATTGACTTTGGCATATCACTTCATATTTTGCAGAGCTATAAATTCTCATAGCCAAGTCAGGACAATGCCACCCCTCAGCCCCCAAAGCCTGCTTTACTGGCAGAAGAGTGAACCAGGTTGGCTCTGTCCTCAAAATTCAGAGCTGAAATTTCCCTCATATCTGCCTCACATGCTAAGTGAGGATATGGCTTTTCCTTGTCCTCGCACTGGACTTTCAAGCTAGAGTAAATATTAGACACTTTCAAAGGATACGTTAAGCAAAGTGACATCTAGTTGTGTATGTATTCATCCAGTAGGTAGCGTCTTTGCTGCACCAGTATGAACCAGACTGTTTTCAAGCTGAAATGCCTCAAGAACAAAGCTGCTAATGATCTGTCTTCAAAGGATTCACATTCTAGCTGGCTGAAAATAAAATTTTAGAATTTCAGTGTCTGTGTGTCAAGGAAAGCTATGAGGCTGGTGAAGAATGCTAAGGATATAAAATTAGAAGAGATGTCTGAGATCTGTGGGGAGCTCCATTCGACAAGGGAGCTCAACTACAAGGATGGGGCAAACGCAGGAGAGGGAAGGGCTCTGCAAAACAAGCGAAGACCTTCAAAGAAGAGAAAACATACAAGTACGCCAGATGGAATGGAGGGTGCCAGCCTCTGGACTTCCTTAAGGGGACGTCATTGTTGATTCTGAAAAAAGTAATTTTTTGATGGAAGCATGAGAAGGGATCCATCTAAAGTGTGTTCACAGAAGCATGAGAAGAGACTTAACTAGGAAAATAAAGTCTCACTTAAGCCGTGTTCTGAATAGCATCCTGCCTGAGATCGTTGCTTTGGTTTAAGTCTTCTTCACCTGTTTTGTAATACTGAAAGTTGTGTCTACGATAGGAAGTTACAGTCTATTACAGAAAAAGGTAATCTTTGACAGTGTCTCCAAGTATCCCTCCCTTAACCTAAGATGTTAGAGGAAGATTGTGTTAGCAAGTTACAAATTTTACACCGTGACAAAGGCAAAATATCAACAGGCCAATAAGAAGAAAACTTATTTCTGATTAATTATTCAAGTGAAATCACTCAGCGGGGATGTGGATTCTGGGCCCGAGTTCTTTCTTGATCTGTCTTGCTCAGCTCTTGGCTTCCATCTTGTGGTCTAAGATGGAGGCTTTGGCTCCCACTGTGCTTTTCACAGGGACAAGCAGGAACAGAGAGGAAGAAGGCTAGTGTCTAGGTTTACCTTTTTTTAAAACCTTTTTATTGACTTTTTTTCTGAATTCACATCATACACACCAATCCCAGTCCATGGATACCCTCCCTACTCCTTTTGAATCTCAAAAAGAACACAAAGAGTAAGATAAACAATAACAACAAAACCATCTTGCTGTGGAAGCTGCAGTGTCACAGTCCCACACACAGTGCACCCCCTTTCCCCAACAGCTTCACTTGCAAGTGTTCACTGCAGTGAGTCATTGGAGGCCTCTGGCTTCTGTTACACTGTAGCCTTATCTTTTCAAGGGTGTGACTGGTAAGCTGCACATTCTTGTCCCGTCCCTCCTCTCTTCCTTCTTGTTGGCTAGAATCTAATCTTATAGCCTCGACTATCTGTAAAGGTGACTAAAGAATGTAGTTTGTGGTTGCACAATTCAGTGTTTAGCTATTTATTTTTCTAAAAGGGAATCTTTTGGTTTTAAAAGAACCAAAAAGATGCTGTAGTGATAATTATCAGTGTCTGCATAGTTATATTTTCTGCTTAAGTTTAATTATGTTTAAGGTAACTATAAAGAAATACTTCACCTGCCTCTGACTGCTGGGATTACAGGAGTGTGCCACCACCACTCAGCTAGCTAGCTAGCAGTTTCTTTAATTACTCTACAACACAGAGAAGGAAAGAAATGCGTCCAAACTCTCTGAGCTAAGCATCAAGAAAACAAACGGCCCAGCAATAAAAGGGCTGTAGATCTGAACAGAGTTCTCAAGAGAAGATGTATACATGGCTAATTACCTTTTAAAAAGTTATCCCTAAGGAAGATGTAAATTAAAACTACTTTGAGATTCTAGCTTGCCCATGTCGGAATGAATATCCTCAAGAAATCAGATGACAGCAAATGCTGGAGAGAATGTGGGGGAAAGAAGTCCCTTTCTTTATTTATTGTTGGTGAGAGTGTGAACCAGTGCAGGCACTGTGGAAATCAATGTGGAGGCCTCTCAGTACTGCTGCAGAACTATGATATGACCCAGCTATACCAGTCCTGGGCAAAGGAAGTCTATATTCCCCTTCAGAGATATCTCTTCATCCACATTAATTTCTTCTCTATTCTCCATAGCTAGGAAATGAATGAGCCTAGATGTCCATGTATTGATGAACAGATAAAACATGTGGTACATACGCACAATGGGGTTTTGAAATTTGTAGGTAAATGGCTAGAATTGGAAAATGTTACACCTAGTGGTAACCTAGATTCTAGCTTCAAAAGTTTACATTTGTATGTTTACCTTGGAATATCAGTAGAGGCAAGGAAGCTAGAGGGAGCCCTTAGGGGAATGCCTTAAGACACTGGCAAGAGTAGAGGTGCTATAAAAGTACATGGGAAGACACTGCTGACATAAAGCCTTAAGCAGGGGCAGGGGTGGGAGATGGGGAGGTGGGATAGTGGAGAGGAGAGGGTTAACCAAAATAAAAGGTGTATTTTGAAAAATCCACACATAAATTTATTATTTTGTAAGTTACTTAAAATATATTTTTCTAAAAAAAGATTTTGAAGGGAGATGTCCTCATGGTTGGATAACATTGTTTGTAGAAGCCATGGGTTACTCAATAAAAAATAAAAAATTGCAGTGCTAGGTATAGGTTTCCTCCTTATGAGACGCTTGTTCAGGGGACCCCAGACAGAGGGACTGCTCCATATTCCTCGTGGTTACCCATCAGAACTAAATGATAAGACCCTATTACTGAAGATACCACACATTTTGGTTGCAAGATACAGAGAAACGAATCTGGACTGAGCTGGACGCTTTCTCCCTGCTCGATCAGAAGGGGCTATGCAGGCAGCTAGATGAGAAAGTCGTAGATACTCTTATGCAACTGTGAATGCTGCTACTACTACATCAGCCTGCCAGGCAGATGTTCCCAGAGACAGAGTAGTGGGATGACTTCTTCTATGGTATCAAATTACTTTTGTCATTTGAGGTCCGCTCTACACGGGATCTCCATGCTTGGTGGCATAAACCTGATCACAAACCCATGGCTGAAGGTTTTAATAAATAAAATCTGAAAGTTTATATGCTGCAATATTGACAACTTAGCCAAGATTTAATTCTTTACGTAAAATTAAGCATGCAAAACCCATTCCATTCGCTAACACAACTTTTCTTTCATCTTTTATAATAAATGATAAAATTATATGAATATCAAAGAACTGTCTTAAAATAAGAATCCTTATGATTTATTAGTAAAAGTTTGGCTTGTAAACCTGTTTTATTTACTTATATACTCATAGTTGCATAAAAATTTCTCAGGTGTCGCAAACAGAAAAAGATTAAGGAGTCTACAAAATATCTGGGGCCATTCACCTTAATAAACTGGACCTAAGCTGGAAGTGTCCTCCTGGTGGCCGGCTTTCATGGTGCTGGAAGGTGTTGTTCAGGTTTCTGGGAGAGCTGACATTAACAGTCTTAGATCATTCAAAGATCCTGCAATAGGACGTAACTGTTACAGGGGTAGCCAATGACCGTCTGTTTGGATTTGAGGCCTGCTCTGGAGGAAGACTTCACGGCTCGTCCTATCAACTTGGGTCAAAAGCCCTTTGCCAGTGAGGTCCCAGGCCCCAGTGGAGAGAAGCTGCTGCTGCTCTTTTTCTGAATGAGCATGGTGTACCTGTATGTCCTGCATAGGCTTGTTTACACCCGTAGATTAACATTGCTTTCAGCTTTGGTCAGAGATGCTTCTCTTCGCAGTTGGCGGTGGTTTCTGCAGAGATGCATAACTGGCTGAGAAATAAGAGGAAATGATTGTTGAGCACCCATTCCTAAATGGAACATCTATATCACAACCTCCAAGGCTCAAGGAACATCCTGGGAAAGGCAGAAAGAATGTCGGAGCCTGAGGAAGAGGCAGTGTTGTCACATGCAGACTCCTTGGCTTATCAGCTGCTGCACCGGAACTTTCAGAAGGTCTCACTACCGACAGAATACCAGCACAAGACAGGACCCCTCAACGTTCTCCTGTGGAGTGGGGAGGGGCTCAGGAGGCCCCTGCCCTCTCTCAGGATTTCCTGGTAGTTAATGATTCCTGGGGGAAGGAGAGGCATTTTCTTAATGTGGAGTGCAGCCATGTTCGTACAACTGTTCCTCGCTGAAGCTCCTTAAGGAGCCGTAAGTAAACTCACTGATTTACACTTAAAAAAAAAAAGACATAAAAAATTGAGAAGCATGCTTAGTTGGGAAGAAGAAAGGGAGCGTTTGGGGAATGGCTGGAGGACCACGAGGATAACAGGGAGTAAGTATGATAAAAATACATTACATGTATATATGAAAATGTCATAGTGAAGCCCATTAATATGTAAACTTAACACATGCTAGGAATTTTTTTTAATCAATGTAATTTACTACCCTTAAAATGCCCTGATATACAAATCTAGTCTATTATACTGGTTGTTTCTTTAACATATATTAATTATACATAATAAGGAATTCATTATGAATATATATGTATATAAAATGTATTTTATAATATATATCATTGACCAGCTGATTCAATTAAAGAATGGTAAAAAAGCAGTTTCCAGTTTTTGGCCAAAGGGTAACTGTCTTGGTGGGGTCATATGAGGGAACATTTGCCTGTGGCACAGAGCTGGTGTGCATTCTGAAACCATTTTCTCTTGGCAATTTCTTTCGTTCTTTTTCTTTTTTTTTTTTTCTGGTTAATTTCATATCACCATAGAGTTGTCTACTGGCCTTCAAATACAGGTCCTGGAGAAGAAACAATTTCCTTTGACAAAATTCCATATGCTTGTAGAAATGTTGAAAATAAACCAGACACATAGTCTGATGTAGTACCCTCCAAACTTATTGTAAGGAACTAGCATATATAATTTCTATGAATTTGTCATGGTCATGAATACTAGGGTCCTTTTTGTCTTTAAATTTGTATTTCTTTAATTGTATCCCTTGGTAAGGTAAAAAGCTAACAATGAAGGATAATTCATTTGGTTAGAAGTCTGCTTTGTTATATTCAAGCTGGGTTCCATAAGAAATAAGTTAGGAAGAAAATGAACGAAGAGGTTGACTTCACAACAGCCATAGAAAAGCTCTTTTGGCCTCTTCAGATCCAAGGCGCAGGACGTGAGAACAGGAGAAGCCACCTGTCTGGGAACAGTTTTGTACTGGAAAGTAAAGAGGGGGAAAGAAAACATGGCTTCACCAGATGTAGACATTACTTTTCTGTATTAACTGCTTTTTGAAACTCCAGGGCAAGCAATAGGTCAGATTGCTGCTTCCTCCTCCTCCTCCTCCTCCTCCTCCTCCTCCTCCTCCTCCTCCTCCTCCTTCTTTTCTTTTTCCAACCTTGGGATTCCAAGGCATGTAATGGATGTCAGCCATTTTCTGCAACTTCACAGACCTCAGGTTTCTCCAAGCCTCGGGCCTGTTTTATGGCCCTGGTTCTGGGACGTGGAGCTTCTGTTAGGCGTCACCTGTGGAAGACTGCAGCAGTTGTTTTAAGGCTCCTCCCCTCCACCGTAGGTAGAACTCATCCTTTCCGGTCTCATTTCCCCTTCCCTCCCCAGTTTTTTCCTGACGTCTATCTCTTCAATTCTCTGATTTGTTATCAGCTAGAACAATGTTGTTGTAGAAAGAAGCAGAAGGCAGTTAGAAGGATTTGGAGTTGTGGTTGGTCTTGAGGTCGTGCCTCAAAAGCAGAGAGGTTATGTGAGAAGCTTGGGCCCTTAATATTTTTAGTGATCAAAATAGGCAGTTAGGTTAAGCTGGATGATTTATTTGGTTGAGCAAGAAGGAACCGATTCATTGGAGCAGCTGCTGTCCTTGATGGTGCTTCATTCCCTGTGAATGTCAGCTCAGATGTGTCCATATTTCAGCCTCTGAAAGGACCTGGTGGCCTCTCAAGAGTTATTCCAGCCATCTGATTATACAGTGTTTTGAAGACACATTAAACATTTTCACTGGGTTATGGTGTGTGCTCTTGCAATCTCCAAGTTCTTTAAGTAAAGTCTGCAAATCAGCAATGACTTATGGCTTTAAAATGCTCTTCTGCCAATAAAAAGGTAACAGAAAAAAAATCATGATTTGATCTTGCTTTATTGTAAAATACTGCATTTTAAAACTCGTTCTGTATGCCAAATGCTTTCAAGATAATTGTTAATTAATTAGTTAACTAATAATTTATTAATAAACTCTTTTTAGGGTAGTTTTAGGTTCACAGCAAAATGGAGTTGAATGTATAAAGTGTCCCAACACACCTCAAGTCCTCACGTCCACACAGCATGTCCATATCCTGCTCTAGAGTCCTGCATTTGCTACAGCTGAGGAGCGGACGCTCACAGGCTACTGTTTTCTACAGTCCTCAGTTTACAGCAGAGGCAGTTACTCTTGAACTCTTGGTGGTGTACATTTTTGTGTTTGGATGTGTGGCTCCACTACTGGAACTATTGATTTGAAATGTCTTATTGACTTCAGCAATTTCACAATCTTGTTCACATCAAAAAAGCTGGTGGACAGACTTCAGGAAAGCCATCGAGAGCTCAGGAGAGCTGGAGTGGTATGTTCTCACGTCAGAACGTCAGCAGGGTTTCTGCTGCCCAGAATATCATTCTGTTCTGCTGGG
>NW_021604613.1:14611173-14620806 GCF_004785775.1 Grammomys surdaster
CTCCCTCTCCCTCTCTCTCTCTCTCCCCCTCCCCCCTCCCTCTCCTTCTCCTTCTCCTTCCTGGTGAGAGAGTTACAGGTAGCTCCCAGCTGCCTGCAGTAGGTGCAAAGAACCAAACTGAGGTTCTCTGGAAGATCAGTGCATGCTCTTAATCACTGAGTCATCTACCCAGTCCCCCCTTTCTTGTAGAAATTGAGTTTTTAAAAAATTCTATTTGCTTCAATCTTTGCTTTTAGTGCTTGTCATTATTTGCGTTTTAAATAGACACGTGCATGTGCACATGAATACACATAATTCCCTTCCCCTCAACACTGGCATGTTAGTGAACTACGGAGTCCTTTTTAGATCCCGTTTCATTTACATATGTTTGCACAGAAGTGGTCTGCTCTCACACAGCCATCACCATCATCAATTCCTAGTGTCCCAAGAGGCGAGCGCCCCCTGCTGTTAGCCCTCATTAATACAGCTCTTTCCATTTTAAATGTTTTATTTCATTATCTGTTTTTTGTATTATTATTATTATTATTATTGGATACTTTATCTACATTTCAGATGTTATCCACTTTCCCCCTTCCCCCCCCCCCCCCCGCAGAAACCCCTTATCCCATTCTCCTTTCTCCTATTTCTAAGAGGGTGTTCTCCCTCGCATCCACCCACTCCCACCTCCTCACCCTCGAATTCCCCCTCACTGGGGCATCCAGCCTTCACAGGACCAGGACCTCCTCTCCCACTGATGCCTGACAAGGCCATCCTCCACTACATATACAGCTGGCACCATGAGTCCTTCCCTGTGTGTTCCTAGGCTAGCTGTTTAGATCCTCTCTGGTTGGTTGGTATTGTTGCTCTCCCCATGGGGCCGAAAACCCCTTCAACTCCTTCAGTCTTCTCTCTAAATTCCTCCATTGGGGATCCCTGAGATCTGTTCAATGGTTAGCTCAGGATGATATTTTCTAGTTCCTTCCATTTGCCTAAGAATTTCATGAATTCATTGTTTTTAATAGCTGAGTAGAAAAAGGGGGAGAGGCGGAGAGCTTTTAGGGCTGCTTGGCAAGAATCTGACTTGGGCCAAGGACAAGGAAGTGGACTTCAGGCAGGAATCTAACATTAGGCTAGAACAAGGAAGTAGGCTTCAGACATGAAAATGACTTTGGGCTAGGACAGGGAAGTAGGCTCAGATATTTTGGTCAACCTGAAAAGCCCTTAGAAACAGTGATCATGGGAGTGTTCATGGAACTTTGTTTATTGTCTTGCTTGTTCTTTGACTATTTGTGTTTATTGTCTTGCTTGTTCCTTGACTATTTGCATCTATTGTATTGCTAGACCCTCAACCTAGAACTGACCTTAATACTTGAATATAATTAAAATGGTATAAAAGCAAAACGGAGGAGGGGGGATGGGATAGGGGTTTCTAGGGAGGGGAAATGGGGAAAGGGGATGGCATTTGAAATGTAAATGAATAAAATATCCAATAAAAAGTAAATAAATTGCTTTGTTACTTTAACTGGAATGTTACCCGTTATTTCCTCATTTAGTTTAATAATTATATTTTCTTTAAAACATATAGAAATAAAATCAAGTTTTGGAGAGCAGCATTTTTAGAGCTTAGAAGCTGTCACTCCATTCTTATCACAGTGTACAAAAATTTAAATAAGTCTTTTTAGATTCACCAGAGACGTGAGATAATAGGATATGCCACAGCATCAAACTTGAAAAGAGAGATACAGACAGGCGTGTACAGAGACTCACTTTCTGTGCAGAAAGTCCTGAGCAGGAACCCAAGGGAAACAATTTTAAAGCTTATTAGGCATAAATACAATCCCAGACAACCAACCATTTCAAAAAGCAGAGTTGGAAGACTGACAGCTTCTGTCCTTCAGACATATTTACTGTACCATTACAGTAATCAAGACAGCATTCTTTGGCAAAATAATAGACAAATAGGCGACCAAAGCAGAAGAGAGACGAAGAAACACAGCTATAAAGCCAGGCAAAGGTCACGTACGAGAAAAACTGAGCCGGCCTTGATTGTGGGGATGGCTTTCTAGTACAACAGCAAAGGGATGACAGCAAATGAGGATCTGGATTTGATGAAGAAAAAAATGTGGTGCTAGAGATCCCGGAAGGAGAGTAAGGAGAGAAGCCACTGAATTATGTGCAGAAAAGGCACCTGATAAAGGGCTGTTGCCCAAAGTATAACAACAGCTACTCTATTTCCAGGGGAGAGTAATGTTCTGATGGGTGGACAGAGTAAAGATCTGTCTCCTCCTGCAGCAAGCATCATCTAGTCTTTTGGGGGTCCAGAGGAACATCAACTAAGGTGGAGGAAGGGTGGTTTCTCCTGTCCTCAGACTGTGAAGAGCTTTTGGGGCTGCTTGGCAGAAATCTGACATTGGCCAAGGACAAGGAAATGGGCTTTAGGCAGGAATCTGACTTTGGGCCATGACAAGGAAGTAAGTTCAGGCAAGAGTCTATTTTTAGGCTAAAACAGAGAAGTAAATTCAGTCAGGAATCCAAGCCTTAGGCTAAAACAAGAAGTAGGCCTCAGGCTTGAATATGACTGTGGGCTGGGACAAGGAAGTAGGCTCAGATATTTTTGTTATCCTGATGAGCCCTTAGAAACAGTGATCACCGGACTCTGTATATTGCCTTGTTTGTTCCTTGACTGTTTGTTTCTATTGTATTGTTGGTTCCTCAATCTAGAACTGACCTAAATACTTGCATGTAATTAAAAGGGTTTAAAAGAAATGTGGGATTAAACAAACCTGCCTCAGCCTTCAGCCTCAGAACTGGCTGGGGTGGGTCATGCTACAATTTTGTCTAATCGTCTCTTTTCTTTTAATCCTCACTCCTGTGCTGGAGAACCTGTTGACTGACTGAGCGGGCTTGGTCATCAGACACCTGTATGTTCTCGGCTGTTGAACCTTGGATATGGATAGGGACTTACATCATTTGTTGTTTTGATGGTTCTCAAGCCTTTGGCTTTGTGTTGCAGCCATTAGCTTTCCTCATCCTCTGAGTATGCAGATGTCACACTGTGGCACTTTTCAGCTTCCATTGTTTGCACAAGCCAAGCCCTTATAATAAGTATCTATCATCTATCTGTCTGCCTATCTATCTATCTATCTATCTATCTATCTATCTATCTACCAAATCTATCCATACATCCACTTTTCCTATTGGTTATATTTTTTAAAGAGCCCTGACTAATATACTAGACTTAGTCCTATGCTGTGTGAGGGCAGTATTATGTTAATTTGTCTCTTCTTTCTTTCTCTTTTTTCTTTAGAGATTTTTCTTTCTTTAACATGTATGGGTGTTTTGCGTGTATGTACTGAGATTCACTGAGTACATGCCTGGTGTCTGTGGAAGACAGAAGAGAGCTCTAGACTCCCTGGAGCTGGAGTTATGGATATTGTATGCCATTATGTATGTACTGGGAATGCAATCTAGATCCTCTTCAAGGGCAGCAAATACTCTTTTAAAACAAATTAATATTTTTTTGTGAATAGATGTTTTGCATGCATGTCTGTGCACCAAGTGGATACAATACTCATGGAGACCAGCAGGGTGCATCAGAACTTCTGGAGCTGGTGTTAAAAGCAGTTGTTAGTTGCCATGTGGGTGCTGGAAATCTTGGCCATTTGGAAGATCAGTCAGTGTCCTTTACTGTGTGCCATCTCTACCCACCCACCCTCACCCCCGGCTTGAGGCAGTGTCTCATGCATTCCAGGCTAGCTTTGAACTTTCTATGTAGCCCAGGAGACCTTGAGCTTCTGGTCTTTCTGCTTCCATATGCTGGGATTGCAGACATGTATCACTACTGATTTATGTGGTGGGAGAGAACTAAGCAGCCGTCCTGAGTGCTGGGCAAACATTTGATAAAGAGCTACATCTCACTCCTATTTTTCTTTATAATAAATAATTAACACATGTAGTTTTGCATCTTTCAAAATACTCTACTTCTTATTTATTTTAATTATATTATTATTATTAATCTCTCATGAAGATAACCTCAAAAAAGCTTTGTAGCTGAGGCTAGCCTCAAGCCCCGATTCTCCTCTTTGTCTTCCACATTCTGGGTCATTGTGCTCCACACCGTACCTTCTTTATCTTCCTTCATAGGAATGTCATTATTTACATAGGTAGATCTTATGTACATTTGTACATTTTACCTTCTCATCCAGAAGCATTTCATAGAAACTCCCATGTTAGACAGATGTTACCTTTTAGTCCCGGCTCTGACATTTATTAATTGTGTCTTTGGGCAGATGACATAGCCTTCCTGGCACAAGTTCCCCACCTAATCATAAAGTCAAGCATTTCTCCTAGGACAAATTGATATCACATGTGTAAATCTCTAAAACAATGAACTCAGCAACAATAGGTCCTAATTAAGAGTTACCTGATCCTACAACCATTGCAGGGAAAGCAAACCCTTTCTTTTTTGGCAGTTACAGCCTCTGGTCCAAGGATTAGTAACTGAAGTCTGGGCATCCATTGAGGGGCTGCAGGAAGCCACAGATGGAGCTCTGGATGGGGATCTGACCACATCGACTTCTGACTTGGACAAGTTTCTTCACTTGTGCTTCAGCTTCAAACAGGAATAGTAACAGTATGTGGTAAGACACCTACTGTGGTTCAAATAAAATTATGGGTGTGATATCTGACGAACTGAAGACACTCTATAGGAGCAAGAGCGGAGTGAAGGGCAAAGCTCTGATGTTCACTGGCTTGCCCTGCCTCTGCCTTATAAGTGCTGAAATTGCATGCATGCATCACAATGCTTGGCTATTGTCTTAGTTGTGGTTTTACTGTGAAAGAGACATTATGACCAAGGCAACTCTTATAAGGACAACATTTAATTGGAGCTGGGTTACAGGTTCAGAGGTTTAGTCTGTTATCATTAAGGCAGGAACATGGCAGCATCCAGGCAGGCATGGTGCAGGCAGAGCTGAAAGTTCTACATCTTCATCTGAAGGTTGCTAGCAGAAAAGTAGCTTCCAGGCAGCTAGGACTAGGGTCTTAAAGCCCACCCCCACAGTCACCACTCCAACAAGGCCACACCTCCAAATAGTGCCACTCCCTGGGCCAAGCATATACAAACCATCACAGCTATAGAGTCCATTCTCTGTCTGGGAAATGGTAAAATACTCACTTTAAAGCACTGCTTTGAGAGCATACCTTGGTGACAGGTGAGTGGAGGTGGTGGTTAGGAAGTGGTCAGTAGAGATGCTGCTTCTATCCTCCAGTATTGTATTTCAGCCCGAAGGACACGTGTGCTTTATTGACTGTTCCAGGACTCTAACTTCCCTTTGGATCTCAATTCCAAACCTGGTCCTGCCAATAAACTCTCAGAACCCAAATCTGCAGTAAGTGGGCATGCCAACATCTTAGCTGTCTGATCCCTGCATCTGGTCATGGTAGAGACTAGAGGGAGCTGGGGTCATGCTTTTATCTCCTCCACTGACATCTTGTTCTGTTTCTTCCCTGTGTATGTGGGACACATTTTATTTAAAGATACAAGTAACTACTGCTCACCACATCACAGATCTGTTGCAGATCCGGCAGGGAGCCTGTGCAGCATGTTAGCAGTCAGAGGACATGGGAACAGGATGGGAGGAGACCATGTTTATCTCTCTGTCAGCCAGCTTCCTTATCCTCCCTGGGATTTTGCAATCCTCCAAAGATATCTCAGCTTCCTTCTCATATCTCTGAGTGGACAGTCCTGCACTTCCTCCTGGAGCAAAGAGAGAGAAAAAAAACACACAGCTTTGCAGGTTGTTGGCTCCTTCAAGGCTGACATAGAAATTTTAAGAAAATAGGTAAGGTGTAGCTTCTTTACCAGACAATCTGTCTGTCTTCTAGTGGAACCTGGCTTCCGATGAGAATTCAGGAACTCACTGCGCTTGCTTCTGGGGGCTGTGACTAATTAAACAAATCCATTCCTTACTGCACTTCACATGCATTGCACAAATGCCTGAGGAATCACTTCATCTCTCCCCCAGGAAGGGAGCACGAGCATTTGTACAGCTGTGGGTTTGAGGACCATAAGAATGATTCAGCAGTGCCCCACTGTGGTCATATTTGGTAACTGTCGAAGGCTCAGAGATGAGAAGGAAATGAAATTTCATAGCAGGAAAACTGTAGAAAATATGCATTTCTCTTTTAAATACATAATAAGATAACATTGCCTCTACTTTAAACAAGTATGTTTTATTTCATAGAACTAATTTCAATTTTTTAAACATGTCTACTTTTTAAAAGCAACCCAGTTGAACAAATACACACATTTTTTTTTTCTCTGTGTTTTTGGCTGTAGAAATCATTAGAATATTCCAATTGAGCTACACTTCTGTCTGTTTCCATTTAGGTTATACAACCCTAGGAAGTGGAGTCCAGTTATACACTTTCATTACAGGAGATTCTGTCATGCAGTTGATTAACTTACTGAATAACTATTTGATGAATGCAAGGTGATGCTGTATTCCTCCACAGGTATTCCATTTTGATATTACCTTCTATACTATGGGTGCTTGTAAGAAGAATTAGTCACACTAACTACAAATAGGCAGATACCCCATCTTCTCCATCAGGCATCCTGGAAAACTCAGAGTTACCCTGTAAGAATGAACAGGGCTCCTAAACCAGCAACTTAAGCATTTGGTGCTTCAAGTTAAAGTGATACTATGTCTTTACCTTTGTTACCTAAAAAGGACATACCAGCGTTGTTAATATCAATTTTCATAAAAATTAGGGTTTGAAACGATGCTGACAAACAGAGTTCCCTCATTTAAATACCATTCTTTAAAAATAATTAGCCAACAATAAATCGCCATTGCTCAGACTCAGTAGCCAAGCAACAGTCTGTGCGAGAGGAATCCGGTTTGGCACTTTCATGTCAAGTTGTATTTTACTGGGAAACCTCCAAGGTGGAATAAGAATCACATTCAAGGGATGGAGTGACAGCATGATCATTAAGAGCACTTGCTGCTCTGGCAGAAGGCCTGGGTTCCGTTCCTAGCACCCACATGGTGGCTCACAACCCAGCTCCAGAGGACCCCTTTCTGGCCTCTGTGGGTACTGCACACCATACTTGTATGGTGCAAATCCATACAAGTAGGCAAACACTCATACACATAAGATAAAAAAAATATTTTAAAAGATCATGTTCATGATTATAGCAAAACTTCTGGTTTTACATAATTAGGGCAAAACTCAGCTGAACAAACTGTGGTTAAGAACATGCGCTGATATTTTTCAAGAGCCTGTATAATGGAACGAGTGTGGGCAGGCTTTCTTGATCTCAAGCCTTTGCTACTTGTTATTTTCTGAGCCTCAGTTTTCTTCTCTGCAGACAGAACTGCTGTGAGGATCAGACAATGGCCGTTTCCTGTTTAGCACAGCACAGAGAAGCATACTGACAAGCAGCGGTGTGGATAACTCTGCTGTGTCCTTCAGATGGGGAGAGAGGACTTTAATCAGCCATGGGAGCTGTTGATTTTGAGTTGATGGAAACTCTTAACATTTAAGTCCAGGATTTAGAATTTTCTCTTTGTTTCATTCGAGTCTTGCCCTGTAAGCTGAGTGGGACCTTGTACAATTTTTAATCTTTTAACAGCCCACTTTCCAGGTATGATAGGGGCATCTATCTCATCAGGTTCTGTGGAGGCTTAGGGGTCCTTTGCATGCAAAGTGTTTAGAGTGGCAGGGAGTGAGTCTTTGCAAATGCCTGCTGCTGTTAGTTAAAGTTGGAATCCATCCAGTGTCTAGGAAAAATAATTCAACTCACTTATTTCTGTTAGGAGCATGCTCTTCAAAGCTAATGGGATTATTTTGCCTGTATGTGGTATCAGCCAGCACTGCCCAATGGAACCAAAAACTAAGGCATTTGCATAGTTACAATTTTTGCAGGAGTCCAGTTAAGTAGAAGTAAAACTCACCAGCTGAGGAACTGTCATGGACTGAAGGAGGTTAAGGGGGATGTGACAACCAAATACCTCATCTCCATATGAGCTTGCACTTGGGTGTTGGAGGCAGGAAAGTCAGGAATTAAAGTAGAAGGAAAAGCTCTCAAGTGTACACCATGGTTAAAAAGATGGCACCCCAGTAAAACAAGCAGAAACTTTAAAAGCCTTGGAACTTTAGAAAGAAAACAACCCCACCAGTGGGGCTTGGGCTACCTGCAGCGCTCTGCTTTAGAGGCTGAGGTCATTAAGCCTTTAGCAAGTTAGTTTAGATTTCCTTTGAGTTTTTAAAATTAGTTAATACGTTTTACACTCTTTTCAGGAGTCGGGTGTATTGAAGCACACACAGGTCCAGGAGAGCAATCAGCTACAGTCCAAGGAGTGTGACAGAAACAAGGGCAGCCAGACAGTGTTTAATTCCCCTGGGGAGAATAAAAGAAACACGACTGCCTAGGGCCTTTGCTCCGCTGTGTTCTCCACTGTTGTTTAGAGTTTTCCTGTTTACAGGGCACTGACCAATAGCTAACTAAATAGGTACCTTTTAAAAAGCAAACAACAAATG
Organism: Grammomys surdaster; assembly: GCF_004785775.1. Classification (NCBI taxonomy): domain Eukaryota; kingdom Metazoa; phylum Chordata; class Mammalia; order Rodentia; family Muridae; genus Grammomys; species Grammomys surdaster. Next base: position 14,619,700 of record NW_021604613.1, read on the forward strand.
AATGCTAGTATGTTAGCGTTCGGTACTGGTCCCAAAAGACCCAGATGTCTTTGTAAAAAGTCTTTGTTGGGGTAACTGTGCCTAGGAGTGCTGTAATCAAAGATCTTATCCTCCCTTACGCTGTTTTATGTCTTACCCTTTCCCTATGGGTTGAATTTATTGGGATTTTCCATTATCTTTTCACACAGTAGTAGTCCTTGTACCTCATCATTGAGAGCTGAAGGTCAAGATGAAAGTGTAAGGACACAGAGCTGCTGTGGGAGGGACACAGCCTGTGCTTAACCTCCCTGGGGGCTGAGGCTTCGAAGGGGAGCAGCCTGGGGAGCTAACGCTGCTGTTACCTCCGCTGAGCGCCTTCTAGTGGAAGCAATGGGAAGCGCAGCCTGAGGGTCAGTCTTTCAAAGCAGAGGAAGCTGGTCAGAGCCTTCCCAGGAAGTCTTTCACGTCTTGAAACGAAGAGGATAGAGTCTACACCGACCTTCTGACAGTCGAACAATGTGAGCGAATTGCAGGTTCCCATTTTCTCATCCTCCGATTTGAACGATGAAATGGCTTAGGAGAACTTCCGTTACCACCACTGAGTTAGTTGAAAAGGTTCATTCTATAGTGTACCACAGTGAGGTGGTTGTTGTAAGGCTTTGAGGCAGGATCTTGCTATATACCCCAGGAATGTCTGGAGCTCATTATGCAGCCCAGTCTGTCCTCAAACACATGTTCCTCCTGCCTCGATTGTGGGACTGCTGGGGTTATAGATAAGTGCACTATGCCAGCTCCAGACTGAGTTTTCACACAGTACCTGGGTTTGAACTTTAACCTCTGTGCCATCTCATCTCAGGTGTAAGATAAAATAAATCCTTTTCTCCCCCGATTGCTTTTCCTCATGGTGTTTATCACAGCAACTAGCCTCTAAGGGCCCCATGCACTCGCATGCTATACAGACGGATATGCAGGCAAAGCATCCATACTCATTAGAAAAGAATAAGAAAGAAAGAAAGAAAGAAAGAAAGAAAGAAAGAAAGAAAGAAAGAAAGAAAGAAAGAAAGAAAGAAAGGAAGGAAGGAAGGAAGGAAGGAAGGAAGGAAGGAAGGAAGGAAGGAAGGAAGAAGA
>NW_021604613.1:14620906-14624817 GCF_004785775.1 Grammomys surdaster
GGAAGGAAGGAAGGAAGAAGAGAAAGAAAGAAAGAAAGGAAGAAGAGAAAGAAAGAAAGAAAGAAAGAAAGAAAGAAAGAAAGAAGAAAAAAGAAAGAGAAAGAGAACTGCCTACATTTGGACAATTTGAATTGATTTTATATGGTGAATTTTCTTTAATAAGCCACCAAGTTAGATATATTGAGTACTTAAATACATATGTATGCATATATGTTCATGGTCTGTGGCTCATCTTTGATTTATCTTGGCTACACTTCCTGTTAACACTATGTCAGCCTCACAATGCTGGATTTTGCCTCCAGACCAGTTTAAACAGCCTGGAAATTCTCTGTTTTTTGAGGGCCACTGAGGTTCATTTGTAGAACGGTCTGTTTTCAATCCATCTGTGCTGGTCACTTTCTTAGTTCTGTTTCTGATTTCTTCACAGGTTGATAGTCTGTTCCATTTATTCATTTCTCTGCAAATTTTATTTGTTCTAGAAAATTGGCAGTGTCTAACATTAAGTTATGTGGTACTTATTTGGTGTTGCATCTTTTTAATTAAAATAAGACTCATTAGTATCTGTGCTCCTTTCCTTTCTAATGTTGGTGCTATGGATTCTCTTTATTGTCATACTAAAAGCATCTCACCTAGATTAATTGTTGAAATAAAGATAGCACTTTTAATTTATTATTTAACATTTTATGATTCTTAATTTAATTTTTTTGTTCTAAGATATGTATTAATTCTATATTTCTGGTTTATAAGGCATCATTTATTCTTTTTGAATTACTATCAAATCAAGAGATTAATTCATTGGCGCTATTTAATTTTATCTGTGCATATATGTGTGTAGTGCATGTATGTGTGTATGTGCATACATGTGTGTATGTACATATGTGTGTATATGGGTCTGTGCTCTCTGTGTGTGTCTGGTGCTTGCATGTTTATGTACATGTGTGAATGTGCCTGTGTGTATGTACATATGTGTGTACATGGGTGTGTGCTCTGTGTGTGTGTATGGTACATACATGTGTGTATGTGCATGCATGTATGTACATGTGCATATGTGCACGTGTGTATATGTGTGTGTGCTTTGTATGTGTGTATGGTGAATGCACACATGTAGGACCAGAACAGATGTTTAGTGACTTTCTTTACTACTCTCCATCCTACTTCTTTGAGACAGGTTCTCTTGTTGAACAGGAAGCTTGCTCGTTTGGTTAGTCTGCTGGCCACTGAGCTCTGAGGATCTACCTGTCTTTGCTGCACTATGTTGGGGCTACAGGCATATGCAGCCATACGTGGAGTTTTATGCATGGATGCAGCCCACAGAAATATTAAGATCAGGGGGAGGGGCTGGACGCTGAGCCTGGGATCTTCTTCAGACAAATATTGCCCACCCCAGTCCTCCCATCAAGCTTAAGGCTGGTAATAAGTCCATTTTTTTGCTAAGCTGGTTTTGCAGAAGCTGGTTTCTGGTATCAGTGGGTGAGTATATCTAACACACTTGCATCATCAAACCTTGAAGTCTTGTGCCCACAGATGCCTGATTCTGTTACATCGAACTGTCTGCACGTTTTCCAATGTGATCAAATGATTGTGCCCCTATATTGTGGCAGTCCTGGTATTCATCTTCACTTTTCTCTCTTTTTTTGTAAAAACACACTCTTCAGAATGAAATTTAGTATCACTCTGGAAGTCTCCTTGTACTTCCTGTCCCTTCATGCATGTGCCTTGGGAGATTTTGATTCAACATACCATTTGAGAAAACCACTTATGCCCTGAGCTGTGGAGTCCAACTTGGCTCTGATCCCAAACCTAGCAATCCTGTCCTGAACTTATCTGAAAATTCAAACATGGGAGTTGGAAAATGAAGTGTGTATGACATTAATATTCATGGTTTTATAACGACACATGTCAGAAAGACTGTTTATATTTATATACCCAAATGGCTTATCAAACTCCAAAGCCAAAGAGGCATGGATGCTTCTGCGTATCTATAATTAGAGGATTGAGGATCAGTTAGCTCTGTCCAAGGTTACCTATAATTGCATTCTTTAGGCAGCGTAGCCTCTGAGAGGCTGCAAGCAAACTTTCAGGGCCAATTCCTGCAACCCAGAGCCTTTGTTTCTCTTTCCTTCCCAGCACACGAAGGAGTACTAACATAGAAGCAGGTCTGTCTGAGTTCTGCCCATGATCCCAGCTTATTGTAAAGCAACTTCTGTGAGACAAGCTCCTGTGTTAATGAGCTGGAGATTATAATAATATCTGCCCGCACAAGTGCTATTTGTCCTAGCATATCGTGTGCGGAGGTGTTGTGAACCCTGCACCATGCCATGCAAATGACTTTTCCTCTTCCCACCAGCCCTTCCATTTGCTGTAACTAAGCAAGGCATTCTGGACTTAGTTACACAACACCGTTCCCCACTAAGTTTTTTAGCCAGCTCTGATTTTTCTAGCCATAACTTGAGCCTCAAGCAGGTATCTATTTATCTCCTCCAGTGACCTTTCTCATGGCTTCCTGGCATGACCAACCAGCTTTTGAGAGAGCCTTGCTTTGATTCGCAAGTGGCTCAGAACTCAAGAACCAGGGAAGCTCTATTTGCATGTGACTTTCTTAAATCACAAGGCAGTCTACCCAAGACATAAAACAACAGTTCAGAATGAAAGGGGACATTGATATTTTGAAGCAGTCAATAGTTTTACATGTGGAAATTTTTAATTGTTTTCTTTTCATGTATATATGTTGTGTGTGTGTGTGTGTGTGTGTGTGTGTATGTGTGTGTGTTTGCATGTGTGTTGGCGGGGTAGGCTGGAGATTCATCTTGGGAATCTTTCTTGATTGATCATCTACTTTAGTCTTGTTGAGGCTGGGTCTCTCAGTCAAACACAGAGCTTGATATTATGGCTAGGCTTGCTAGCCAGATTTTTCCAGGGATCCTTTGTCTCTGCTCTCTGAAGCTGGACTTACAGATGGGTCCCCACACCTACTTTGCCATTGCATGGACTCTGGGGATCCAAATTCTGGTTCTTTTGTTTGTGAACTGATGAGCCACCCATCTTCCCATTTCTGAATCCAAATACAAAACTATACGTATTAAACTACATCTTTTACAAATAAAATTGCTTATGAATTAGTACACTATTTATGCTCTGAGAGTCACAAGTAAGAATGGAGGTCTAACATTCATTTATACATGGAGACAAATTCCTGGGAAGTTTAAGGGGTAAGGAGGCTGAACGTGGAGGATTTGGGGAGAAAGGGGCAACAGCCTTCAGGTTCACATAGGAAATAGTTAGGTGCAGTGGGAGCTAACAGCCAAACAAATGAGAACATTTTCTGGGCATATTCTAAAGCTCATTGTTGGGCTGGAGAGATGGCTCAGTGGTTAAGAGCACTGGCTGCTCTTTCTAAGTTCCTGAGTTTAATTCCCAGTGACCACATGGTGGCTCACAATCATCTGTAATGAGATCCGATGCCCTCTTCTGGTGTGTCTGAAGACAGCAACAATATACTCATTTGCATTAAATAGATAAATAATTCTTTAAAAAGCTCATTGTTAGCCATCGGATCACCTTTGCTCTCTGTTTGAGGCACTGTGCCCCTGCATGCACAGTGAAGATGCACAAAACCACCACCACCCACACCCCTCACTAACATTCAACACATTTTATTCCCACTGAATAATACATGATGCAGAAATATCTTTAAAATTTAGAAAAACACAAAGAAAATGCAATTTTTTGAAATGCTAGAATTTTAACTATCAAATCAAGATTCTGGTATCTAGCCTTTCTGCTATAATTACTATACATTTTTCTTTCTATGTAATATTTTACTGTTGTTCATATGTATATATGTGTGAACATATGTGTGTTTATGTATGTGTACTTGTGTGCTGTGCACACTTGGAGGGCAGAGGACAATG
>NW_021604613.1:14624917-14648772 GCF_004785775.1 Grammomys surdaster
TGTGTAAGATAGGACAGTTGATGGGAGTAGATTCTCTCCTACCATGTGAGGCCTGGGATCAATCTCAGGTCACCAGGATTGGCAGCAAGCCACTTTATCGCTGGGCTGTCTTGCTGGCTTTGCCTAGCTTTTTCTATGTGGATATTGGGAACTCAGAAGCTCATGTTTGTGCAGCAAATACACTTACCCACTGAGCCATATTCCTGGTTACAACTTTATACATTTCATATGAATCTTTAAATTTGAAGATTAAATATATGGCATGTGTATCGCTTGCCTTTTCCACTGAGTGTGTCTTACGAGGCTTCTTAACCACTCCATATAATCTTTGGCTTGAAGCTCTGTATTGGATTCTACTGGATATGATTTTTCTTTTCCCTTTTCAGTGGCCTTGAAAGATGAATAGCTATTTGTTTTCTTTAAAAATAGAAAGCACACTTTCATTTCATACCAGTAGGTGTCATCCATTCATAAAAAGCATAGCCTGAAAAGTTGAATGCAATTCAACCTAATGTTTAATTCTAGCCTACACAAATGCCTTGGGTGGACGGTGTTTAAGTTTTAGAAGATTTTAGAGATTCTCCTTCTGTGTGTGTGTGTGTGTGTGTGTATGCATGTTGGTTGGAAGATGATTTTGGATTTTGGTCTACACATTCTACCTTGTTTAAGACAAGGTCTCTTCATTGTTCATTACTGTCTAACCCAGGTTAGCTGGCATACAAGCTTCAGGAAATTCTCCTATTTTGCTGTAGAAGTACTGGAAGTACAGATGTGCACAAACACACCTGGCTTTACATGGATTTTGGATATCTGAACTCACTTTCCAGGTTTGCATCTCACCAGATAGAGAGCATGGTTTTATTTATTTATTTATTTATTTATTTATTTATTTATTTATTTTGAGTGAAGCTCATCTGTTTGAAGGTATCACTTTGGTATTCTTGAAGTTTGTCAGTCACTAAAGGGAGGTTATTAAAGCCTTACTTTGAACAGCTACCCTAAGAAGGTTGTCATGATTTCCTGAAAGGGATCACTAGTCTCAGTGAAAAGTTGAAACATAGTAAGATTCTTTTAAAATATAAAATAATCATTAAAATAATGAAAAATTTAGATAATCACAACTAGTATCGTTTAATGATTTTTGAGGATTTTTGTATGTATCATCCTTTTCTCCTCACAAGGGTCCTCTGAGGTCACAGATAAAATAATTTCTGAGCAGAGAAGTTAGGCTCCTTTCCCAAGATCATGGAGCTGGTAAGTGATGGAGTTGAGTCTAGAATGTAAGTTTCTTGACATTAATCAAATCCATATGTATGTATATAATGTCAAAATGTGTTATGCTTCAAAGCATGTGTTTAAAATGGACAGTCCAAGCAGGGCGTGGTAATGCATTCCTGTAATCTCATCAGTCAGAAAGCTGAAGCAGGAAGTCCAAGAGTTTGAGGCCAATTTGGGCTATGAAAAGCAAACAGCCCACTAAAACAAAAGCCACCAGCACCATCAGCACCAGGAAACATGTGAAAAAAATATTCTACAAGATGAATCAGATCTTTAGGTGTATTTTATTTGCCATTCATTATATAGGTTCACACTGTGTGTATGTGTGTGTATGTATGCATGAGTGCAGTGGTGACTTTCAACCCACTGTAATGATAGCTCCAGGGGATCCAATTCCATCTTCTGGCCTCTGTGACCGCTGCACTCATGCACACACACACACACACACACACACACACATAAAAAAAATAAAGTTTTAAAAAATAGAAATGGTGACTGATAAGTATTATTGAAGAAATATGCTTCTTTCAAAAGCCAGGAGGGTTTTTTTTTTTTTTTTTTTACCATACATCATTCAGTAAAGTTGTGGAGCTCCCATGTCCCAGGCACTGTGTCAGGCATTGCAGATATAGTTATGGAAAAAGCACCTGCATTCTTTGTTGTGAGGTTGCCCACAGTCTAGGACCAGCAACAAAAAAAGTGTGAGGTGAAGAAAAAGTGAAAGCTGTCAGAATCAAAATGGAGTCACTTGTGTCAACCCGGCCCTCCCCCTTAAAAAAAAATTCAAGTGGGAAGTGTATTCTAAAGGAAAGATTCTTAAGTATGATTGGCTGATAGAAACTATTGCAGAAGAATCTTCCAGAACCACAAAGTTGTACAGAGTACCACAGCCGTGCACAAAAGTACTTCTACAAGCAAGCGTCTGCCCAGCAACTGTCTGTTTGAACCTCAGACTGACGGCACTTTCACTATGAATCTTCAGGGCCAGGATTACTCTTGGTCAGTATCTGATGTAATCCTCCATTTGCTTTTTAAAAACTTCCCACTGCCTCACTATCTTGGACTATGCCCTTAGTTTACTATGGCGTATGTGTGCCCATTGCAATGTTCTACTATTCCCATAAAAATGCCATTATTCTATGAAACTTTCTCTCTGGATGTTTGTTTGGTTGGTTTTAGGTTGACAAAATCAAACAGGCCGTCACAATTATATGGTGAGTCTTCAGATGGGGCTGGGTATGAGATCAAATAGATCCAGAAAACCTGTTACGTTTGTATCTGTCTTCTTCCCTTGCAACCTTCCTCCCCAATAAAATAAAATAAGATAGAATTAAAAAAATTAAGTAGCTAGTGAGTGAAATCACCCGGGAAAGTCTTCCTCCCTTAACTAATGAGTGTGAAAACCAAGGGTGGAAGAAAAGCAGGATTTCTGTGGAAGAAAGAACACCAAGAGGGAGGATGGGGAGGATAGGGACAAGAAAAGGGCTCCTGGAATGAAGTGCCTTCTGGGGGATGTAGAGAAGCCCCCATCCTTCGGTGTGGCATAAACGTTTGGTACAGGAAGAGGAAAGAGCAATTGCGTCGAGAGAGAGATGAAGAACAACAGCGGGAGTTGCCTTTGTCCAGGGTCATGGGTGTGTGGCAGAGGAAGTCTACGTGAACTCTGCATACCTTTACAATGTCAGTTGAAGACTTTGACACGGGAAGAGGAGCATCTAGAAGGTGAAGAGAGAGAGGCTGGATGTCCATGCTGCAGTGACCTGATAAGAGAGGAAGAAAAATGCGTGGAACATAGCTGGGAAGGACAGTGGTTGAAGCTCACTTTGAGTCAACGGAAGAAAGGAGAGGGCTGGTTGAGTGGCTGGTTGGCAGGCCGTGCTACTTCCACAGAGAACATGTGGGGGGAGACACCATTTTGATTAGTAAGGACAGAGCTCTTTCCATGTCTGCCCACTTCAAAATGCAAATGCAGCTTAAGGGTGCTTTGGGGATGGTTATTTTAACTCCTAGTTTTTGTTCTCAGGGCCCTAGTGTGTGAGGTCCTCTGCTCACCCAAGTGTTACTTTATGACAGCTTTAAGCACAGCAAAATGATGGTATCTGCAGTGCTTGAGAAAAGCCAGCAGGCTTGGCACTCAGCAGCTCAGAGGGCAGGAGCTGTAAACGTTACTTTAAATGTAACAAACTTTCCGTTCCCCACCCTCAGCTTCGCTATCTGCACACACAAATCAAAACCCTCTTAAGTCATGGAATTTTTAAAAAAATGAAAAAAAAAACCAAGCAAATAAAAAGTACTTCCTGGAGGCAGAGGGTAAATGGAATTTTTTTTTTCTTTTTTTGCTCAACTTGTTTTTCAGGCACAAGAAAAGTGATTCTGAATAGTTAAAACCACAAACACTTGTATTCTTTACACAGATTTTGGGAATCAGAGATGTTGTCCATAACATCATTTACATAGACGCTAGCTTTGCTACCCCACTTGGTACCAAATGTCCTACATATCGAGGACCATGGTAGTTTAGAAGCAATCAGATTCACAGTAAATAAAAACATACATATTCACCTGAACTAAAGTGGAATTCAACCATAACCGGTCCAATCTTTCTCCCCTTGAGGTAGAAACACTACACTTAAATTTCATTAGAAAAGTCATTTTTGCATTACAGGAGTTTGAAACTTCCTCTTGGGGCTAAGTATACTCTTCCTCCAGGAACACAGAAGGCTGATGTGTGAGGTAACCGTGAACCCAAGTTCATTGCTTGTGTATGGAAAAAGCCAGTGACTCAAGGATAAGTTATCAGGATAAGAAGAGAGATTTACTTGGAAAGTTATCAAACCAAATAAGACAGAGGTGGAGGCTGTTGTCAACAAGGCAACAAGGACAAGATGGCATGTAAGTGATTTCTGGGGAGGCACCAGGCTAGTTGTAAACTTTGGATGCCACACTTCTGCAATGCGTGGGTTGCTGTTACCTGTAGTCACTGGAAATTCTGGATTCTGTAAATCTGAAGTTACTGATTAGAAAGACTCATGACTCACTCCCTTTTAGTTCCGTTTCCCAGAAATAGTTGATTTTTCAGTGAACTGCTAACAATACAAAAGTTATCTTTCCTCTATAAATACAGAGAGAACAGCTTTTACTATGTTGGGTGGCCTCAGTCAGAGAAGTCATCTTTAGGAAAGTTAGTGGCAGGTGAATAATCTGTGACCTAGCCTTGTCACTTCCACATGTAATGATTTCTAAAAGCTCAACTAAGAACAAACTAAGAACAGGGATAATTTAGGACTTTCCTCAGTAAAAACATGACCAGGAATTTCTGGCCAGATGAGCAGGGGCCAGCATCAGTGTGTTTGATGACAGTGTAGACTGTGGAACCTGGAGTTCCACTGTACTGGGCTTGACCAGTACCTGTCTTTGTACCCAGTGTGACCCTGGGTTAATTTCCCAACCTCTCCAACCCTCAGTTTCTCATTCATACCCAGGAAGGATGAGGAGATCTCCTTGGTAGAGTAGTTGGGAGACTTGAATGAGTGAATACATTAGAAATAGTTCAGGTGCTTGGAAGATGCTCATCATCTGGGTCTGACCTCCAGCCTTCCTCATGAACTGTGTCTGGGCTATTGAATCGGGGCACCTTGGTGTTCACAAGAGCACCATACTTATGATGTAGGAGCTAGCTCTCTGTACATAGTAAGGGGAAAGGGCCTACAGTGGCTTACTCATGCCACAGTGAGGACAGGCTAAAAATGAGGCAATTGCAGAAAACCTCAGCTACATCTTAGTAACAGGCCTTGGCTTGAATGGCTCTTTCTGCTTGGTTAAGAGTTTGAACTTGGGAGCTAGACTGTTCATATGCCAGCACAGACACTTACTTTAGGGCTTGGACTAGGTCAGGCTCTTTACTTTTCTGTGCCTCATTTTCTCCTATTTATGAGATGAGAAAAAAATGGACCCCAATACATAAAGTGATTAATAGTAATATATAATTTAACATGCATAGAATAATATGAATATATATGTACACAAAAAGTCCATGTAAAACAATTTAACTATAGTGTGGTATATTTTATACATAGCAAACATGCATTGTTCTACATTGAAGTGTGTGTGCTTGTAGGGGGTATGGTGTGTAGTATGCATGTGTAGCATGTGTGTGGTATATGAGCAGGCATTCAGAGGCCAGAAGAGGACACTAGGCATCTTCCTGTATCATTCCTGCTTCTGCTTGACACAAAGTCTCTCATGGAACCTGATGCTCACCATTTTGCCTAGGCTGGCTGGCAAGTGAGCTCTAGGGATCCTCCTATCTGCCTTCCTGAAGTTACAGATGTGTACAGTCACACCCAGGTTTTGCTTAGTTGTTAAGGATTTGAACTCAGGTCCTCACATTGGATAGCAAGTGTTCTTCATCACTGGTCCATCTTCCATCCCCTTTACCTTTAAATTTTATGTATATTTTTATATTTCATATATTTACTATAAAATTTAGGTGGCTGTAAATAAATTATTCGCATTATTGCTGTTGCCACTGTCTTTTTTTCTCTTTTTGCAGGGACAGAGATTTTTATCAGGCATCTTAGCTTTCTTGCTTCATACGCATCCATACATGCAGATAGACTCTCGAGTTTCTACAGATGGCTGTAACTTAGAGAGCAGGGGTTAAGTCAGTTTAAACCTGATCCTATCATTTACAAAATCATAATCTATAACAAATACCGTATAAATATTATTTCTTGTATTCCTAGAATGTTCCTCTTTCAGATGTTTTAAAATGTCAATTTCTTCAAAAACTTCATTTATTTTCTGTCCTATTTCAAAGGACTTACACCTCTGCAGCAAATGGCCGTGACAACTGTGCCAAAATATGTCTTATTCATCATTTGTGTTGGATCTGCAGTCCCCAGTAGCTATTGATCTGGAGCTCTGAATGAATGGCTTCTGAAAATGATGGGCTTTTGTATTTCTAACCAGAATGAGGGCCACATTTTCTTCCTGTCTTCATGATCAACAAATATTAAACATACACCCTACAAATAGTAATGCTTTCCACACAGCAGTGATATCAATGGTTCATGAAGTCCCCAGCAGCATAAGGGACACATAAATAGCTTTGAAAATAAAATCCATCCATCCATCCATCCATCCATCCATCCATCCATCCATCCATCCATTTATGCATCCACCCATTCATTCATTCATTCATTCATTCATTCATTCATTCATCTATTCATTCACTCACATATCCATCCATCTATTCATTCACGCACCCACCCATTCATGCAGCACTGGGCGCTTGTCAGGCAGGAGGCGCTGTGTTAGCTCTCCATGTAGAAGATGATGGTAAATGTGACACCGCACCAACCTCCACAAACCCACTTCCTCTCCAGAAAACAGAAAACAACTGAGAACATGACTTCACTGATACTTTTGTGTATTGGAGGGGAAGACTGCAGCTTCTCCCGGCAGACATGAAGCCATACTTCTGGTTTGTCTTTGTCTTCTGCTTCCTAATCAGACTTTTAAGAGGTGAGTGGCCTATCCGTAGTTCTTACTGAGTTGTACTTCAAGAGAACATTAAGAAAAATCTAAAGTAGAAAAAATAAGTACAAATGGAAAATATTTTATTTTATGTTTAAAAGCTCAGGCAGTTCCAGAAGCGCCACAGCTCATGGCTCAGGGTATCACAACCGGTCAGCGTGGATGGTATTGCTTCTTTAGATGCCGTGTTTTAATGTGAAAAAGTACGTTTCAACAGACCATTGCAATTTTAAATTACTTGCTCCAAGTTACCTGCCAGTGTATAAAGTAGGACAGCAGCTCACTGTTTTTAGAGAACAATGAAAGGCAAGATAATTTGTGTCAACAGAATAGAAATTGAATAGCCCTGGAAATCCTACAGTAGAGAATAAAGTGGATGGACTTTCAAAAGGGAAATTTTGATTTTAATCTTACCTGGATGGTCCTATGTCTTAAATGTACAGTCTGCCATAGTGGTGTTGTTTTGTGTGTTTTTCTTTCTTTTTGATTGTTTTGTTTTTCAAGACAGAGTCAGACCAACCCTGGCTGATCTTATAAGGTTTTAGATACTTGATATTAATGTCATCCTGAAATTTAACAAGGAGGAGTGGATGACTGACAGCATTCACTAGCCTCTCTAGAACTTAAACATTCTGGAATCTTTGATTCTTTTTCGTGGGTGACCTTTATCAAACTCTACATGAACAGTTTAAAGAGGGCCATGTGCAGTGTAAGTAATTACACATGGTCTTTTGCTGCTTCTTATTATATGCACTTACATATTGTTCTTGAAATTGGGATAAGTGAAGCGAAACATTAAGTGGTGGGAAATGCCTTTAATAGGAGAAGCGAAAGCAGAACATTCAGTGGTATAAGCCCATCTGGAAATGCAGCTTTTCAATGGTACAGAGAAGGAGACATTATTTTTCTATCCAAAAAAGTCAAACCTAAAATTAGATTCATTCAACATTTGATATTGTACTGTTTCAAAGATATTCAAATGTCCTTAAGAAAGATGAAGAAAGAACAAAGAGGGTCACCCCTCATTGGATTTACCTGGAATAAATACTAAGAACAGTTCTGGGCTAGATGTGTTTTCAGCTATGTATGCCTGTTTTACAACCGCCTGCCCCCTCCATAAAGCTTAGCAGCATATATGAAACAAGAATAGCCATGGCAGAGAAATCCATTCATTTACTCACCCACTTGTCAGTCATTCATAGATCACTGGACACTTGCTACGCAGATGTTGGGGTGGCTATTGTATGAACAATGGTGAACAAGACCAGGCAAGCCCACTCTGCTGAGGCTAGCTGAGTCCTAGTGAAAGAGACATAAATCAAATAATCCTAGAAATTGATGGCAAGAGAGCATACCAAGGATCCAGGTCAGACAGGGAGGGTGTGTGTGTAGCTGGAGCCACGCAGACTATTCTGTGGAAATGACAGGAGTTGAAATTGAACTGACATACAGGAATCAATGGAAAGAGCAGTCTCAAGGTAAGAAAGAAAATCCTATAGAAGTCAATACAAAGGATCTGTAGTTGTCATGGAAGATCAGAAGGCTGGACCAGGGCTGATGTGGCTGAGCACAGGGAGGAAGGGAAACTGGAGATGATGCCAGATGAGGCTGAGAAAGAAGTCAGCGGTCAGACTTCTCAGCCCACAGGGCCATGCTAAAGAGTTTGGATTTTCTTCCAAGAACATTTGTACAAGTTACCTCATGGTTGGCTTGTAATGCCTTAAAAGTTTTCTGTATCCCAAATCCATTTGGGTTGCCATGGTGATGGTACTGTGCTCAAAAAGACTTGTATGAACAGTGGTGCCATTTCTGTAGAGGAATGGATCCAGCCTTAGGACTGTCACAAGTTGCCAAACTAAGGTGATGAATAAAAATCTTTTGGAATAGTCACCTGAGATGCTAAATGAGTAAAACCAATGTTAGTTATTCTTACAACATGAAAAATTATATTATGCAGAATGCTGTTTTCCAGTGACAGGTATCAAAATGGAAGCATGAGCAGCTAAAAAGTGGTAATAAACACATTGATGATCACCATATTCAAAGTAGCCCCAGGTTGCATACACCCAGGAACTTTTAATCCCCCAGCTATAAACACAGAGCCAAACTCAAGGAAACTAAGCACTCATGGGTGGCTGTAATACTTTTAATGCTTCCAACTCTTGGCTTTCTCATGCCACAATGATACAGGGATTCTCGTCCTCAGGCAGTGCTGGCAAAGACTCATAAACCAGGAAAGGCTAAGTGATCTGTGTCTCAATACCTAGTGGCAGAACCATCGGTAGGAGCCCAATGTGCCCAGCTCCGGTGAAGATATGTGAACAATACAAATCTCAAGAGGGCAAGATTCTGACCAATGTTGTTATTTAGTTGCTGAATTAAGGAAGTTGAGAGTCTTGAACATCCCAGTCTTCAATGGATCTCAATGTAAAATTTTACAAAATCTTATTGTTTTAATGATTCTGGAATGGCAGATGGCCCTTTCTTACAGAAGAATCTGCGGAAAGAAGCTATAAGAGAAGAGCCTCTTCCTGAGCAGTGTGGGGTGATGTGGGTGACCTGAATTCTGGCTTTAGGAAGACTACTTTAAAAGCAATGTAGAGAATGCAACCAGTGGCAATGATTGACAGCTGGTGATATCTAGTAAATGTGTGCCTCAGGAGGTATTCTCTTAGGAAGCCAGGAGGGTAAACCTTAGACCTACTCTGTCTCTGACAGTGGCTGAACAGTCATTCTAGAACCCTACCATCTCTGGAGAAATAGCCCTTTGGTGTTCTTAACACCAGATCTTGCCCACGGAACTCAGAGAGGTCTGGGGAGATGAGCTGACCTCTGGATTCCTCCCTTTGAGCACCTGTTTCTAAAATTCAAGCTGCATTGTAAAACTCTGCATTGCTAACCCTTTCTCTGGATAGATGAATTTAAGCCATTCTCAGCATAATAAGCCTTGATTTTATGCCTCCAAGAGTATATGTATTTACTTCTTATTTTTCTGTGTTATTTAATCTCCTTGTTTTTCTCTATGTTTATTGGAATAGTAACATTTCCTTTTAATATTCTTTGTTGTCTCTGGTGAATATGAAAGGTTGATGATACTTTTTAAAAAAAGATTATTTTTATTTTATGCAATTGGATGCTTTGTCTATACTTAGGTCTGTGCACCACATTCATGCCTGGTGTCCATGGAGGCCAGAAGAGGGTATCAGACTCTTGAAAATGGGGTTAGAGATGGCTATGAACCACCATAAGGGTGCTGGGATTTAAACTTAGATCCTACAGAAGAGTAACAAGTGCTCTTAGAAACCAAGTCATCTCTCCAAGCCCTGATAAAACTTCTTAATCTGTCAAGTTGTTATATTCAGAGGATCATAAGTGACTAATTAGTTCAATATATCCACCACTGGGAATTGATCCTAGGATCTGATGCCTGCTAAGCAAGTGTTCTCCAACTGAGCTGCACCTCTACTTCTGTTTACTCATTTTTTATATAAATAAGCATTGTTGTGCCCTTGTCTCTAACGCTTAAACCCTACTTGTCACACTGGCATACGAACCTTGAAGTGACCTCTCTCCCTCACTCTTTCACTGGTCCCATCATTTGTCCATCCATAGGTTTAGTTGAAATAGTGTCAAGTAAGATCATTGCTGTGTTCCCTCCTGAGCACATTCCTTTCCTGCCCCTCTAATCATTTCTTTGTCCTTCTATCACAGAACCGGACTTCAGAGACAGCATCAGTGTGGATGCTGTTCCTGTCCTGTGACCTCTGTTCTGATCAGTGCTCAGCCCTTCCAATAATTTCAGCACAGGGGACTATGTCTTCCCCCATTAAACATCATGGGGAAAACCTTTATAGCCTATAGTTACCAGTACCACAGGTACCTTTCCTGTGACTAGGAGTTCTAGTCTGTAGTCTGCTCTTCCTGGAGATTTTCATCTATGCTCTGTGGCTTTCTGGATTGCAGATGGAGCACTTCATGTTAGTCTAAGTCTTGTTCCTGTAACTTAATAAAAGAAAAGTCCTTCTAATATTTATTGAAAAACAATTTTTAGATAAGGTCTCATGTAGCCTACATTAGCTTTGAACTTTGGATTCTCCTTCTGTACCTCCCAAGTACTGGGATTATAGATATGAGCCACCACTGGTCTATGTGGCTAGAGACTGAACCTAGGGCTTCCTGTATGCCAGACAAGCACTCTACCAGCTGACAAACTGCCCTACTTGTAGAACTTGTGAACTTGGAAGTCGCTCATTTTAACATTGAAATTCAAGAATTTCCAGCTCAGGTGGCTCTTTCTCATGTTTCGTCATGAATTTTGTCTGTGACCAGACACTCCTGCTCAATTTGTGAACTCAAACTTTATTCCTCATTTCTAGTATGTTTTTCTTCCTCTAGTGTTTGTTTGATCACATTTTCCTCTCTGTCTCCTCCTCTTTCTAGAATTTTCTGTTACTCTCACATGAAACTTTTCTCACCAGAGTGAACAAAATTCCTTTCATTCTTGTGCTTATTAACTACAGCTTCTTCAGATCTATTAGATAATTAGGCTTTTTAAGTTACTAGTACTTTTTACCAGTAACCTGTAAGCACACAGAAGAAAACAAACCTAACTCTTGACTTAGCTTTGTTCATGACACCTTCTATAGCACTTGTTACTTGACATAAAATGTTCACACCAGCATGTGCAATAAATTGAATGAATATTGTCACTTATGCTACCTTTCTCCTCTCAGATCATTTGATCATTCTCTCTGAGATATAAAGTGAATTACAGGACTTTCCAATTAAAAAAATACTTAAAATCACCCATATTTTCTACATAAGTGGTGACCGTGTTTCTTAATCTTCTAATAAATGAGTTACTCTTCTAGTAAACAAAATCTGTTAAGTGGTAGTCTTCAGTCATTTTGGGAAGAAGAAGATATTGAAATTTTATAAAAATTCAAAATTATGTTTGGAAAAGTAGAACATAAGTATGTGCAGACCATGAAATGTAAGTTGAAGCTGTTGGTCAAGCCATGGTTTGTTTTCACTGATTTGGTCTGTAAAGTTGTCTAAAACAGACATCGATGTGCAAATTTAGATAGAGAGTGGGAACTTGGGACTGAGAACCTCTGGAGGCTGTTCACAGTGTTATGATACTATGACTGCTTTGCTCAAGGAAAAGTGGAAAAGAGACAGGTTATGACTAAGCAGAGCGATAGATTCAAGTGTTTGTGTGCACTTGACCATGGATGCTGATGAATCAACTCTTTCTGAGTCATGTTGTCGCAGGTGAAGTACTTCCCAGAAGCAATCCAAGATTTAGAGGGGGCTGCTTTTGCATTTGAGAAATCAGACTAAAGAGCTAATGTTTATGCTGTCCTTAGAGAATTCATCCATGCAACAGAAGCAACATAATCACTTCACTACACTCAAAATCATTTTGTTCCATCTAAGATTCAAGCAAAAATACCATAGGGATGTCTGTTTGCACTTATTTAATTAGAATTAAAGCTTCACACACACACACACACACACACACAAACACACACACGCACACACGCATGTATATCCACTTTTACAGGAAGACAAATTACTGGACAAATTTCATGAGAAATTTAGACCTTGATATCAAGAAACTAGATTATTTTTTCAAGTTTAAATACACAGGGCAGCTTAATACACAATGGTTGATAAATAAATATCTAGACAACTAAGGATGTTAAGCACATGTAATCGTATATTTGAGGAACAATCTTATGTTTTTTGGTGGATAATTGCCTTTCGGTCACAGAACACATGTATGGTACCAACGTGAACAGTGAGTACCTGTAGTACTCACACACCTTAAAGGAAAAAAGAAATGCAAAAAGGAATGTCCAGTTCTAACCTAACATTTCTTTTCCCGTAGTAAATCTCTTCAGATCCTATTCTTCAGTGTCTGTAAAGTGAGGGATTTGGACTACGGTATCAGACTGGGTGGCCCATTTAATAAGTGGGCTCTGAGGTCACATTGTCTGATTTGATTTATGGCTAATATTTACTGTTGACTTTATTATCTTGGATAAAGGTTATTGAATATAGCTATCCAAACCTTAGTTTTCTCTGCTGTAAAACAGGGATTAAGAAACGACCATCTGACTTGGAAGCTAGCTTTGGAAAGCAAGTGATACATCTTATAATACATTTAACAATGTACCCTGTACACAGTTAATACAATGGAAGCTCCTGAAAATGACTGGGATTCAAAACATTGGATGGGCATTAATCAGGTTGAATCTCTGGCTTTGCCTTGTACGTGCTCCCCAATTTCCAGCAAATAGGACCTCTTTCTTCATTTGTCTTATTTTCTTGGTCCATGCTAAGGGCATGTTGAACCTTCATGATCTTATCTTCATTTATTTTAAAAATATTTTTGAGTTCCTACTGTGTTCCAGGTCCCAGGAACAATGCAATTCTTATCCTTGTAGACTTAATGATTAAATGAGGAAGCAAGACAAGAATAATTAGGATTTAATATATATGTTAGAAATATATTGTCTGAATAAAGTGTTGAAAGCATAGATTTGGAGTCTTTGAGCATCTCAGCAACACCTAAAGAGAGGACTTGTCACTTAAAACAGTTCTTAAAGAATGATGGAGTATTTCTAGTGGAATAAAGGACTGATTGAACTTTGCAGTTTGTGGAAACAGAAGTACTGTGAAAGGAATAGCCCAGAACTTCAGTGTGGTTAGAGCAGATGGTCTGCGGGATCATGGAGGCTTTGGTGTCATGCCAGGGAGACTGGCTTTTTACCTTATAAGCAACAGGAAACTAATGAAGACTTTCAAGCTGGGGAATAAAATGTTCTTTAGAAAACCAATTTTAGAGGCAGATGGAGGGATGAGACAGTCTCTCTCTCTCTCTTTCTCTCTCTCTCTCTCTCTCTCTCTCTCTCTCTCTCTCTCTCTCTCTCTCTCTGTGTGTGTGTGTGTTGAAGTGGGGATAGGCTAAGAAGATGCTTCTACAGATGGAAGAAGACACTAAGATCTAGATTGGCAATGGGAACAGAGAAGAAAGACTAAGTTCAAGAGGTTTCTATGAGCTAGAGTCAACAGAACTTAGTGACTGATTGGATGAGGAGAGGCAGAGAAGAGAAGAGGCAACGAGGACTCTTTGAGTCCTGGGCCTGGCTAGTGGGTCTCTAAAGACACAGTGTAGGCTTTGGTGAGAGAATAGGTTCAGCTTGGGCATGTTATACTTGATGGGTTGACTGTATCCAGAGAGAGAGAGAGATGCTAAAAGGGATGGAAAACTGGCCTGGAGGGCTGAGCTGGAGATAAGCATCAATGTAAATGAGTTCACACACAAATGTCCGTGTGTGTGAGCCTAAAGCACTGTGCATGGCAACTGGGAAGTGGAAAGCAATATTTATATTCATGAATCTCAACACCAATCTCCCCTCCCCCTCTGTGGAATAGAGCTGATTTCACTTAATCTCATGTGATTTCCTTCCTATGATAATTTCAAACCAGTGGCAGTGAGATCACTAACAGAGTAGTTTATTTGCAAATTAATTATGCTGTGAATATTGATTCAAAGTTTTATAGCACCTTTGGGGTTTTTCCATTTTCACAAAGAAAATAACTTTTAACTAGAAGAAAATGGAACTTTCATTTTTCTTATTATACATGCTTAGAAAACCAAGGGTATTTTTCCTCTTTTCAGAGTTCCTTGGAGAATAAAGGCAGCTGTCATAGTGTGTGTGTGTGTGTGTGTGTGTGAGCACATGAGAGAGAGAGAGAGAGAGAGAGAGAGAGAGAGAGAGAGAGAGAGAGAGAGAGAGAGAATGTTTTGGTTTGGGGAGTTTGTCTCCACTTTTCCTTAAGTTTCTGGTTTGCTTTCTCTAAATGGCATAGGGTTGGTTTATTTTGCTCTCCTGTCCTACTATGGTATCCACTCACTCTTATTAGGTTTGGGGATGCTTTTGAATTATAATGTGAGTGTAGGCACAATACACAGGTAAGAGTCTACTAGCCAGGGTTCTAGCTAGTAGAGTCATAAGAAATGACAGTTTTTATGAAAGATGAAAGATTGGTAGAAAGTACATTTTAAAAACAATGCTAAAATTCATGAGTTAAAGATCAAACTTAACAAGTCTCTCATACAACCATTTTAACACTGAGAAGTCTTTCGTGTCACACTCTTTTGCTATACTGAGCCAACTGAGGCTTATCATTGACTGCAGAAAATATGTTTAATAAGCACTATCAATAATTGCAAACTCAGGAGATTTTATCTCTCACTCTGAGGCCTTTGTAGAGGTTTGTGGTTAGAAGTTTGAGTTAAAAAGAATAAAATCAAATTGCTAGTCTGTTTTATATCCTCTGCACGATGTGAGGTCTCCACATGTTTCTTTAAAGCTGTTTTTCAACCAGAGCTAATACAACTGTTTTAGAGCCCTAGCTGGGTAGGTCCTAGGTAGACTATCTATCTGATACTTAGAAATAAAATGCTTTGGATATCAAAGAAGTCAATTTGCAAGTAGAGTCTTCTGAATTCTCATGGATTCTTTCTTTGGGGAGGGATCTTTCTTAAGAGGTTTTCATCTTTTTCCTCCTTTTCCTTTTCCTCTTCCTTCTTCTCTGTTCAGCTTCTTTTTTTTTCTTTTTTTTCTGTTTATTAAGATATCACCTCACTTTGTAATCAAGGCTGGGATGGAACTCACTCTGTAGCCCAGGAGGAGCTTGATCTTATGGAAACCCTTTTGCTTCAGCCACCTAAGTGTTGGGATTATAGAATGCATCATCATACTGGCGCCAGAGATTTTAACAGTCCCTAAAATAAGAGACACAAATGCTCTTACCTTTGAAAAAAAAATCTAAAAACTCCTATAATACAAAAGCTCTGATTTTACTTTTGAAAGCAGTCTATTGGTAGCGTTATATCATAAAATGTACTATATTTTAAAAAACCATTATAAAAATCACAACAGCAGGTGACACTTTTGAGCCTGGTGAGAAGAATACACCCTATAAGAAGACATAGTGCTTTGAGTGATTCAGAAAATATACCTACCACCTGTTCTCTAGAGTGAATATCATCTAGATGTGTCAACAGAGGGCAAATGTACAAATGCTATCAAAGCAAGTGTTCTACTTAATACTCAGATTTAAGACATCACAAGGATATAAATGAGCACATTACTATTTGTGCTTTTAGCTTAAGTGTTGAAATGTGTATCATTGGTGTTTGTATTAAAAATCACTAGTATATGGTGTTTATAAACATTTGGGTAGATTAGCAGAATGCTTTTTCTCGGGTCCCATGGCCTGTTCACACACTGGGCAAGTTAAACTATTATGTACTTTAAGAGAGTTGAAGAATCAGAATTAAACCTGTCTGGCCCTTAGTAATCATGAAATAGGAAAACCAACCAACCAGCCAAACAAACAAACAAACAAACATTCTATCAATTAGGTTAGTAAACCTTTTGAACCTGATAGGTATCTATTTACAGGTAAGGAGTTTCACGTTCACTCATTTTTCTATCTGTCTCCCCCTTGTGTGTGTTTGTGTGTTTTTCTGTGTGTGTATTAAATCTTGTGCGTATGTACATACATGTATGCATGTTGAGGCTAGAGATTAATGACTGGTACCTTTCTCTACTGTTCTTTACTTTTTTATGAGACAGCATCTCTCCCTGACTCTGAAGCTCACTGATTTAGCTAGATTAGCTGTATTTGGCTATGTTGGTTGTCAGTGAATTCCAGGACTTTCTCCCCACCCCCTTGGTGTGGTTATACACGCAGGCTGGCACATTCACCTTTGTTTATGGGTGCTGGGGCTCTGAACTCAGGACTCATACCTACATCACACCTCCTCAGTCATAGCGCAGTGCTGTCTCTTCTTGTATTAATGTGCCAAATTCAGCTAACAGCTAAAAAGAATTTGTAATTTGATATTTAGTACATCTGTCCTATAGGTACAAAGTAATTTTGAGGTAAATATTTAACTACCGTGGTTGCAAACGTTCAAATTGCAGGTTTACAGTTGCCAAACTTTTCTTTTTCAGACTGAAAGCTTAACATTTAAACGTAGGGAATGTGAGAACATGAGTCAGTCTTCTCATCACCGTGTTCAATGACGGAGAGGTGAGACAGGATGTGCTTAAGCTAAGAATGATCACTGAGTGCCTGATAGATGACATTCTGGAGGCCGAAGTTGATTTTAACACCCTTGGTTCTGCAAATAAGAAAAACTGATCCGTTCCTAGCAGTCCCAGGTCCTTCTGTAGGCAAGAAAGATAGCTTCACTCATGTTAGCATTTTCCAGACTCCTTGGAATATTCTTTATAAAAAGAAGATTGTGGAAAATATGGTATCTTTGAAGGGAACTCACCTGACAGTGAAGTCGTGTGTCTCTCTTGATTGTCTGATTTTTTTCTAAATGTGTCAACCCACAGAAAGTAAGTGTGGAGAAGAACCTCTGTGTGTATGTGCCTGTATATGTTTGTGTGTGTGTACACCCGTGTGTGTGTTTGTGTGTGTATGTATGCATGTGCACAGAAGTGCATATGTACATGTGTGTATGCATCTATAGGATGCTGGAAGTCAACATCAGGCATCTTCCTTAGTCACTTTTGACTTTGGTTTTGACACAGGGTCTCTCCCTGAACCCAAGATCATCATTTTGCCTAGTATTTGCCCAGCAAGTCCCTAGGCTCTGCCTGTCTCCATCCTGTAGCACCGAGGTTAGCAATGCACACCGCATTCCAGGCTTTTGGTGTTCAAACCCAAGTCTTCATGCTTGTGCAATGAGCACTTTACTCACTGAGCCATCTCTGAGAAAGAGCTCTCTAAAGACACTGTTTTCACTTATTTTACAGATGGAAAGAGACAAGCCCACAGGGTACTCTAGGTAAAGACCTGCATGCCAGGCACAGGACAGAACCAGAATTTGTTCTTCAATTCCTTGAGCAGTACTGCATAGCAGTCCCAAAGCTAATTTTCACCTTATGCTGGCTTGAGGGTCATAGTGCAGGCAAAGAAGCGGAAGCTGCTGACACACTTTTATGTGTATACAGAGGCTAAAAGCCAGTTTTGACCCAGGATCTCTTTGTGGTTTGCTTGCTGCCATTCTAAAGTCTCTGGGAAATTTTCTCTGAACAATGCTAAAGGAACTGAGAAGCTGTCCGCTGATCTTATCTTCTGCAGCAGATAGTAGAGACAGAGGCATCAACATAGCAGGAGTGCAATGTGGCACTCACTGGCGAAAGTCCTCAGGGGGGTCCTCGCTTGAAGCCAGTGCAGCTGCACCTGGAGTGTGGTCTGATCTCACCCCTTTGCTTTGAACTTGCACCTTCCCTTTTATGAAAAGAAGTGAAAGCAGCTTTATTTTTTTCTCTGCATGCTTTTAGACTGTAAGACAAAACACTCATACAGAGGCGTGAACAAATAGTAAATGAACACTTAGAGTGAATAAACTTCACACGGGCTACCTCACCCCCACAATTACCGCAAGCCAAGGATAAAACATTGTTAGCACACAGACATCTTTCTGCTTTCTATGTTCTTTCATGATGCAAACTCTCTTCTCCCTCTCAGGAAAGAGCATTACGGGTGGATTTTGTAGCATCCATTCAGGTATTTGTTGCACCTTTGCTCTCTGTGGTGATGCAATAAATCACAATGTGTGCGCATTCACTATCTTTCTAATGTGTTCTGGGCAGACAGGTGGCTTCTTTTGGGACACATGTGATTTCTAATTCTGCTGCCTCATGTATAGCCTGTATAGCTGATACAGAGACATCACTACTTTCTTTCTTTGGAAGGTAGCCAGTGCTGTTGATTTTAGACACTCTAGATTGTTATATGTCTAAATGGTGTATATTTTTAAATATATATATTTTTTAATTGGTTGAGATTCTTGACTCGTTGCATTGTGCCTGAATTCTGGATACTTTTTTTTTTTAACATGGCTCTTGGCTAATCAAATCTTCTAGTTAATCAGTTGCCTCTCTCGCCTTGCTTCATATACTTTTTAAACCCACTCACTGGGTTTTAGTAAGTGCACTTTTTGACCAGTTTTATTTCTTTTTTATTTCTATTTTTATTTCAGTTTTTATTTCTATTTATTAGTTGACTTAATTTTTTCCTTTACTCTGATGATAGGATTGTAAGTACGTCTTTAATTTCTATAAACATAATGAGCACAGTGGTTTCATTTTGGGACATCTGATAATTCAAAGGCACATGATGCTGGTGTTTGGTTATCTAATCTGATATTTCTGTTGCTGCCTTTTGGCCCATGTTCCATTTTTCTTTTTTCTTTTTTTTGTTTTTAAATGTACTTGTTATGATATTTAAAAATTCTATTTGTAAAGTCGACTCTACATCTTTTCTACCTGGCTTGCATGTTTACTTTTAAAGTCTAGGGTAATGGCAGTCTAAGATGACTCTGACTAAAATCCCCTGATTGAGATTTTTCTGGACTACAACCAACATGAGCGTCAGTTTACTCAGGTTTCTCTTTATTCCAAGGGCCTTTTCAGCATTCTTTGGAAAACAGCTTACTGAAGGAAATACCCCCCCACCCCCAGCCTCCTTGCTTTGTCGACTCTGGGAGATAAAGCAGAAAAAAAAAGAAGAAGAGAAAGAAATGTCTTCAGAGCAAAATTGCCACTAAAGTCTTGCTCCCGCCCCTGATTCCAGGGCCTTGTTTACTTTAAGCTGTATTTTCTAGGTCAATTATTTAGTCCCTGCAACACTACTTTTAGGCATTTTGCTTACCATTTCCTGTTGTTTTATGGTTAGATAAGGTGTATTGACTGATATAATTAGAAGCTGGGACACTTGTATTTATTTTTTATAGCCAAGCCTCTAATTTGAGAGTATTTCCTAAAAATATGAGAGGAGTACACTAAGGGTTAGAGACACTAAAATAAAGATATAAATTGATAAATAAATTCATAGATAATTCTGATGAAGCTTAAAAGACGTTAAGGGACCAAGCATAATGATGCTGATCTTAACGTGAGCTGTACCCTTCTTTAAGGAAGTACTATGGTAAGATGCATTTGGGCAAATACCATAGTGCTTACATAAAAGCAAAGTGCTGTGAATCGTCCTGTTACCACCCGAGTGCTAATTTTAATAAATCATGGAAAATGCACACTGTCGGCTCAGTATACAGTCATTAAAGATGGTCATGATGAGAGCAGAGAATGAAATGCTGTGTTTGCTATGCAAAATAATGCCACTAAGAAGTCTAAATAAAAAATATTTTCCATTTTACTAGGGATGGCCATTTTTTCTTTAAATTATTTTGTATTGTTTGATATTTTTAAGAAAAAAAAAGAGATTTAGCAACTCTTTTAAGTAAAAGCTACCATTCTGATAATTTTTAAAACAATCTTAGTGTAAAATTTTTCATTAAAAAAATGACATCATTTTAAAAAATGAAATAAACCAAACAGTTTGAACCTATAAGCCAGTAGTTCAAAATCTACAACCAAATTAAAGTCATTTCAGTGTCTTCCTCCTGTATATATAGCTCATAAGACCAAGTCTGGTTCCAGTGATCTTAAAAGTGAAAAGTAAGCAGAAACCTGGGGCCTGACCTTGGGCCAATTTGGTTTTCAGTGAATGGCGTACATGAGAGACACACTACTGTTTGAACAGAATTGATCTGTCTCTTTCCTTTTCAGTTGGAGGATGTAATGCTATTTATATTTAATCATTTAATTTTTAGCTCCAGTAAATTTGTATACTTTTAAAAACTTTATTTTCCATAATATCTTCCTGCAAGTCTCCTTGTTTAGCTAAAAGAGACTCATGTTTTGGTTTCAGTGTTAAAATTCACTTCTTCGAAGGCATTTTCTGATCCCCCAGTGAATACTATAACGCACCACCCAGCCCTACTGCACTCTCCGAGAGCACTTTGTTCCTAGTACAAATCATGGCAAATCAACACTCTTTTATCTGTTTATTGTCTGGCCCTCAGTGTGGAACCTGTAAAATTGTGGAGACTATCTGAGTCATACTATCTAAACATGTTATTTTATACATAACATTTTATATTCTGTCTCTCACATGAAAAGCCTATTTCTGGTTAGGTGTATTCTAGTGCATAGTTTTGTCTTGTCACGTTCTGGTTTTGTTTGCTTGGCTATAAAATCTTTCATTTTGGTATAAATAGGGGTGGTTTTATAAAAAAAATCACTCTCCACTTTATATATAATTATTATGACAGTGTGTTCACAACATACCACTCTTGCTTTGTTCTCTTTTTTGATCCAGGAGAAATCAATGGCTTGGCCAATCACAGGATGTTTTCATTTCAAAATGGAGGTGTGCAGATTTCTTGTGAATACCCTGAGATTGTCCAGCAGTTAAAAATGCGGTTGTTCAAAGATAAAAAAGTCCTCTGTGACCTCACCAAGACCAAGGGAAGCGGAAATGTGGTCTCAATCAAGAATCCGGTGTTCTGTCCATATCAGCTGTTCAACAACAGTGTCTCTTTTTTCCTAAACAACCCAGACAGCTCCCAAGGCAGCTATTACTTCTGCAGCCTGTCAATTTTTGATCCACCTCCTTTTCAAGAAAAGAACCTTAGTGGAGGATATTTGCGTGTTTATGGTAAGACATTGGTTGTTTTTATCATCGTGCCTTAAAAGTGTATGCTCATCTCTAAGACTTTTCTCACCAAGGGAAATAAACAAATCTCCCCCCACCCCCCGTGTGTGTTGTGTTGAAATTCCTTTAGAAGTAGTCGACAGCAGATCATCTTGGATGAAATATGCAAGGGATGATGCACTGTTAATATTAACTGATGTGTATTTGGAATAAGTGATTTATTTACATGTACGGTTGAGTTAGACTTAGGCACAGTCTTTCAAACACAGTCTTTCAGAATCACTCATGACTCAGCGGCTGTTGTGTCTACTTGTCTTAGGTAGGAAGCAGCTTGGAGAAAGAGATGAGACAATTGAACATCAGTATTACACCAAGTATCTTCCTACTTAGTCTTGTAAAAGCTGCATATGGGAAGGCACCACCTATTAGTCAACGTTTGTAAACATACTGGCATACTCTTTCCAGTTTGAACTGCAGAGTCCTTGCTGTAAGGCAGAGGTGATGTTGTTTGTCATCTACTAGGTTTCACTGTCATGAAAGAGAAAAGCCTTCCTTGATTAAAAGCCTTCGTTATATTTTATGAAAGGTTTCTCTATTCAGCATTGAATGAGGACATGTTTTCTGGGTCTTTCATCAACATCTTTTCCCCTCTTCAACCCAGAATCTCAGCTCTGCTGCCAGCTGAAGCTCTGGCTACCTGTAGGGTGTGCAGCTTTTGCTGTGGTACTCCTTTTTGGATGCATACTTATCATCTGGTGTGCAAAAAAGGTAAGTGACTTTTACTTTTCCTTATACTGTCTTCCCTGGGTGGTTTTTTAATTCGTCAAAGAATGTGGGACGCTTCTCAAGATCAACCTGAGCAAAAGGTAGATCCTTCCTTTTCCTTAAGATATACATCCTAATTAAACTAATAACTTGGAACAGAGATTGTTTGTTAATAACTTACTTTGTTCTCAAAATGATTCAGAGGCTTATAGAAATATGTTATTATTACTAGTTTTTCATAAATAGATGGAAAATTGGGGCCAGTCAAAGATAAAGGTTAGGAAGGAGGTTAAAATATAAAAAATAGATGCCGTTGATTTTTAAAAAATTGTCAAATGTTGGGTTAAGATTTGAACCTAAGCTTCCTATGAATCAGGACAAAGCTGAAACAATTAGTTGTTTTTCTTAATTGTCACATTGAAACAGTGAGATTATCTTACAAGGTACCAACAGTAGTTTAGAAGGAAACTGCTTTTTTATAAGTTACATCATCAAACTTGCTTTTAAGAAAAATGTCTGAAAAGCTATTCAGGACAATATTAATAGGGACAACGAAATATCTTTTTGTGGTGGAACTTTTTTTTTTTTTAGCTGTTCACATAGCAGGTATTTTGATCAAAGAACTTTCTCCATTCTACATATTATATCAGTTGGCCAGATTGTGTGCATGTGTGTTTGCACATGTGTGTGCATGTGTGTGTGCATGTATGAGTGTGTATGTGTGTGTGAGTCTGTGTGTGCATATGTGAGTATGTGTGAGTTTGTGTATGCACACATGTGTATACATGTGTGCACATGTGAGTGTGTATGTATGTGTGTGTGCACATGCACAACTGTAAGCATATGAGTCTATTCTTTCCTTGTACAACTTCAGATGCTGGGAATTGAACACTTCGGTCATCAGGTTTGGCAGCAAGTGCTTTTCCTCACAGAGTCATCTCACCAGTTCAGAAAGCACCTTTTATTGGGAACCTTTTGCATATTGTTTTACTGAGCTTAAGTCCACAATTGCAATTTTTTCACATGCTGCTTCCACAAAAAGATCCAGAAAACACTTGGAAAACAAGCATGAAGATGGGAAAGAGCAGATAACAAACCATGTTTCTAACTATCTCTTTCAGAAGTACGGATCCAGCATGCATGACCCTAATAGTGAATACATGTTCATGGCGGCAGTCAACACAGCCAAAAAGTCTAGACATGCAGGTACAACACCCCCTAGGGCTTTGGGGAGGAAAGAACACTCTTCATGTTAAGACTGGAATTAATTTGTTTATTTCTACTTTTTAAAGAAGAATTTTTTTCCTAAGGATAATTTTAGTATTTTATGTAAAAGTTAGAATTTTCACTTTAACTGGGCTTGTGTACTCTGTAGTATATTAAAAATAATGTTTGTGAATTGCTATTGATAATAAATTATCAGGGGTCAAAAATGGAGTTCAGCTAGTGTTACATAAATGAAGCCCTGGTTTCCATCTCAGTACCACATAAATGGGCATTGTGTCACACACCTGTAATCCTAGCACTCGAGAGTTGGAGGTAGGAGGATCAGAAGGGCAAAGTCATTTTCAGTTACATGGTGAGTTAGAGGCCAGTCTGTGATATATAAGATACTAAGATACTATCTCAAGACTATGAGAGAGAGAGAGAGAGAGAGAGAGAGAGAGAGAGAGAGA
>NW_021604613.1:14648782-14654719 GCF_004785775.1 Grammomys surdaster
TTTGGCTCTTTGATGGCAGAATGGAAGATGGGTGAAAAGTAGGTAAAAGTTCAAAGACCATGGCAGCCAGGGCCTGAGCTAAAATAATAGTGGGAGCAATGAAATGAGTTAACCAATCTGATTAGTACTGAAGAGACTGAACAATGTGGTTTCTAAAATATTGGATATGGTGTGTGTGGGGTGGGGCACACAAATTTTCATCCAGGTGGTGAGTGACGGCCTTTCTCTTACAGGTTGGATGTCTAGACATTGGAAGTATGTAGAGTCTTTTGGGAGTAAAAAGGCCCCAGCACAGGAGAAGTGAGTTAGCAACACCTTTTCTTTCCCCACAGTTTTCACTCCCCATCTCTCTCTACAGCCTGTGGTTGATGTCCTAGGTTATGCATTATGGCATGTCAAATGTACATCCAGATAAGGAGGGTCATGCGTAGAACCATGGCTGCCTGGGCTGACAGAATTCTGGCCTTACCCTTTCGGGTAAGACTATCTCAAGGTGTGAATTTGGGCAGCTGTTTGGTTCCTTGAGATACAAGGTTCCCATTTTTTAAGTGTGTTTCAGGTGAGGTGTCTTCTAGGTGACATTTAAGCTTCATAAGATCTTATGAATCACTCATGAGTAAATAGTCTTCTCTCTTCCTCAGCCCTGTTTCCCCTTCTGACTGGACTGTGATTTCCTGGAAGGCGGGGCAATCAAGTTCATCTGGATCCCAGAGGGCAGACATAGGATATGGGGTTGAGGGCAGGGAAGCAGGCAGTCTGCTTCACATTTTAAGGCAATACTATCCCCTATTATCCCTGCCTCCTGAGATTAAAACAGTATTCTATGTGTCCCTCTATGTAGGGACACACCTGGTCCTAACTTGTACTTGCCTTTCAGAAGAGAATCTCCCCCTCTAAGTATCTTTCACTTGGATTGCCTTTCTACCTCCAGAGGGCTCCCTGATTCTTGGTAGTTCACCAACATCTATATATTCTTTTTGTTGAACTTTCCCGCATTCTAAACCCACTCCATATGCTGTTGCTGGGTTAATCTTCCATAGTTTTGTGATTTTTTTAAGTGCAAATGCCCACGGTGTATATTCATTTACACCATAATGACACCATTTTCATCATAATCTAGCTGCCATACCACTGACATAATGCTCTATGGAACCCGTCATGCAGTCTTCATTCATACGCTTTCCTGCCTCTGTATGCTGCTTACTGTTGTTTCTCCTTCCATGTTTCCTCCTTTCTTCACTTCTTTTTGTTTGTTTGTTTCTTTCTTTCTTTATGACAAGGTCTCATGTACCCCAGGTTAGCCTTGAATTTGTTATGTAACCAAAGATGACTTTAAATTTCTGATCCTCTTGCCTCAGCCTCTCAAGTCTTAAATTACAGGAGCACGTCATGCTGGCTAGCTGTTATTGTTTCTCTGTCTAGAATCCTCACCCCTCCTCACTTCCTCTCTGAGGACAATTTGTCAAAACCCAGCTCCTTCTCCATGTAACTCCTGGAATCCTTCTAGGCTGTATCATAGCCAAAATATTCTATCATCACTAGGCCCATAATGATATCATGTAAATTATTAGAATATTTTTATGAGATGCTTATATCTCACCATCCAAGGATCTTATAAGTTCTTGGATGGTACAGAATATGACTTATGTATCTTTGTATTGATCATTGTCTAATGATAGTGATAATAACAAAAGTAATATTGCCAGATCACTTACAGTTCATAGATATCACCACAAGATCTTTATGGTATCTCTTTTACTATAAATGTGGTTCCCAGCTTATGATAGCTTGATTTATCTTCTAACTTTATGATAGTGTGAAAATAGAAACTATAGTTCAGATTTTGAATATCAGTATTTTCCCAGGCTAGTGATCATTCTCTCTCATGAAGCAGGGCAGAGCAATGAGCTGTTCCCTGTATCCACAAGACCCCAAGGGGAGACAAGTGAGGTTTGAGGCTGTCTGAGGACACTCAGTAGTAGGTGAGGTGTAGTCAATTCATTTTCTATTTACATTATTTTCAACTTACAATGGGAGTATTAGAATGTGACTCAAGATCACCTTAAATACTCGGTTTTTACTGACTCCTTTCTTCAAGTTGGAAAAACAAGCTTGAGGAGTTAAAAAGCTTAGCACGAGGTGGAGGTCATTTATAACAGCATAGTCTCTAGCTTGTCTTTTCAAGTCATAGACACCCCAAAGGTGGAGCTACTGTTACAAGAAGTGGTTTTGTTTTCCTGTCAAGCACTAAAACAAAGGTGCTGAGAAGGCAGAGATGGTTTTGGGGTAAGCTCTGGGAGAGCCAAGGGAAGTCATCGGGAAGGTAGCAGAGCCTGCTATGAGGTGTGAAAAAGGAAAGCATGCTTCCGAAATAGTCCTTTATGTGGAAAGTAGTAAAATATAAAAGTACTTGAGACAATAACCTGTGAAAAAGAGGAAAGTTTGAAGCAAACACTACTGCATAAGCTTACATGAACACTGAAGGTCTTTGGGGTAGCATGGAACATTTTCAGTTAGATTTTGAGGAGTAAGCACGTTCATTATAATTAAGACAATATTTTGTAATGAGAAATCTTGATTGTAAGTAATACGATTCAATTACAAGTAGTGGGTTGTATATGATAGTATAATGTGTTTAGGGCCTAAGCGGGAGTATGGGCTACATTTTGGGTTTGTGTTTGCTCCTGGGAACCATAAACTGGGAACTATAAACTTTAATTTCTTATTCAAAATGCTTCCTAGGGGCCTACCCCATGCGTCTCAGAGTGGAGCAACCATAAGGGAACGAAATGATGACTGGCTTTAGGAGGCTGGAGAAGAATCTGCTGGATTCTGAGGAACACAGTGCTCTGGTCTATTCTGGTAGAGTGTCAACTAATACCCAGGCTACCACTCAGCAAATGGATTCGAGCGCCCACAAGTGTCCTAGCTCTACATATGGGAGAAGCAGTGGTGGGATTATGGGTTCTGGTCAACTAACCTGGGACAGATAACCATTAACACTTAATAGACACACAGATTATGGATAAATGGAGTGTTTGCCATTCTATACATTGTCTCATTTAATGGTCACACCACCCTGAGGAGACAGCTTGGTGAGGTTAGATCACCGTGCAAGTTCCCACCATAGAATGAAGATCCGTAGCTAGACTTTTCAGTCTGACTTGTGCTTACATTATCCTTTGTTCACCAAGGTATATCCCTGCCCTCTGTGTTCTAACTCTAGCTCTGTCACCAACTGGCTGTGTAACTTTAGTAGGTCTTAAAGAGATATTGATGGATGTTGCTTCTAATACTGTGTGCCTCTATCTGATTATGTTATGTAATAAAGGCTTAGAAACAAATACCAACTGTGGAAGGAAATAATGTGACCAGTGTCAGCCTGGGTGCCTAAAATAAATTTGGCCCTGGTAAGGTAAAACAGTAGAAAAAAATAAAAAGACAGAATTTTTTAGAAGGTTAAATTCTCATGATTTAGAACTACTGAATTCTTGAGGTAAGACAGGCAAGCAACATATCGAGAAACAGAGAAGTACCCTCCAGACTGGCAAACAGATTCCTTCCAATCTGTTCTTTCTTCTCGTGTGAGCATGGCAGGGCTGTGGTGGTCGGTCCCTTTGACTTGGCTTTAGGTGTGGGTGGTCAATTCCTAAGCTAAATGATCAGTGAGCTTAAAAAGCAGACAGAGAAGACACATAATGCTGTGTCTCCTAAGAAATAACACGATCCTGGTTGTCCTTACATAAGGACTGAAGGGATTGTATGGGGATAACTGTGTACAAGGACTGTAAGACCCTGATGGGACAGGGTATCTGTGGCCATAGCAGCTATTCCTCACAGATGGGAATTTGTTTTTCTCTTAGAGTAATCAGGCAAGGAGTGAAGTTCTGAAACATGGACTAATGTAGATATACTTTGAAAACCTTGACAGTGTGTGTTCTGTTTAAAATACCTAGCATTTAGTATCTATCCTAACACCATTGGCGTTATTGTTCCCATGTTGGAAAGTGAGACTGTAACATGACTTCTCTCACAATTCACAGCCAGTACAATGAATGTTAGTACACATTCCTCTGGGGAGAATGATGGTACTTCCTCTCTCATTAAGAAGTGTGACATGTTAAACACCCTTCATACCAGAAAGAACTCTTCATATTTTCCCTCAACTGAAATGGAGGTATTATTAAAAGAAGCCAGAGGACTTGTTTTTAAAACATAAGTTTTCCTTCTCAAAAATTTGCTAGAAACATATTTTAGCTTCTTGTCCTGCTGTGGTTTTGGTTCAGAGACAGAGGACAAATGGCAGCTCTGGTTCTTGTCATGGACTTAGAGAGATCATCTCTTTGCTTCATCTGCAAATTTATGTTGTTTTCTTTCAGAAGATTTTCTGTTACAGGCCACATGGTCTCTGACTGAGTCAAGTTGCAGATTCTTAGTCATTCAGAAACTTTAAACTCTGCCAGACAAAGTTAAATCCTGTGCACAGCTTCCTCCTTTCTCCTCAGCAAACTCCCAAAGCTTCTACGGATTTTGCAGTAAGTCCCTCATTCTGCCACTTACAAGACATCTACAAAATATTCTTCCCAGAAAACATGACAATTAAGACTTCTGCTTTTAGTGTTCAATTTTAGAGTTTCCTGACTTTACTTTTCTAAGGCAGAAACAATGTTAAGTGTCTTTAGACCAGAGAATTGTTTTCATAACTTTTTATACAAGTGCCCCAACAAATTGGATAAACCATGTGACATTTAAATGCTTAAAGAGTAGAGAATAAAATTTCTGTGCATATACTATAGGTGACCTGGGTACGACTACTGGTGACATCACCTCTCCCAAATGTTCGTTTTGGTGGGCGTGGTTGTTTGAGGTATTGAAAGTGATTTGAAAGTAAACGAAGACTTAAAGAATTCTGAGAGATGTTATTGATCCTGGATATTTGGCTGGACAACTTCAACCCTACTCTACATGGGCAAAACCAGCATAGAGAGATCTTGTCTTTGCTTTCCATAGCAGACTTCATCCCTCCGTTTGATGTCAGCTGAGCCCCACTCTGTGGAACCTGTGATTTCTTGGCATCATTCTGTTATTCAGCTTTGTTCTTTTCCCACATGTCTGGCCTTTCTAGACTAAAGATGTTACGATAGGGATACACGGGAAATACTTGTCTTTGTTTGTGTCCTACCTACATCCTTTCTCTATCTACTCTTTACTGATGGGGCTGTGGTTGCACCCAAAGATGTCTGTCTCCAGAACTCAGTAGCCAATGAAAAGAAACCACATAGAAGTTGTTATGTCAACAACATCTTAGAGCCATTTCACTTTCAGCAATGTCTTCTGAACAGCCATGACAGGGAAGAACTTTGAACACTTCCCAGGATTATAGCTGGTTAGTCAGCACAGTTCACTTTACTTGAGACTTTAATTTCCTCAGTACCATTGATTTTCTTTAAATTCGGTTTTTTCTTTTTATTCCCAATGATAATAACCCCATTTAAAATCTCAATATAGGGCTTAAATTGATCCATTAACCCTCATCTACTACTCCTGACTTCAGTTTTGAATTCTTTCTGCAGAGTGAGGTGATCTTAAAATTCCAGGAAAAAGGATTTTCACTGTCAATGTTTTCCGTTCACAAACCATTGACAGCCCCAAGCTATTCTTCAGTCCCAAAGCTTCGAATGAATTTACAGCATCCCAGCACTTTACATTGACCTTCAAAGTTCATCATATCAGGTTCCAACTATCTCTCTATATGGTTTTTCCTCTTCCTTAAATTTTAAATAGTCTTTTGTCCAGCAAATCTGATTCAACCACTTCACCTCTTCTCTTATTGTTTCCAGACTCACATCTCTTCACTCATTTAATGTCAATCTCTCCTCTCCTCTCCTCTTCTCTCTCTCTCTCTCTCTCTCTCTCTCTCTCTCTCTCTCTCTCTCT
>NW_021604613.1:14654729-14658740 GCF_004785775.1 Grammomys surdaster
CTCTCTCTCTCTCTCTCTCTCTCTCTCTCTCTCTCTCTCTCTCTCTCGGAGGGTGAGGTAGCATTCATCTGAGGGTCACGGAATCTTAGTAGGTGGGGTGAGTTTGAGCTATAAGAGATGAAGTTGTTGAGGTAGATAACCTTAAGATCTCAGGAGTTTTCCCACATACATTATACTAAGGAGTTTGGACTTCACCTCAGAAGCAAAGGGGAGCGACTGATAGACAGATCTAATAACTGTGTGTGTGTGGGCAAGATAGCGTTATTCACAGAAAGAACAAAATGAGTGGAAAACATGTTTGTGTGGAAGGAGAGAGAGAGAGAGAGAGAGAGAATATGAGAGAGGATCATTTAGGGAGGATCAAAGGAGAATGGTGGGAGTGAATTGGGTGTGGATATCAACAAGACATAATGTATGCATGCATGAAATTGTCAAAGAATACATTAAAAATAATCTAGACTTTGCTGTTCGTGGTGGGCTTTTTGTTGTTGTTTGATTGTTTGAGACAGTCTCACAATGTAGCATTAGCTGGACTGGGAACTCACAAATGTATATACCAGGCTGCCCTTTGAACTCCTAGGCATCTGTTTGTTGGTGCCTTCAGAGTGTTAGGATTAAGGTCAGGTGCCACCAAGCCCAGTTAAAAATAATTATTAAAAGAACAGAATGCTATCAAGGAATGTTCTAGACACAGGGATCTTGAGCTTCATATTAATGACAAAAGCTGATGGAATGGGGATTTCAGAGAACTGGAGTGTCCAGATGGAGGACTGGATCCTCCTCTAAATCTTATGGCAGAAGAGATTGGTGAAATATGAGATCTGAATGTATGAACACACTTGGTTCTGATGGAAGAGAAAGTCAGAGTAGAACAGTAGGAGGTTGTCTTGGGGCAGTGACCCTGAGAGAGGAGTGTTGTGCAGCACAAAGAGATAAACCAATTCAAGAGATAAACTTGGTTGGAGTTTCCCTAGAGTCAAGAAGGATCCAGCAGAGCTGGAGCCAGAGTCCCTGGAAAAGAAGCTGCACTGAGGGTGTGTGCACAGCACAGGCCTTACACTGTGACTAAGTAGCTAAGAGTGACCCAAGAATCTCTTTGCATAAGTAAAGTTGCACTGGATTTTCTCCGAGGCCTCTTTCAGTTTTGAAATGTTATGATTCTGTGATTAATTTTTTTAAAAATAAATTAATAGGGCAAACAGTAATTCAAGAGGAATGTTTAAATTACTTATGAGAACAAACTTTTTAAGTACCCTTAAGCATCATAAAACATTCACTCCCACAGAAATAATTGATACGCCAATTATAAATCTTTCTTAGCTGTTCATTCAGGCAGATTTCCTGAGACCTATCCTTGGCCATGTTCTGTTTACCTACTTCAAGTTCTTGTTTGTATTTCAAAGCCCAAACTGCATATCTTTCAACAACATGTTTCAACCTGGCTGATTCCAGAGTAGAGCTAAATTATTAAAGTTTTCTATTATGTGCAAGATGAGTTCTTGATGAATTGGTTTATCTCTGGAGAAATGCCCATCTTCTTCTTAATTTAGGACACAGCTGTCAGAATTGCAGACTTCATCAAAAATGGTCACACATAACTCAGACACCTCTCAGAGACACTTCCTCTCAATGGGCATGGTCTTTGAGGACAAACCACACTCTGAAATGTTTATGTAACAGGAAAAATGTGGTGTCAAGATGATCAAAACAAGATAGGAGACAATATATTTTCACAGAATTTGCATACATTATTAAAAATAATAGCAAATGCACCTACAGAATGAGAACACAGTCTTCAAAAGAGAGACGCTGAAGAAAACACAAGCTGATTGAGTGCATGTGTGACGTCCAGACCTGATGTTAGCGATAATGAGGTTGGCCCTTTTTAAGTATAGGAGAACATCAGCAATCTCCCTACCTCAGTGAAAACAGATGAGGCCTCCGTTAGTTGCCTTAAATCATGATCTGACATTTGGATGAAATATGTGAGGTAACCATCTTGAACTTCAGTTAGCTTTAGTAGAGAAGATAAGGAAGCATCTTGGCAATAAATAAATAAATAAATAAATAAATAAATAAATAAATAAATCAAGTAAGACAAAGAAAGCAAACTGAAATCAAATAACACAATGCAAACTGAATTTTCAAAGGAATGATTTTTTTAAAGATTTATTTTTAATTGTCTGCCTGTCTGTCTGTCTTTGTAAATGTGAACCTGAAGGCAGGTACATGTGAAGGTCAGATGTATCCAATTCCTCCAGAAGCTGGAGTTATAAGCCATTATAATCCTCCTTAAGTACTGGGAATTGAACTCAAGTCCTCTTTAAAAGCAGTACATGGGTTTAAATGTTGATTCATTTCTCCAGTCCCCAAAAGAATAATCAGAGGCTATTTAGTGGTGTGTAGGGAGTATATCAGGAAGACACTGGGTTGACAGGACAACTTCCAGTAAAATGACAAACACTACAGATCACTGCGAAGTGCAGAGGAAGGGAGACAAGGTTGACACAATGAGCTCTTATCTCACCATGCATTAGCAGCTACTATCATTTCTGTTATGAGAGGCTTCCAATTGTACTTGTCATGTGTTTGATCTTCTTTTGCAGGTGCCAGCTATGCTGGAACTAGTGTCACCAAGGTGGACAGAGGCGAATCTGTGCTGTAGCCTTGGAGCTAAAGATAGCCCAAGAATGAGATGGTATGTTGATTACTTATTACTGATATATTTTTTTTAAAAATCAGCACTGAATAAACAAGATGCATTTATCCTCCCAGAGTATATTTGTTACTTCTGTTACTATGATAAAACACCAAAGGCTATTTATAGAAGAAAGTTTATTTGGGCTAATTTCTAAAAAAAAAATAATAGTCCATCAAGATTGGGAGGCGACTGTCCTGAAAGCTGGAGTAACAAGCTGCGAACTCTTATCTTGAACATCAAACACAAAGGGGAAAAGGGGAAAACCTTATCTCTCAAAATCTGTACCCTATGACGTTTTCCAGCAGGGCCACACCTTCCCAAACAGTTCCACAAATTGGTGACCATTTGAGACTGTAAAGAACATTTCTCATTTAAAATACTATATAATATTCTGGAGATTAGAAGTCCATAGTTAATTTAATTGAGCTATGATGAAGATTTTTTCCCCTAGGGGCTTAGCAAAGAATCTATTTCTTTACTTTCTCACCTTGGTGGTATTCAGAATTTCTTGACTTATGATCATTTCCAGCATCATCAAAGTATATCACTCCAATCTTTGCTTCCATTGTTACATGGCTTTTTTAATGACTATTTTACAATAACTTGTGATCACATTTAGGGACCACTTGGATAAGTCAAGATAATCTACCTACAACAAGATCCTCATCTTAATCAGATCTACCAAATCTTTTCACTATTTTAAGTAAGGGGGATTACAGTATATGTACACGGTGGTGCTATCATTTTTTTAGACCACCATAGGGAGGGATTAAGTGGAGTTCACGTACTATGTGGTTAAGAGGCTGCAACTGTAGTACAAGATTTATATACAGATCATTTATTCCAAATTCAGCTCCTGAGGGCATTCGTAGTAGACTTAAAAAAGAGGGAAGGATGGAAAGTCAATTCAAAGATACATTATTGGATTGACTGTTATTGTAAACACTTATGACTATATCTGTGCAAGATCCCTTGAATAAGACACAGGGAACACTTCAGAAGAGCCTGACCAAGACAATAGAGCAGATGGAAAATTATTATTGCTACCGACCATAGACTAAGTGCTGCCCTCAAAAGTGTTAAGTCTCTTGAAATCATAAGCTTCCCATTCCCTCTGGTGCCTTACATTAGAAAAGTCTTGGGGCTAAAAGCTAGAGATGTATGAGCAACTACAGCACACCAACTGAGTAACCCGACACCACTAGCATGACAACACACCAACCAAATAACCCTACGCCACTAGCATGACAACACACCAACCGAATAACCCTACACCACTAGCATGACAACACACCAACCGAATAACCCTA
>NW_021604613.1:14658750-14817899 GCF_004785775.1 Grammomys surdaster
ATAACCCTACACCACTAGCATGACAACACACCAACCGAATAACCCTATGCCACTAGCATGAAGATCGATCCAGAAGAACATGAGATGTGGCACAAGAGATATATAATACCTTCTTGGAGGAGACTATCACAAGAAGAATCATTTTATATTGGGACTCACAAATGTGGTTCATTGAACAATTCTATATGAGAAGGCAGAATCGTTAATATATTTGCCCAAGTCTTTCTCTTTGTTAGAGGAAGCATTGCATCCATAACATGTGGTTACAAAAGAAAAAAAAGAAAGAAGAGAGAGAGATTTGAAAGTGTTTTAATAGCTTAAAATGCAAGATTCTTTTTGAACACCTACTCATGGTTTGATTTAAAGTCTAGCTGAGGAGGCCAACATTAACAATAAATGAAAGATACAGACATAATTAAGTACGCTCGAATGTTCTATACCTAGATTGAAGTCAAGGAAGTTCCTTTGAGAAATGATGACTGGGCTAAGACTTGAAAGATAAGTAGAAATTATAAACGTAAATGGAACAGCATGCCAATCAGAGAAGAACCTATAGGTAAAACCTGAACTGGAACAGAGCATGGTATGCTTAAAGGGCGTGGAGAATCCAGAGTAATTAAAGTGGAAGGAAGAAGAAAGACATACAGTGAAATTGAAAATAAAGTTGGTACAACAGAAAGAGATTCTGAGAGGTCCAGTCAACATTGCAAACTATAGCTTTACACTATATTATTTATTTATAGCTATATATAGTTATTATATATTACTCATATATTGATAGTATATTAGTAATATACTGGCGTGCATTACTAATAACTAACATTGGGAGGACAAAATTGCCATGTTTAAAAGGTTGCTTGCTTGGTAGAGAGGGGACAAGAATAAATGTAGGGTAATAAGACACTCAAAATAAGTGAGCGAGAAAATGATTGACAGACAAAGGACACGGTTCACTGTGATTAGAACTTAGCTATCCAACTATAGATGCTAATAAATACCAGAGGAGAAATGACCTGTGTTCACAAGAAATTTAATGGTTTATGAGAAAGCCAAGAAACCTCACTTTAGCTTATGAACCACCAGTGACTCAGCCAAGAGCATCAGGGCACATATTAAGCTTTTATATCTTAGTTTAAAATATGGAGGCCCTTTAACTGTTGGAACCATATCAAGTAAGATAGGTGGACTCAGATATGAATGTATTTGGGTCTATTCCCAGCAGAGGATAGCTGGCTGGCTTGATATAATGGAAGATACTTTTAATATTTACATTTTGAGTTCTTTTTTTTTTTAAGATTTATTTATTTATTTAATGTATATAAACACACTGTCCTTGAAACACCAGAAGAAGGCATCAGATCCCATTGCAGATGGTTGTGAGCCACCATGTGGTTGCTGGGAATTGAACTCATGACCTTTGGAAGAGCAGCCAGTGCTCTTAACCATTGAGCCATCTCTTCAGCCCCCACATTTTGAGTTCTTTTTCAAAAATGTTTCTGGAATAGAGCTTCATTAGTAAAGCAGGAACTCTTAGAGCTCAATCAGTGTCTTAGCGGACTTCATATGCTTTCTTAAAGGCAAGCTTCAGTCACGAGAAGGCAAGGGTTAAAAGCAAATGGTAACCAGGGAATGTAAAGAGGTATAGTCATGTGGGTCAGATTATATACTATGCAAATTAAAAACAGAAAGAGAACGAGGAGAAGGAGGAGGAGGAGAAGGAGATGGAAGAACTGGAGAGTTGGGGTTGAAGGAGCTATGACCTGGAACATCGCTGAAATAGTTCTAGATGAGAGAGTTTCATAGAGAGCCTTTGTTACTTTAAGCTGGGAAGGATTGTCATGTATATTGTAGAATAGTCAATATGAATATCATTCCTAACAGTCTACTCCCACCCCAAATAATATGGCAACCAAAAGTGGCCCTTAGGGATACAAAACTCCCTTTGTTGAGAAGAATTGTTCTAGACCTTTGGTAATTTTAGTATCATAATGAGGAACATGAACAAATAAAGAAGCCTAAAATGATGGTTTATTTTATTTAACTCCTTTTAACAGGTAGCCAATTTACCAATAATCTTTAACAATAACTTATTTCCAAGAAGTTTGTATTTAAATCAAATAGGAGATACATTTTGCTACAATCTGTCTGCCTCTGAACAAAAATGTTTCATGTGGAAATTAAGTCAAGTTGAAAAACAAGTTGAGTCAGTAGGTCACCAAAACTGTGTGTGAATAAACTTTTATGCAAATACATTGGCATTTTGCCACCGAAAGAAACACTGAGAAGATCAAAAGGCTGCCATTGCTAAAACACATTCAATTTTGTCTTTATTTTCCATAGGTCAAAAAGAGTTTAAATGTATTTTCCATGATGCAAGAAAACATGTGTCTTACTCGTAAATCACCAAATTACCAAATGCCCCCTTTTAAAAGAATGATTTCGCTGTACCTGGGAAGTTCTCTCAGTGTGATGTTCTTTGTCTTTCTTAGTTTCTTTTCTGTAACTGTGATAAAATACTCTGATAAAAGCAACTTAATAGAGAAAGAACTTGTTTCAACTCACTCTCGAAGGTACAGTACCTCATGGAAGAGATATCATGGTCGTAGGATCTTGAAGCAGCTGATCATATCATATCCACAATCAGGAAGTAAAAAATAGTGAATGGATGCTTGCTAGTACGCAGCTTGCTTTCTCTGTCTTGCACAGCCCGGGACCTCAGCTGTGTGAATGGTCACCACCGTAGTGGGCAGGTCAGCTCACCGGAACTAATGGAATTAAGACAGTCTCCCATAGGCATACCCAGAGGACCTTCCCTCAGGTGATTCTAGATTCTGTTAAGCTGATAATTTACATCAATCATCACAATACCTATCTTCATTTCATTTTAATGCTTAGTTGAAGGCATATGTTTCACATGCAAATGGCGTTATATTTTAAGGCTTATTATTAGCTACTTTGCTCTTAGATTAAGGATCATGATCTTCAACTAGCTTGGTCAGCCTCTTTCATCATTGCACATCCAAATGACTAGATTGCTAGGGAAACTTCCTTCATCAGATCTTAAACCATGAATCTCTGAAACATGTGTTTTGGCCATACTGATCTTCCTTCAGTTCTTTGCATATTCACACCCAGATCTTTGCACATGATGCATCCTTTTGTTTGGGAAGCCTTTCCACAGGTTCTTCAATTCGGTTAGCTCATCCTCAGATTTCAGACCTTGGCTCACGTAAGAGTTCCTCAGAGGCTAATATCCAAGGTATACAAAGAACTGAAGAAATTAGACTCTAGATAATCAAATAACCCTATTAAAAAATGGAGCACAGAGCTGAACAAAGAATTCTCAACTGAAGAAGCTCAAGTGGTCGAGAAGCACCCAAAGAAGTGTTCAGCATCCCTAGTCATCAGGGAAATGCAAATGAAAACAACACTGAGATTCCACCTCACACCAGTCAGAATGGCTAAGATCAAAAACACGGGTGACAGCAGATGTTGGTGAAGATGTGGAGAAAGAGGAACGCTCCTCCATTGTTGGTGGGATTGTAAGCTGGTACAATCACAATGGAAAGCAGTCTGGCAGTATCTCAGAAAATTGAACATAGTGTTACCTGAGGACCCAGCTATACCACTCCTGGGCATATACCCAAAAGATGTTTCAACATACAACAGGGACACATGCTCCACCATGTTCATAGCAGCCTTATTTATAATAGCCAGAAGTTGGAAAGAACCCAGATGTCCTTAAACAGAAGAATGGATACAGAAAATGTGGTACATTTACACAATGGAGTACTACTCAGCTATTAAAAACAATGAGTTCATGAAATTCTTAGACAAATGGATGGAGCTGGAAAATATCATCCTGAGTGAGGTGACCCAATCTCAAAAGAACACACATGGTATGCACTTGCTGATAAGTGGATATTAGCCCAAAAACTCACAATACCTAAGACACAATGCATATCCCACATGAAACTCAAGGAGAAGAAGGAAGACCAAAGTGTGGTCTTTGGTCCTTTTTAGTTCCAAACGATTCAACCAGAGCTCCCAAGGCCTAAACCTCCAGCCTGAGAGCACAAAGGGAGAGACTCATGTCTCCACCTGTATAGGTAATTGAGGGTGGCCTTGTCAGACATCAGTGGAAGTAGAGGGCCATGATCCCCGAAAGTTTGGATTCCCTAGTGTTGGGGAATTCGAGAGCAGGGGGATGGGACTGGGAGGATGTTTGGAGCACACCCTCATAAAAATAGGAGGAGGGGGTATGGATAAGGGGTTTTGGGGGAGGTTGGAGGGGAGATAACATTGAAAGGTAAATATGTAAAATATCCAGTAAAAAAAAACAGATACTAGGTCTGGAAAAAAAGATAGTTTACTTATTTCAAATTATTTTCAAAAGTTTCTAGGAGATGCTAACTGATTAAGATATTATTTTAAGTTCTCCACAAAAGAATTTAAGTCTTTGTTTAATATTCTCAAGAGAGATATAAATCCTAATTTCCCTCAACAATTAATTGACAAAAGAGCAGCAATCCCACAGAAAGTAGAAGAAGCTAATATTAATTGATATATTATATAGTCTGATTTGTTGTTGGTTGTTCTATAACAGT
The DNA here is from genome assembly GCF_004785775.1 of Grammomys surdaster. Lineage (NCBI taxonomy): Eukaryota > Metazoa > Chordata > Mammalia > Rodentia > Muridae > Grammomys > Grammomys surdaster. Next base: position 14,663,358 of record NW_021604613.1, read on the forward strand.
CCTTTGATAAAAGAGATTATCAATATAGACTTATATATATCCTTAAATAGTGTCTTCATGACTCTCTCTCTGAGTGTGGAAGGAGCAGCTGCTGGCACATCTGCCCTAATTTTACAAGAACTCTGAAAAATTAGCTTTAAAAGCAAGAGGGGGAACGGTACCCCCTTAGAAGGAGTCCCCTGAAATACTCTCCAACATGCCTTGTTCACTTTTAACTCTCTAAACCTGAAAGCTCATGGCAAATCTGCTGCTGACTGCCTCTGGCATCGCCAAGACTAATAAAAACTATGCCACAGCTATGTGGAAGGACCCTCTTACCCTTAAAGGGAATGTCCCGGACCCAGTTATCTTATGGGGCCAAGGATTGATATGCCTGTCTGATACCACAGAAGACACAGCTAAATGGCTACCAAAAAGACTAATGAAATAAATAGATACTCCCACAAAGCCAGGCCCAACCATAAACAATATGAATAACAATTGACTTCCAGGGAAGAGAAATCTCCCTGAGAACTCCCTTCTTTTTCCTTTCCAGGTAAAAATGAATCACCCATGATGTCTGCTTTTAGAAGTTCTAATCCAGATGCCGGTATCCAACCTTATACTACTAAGACCTTTGATGGGCCATTGACAAGAATATCAAACAGCTAGAGAATGACGTCACCAATCTGAAGAAATCCCTTGTTTCGATGTCTAAAAAGACCTCCAAAACTTCAAAGGACTTTATTGGACTTGATTTACTCTTTTACAATAGAAAAGACTGTGTACAGCTCTTGACTGTGTACGGCCCTTAAAGAAGAATGTTGTCTTTACATAGACAAGACAGGGATGGTTAAAGAGAGCATGAAAAAGGTCAGAGAAGGCCCTGAGAAAAGACAGAGAGAAAGAGAAAGATGAGAGCTGGTACAAGAATTGGTTTTCAGCCTCTCCATGGTTGTCAACCTCACTTCCTCCCATCTTGGGATCATTAATTGGGTTATTTTTGCTTATTTCTTTTGGTCCCTGGGCCTTAAGTAGACTGGCCAACTTTGTGAAACAACAGATGAATAATTTGGTAGCAAAACCTATTCAGATACATTATCATAAGTTAGCTATGGAGGACCATGAGACTCAAGATGAGGTTGTTACTGTATCCAGGGTGTTCCCAAAACCCATCTCCACCCAACCTAAAAGAGGGGACTTCTGCCCCTAGACCAAGCAGAGAGGGGCTACCCAGAAGCCCCTCTGACAGGCGATCTGAATTCTTGCTTAGGCTGTGAGGCTAAGCACTGCAAGGGAATATAAATAATAGTTAAAAATATCTCTCTGGGTTCCCTGAGGGACAAGCCTGACTGTATAGGGGTTGATTTCAAAAGTATCCCCTCTCCAGGAAAAAGACATCGGGATGGGTATGGCCCTCATGCCTCACTGGACAACAACAGGGGGACTGGAGCCATTACAAAGTCCCCTTCAATTGCTGGAGGTCAGGCCTCTATCTCTGCCTTCGCAAGATTAGAATTGTCACAGCCCTTCTATAGTTAGAGAAGGGAGGAGATGTCAGGGGCAGCCTTGCTTATACACTGAAGGCCTAAAAGCAGCAATAGGCCTAAAATCAGCAATAGGCCTGTCACACATGTATACTAACACCAAGTCTTGGGTCTCTGTGGATAAACATTGAAACAGATGGCTATAAGCTATTATAAACAGGCAGCTTTTGTGGAAATTTACAAGCCTGAGTAGTCATAGACCTTGTAAATAGGTAGCCTTGGCAGACAATACCAACTTAGATAAGGACAAGCAAGTCATAGGCAGAGTCATAGTGACCTGTCCTCTGAACCTTCACCCAGCCGATACCATGATCTGAAAGATATCTATACTTCCCTGAATACCCACGCTCCAGTGTCATCCACTTCCCCACATCCTGCCTTTTTGTGTTTATAACTCCTGTGTGAATAAGTAAAAATTATGATTTGATTTAAAAAATAAAAAAATTTAAAAAAGAGTTCCTCAGAAACTTCTCTATGCAGTTTTATCAAATAAACAAATAAGCAAAGATCTCATTATCAAATGTTCTCAAAACATCCTGCTTTTTCTTCATCACCTTAATGACGTTTATAACTCTAAATGGGTGCTTATTAGATTCATATCTACCTTCTCTACATCTCTCCCATTTTTACTGAGCAGAAACTGAGTTTATTAATCTTATCACTGTATTCCCAGCACTAAGCACAATAGGCTCTATAAATATTTGTTAAAATAACCAAACTTTATTGATACAAAAACACAACTTTCGCTTCAAAGGGAATAAGGTATAGTTTAGAGTCAAATATGAGTGACTATTGCCCAGGAACACAGATTTAGGCTAACTCAAACTCCGTATTCCAATATGGATGCAATTTTGTGAAAATGTTATGGTAACAGAACAAAGAGAGCTGTAAATGAAGACACTTTTCAAATACATTGGTGAGTACATTGGGTAGTAGTTTATCGAAAGGCAGGGAAAACTCTGCTGTAGGCATTAAGTGCTAGCTGACAGCATTCTTGGTTCACTGATTGGTGGAAAATAGGGATCTTTTATTACATTCCAAAGGATTTTTATTGTTAGTTACAAGATGTTAAGCCTAAACCAAGGGTAGGTGCAGAATAATTGTCTAGGGGGCTAAGTTAGGCTCCTGAACTGCAGTACTCCAACCTCTTCACAGCACTGAAGTTCTAATTGGTTGATCAGCCTTTGAAGACACAGCTTCTGTCTAGGGATTCATATACTTGTACTTTTCATTGCTGTGACCAAATACTTGAGAAAAGCAACTCAAAGAAGAAAGGATTTACTTTGTTTCATGGTTTTAGAGCAGTGGTTCTAAACTTGTGGGTTGCTACCCCTTTGGATGTGGAATAACCCTTCACAGGGTCACCAAAGACCATCAGAAAACACATATATTTGTATTATAATTCATAACAGCAGCAAAATTACAGATATTAAGTAGCAATAAAATCACTTAATGTTTGGGGTTCACCCCAACAAGAGGAATTGTGTTGAAAGGTTGCAGCATTAGGAAGACTAAGAACCATTAACTTAAAGGGTTCAATCTAGAGTATTTGGTTCCATATCTGGGGCCCACTGTGAGGCAGAATATTCATGGTCTGTATGAAATAGGAGGCTGTCCACCTCATGGCTAGGAAGAGAGATGGTGTGGCAGGCGATGGGGGAAAACTACGGACCATGGATATAGTCTTCAAAGGCATACTCTATGAGACCTACTTCCTCTAGCTAGGCACAACTTCCTCAAGTTTTCATGATCTCCCATAAAAGAATCACTTCAATGTAGACCAAGTGCTCAGCATATAAATCTGCACAGGACTGTTCATATTAAAACCATGAAAGTTAGAGACTCAGTTAGTCATCATAGTTACTGGAAACCTGAGTAGATAGTCTCTTACATATAATGATTTTGACTTATGCTCTTTAGACTTTACAATAGTACAAAAGTGGCACATATGCAGAAATCATACTCAAATTTTAGATTTTAATCTTTTTCTGGGTTAATGAACTGCTGAGCACTGGCAGTGAGCTGTGGCCTCTAGACAGCTACGCTATCGTGGGTGCAAACAACTGACCTTTTATAGTATGCTGTTTTGTCTGACAAGACACTAGTTTTTACCAGGATGTGACCCCATTGCAAGGTATCTAGCATATCAAAGGCCAGCTATGTAGAATTTCCTGACTCTTTATACTTGCTTGTGTAAAGTCCATTGAGACATGGGCACATCTATTTGTTTACTATTCCTAGTGGCTAACTATCCTCTTTAAAAGCACCATGGCATTCTTGAGATAAAGACTATGTTGCTTGGAAAGTCTAAAACACTCACTCCTTGGCCCTTCATAGAAAATACTTGCCACGGCTAATCTAAATTGTCTACTTTCTGCTTAGCTCATTTACCAGTTGCCATACAACCTAATCCCAGAAAAAATACAATGCAATAACATGAATCTGTGTATTTCCATTGCTGAAGCGTTTATTATAGGAATCCTCAGTGAACACTGGCTGTGTGTCAGCTATCCAACAGTAGGTGCTCATCATACTTGGAAAGGAAAGTGTTTAATGCGGTTTCCCAGAACTATGATGTTGATGTGGAAAAATGTAAGTTAGCATCAGCTTTCCATTCAGTTGCAACCAAGATGCTGGGAAGACTGGTATATTGGAATGACTTATACTTGGAGGTCTCCAGGTGCTACATTCTTTTAGAGTGTCCAGAAAGCTGAAAAGAATGGGCTAAACATGATAATATAGGGCAAGAGGGGCACTTGTGGGAGCACCAAGAACTAGGAAAAACCTACTGTCTTATTTATTTGGCTGGGTTTAAATATGATAACATATACCAGGGTCTTTGCAAAAAAGACTGGTAGAGTGGATCAGAAAGAATCACGTGAGGACAGTGGCTGGACAAGTAGTGGAGAGGGTGTTCATACAGTGCTTGTGAGCTTCAAGTGTTTTTAGCTTGAAGAAACTAAAAACAGTCAGATGTTGCTAAGGCAGAATAGAAGGCAAGGGATTTGGGAAGTCAATTTGAGAAGATCAAGAACTTAAGAGTGGGGAATTTAGAACATGAATATCAGGTGGTTGAGTCCATATGACACAGGCTCAAGAACCCTTAACAAAGAATCTGAACAACAAAGGTTGGGATCAAGTCAAAGAACCAGAAACAACACTATGGGGTTCAGAAATGAGAACACAACTTGGTGGGACCTTGGTATTTGGTAGGAGGCCTCCAGGCTAGAACAGCTTCTTAGAACAGAAGTACCTAATTATGGCCAAAGAAGCACGTTTATCTATGGGATTGCCCAAAAGAGAAAGGGAAGACAGTCCTTGGCTTTGGTAAGAAAACTGAACCTCCAGATCCCAGTTTCTCAGTGGAAAACAACTTTGTTTTAACCTCTCTAGCTGTTCCTTTTTTTTCTTTCCCATACTTCATGTTTCCAACACATGCCTCCATTGCTTAAGTGTGGTTTATTGATATCATTGTCAACTCCTTCAGCAACCAAATGCTCCCCAACCGCTTGCCATCACAGCCACAACATCATGTATCCTGCTGTGTCATCCTACTTCCCCGCTCTTGCTCACCTACTCAATTTCACCAGATATCACACTGTCATAACTGTCTGACAGAGCCCAGTGCAAATGTCAGATCTTGGCAGTACTGCCAGACTCCTCACCTTTCAGTAAGAATCAGCTGCATCTTCCTCATGCTCATAGTATTTCTTATATAGACCTATCATGAAGGTTTTATGGCTTTCCATTACTCCCAGATTACTTTAAAAAGGAAGACCCTCCATGTGTTTATAAGTTCTTATTTAGGTCTTGTCCCATCTTGTCAGTCCTGCATCCAGACTCCTCCATGACCTCTATAGATCTTCCTAGAATACTTATTACTGTCTATATGCTGAGTTAAGTCCTAGGCTCCCCCTCCCTCCATATCTCAGCTGGGAAGCTTTTCCCAGATTCCGTGCTGAGATCAAATCCCACAGGTTAAGTTCTCATAGCTCTCTGAGACCCAGCTTGATAGCCCGTACCAAGCTATTCTACAATTGTCTGTATGAATATTTGTTTGGCTGTCTTCTCTAAATCACGTGTTTTCTAGGAGTTGGGAAAATGCTCCTGTTGTTGCTGGCTCATATTTCCAGCTGTTCAGCCCAATACAGGGCTCAGGATAGGTACTGAGTACACAGTAGTCAAACAAATGAATCAATATTATATCTGTTTGGGTTTGCTTCTTCTCTCTTTGCATCCAGGGAGCTCCTGGGAGGCAGGGCTTTTACTCTTTCTACACAGTAGCTGTTCAGTGTGTTTTGATGGCATTGCATTCCATTCAGTGACAAAATGATCTTTAGTTTGACCAGGAATTTTATTCTAAGAGCTTCTTTAGCTAAAAGGCAGCAAGTAATAATGCCTTCATGATGAAAGTGTGTTTCTATGGATATTTCTTGATTGTGCAATATTTTTTTGGTCATCTGATGGCCTCTATAGGGCTCTCCTTAACAGCATGCTTTTCTCTGACACTGCTCATCTGTGGGCATCCTCAGTGAGTGACATTTTCTTCATCTCCTGGTCTTAACTTCCAGGCTTTCTCTCCTGTTGATTTTATAACAGTCACGCTTCTGAGCCTCCTACTCCTCCATGCTTAGGCTTCAGCTGCCTACAGGACCATTATTTGCTTTCTTACTCTGCCGACCTAACCCTGCTCTCATCCTCCCACCTGGATTTCTTTCCAGAAATAAAAAGACAGCAGAAATGAGTACACCCACCGACCCCTGTAAAGGGGGGGCAGGTTGCTTCTCTATTCAAAGCAGAAGAGTTTAAGGCAGCTGTAGGAGGAATAAGGTTTTTAGAAACAGGGAGGTGGGCAATTTGCTGTTATTTTATTTTAAAGTAGCATAAAGACAACAGATGTAGCTAAACTTCTTGATGTCTGATCTGTGAAATACTGTATGGAGTTCTACTTCTGACTGCAGGGTCATGATGAATGACAGAGTGGGCCTAGGTCCCTAGGTACCATGGAACTAGGGTAAGTGTTTCAAATAGCTTAGCTGTCTCTTTGGACCAGGCAGTCAGTGCCAAGCATCCTACCCACCATACTGCTTATGTATTCTTGTTACAATAAAACTTGTCTTTTTGACTCTTTTTTTCTTGCGCTGCAAGAGGTTCCAGGCTCCACTTGTCTTCAACAGGAGTTGTACTGATAGATCTTGCTTGATCCTGCCCTGCGCTATTGTTTAGCTCTGAGTCTAGAGCACAGTTATTAGCTAAATGAACGACATTCCTACAGGTAAGGTTTTCTTATAAGATTTTGTTTGGGGAGATAAAGAGATTTCTCCAGTCTTTTAAAAACTGCTTATGATGTGACATAATAGACTGAGGTTAAAAAATACTCCACATTATTGTGCAAGATACATATTCTTCACTTTAGGATTATACTCAACAAAATACGCATTTAAAAGTGAGCATTTTTTCAGTACATGCACACTGTCCTTCTGCCTCCTGTTCCTTCTTTCTTTGGGCCAGCTCTCCCCACAAGCTCTCAGGGACCAGTACCGTTCTAGTTGTTTGTCCTGAACCACGTTCCTGACGTGTTTCAAATAGCTTAGCTGTCTTTTTGGACCAGGCAGTCAGTGCCAAGCATCCTACCCACCATACTGCTTATGTATTCTTGTTACAATAAGACTTGGCTTTTTGACTCTTTTTTTCTTCCATGTAATATTCTGCTTAGCTCACTCATGTTCACAGAAGCACTAACATGGTACAGACTATTAAAAGAGATGGTTTACCTCATTAATCCAGGTCCAGAACACCAGACTTTAGATATCACCAGCTGCTGGCTCATTCTGAAAATGACTGGAGGGAAACAGAGATTGGCATGCATTACCTATGTTTAGTCAAATTGGTACTCAAAGGAGGCCACCCACAAGATGGGAAAGAGGCTGTGATGAAGGGACATTCGATATATGTTAATGGTTCATGATATCTTTTTCTGTGGGATGCATGGGTAAATATCTGCACTTCTGTGAGTGACAGAATTCTCTTCTCTCACTGAGATACTCTATGGACTTTAAATCTCATGGTTTTCAACAAGACAGTACACATGTCACATTAGGAATATCAGCCTGAATGAAGTTAAGATATAGAATCATTGTTCTTCTGTGTATCTTCTCTGTTTAATTTAGCAATAAGTCCACTCTTTATTGGGAGACTCTTCTATGTAGTGTGAATATGTTTTGAAAGGGTGGCATTTATAACTCTGTTATTTTATCAAAGCCTGCCACTTTGGTGTGATTAATTCCCCCAAAACTAACTGTTGGACAGTAACTGAGGGCAGGAGAAAATGCTCACAGCATTTCACGACCTATGTGTAATTATCATTCTCATTCTGCTAGATGTGCCTGGACTCCTTGGGTCTAGGGGCTGCTGGGGGTCATCTCTCCACCATTCAGGATAAGACCGTCTTCTGAAAGAGCATAAGAACAATAATGTGGGAGAATCATGAGTGAGAGAACAACCTAAAAACCAAGCTTGTATAATTCTGAGTCACCTTGTGGATTACCTTAGCAACCTTAGCACATGAGCTACTTCTGTATGTTTTTTATGTGTGTGTGTGTGTGTGTGTGTGGCTATCATTTAAGAACAAAGGAGATTTGGTTATCATAGTAACTAAAAGTCTTTGGAAGGCCCTAGTACATATGGCAGGTCCTTAGCACTTTGCTGGTTTATTCTATGAGCTTACAAATTCTTGAGCAATGGGGCATTTGCTAAAGAAATATTAAATATCAAAGTGATATCCATTTTGAAATCTTCACTATTTCCTTCAAAGAAAAGGATAAGTTGGAGAGTTAAAAGCAAAGAAAAAAATCATATATAAAATTTAGACCACTAAGGGTAAGATAATTATATATTGTGGAGTTGTGAGTGTTAAAATATTGGTCCAATCCTCACTTTAGTGCATAAAAAGCCTGCAACCCAAGAAAGCCCAGAGCATATGAGAACACCTGCCAAATACTTCCTTCTCTATGTCATTGTGCTAAATATAGCTAGTAATTAGCCCTATAGGACTTTAACCAATAGGCAACCCAGGAGCCAGGGGCAGATTAGCTCTGTCCTAGTATCCCCATCTATTGCCTCATATAGTCTCAAAACAGTGACTAAGACTTATGCATAAAACAGAGAGTGGGAACATCAGCAGGGAACTAAGGCTTGTAGCTAGGAGATTGAAAGTTGAAAGTCAGAGTTAAGATTTACAAATCATGACTGGCCAAGATTTCTGGGATTGGTTTCAAGTTAATGGAGCGTTCCAAGAATTGTTTCTATTAAAATTTTACTAGAGTTTTAAGGAGTTATGTTAGCTTAGAAATCCCCCATCTAAAAAGAGACCTATGACAACTCTCTTGAGAAGCCCATGGCTACTTTGGGGTATACATACTGTCCTCTCTTACACATTTCTTTATGTCCTTCTTAAAGCCTGCACTTAAATCTCTACTAGACGTTAAACAGTAACTCCAACTTTGGTTCATGTTGACTTGTTCAGAAGTTCTGTTCTGTGGCATAAGTCAGGAATTCCATTTCACCTAGGTGGATGCCCATGGAAAGAGCCCCTTAGGATGCGACAGGCTGTAGTATAATGCTTCCCACATTGCCACTTGGTCTTCCTCGGTGACTCCTCTGGGGATACTCTGAAGCACTGTTGGAGTTCCATTGTCTGTTGTGTAGCATAGCTGCTCAGTTCTTCTTTCTTAGATTGTATGTTACCTTTGATTCTTTGTCTCACTGTTTCCTGGCCAGAGACCAACTTAGTGTTTAGTGAGTACCACAAGCAACAAAGATAAGAATTTCCTATAGCATTTCTCATACCCTCTTTCTGGGTCAGATAGGAACATCATGGCTGTCCAGGAGAACATCACTGTATAAGGACTGTTAGGAAGGATCTTGTGATAGTTCAACCCCTGAGGCAATTTTCAGGCCTGAGCTGTGTAAAAATGTGAGGCGAGTAAGCCATGAAAAGTGAAACAGTAAGCAGTATTCATTCCTCCATTGTCTCTGGTTCAGTTCTTGACTCTAGGTTCCTGCCCTGAGCTTCTACCTGCCCTGGCTTCCCTCAATGATGGACTGTGGTTGGAGCATGTCAAGCAAATGAACCCTTTGTTTCTCAAGTTATTTTTTTGTATAGTGTTTATAGACAGCAACATCTTTAGGGAGAAGCTGCACAGGTTCTCAGTTAGGCAAAGGATACTTTTGAAATGGCATGTATTGGATAGACATGCATGGTGGGAAATCAAGATGAGAATATAGTGAACATCTCTTGTTTTTGTCATTCACAACAGCAGCAGGAGCAGCAAAAACAACAGCAACTCTACCCCTGGTTGCTAGTAACAGAAGCTGATATTTTCCTATGTCTATGAAGCTACTTTGAGCAGTGTTTCTGTTTATTGAAACTGAGAGGAGCCTGGCCAGTGGATTCAGCCAAGGTACATAATGAAGCCTAGAAGCTACCTAAGGTTTTTGTATGTGTGTATGGTTTCTATGTTTCTTTCATCATGCCAAGAACACTAAGGAAGCTTACCACTTATTGCCTTAGGAACTGGCCTGTGTCTGTTCCCTCTTGCTCCACACTGGGTTTACAAGCATATGTCACCACTTTCAGCTTTTAACATGGGTTTTGGTGTTTTGAGCTCAGATCCTCATGCTTGTTCAACAAGCATTTACCCCAGGAGGCCATCCCCAGTTCCCAAATAACCATTTTAAGTGTTCTCACCTGTTTACAGTTCCCACAGCTTCTATTCTAGGAGAGTAGATCTTAACTGTATCTCCTAAACATTCTGTTTGTCCAGGTTTCAGGGTAGTAGTCTGTTCTACAACTGTACCTAATGACGGATCCAGGCAAAGTTTGATTTTTTTTCATTTGTCTGATGTTTTCTGGTCATAAAAACAGCACCAACGATTACCAACCCTTATACACAGCTGAGGCTGGAAGTCACAAGTGAATTTTGGTTGCCAGTTTCTCCATCCCTTGTTATCTACCTTAAACACCATGCAGCAGGCAGGACAGGCTCTGGCCACAGCCTTTACACTTTTGCCAAGGACTCACTGAGGCTCTAGGGCCAGACACTTGGCCAAAGACATCAAATATTTCTTCTCAGCTAAACATCCTGCCTCACTGACCATAGCCCAGGGCACTATCCATCTCTCAGATTCCTTTCAGCACTTGTCAAGTTCAATCACTTATTAATGAGTCAAAACATCTTTTATTGTAGCTTCAATTTTGGTCTGATCATTATTTACACACAAATCACTTCTCTCAGTCCCCTTTCATCACAGTCTCCAATTGATAAATTTCTCTGTCATTTGTGTTATTGTATGTTTCAGAACTTAATGAACAAGCTCATCTCAGAGAGGGAGAAAATAATTGGAATATTTCATCTTTATGATTACTGTGTAGGATATGTTGTGACCTGAGCTTATTTTGAGGAAGCCTCATGGATGAAGTCTTAAAATAATACCTATGGCCAGTCCCACTCAAGGGATTGAATTTGCACTTTAGATAATGCAAGTAACTCTAAGTATAATGCATTCAGAAACCTTAGATGCTGTGAAGTTTTGGGATTAAAGGCAATAAATCCATTGGCGGCATATATCTTTAATTTTGGGCATGTGGAGGCAGAGACTGATGGATCTCTGTGAGTTCCAGCATAGGTTGCTCTACACAGTGAGTTCCAGACCAGCCGAGATACATAATGAAACCCTGTGTAAAAACAGGAGGATGTGTATGTGTGAAGTTTCTGTGACAATCAAGTGACAGTTTCTGTGGATGAGTGTTCAATCATTGTAGCCTTGTTGTTTATCTACAGCAGCTGAAGTTAAATTCTTAACAATGGTTGTGATTTGAGTTTATTCCTACCAGTAGATCAAAAAATTGTGGGTTCTAGGCATGTTTCTAAATCTTTTTAGATTATGTAGTTTGGTGGCTTGTGTATTTTATGACTTCTCTAAACAACAGAAGAATCTAAAACAAAGTTGAAACTGGTCATCATTCAAGTTACTGTGACTATATCTCATATGAATGTATTTTGCATGCAAAAGGAAAATAGAATATGTCTTCTACAGGTCTGTATCCTACATAAACAAATGGAAGAGTTGAATTATCTTTGTGGTGATATTATTTTGATTTACAATTAGCTTATAAAGTATATGTTTGCTTTGGTGGTGTGAGCAGTTATAAGCTAAGATATGAAGGCTATCTGCTATCTTGGCTTCAGTCTCAAGCCAGAGAGTGACTCAGACTAGATTTTGTTCTCCACTGCAATCTGCTAAAGAAGTGTATGAGTTACAAATGTGATTTATGAAGAAGTTGTGCTTTCTTGGTAAAGCTCTATAGTGTTACCAGTACTAGTTATTGTGTTTTCTACCTACCTTGCTGATGATCCACATTTGGATGAGACCTGGGCAGTAAGTTGGGTTCAAAGATGGGGGATGAAGGTTTGGATCAACTTCAAGAACACCCTTATTGTTTTAGATTTACTTATTTTTATGTGTATGAATGTTTCACCACATATGTGTCCAGTACATAGAGACCAGAAAAGATGTCCAATTCCCTGTACCTGAAGTTATAGACAGTTGTGAGCCACCACATAGGTTCTGAAAACTAAATCTGGGTCCTTGCAAGAGCAACAAGTGCTTTTAACTGCACTTGAGAACCTCTGTCTCTTTTTTGTGTGTTTTTGCTGATTTTTTGTTTGTTTGTTTGTTTGTTTGGGACTGGGGTAAATGACTCTTAGCAGAATCTGGACTGGAACAGCTGGAAATTCTCCTTGTGAGTTGTCTCTGGGCTGGCCCAGGTGTAGACCATTATAAACATACACAACATATAAGCCCATATTTTAAAGGAGAGCCAAGTTTAGTATCTCACAAATGCCTCCTTTTCACTCAAGCATTCAACCTCATGTCCAGTGCTTGAGAATATGTGCAACTTCTCATAACTGCTGCCAGGGGAAACTCCTCTACAGATGTTACACTAAGAAAGAAAATTCTCTAATGAGCTTAACTCTGTACACAGGTAGACCAGATCTCCATTGGGCAGGGGAAACATGATTGCTTCATCAGATTTCGTTTAAGTCAGTCTAGTGCTATGGGTGCTTTGGCAACCTTCAGACAGCATGTTTATAACACTTTTTTCTTGAAGTTTCTCTAACGTAGCATAAAAAGCCCATGTACAGGTCTAGCATTCTTGAATCTTTAACTAGAAATGCAATGGGTGCTTGGGGCCATTCTTAACCACTCCAGAACAGAAGCCATTGGTAAATGCTTTTCTTCTTGACATCCTAGACAAACAGAGGGTCTGAGTCATGTTTGTAAGGACTTCAGAAGCTGTTTATGGGATCATATCCTATTGTCTCAACCACCTCAATAGCTCCTGCATATATTCGATTTGTACCATCCCCTTTCCATCTTCCCTCCCCTGGACTCCGGCTTCCTATTGTTGTATTAAGAAATAAGCCATCTGTAAGCAGGCCTTTGACTTAGACTCTGCTTTCAGACTTTTGAGTCTCCTAGCAAGAGGGCTTTGTCACATCTGTACCATCTGTTTTCTGCAGAATAATGATGTCATTGAATTTTTCTTCCATAGAACCTTTAGAAAAATATGAAAGAAATCTTATATAAAATCTGGGTGTGGTGGTATGAAATCAGATCTGTAACCCTAGCACATGGAAACTGAGGCAGGAGCATTGTGTAATCTTAGCATGTGGAAGCTGAGGAAGGAGCTTAGAAATACATAGCAAGACTCTGTTTGATAAGGCCGTGATCCAGAGGTAGAGCTCAAATGTGGTACACTTACTTGCCCAGAATGTACAAGGCCCTGCACTCAAGTCTTAGCAATGAAGAAGAAAAAATGACATACTAGAGGCAGATGAGAGGAAATAACCTTGACAACGACTGACTAAGGGGTGTGATGACTGTATCAGTATCCTGAGGGAAAACAGATGGCACTCTCAAATTGGGAGTTTGAGAATGGCTTAGAGACAAAGGGATTCATATCAAAGTAGGCAGGAAAAGAGAAACCATGAGTGCAGCAAGAACTCAGGATTAGTAGTTGACAGCTTAGGCAAGGGTTTCCAGGATGCTCTGTTACACTTGAAGCTCAGGTAAGTTGTGAGAAATTATAAATGTATGATAGTGCTGTGGATTCAGTCTCCTTTTGTCGATGCTTCTCTGTGGATACCACCAAGGGCGACTAACGAAAAATTAGAGGGAGGGTCGCCTTCAGATGTTGGCCATCATCAGGTGAGCATGTGAAGGCAATGGTGAACAGACAGAATAGGAAGGCATCTATAGGTCCGCATGGAAGGGCCAGGTTCAGTAGCATCCTCTTCTGCTTCGATGAGTATGTTCTGACCATCGTCTATGGTACAAGGTGGCATCTCTAGACTGGAAGTGGAAATGTCCAACAGTAATTATTACTCCCTTTCAAAATTTTTAAAGTATATATTCCTTTCTCCACTTAACTCTTTCTATACGTACATCCCCAACTTCATGCCCTTTAAAAAAAAATACAACTATATCATCATTTCCCTTTCCCCGTTCTCCATTCTTTCCCTCCCATTGGTCTTCCCCTCATGCTTCCTTTTGTTCTTTAAAGTTGGCATTTTTTACAGACACACCACACACTACACACTACACACCACACACACACACACACACACGCCCCAAACACGAACACACACGTTTAAAATATAACCTGTTCAGTTCACTTGGTGTTACTTGCTTAGTTTTATTTTTACGTATCCTATTTGCTATTTGCTTTTGGATAACCGATTGGGAGGCTTATCCCTGGGGAAGGTCATGTCTCTCCACATCAGTATGCCTTCGTTAACTGTTCTTTGTTTAAGGGTGATGCTCTTTAAGATTAGCATTTCTCCTTCCATGTTAGCGTGCCTATTGGTGTTGTACTTCTTCAGGTCTTGTTTAGGCAGACATATTGATAAGGTACCACAGATGAAGTTTCTCTGTCATTTCTAGGAGACACAGCAGCCTTCCTGATTAGTTGACTCCCACAATCTAATTGCTCCCTCCTCTCTGTCATGTTCCCTGAGACTTTGGTGTGGGAGTTTCATTATGGATGTACCCATTAGGTCTGGGCACCCTATGATTACTTGTTGTCTACATCTTGACTGGTTATAATTTTTTATAACTGTCTCCAGTTGCAAAGAAGTTTCTTTGATGAGAGGTGAGAGCTAAACTTGTCTGCAGGTATAAGGTAGATACATAGAATGTTGCTAGAAACTATGTTGGTTTATTAAGCGGTGATACGCTGTTCTCTAAGATCCATGACATCACTAGCCCCAGAAAGTTTGCTAGGTTTTTAGTGCTAGATATAATTTCCTTTCTGTTGACTCTGCCTTCAGCCCAATTAGGAAGCTGTTGGTTACCACCAAGACATAAGTGTCACTATTGCACTCTTAGGGCTACCATGTCATGGTTGTTGCCATTGAAGTTCATAGGTATTGAAACTGTGACACTACCCCATTTCTCCATTCATTTCCTATGATTTCAAAGGCTGTATACTTGTGTTAATTCCGTGTCGTTGACTGTAAAATGTCCCATGGTATCGGGGGAGCAGAGAACAAGTGTATAAATGAGGTAAATGTAAGTTGCTTCTCTGAAGCAAATAAATATAGCATTCCCAAGTCTTCAGAATACTGCTTGTCCTAGTCCATCTCGATTCCTTCGCTTTGTTACCTTTAGCTTTTGCCTGTGAATCACACGCCATAGCAAGCCTCTAACATTTATCAATGAGAGAGTGAGGCTATTTAGAAGGGTTATGTTTGATGTGCTCTAGAAGCCAATGTGTCCCTGCCATGGAGCCTGGAGCCTATGCACACATACTCACACCATGGCTCAGAACCAGAGCTACAGTGTCAATTTTTTTTTCACTAGGAAACTTTATTTCATACCCTTATTAGGATTTCAAATGTCTTCTTTGTTGCTGTCACTGGTGCTACATTGGCCTTTCTGTTCTAGTGCTATTTACATGAAGAAACAAGGTGCTAGTCAAACCATGAGTGAGCCAGTGACTAAGCGGAGGCCAGCTGCGTAGGGCTGGGAGAAAGATGCCAGTCTTCTTCGCTAGCTAAATGACTCATTCCCCTTAAGAGCGTATGAGTCGGTTTCATGCTTCAGAGCATTCAAAACCGAGGTTTTGCTGAGAAACAGCCCAGGCTACCTCTCAGTTGTTGCAACTGCTCTCTATTCAAATGTCAGGCATCTAGAATAAGGGCACAAGCTGGTATTTTCTGTGTGATTATTATGTTCAGGTTTTGTCTTAGTTTCTTTTACTGTTACTGTAATAAAATAACCCAAATAAAAGCAACTTAAGAGGGGAGGGGTTTATTTCACTCACAGTTCCATGTTGCAGACCAGATTTGTGGAGAAAGTCAAGGCTGCAGGAACTTGAAGTATATTCATAGCAAAGAACAGAGAGCAAGAATTGGTGCATGCATGCTAATGCTCAGATGGCTCTCTCCTTTTCTTTCAGCCCAGGGTCCAACTCAGGAAATGTTGCTGCCCACATTCAGACAGAGTCTCTGACTTCAACCCAACTAAGGGAGTCTCCCACAGGCATGCTCACAGGTCACCCCGATCCAGAAAAATCGAGTATTGGCCTTTTCCTTCCCAGATGACTTTAGATTCTACCAAGTCAACAGTCAAAAGTTACCAGCACAAGTTTCTACTCTGTTTTTTGTATACAGCATCTGCTAGTGCCTATAACCCTTTAAGCACGGTATTATTATCGTTATTATTTGCCAGCATTTTTGAGTGAGTGTATAATATGGTAGGTTTCATGAAAACATGTTCATAGACATATATTACTCCACCTCTTTCATTCACCTTCACACTGTTCTCCTTCATCTATGCTCTTCCTTCCTGCCTGTCTCATTCTTCCCCAAAAGCCTTATCCCTTCTGTTTTCGTGTCAGAGTCATATGTAATTGTGTGTGTATATGCATATACAAGTATACATTCTATCTATCTATCTATCTATCTATCTATCTATCTATCTATCTATCTATCTATCATCTATCTAGATTTTAAATACAGAAGAAAACATGAGATGTTTTCTTTCTCTTATTATCGTTTTTTATTATTCTCTTTATCTCTCTTTAGTTCCCTTGTCCTCACTGAACAATCTCCCTTACACACACACACACACACACCACACACACACACACACACACACACCACACATAAAATCACCACCACATATAACAGAAGACATGTATAATGCCATTATGAATCTGGCTTATTTGACTTAGCATTTTGATTTCTAATTCCATTCATTTTTCCTGCCAGTGACTGAATGAATAAAGCTCCATTTTGTGTACCTGTACATATAATGTCTACCTACAGATCACGGTTTTTGATACCTATACTGAATTCATTACTTAATTATTGTGACTAGCTCTGCAATAAATATGAGTATACAGTTATGTTTGTAACATGTTGACTTAGAATCCTTTGAATATATATATCCAGCAGTAGTATGGCTGGAGCATATAGTAGTTCTATTTAGAGGAAACTGGTGCTGATTTCCACAGTGTCTGTAAATGTTGTCATTCCTATTACCAATATATAAGGACTTCTTTCCACCCACCTTCTTGCCAGCATTTATATTGCTCTCAAGTCTGGCACTGAGCACATTGTTGATGGTGAAGGAGGTTGGCTTGATGGTAAAGGAAATGCCTGAACATCTTGCATTAGCTCTGTCTTATGACTTTGGCCTACAAAAACCCCACGTGTCTCTGACTCTGTGCAAGTGAAAAATAGAAACTATTTATACACAAGTTTCTTTGTTTTGTTGAAAGAAACTGAGGTAAGGAGACTGTAACCAATATGCTAGATATTATAGATCCTAACAATATGCTACATATTATAGATCCTAATCAATATGCTATTTTTATAGATCCTAACCAATATGCTACATATAGATCCTTATTTCTTTCTTACCTGAGAAAAGCTTGGCAGGAGACAGGAAGGAACTGGGATGGTAGCTTGGAGGCTTGGGGGACTTCAGTTCTACATTCTACACAGCATTCTAGTGTGGCACTTTTGTCCTTGTGGCCACTACATAGTTCAGAATAGTGGCTGGGACATTGGGTCATAGTATCATATTTTAGTATCCTAGCATTCTTCATTGTGCCTCCCCGCCAAGGGTGTCCTTATTTCTGATTTCAGTGTCTTACACGTGGATCAACATTATCAAGAGTGTTAAAGTTACATCAAGAGAGTCTGACAAGACAACAGTCTTTCAATAATAGAAATTCTGAAAAAAAAAAAACCCAGTAAGGACTTAGAGTGGGGTTGGGGTAACAAGAAGGTACAGACCTAATAATGGGTTCATCTTTCTGTCTTCATCTATATTAACAGTTTCCTAAAATAAGCTGATTCTCAAAAGAAAATATAAAATGCAGAAATTTCTCAAAACTCATGCTGGTAGTGGTAATGAAAATTCGAACAGCAAAAGCACATTTGATTAATCATATACATGCATGATTTTCCTCTTATACCATCTGTTTAAAAGATGAAAAATGTATTCTGCTGGTAGTTTGGCATAAAGTGTATTTATAGAAAGATTTTATTTATAGTCTGCCAGTGGATTCTGAGCCTGTGATGACATAGCTTTCAGAACTAGGTACATGGAAATGTTCAAATATTAATGCCAACAACATTCTTATCATTAAAACATGAAAGTTAAAATGTTTTCATATTCAGTTCATATTTTGCAGTCTATGGCTGTGGACTGAACAGTCTACTTGGAACCCAACTTTAAAAATATTAAAACAAGACTAGATAGCCTCAGTTAATCTTTGTGATTGATGGTGTCTAAATGAGTCAATGTATCCCACTTTATTTTGTGGTTATCCTTTGTTAAGGCAGACATGGCTTATCTCAGAAAACACTTCGATGGACTGAGCACATGGAATCACTGGTTTTTAGTGATGGGGAGGCTATATTACGGAAATTCCATGGTGGTAGGGAAAACTCTACAGGGTGAAAGTCAGACTTGAATTTATGTGCTAGAACCAGAGAAATGATTAAACAATAACAATAGATCCTTTAAAAAAAGAAAACAGGCCCTATCCCCCCTGCCACATTCTTATCCATGCACGTCCTGTGTAGGTTAAAATTTCATTTACACTTGGCTGTATTCTCAACCCCAAGGATGCCTGTGTAATCTAATTTGCCACCTGAGGCAAAAGAAGAGCCTTCTTGCTTTTTTGGGTTTTATGAGAAACAGATGGGCAGTTGGACACTGGGAATATTCTGGAAGGTGGTTGTCCTGCTCTTCTTGGCTAGTTGCCCCAAATACCTCTGATACAAAGCAAAAGCAGCCCTGAGTATCCTTTCACAGTATCCTGATCTGATATGCATTTATACAGCCCTCTGGATAAGTCCTATAGGCAGTAGTCTCAAATATACTGGGAGGGGAGAGATCACACCTAAAAATATGGATCTTATTCATTAGCAACAAAACGGGATCTTTTCTAATTGTTCAAACAGTAAGCTCTGTGGGCAATGATAGTCATAAGTAACAATATGGGAGACATTCATTTTGTGCTGCATTCAAACCCAGCGAATCACAGCCTTTAAAAGACTGAAGGCGGCTTTGTAGTGGAGGCAGATTGCCCTGTTCTTTTTTCTTTGAGAATCCAGAATTGTGCACCAACAATATAGCCAACAGTGGCTAACATGCTATTCTCCAGGGTTTGTTAACAGAAGCAGTGGGAAGGGCAGTTACATTCCTGTAAGGGATGTCTCTCCTGGCCCCATGAGGAAGAGGGTAGAGACTTTGCAGAGTTTTCTTAGTAGCAGAACCCTTGATCCCACACTGAGACAGGTCCTGCCAGGATGGTAAGATTGAACGGTGGTAGCTGGGGGAAATATTCAGTCCTCAGTTTTGACCTTGCCTGGCATCCTGTCTCTGTAGGGCTTACGTAGCTCTTGGTGCATCCTGTGCAGACGCAAGCTTAGTCCTCTGTTTCACTTGTTAAGATGCTTTCAAGAGTCAGAGAGGAAATGATTGGTAACAGAAGTGACGAATGTCTACTAACACTAGTCATGTCATAGGCACTGGCCTGAGCATGGAGACCACAACCTCACTGAATCACAACCATCGATAAGAGTGTTTT
The DNA here is from genome assembly GCF_004785775.1 of Grammomys surdaster. Lineage (NCBI taxonomy): Eukaryota > Metazoa > Chordata > Mammalia > Rodentia > Muridae > Grammomys > Grammomys surdaster. The sequence continues at coordinate 14,683,059 of NW_021604613.1, forward strand.
AGGGCAATTTTAGTTCTTCTACATTAAAAAGAAAAATCTCTAAGCTCATATTCCTGGAATCAGAATTAGGCAGAAACCTAGATTGAGTTCAAAGAAGTGTAAGACAACTGATTAGATATTTGGCAGAAGTGAGTAAAGAGAAAAATAAAGTGAAATGATCAAATGTGCTTAGTTAGAAGAAAGCACAGTAGTAAGAAGTGGAGGACCAGAGTGAGCTGGGCGGAGCTCTTTGAGACTTGTGATGCTCAGACACGGCCAATGTGATTGGATACAAAACACAATGGCACAGCGATAGTGTGGATTTAATTGTCTAATATCACTTTTAATTGAGATCTATGATAACACAGTGAGACATTGCTGCTGGAGATGGCATTACCTTGGGAAACATATAGTAAATAAAGAGCAGAAGCAAGGCAACCTGTACTTATAAATATTACAAAATGTTTATTTGTGCTGAAAAAAATGCAGAAAGCTTCTTGGCTACATCCCAGGGAGAACTGAATTGTCCTTAGAGATAGATGGGATTTGTATGACTCATAGATCTAATGTGAGAATTCTCCTGGTTTCTGTCTGTTTCATTCGACTTTCTCTTTCCTTCACCTTGCCCTTTCTTCCTCCAGAGGGCACCAACACCCCATCTTGGACCTATGTTTCCCTGCTACATGCTGAAAACAATTCTCGGCAGGAAAGAATCTGGTTATAAACCAATAAACCAATAACGAGACTTCCTATTTTAGTTTCAAATATCTCTGAAAACAAATTGCATTTTGTTTCAACCAAGACTGATCATTAAACAACAACAACAACAACAACAAAAAATCTGGTGATTCGGAGGAAAGAAAACTGGGAGGCTGTACTCATGGTTTCAAAATGGGATTGGCCACATTCAGTTGAGTCCCAATAATTACACAGGACTCACACTAACAGGATATTTTTCTTATGTCTTGGTTTGAGCATGAAAAGGGACCGTATTCTGCAGGTAGAAATGGTATATAAACCAGAAATTATGCATTACCTACAAACAGTCTTTTTAAAACCCAGGCAGCAGTCATGTCAGGGGTATGCTAAGGAAAGCTTAACATTCCTCTGTTGAACACATGCCACTTTTATTTGGGGCCAGGAATATTACATACAGAAGGTCACACAACATTACTGTGGACTTGCTGCCTTCTTTAAATGTTTACTTTTGTGTGAAATGTGTTTAATTTTTTCCTCTTATTTTTAAATCCTGTCTACATTTTAAAGTTCATGAATAGCATACATGTCAAGTCATTTTTTTGTGCTTATTTGAGTGGTGGAGAGCAATGTTGCAGACAGCTTTTGTGTGTCTCTTTTAGACTGTGAGCTAATGTCTTGCTTATAGGCTGTTTAGAGTTTAATGCTTTGATCAAATAAATTTCACAGTAACTTACATCTAACATTGTCAGATACTCTTAACTGTTATTATGTGTCAAAAAAGTAGTTAGCCATAAATAGTAACAAAATTGTATAGCTAATAGTTTTATCTAGCAGAGGCAGGTGTGATTGTTCTATTCTCTGTGGACTTTGATTCAGATCAGAGATATTAAGTCGTAGGAATGCTTCTCTTATTCTTTAAAACAATTCTCTTCTTTACATCCCCTTCCTTCTTCTGTTTTTATCCCCTCTGTTCCTTTTCTGATTATCTTAATAACAAACATAGTCACCATGGTAATGTTACTGCCATCATCTCCTCTGTACACCGACACTGACATTCATGTACATTAGAAGAACACAGCTTTGCAATGGCTTCCCTCATTGAAGAACCTTGATGTCAGCTCCTCTATCTTCCTATTCCAGGGGAAGGTGCTCAGAGTCTTTGGCTTGTCTGCCTGTACTTAATCTCCTTGATAAACTGAGTTAATTTCATAGGGTGGCCATGATAAATTACCACAGATATGGTAGCTTAAAACAACAGTTTATTCTTGCAGCTCCAGAGGGCAGAAGGTGTCATCGGGGCTTTGCTTTCTCTAATAGCTCTAGGGAAAGATTGTTGTTTAAGAAACATGCTTTGTAGGGAGTTTGACGTTGCATAACTCCAAGACATGCGACTATGTATACTGTGTAAGACGAAGTGTCACAGGATGAGGGAATCTTAGCTAATGGTGATTCTATAGTAGAATGAGGAGAACATGGACTGGTGTGGGGTCTCCTGGGGTTACTAGTCTAATCTTTGTATAGTATTTGTCTAGTCTAGTCTAGTCTAGTCTAGTCTAGTCTAGTCTAGTCTAGTATTAGACTAGAATACTGAAGCAACTGGCCTCAAGGAGTTAGGATTCTTGGTATGAAATTCTCTAGTGCTGGGTCTGAATAAGAACACTAAAGTCATTCAGTACATTCTGATCTACCTTCTATTTTTTAGACAAGAAAATCTATATGAATGTATTGCTGCTTTTAATTGAAAATTAAAAGAAAATCTAAAGCCCAAATCTGAACAGAAAAATCAAATGGGGTAGATTTGGTAAAGGGGCACATGCTAATGGTACATCCTTGGTTCTTTCTCTTCTGGAAAAAGATATGAAGTGGGTTGGTTCTCTGGGGAAAATGGTGGATGACTGATAAAAGAGACAGAGAGAAGAGGAAGCTACAGACTTCAGGGTTGTTGGGGGTTGGGTTGCTTATCTCTGTACAGGGGCACATATGAAAGTGCTTCATATTTAGAGCAGCAGAGCTGAACCTCATCTTGGCAGGTGTTTCCTATGAAAGGAGTCATGCTAATAATCACCAACTGCTATGACCACTATGCTAAGATTCATGGATGAGTCATGGATGTGATGGATTGTTATATCAATGTAAAGACACAGGAAGGGCTTGAGGGCCACATTCATTACAGTCGCTGCAGAAGACCCTTGGAAGGATGCACATTCAGTGTGAAAAGGAAATCCAAAGTTATATTTTAATACTAGAGTCAAAATCTTATGAAACCAGATACTTTGGGCAGGCTCTGGGCAATGGCAAAGCTACCATCAGCTAGTTTGCACTAGCTCAGAGGTGGTGGCCAGGTATCTGAGATTCCTTTCATCCACCTCTTCTTTTCTCATTGAGAAATGAAGACCTAGAGGGTTGCAACTCCAATTTTGGTTCAGGATTGTTACTTTCATCAACTAGATATTTTCAGGTCCTACTGTTCTCATCCTAGAACATCTCATATATTATACAAGTAGAAGTGGCCAGGGCAGCATGGTAGGTGTTGCCCAGATGCTTGACATTGGGTTATGAAGCTGTAGTTGATGTGAGAGTTCCTGGAGGCCAATGGGACTAATGTGATCACATTAATTTTCAATCACTCTGTATTGTGGACATGTGGCATTACTCTGAAGTCCCTTGCCCTCATTATCAAAAACTCTTACAGAAAGATAATATTTGGACTGAAAGGTAAATATTATAAACCATTCCTTGCACTCTTTAATCCTTCTTCCTATTCCCACTTTTAATTGTTAGCATCTGTTAGGTGGAGACAAGCTAGCTAGTTAAATCATGGATGCTTTCAGAGCCTGTCAGAGCTGAATTTCATGTACTCTTTTTAAGCTTTTGTGTACATTGTCAAGGGCTCTTCCACTGCCTAGCAGAAGATCTAGGGCTCACCTATATGCCCTTCATTGTAACTCCCTATCTTTATCACAAAGTTCCATAGACTCTTCCTTTAAATTAGCCCAACACTTCCTTTTTCTCTGTTTACTTCTGTGACTCTGGTTTAGACTGTGGTGGTCATGAGGAAGGAATATGGACATCTCTCTGTGTTGGGTTTTACTCCTGTTCTAGTTTCCACCATATCAGACAAAGTGGTGTCTTCCTAAAGCAGCCATGTTTTCATAATGCATTCTCTGATGATGTGCCCAGAATGATGTCAAGACTGGACTACGTGCCTCAATGGCTAACAACTTCATCAACCTTACTTGAATTGCCTTCCCTCCTGTCAATCAGAATCTCAACACCCAAGTCTTTTCTTCTAATTGAATTTCCTTGTCCTACACTTTGCCAAGTGCATTTTCTCTTTTGAGCCGAGTTTCCTAAATCTGATCTTATCCAGTAGCCACTGTCTTATGCATATTTCATGAATGGATTTTTTTACTTTGCTTATATGACTTTTTACTATAGTGTTCAACTTCTCACCCAGACATCGTTTTGTGTCTTATGATCCTACATGTGTGTTGAAAATCTACTCCAAGAACCATCTTCTTCATGAAAACATTTGTAGTGGTCACTCATATAAATGATTTTATCCTTTCTCACCTATCTATGCTATTCACGAAGACTCATAGATGGTTGAGCTTGAGTATGCTAGCCATGAGACTTTATTTTATACTATCATGTAATCTCACAATTTTCCATTCACATTTCATTCATAAAATTCTAATGCTTCCCTTGAAGCATTTCCTCATTAAAGATAAAATGTTTTGAACCACATCTGGAATGGACTTGACCTTTGATAGGCTTCCAACTTCTTCCCTTTCCCTTTTACTAGAAGGTTATCGGATAATGTCTTTTCCGTTGCAGGTATTACATGCAATCGTACAGTAGTTCTTAATCAATACTTATTGACTTGAACATGATTCATCCACATACCCATACACCCAAATCAGACATCAAACATGGATATTTATGAACTCCTGGTTCATATTATTAATTTCTGAAATCAATATTTTAAAATTCTGAAACCTAGCAACGTATTGGTGGAATGTTCTTGTCACCCCACTCACTGACACATCAATACTGGTCCAGAATGATTCTGTCCAGATGAATCGTTGTTACCTCTTAGACACTTTGCCTTGAGACATGAGGGCTGTGATGCTGGCAAGTCCTACAGAAAGTGTCCGTTTTCTATTCTCACACATCCTTGCTTTTCTCTTGGCAAAAGAGGAAGCCAGAGATGCAGAAATTAGGAAGCTGGGCTGAAGGGAGTCCAACTTTCCAGTTTTCCAAACGCTTTCCTGGAAAGCTGCCCTTCTGAGGGAGTAGTCCGTTTTCACTCTTGCTTTCAAGAATGGCCTTGTTCTTCTCAGATGTTCTTTCACGAACTTTTTAACTCACTAAAATTAAAACATTTGTTTCTGACTTCCCGGACATTGTTTATAGTTCTCAACTGTTGGCCAGAGTGCTCAATTACCCCCTGGAATAAAAGCTCTCTAAATCATGTTTATTTCAGCTTCACCTATTATACATGAAAGCTTGTTTGAGTTTTCTGTATGGTGATAAGATTGATGTTGCACACAATTATCGTCAGCCATGTATATCCTGAAAACAATTCCAGTTTGGCAGTAGTTGTTCTTAAAGCAATATTCCTTTGCTAGCCTGTATTGTACTATGAAACAGATCCTTGCAGAGTGTCTTAATCATCCAAATCTAAGATAACATACTATTTATTTCAAATGGTCAGCAATGTTCCAAATGCCACTGCAAATTAGATTAGAAATTATCCAGTTCAAATGTAAACATACCACTAATTTACCTAGTGTCTGGGACGTTTATTTGATATTCAGGAATTTAAATAATTTAATGTTGTTTAGCTCTCAGTTCGACCTTTGCTTTCTGGACATTCAGTTAGAACTCAGTATTTATTTAAGGGTATTAGAAGTGCTTGGGATAGGGGACCAGGGTTCTGACTGCCCAGGAGGCTGCTGCGGCAACACTAAGGTAGGAGTAGTTTACAGAAGTTTTCTCTTCGTGCTTATAGAAGTGACCTTCTGGACTTGCTCTTTCATAGACCCACCCAAGTGGCCCAGCTCTGTCAAGGGATTACCATCAGTGACACCATATTTAGCAAAACTGATAAGATGGCCAAATTCTGTTTTAGCAGTCCCAGTGTATCACTGAAACATCTCATAGTGTGGTTGAGACTTTAGAATAAATGAAATCTCCTCCACTTTTTGCCTGTTAGTCCTTTGACAAGTTACTTAACAATCTGATACCCTGTTTTCTATATGCAAAATGGGCATAAATATTTTTCTTGAGAGCTGATTGTAGAAGTTGAGTTAGAAGCATCCAATACAATGTTAGAAGTTTCTGCTATCCAAAGTTCACTTCCTTTTTTCCTTTTTATTTATTTTATTATGTTTTAGGAATATGTTTACAGATATGTCAACTTATTTGAAGCTATAATCATTTGGAGTTGGAAAGGTCTTGTTCCTCTTCTTCCTTTTCTCCTTTTTCTTCTCACTTCCCCTCCCCTCTCTCCCCTTCCTCCATCCCTCTGTCTTCCCTCCCTCCCTCCCTCCCTCCCTCCCTCCCTCCCTCCCTCCCTCCCCCTCTCTCTTTATTTTGCCCTAACTTTCTTTTTGAAAGAGTTTTGTGATTTAGCTCAGGCTGGTCTCAAACTTCCAAACTCCTATCTCAGGACTCCGAATGCCATAGAGTACAGGTATGCATTACCACCCCCGTTTTTCCCTTTTAGACCATCAACCTTTCCCCTTCACACTAATTCTCAAGGATCCATATGTTGAATCATAATTATAGATAACCTAAACACTTAACCAACAAATGGATTTTTTTTCCTTAAATGCTTCTCCTAAAAACTGGGTTATGAAGTCAGGACTGAGTGGCTACGGAGTCCTAGGAATTTGTTGGGTTAGAAATCCATCCATAATTATGTGAGGACCTACTGTGTGTCAGAGGTTATTCTAGCTGCTGGAAACGTTGCAATAGAAAAAAAAAAACAGACTTAAATTCTGGGCAGCCTTTCACCCAACCTTGATGAGGTAACAATTGTAATGACTAATTTGACTCTATCCTAAGTGATCAATAGAAATATAGCAACATGGTAGAATGTGACAAAGAAGTAGGAACACTGGGACTCCGAGGCATGCTCTAAACAGAAGCCCCCTACACTCTTTCCAGCCTAACAAATAGCTCCTCTGCAGCCAGCTGGGGTTAATGACTACATTTACAGTTTCAAATGCCCCAGATATAGCTGGTAGTGATGGGAGTCTCGCTTTATTAGTTCATTTTTATGTATGAGAAAAACTGCAGTAAAAAAAAAAACCTCAGTATTCATCTTTTTTCAATTTGAGTCTAAGGGATTTTTGGCACAGCCCCTTTTTCAGTTTCAAATGTTCCAACTCTGGCTGTATTTATGTGACGCCAAACCATCTAGTTGAAAAATTACAAGAATGGGAAATTAGCCAATCCTTTTGTCTGAAAACTGCCAACCAACCAGGTTGTCATTTTTTTTTAAGTCACTGATTTGTCCCATCATTCAGCTGAATTGACTGACAATAGCCCACGAGATCCAAACAAAACATAAAATCTGTTTTGTCTAATTCAAAGTATTGATTCATTGTTGCCTGGCAGAATCTGCTCATTGCAGAAACTGCAGATACTACAGAGAATGTAAGAAAACAAATCCACCCAAAGTCCTGCCACACACAAATATTGACATATACTCTTGTAGGTTTTCACCAATGTGGACCTGTGCTGTAAGCAGAACAATACTGCAAACGTAAATTACATCTGGTTTTCTTTTCTGCTTAATGGCATATTGTGATCATAGTCCTAAAATTCCCTTAAAAATCATAATTTTATTTTGCACAATATTACTTTGAAGAAATGCCTTATTCTTTATTTCACAAATTTTCTCCTTCGGTGGGCATTTGGGTTATTTCCAGATTTTGCCTGCTGAAAAAAAAAAACTGCACTAAATCTTTTAGATTACACATTTTACTACACACTTCTATTACAGCAGTAGAAAAAATTAAAATAAAAATATTTTTAAAATCTCAATGGATATTACCAAAACTTTCCACCAACAATACAGTCAACTTATATCCATTTACCCAAGAATTATTTTTAATTCTTGCTTAGTCTGATAGATAAGAAAATGATATTTCATTGCTTTATTTATATTTCTTAAATTACTAATGAGAAAGGACATTTTTCAATTTTACTGGCCATGTGCATTTTTTGGTGATCATTATATCTAAATACTTCTTTTTAAAACCAGGAAAAAAAATGAGCAGCACATGACAAGTGTTTTGGGTTTCCATTTCCAGAAAATCTAGAAACTCATCTTATTTTATTTATATTTTTAATTTTTAAAATATAATTTAATTACATCTCCCTATGTTTTCCTCTCTCCAAACTCTTCCATTAACCCCTCTCCCTAATCTCCTTTAAATTCATGATCTCTTTTTTCACAAACTGCTATTGTATGTGTGTTTGTGTGTATGTACATATGTATTCCTACACATATATATACCTGCTCAGTCCGTATAATGTTATTTGTATGTATGCTTTCAGAGTTGACCATTTTTTAATGTTTCCTATATTTTTTAGATGTCCACAAAAAGTGATTTGAGTTTTGTCTTTGAGATTTACTAATACAGTAATTGGTACTTATCAGAAAATTGAACAAGCAGCCAAAGCAAAAGATAAATTTTGCATTAAGTGGACACAAGTTTTGAGTCACTTTTAGGTAATGTAGGTTCCTGTGCTATTCATGGCGAACAGCCATCTTTAGCTTGTATTTGGAATGCTGATTCCTGTCATGTCACTCTAGGGGGACAACACTTGGCATTTTAGAATGTTCATTGGCTACATCCATGAAGTTACCATTAGAAGTTCCATCTCTTGAAAGTGGTCATTCTAAAATTATATAAGGCAAAATTAATAATTGTACTAATTATATTCACTCATGTGTTCTTTGAAATCAAGTGTTGTGAGATCATTATTACAGAGGCCTACATTTGAAGGGCCACTTGCTTTGATTCTTCCTGAATTTTCCTTTCCTTTGTGCCAAAATAAGCAGATCTCATGCTCACTTATAAAAATGCAAAATCCTGTGATATTCTCAAAAGAACAGACTATATTGCCTTTATGTGGCCCTTATTGAAAATTCATTTTATTGTTGAGATAATGTATTTCTTTTCTATTTTACTGTAAATTTTAATCAAGAAAACACATCAAAATCAAGATATAGCTAGTCTGTTTGGGCCAGACCCTATAAATAACTACACCAGCTCATTCTAATGTGGAAAAAATGGAAAACCAGACCCTGTTAAGAGAAGGGAAAATTCCATTTTTCATTCACAGTACTGTTCTTGCTCTTGGCTCAATGAGAAACAAACTCTTTCCTTTTCTCCATATTTATTATATTAATGTGCTGGCAACGCAGGTGTTTCAGTCTTTACAGCAAAGGCATACATCTGTCACCAAGCTCATTTTACACACAGCTTGGTCTTTGCAGAAGAACGTTAGCTCCATCTTGAATCTTCTGTCACATCTCAACCTCGCTCTTAAACCATGTATATTTAAATAGAGGTCTTGCCTCCAACTTAGATTGCAAATAGGCAAGGCTCTGTTTTAACATGGGGCCTGGTCAAAGGACACAGGCAGCCAGTAGGAAACCCAAAAGGAAGCATGAGAGAAGAAAGATTGAAAGGGGAGTGAGATTCTAACCACTCCTGTCTTTGGGGAGCCTTTGATCAGCTCCTTTCATCCTAGACTCTTGTACATCTGCTATGCCTTTGATCAAACTTTATTGAATAACTTTCTTTAATAGAGCAAGAGTCCCATGACCAGGAAATGTTTCAGAACTACTCCTGTAGACTAGGAAGCACTTCTGCCACCATTATGTTTCCCCCAACATTTTATTATAAAGTATCCAACATACCATCGTGTTGAAAGAACTTTACAAGAAACAGCCTTCACCAACTGCCATCTCACTGCTAGCATCTACTTTATCACATATATATTTAAAGTTCTAGCCATTGCTAACCCATCATAGTTTTAACACATTTCAAAATAAATTGCTGATATCAGTATATTTCCTCATAAATATTTTTTCTTATATCTAATTAAGTAGAGTGTGGAAGTGACTTACAGTTTTAAGTTCAAAATGAAGTTTACGTCCATGAAATAAGCAGATTTTAATTATATATAAAGTACTTTAGATGCATATGCCTGTCTACCTTCATTCTTACCAAGACATACGAGGTTATTACCATCTGTGGAGAGATGGCTTGATAGTTCAGAGCACTGGCTGCTCTTCCAGAGGTCCTAGGTTAGATTCCTGGAATTTTGTGGCTTACAACAGTCTACAACTTCAGTTCCAGGGGAATTTAATACCCTTTCTGGCCTTTGTGGGCACCAGGCACATGGTACACAGACACACATGCAGGCAAAACATCCATACAAATACAATAAAAATTTTAAAGAACATTATCATTATGACCCCAAAGTTCCCTCAGGCTCCTTTCCAACAACATCCCCCCACCCCGCTGTATAATGTCATATGAAAGACTTACATGCTACATTCTCTTTTAAGCAAAACTTCTTTCACTGAACACATTTTTGAGATTTACCCAACACCAACACTGATATTTTAAAAATTACTATTGCTGTTACACAGTGTTTACTTCACACCACGATCAATCCATTTCCTATGGATGGGTATCTGGGCTCAGTTCTCAGGGCTCAGCTTTGGTAAAATTGCTGGGAATGTTTTCACACACTGCAGTTTGCACATGTAAGTTTTTTATTTCTTTTGGGTGAATAACTGAGTGTCCTTGCTGGCTCACAGGAAAGGTGTGTATTTTTATCTTACAAGAAAGTGTCAGATCATTTTCCGAAGTGATCTTATCATTTTACAGTCCCACCAACAGAGAAAGGTCTAGATATTTGCATTGTTTGTAATTTTGGGTCTTCTGCTGGATTTAGACATCAGCATATTTTAATACATACCTTCCTAAGCCTAAATTCAGTGCAGCTGGGCTCAGAGTTTCTAGCTATCCTCTATCAACTTGGAGGAACAGTGGCTCATTGATTTTTTAGGCAATGTCCTCTCATTCTTGGTTTTTATTGCTAAAATAATTGATACACAAAGAGCAAAGTGTGGCATGTTAACAACCTTCACTATCATCACATAGAAAGTGTACTCCAGACAGCCTACTCAGCTGAGTTATTTATCAGAGACATTGTCCTTCATTCCCAGCAACAATCTTGTGAAATAAATATAATCCATTCTCTTACAAATAAACTAAAGCTCAGAATGTTTTTTTTAAATTGTCCAAGGTTACACTGCTACCAAAAGGTGTACCTAAATCACAAAGAGAAAAAAATCACGAAGATGAAAGGCCAACTGAAAAATCTTATTTAACTTGAGTTAAGAGAGTAATTAGGAAGTTATATTTTCCACCAACTGGGAAAGACATTCATAATTTCAGTGACCCTCAAAAGGGCAAGCAGAGGAAGAAAGCATTTTCCTCAGCATTATCGGCATCCTTCACACGGCACCGAGTTAATTCAGTATCAGACCTTGGCGTAACCTCCTAATGGGTAATTCAGCTTTCATATAGTTCATTATCTTTTTCTTTCTTTTGTTTGCCTCACAGATGGAGTACTTTACAATGTCTATGAAAAATTTTCCATCTGGATTAGATCACTCAAATGTAGTCAGGAAGAGAGATACTGGCTCCTGTGCCTTTACTGGGCCCATCAGGGTGGAGAGACTCTTCCAAAATCAACATAAGCTTGGAATCATAAATTGGACAACTGGGATTAGCAATGCAATGAATAATAACTACGGATGGACTTCTCCTTAGGTAGCTCTAGGCTGGGCCGTCCTCAGATATTTTTAGACCTTTGTAAGTTGGCTGTGGCCAGTGAGCTGTCAGCTAGATGTTCTTTTAAGTCACTCTTACCTTCGTCTGCTCATATTCCATATTTATCTTGGTGTCATTGTTCCTTAAGTGATTACTGATGATGCATTGCATTTTAATGACACTTTTACTTACTTCCATTCATTTTATGCACATAATGGCTCTTCAGTGGGGAATTTTTCAAAAGAGGGAACCATCATGCAGAATGTTCTCTCATTCACGTAGACCTTCACTCACTCAACATTTAAAGATCCTAACCGTGTCAAGCAGCCACCGGGCTGAAAAGGCAGATCTTTCCCTTTAAAAGCTTAGGGCCAGAGACAAAGACAGATATATTAACAGTTAATGACCTTCACATGTGAAAAATGCTATAGGGGGTTTAAGCAAAAAGTGTAAAGGCAGCAGAAGAGAATAAGCAGCCAAGGGTTCCTTGCAGTACTCCGCAGGTCTGAAACTGGATGTCAGGAGAACAAAACAGGGTTTATTCTTTCTGATACATATGCACACATATGTATCATATACACATATTCATATTCATATATATAGTCTATATGTTATTTCTCTCCAAATTATTTCAAGGAAACTCACATGCACATGATAGCAAGTACTGTTCAAATGCTTTTAAGAGTGCTTCTCTAGTATTATATCTTCAGATGAAAAGGGATTTTCATCTTCCCTTTTCTTATGTTTTTCCTCTCACCAATCAAAATACAAGGAAGACTATCCCCATCTTGAGATGTTCAGGTCCATGGGAAATTTTCTGAAGGAAAGAGTTATGGCCGTCCCATTGCCAATTTCTCTCTACAATAGGGAACGTGCCAAACAGTGTGGAAGTCTCCATAGGCCAACCCATATCCATTCTATTGCCCCTCAGCTTAGTCAAACCTGATCCTTTCCCCTCAGCTCCAGGAATTCATTTGTCAAATGTTGTCATCAATTAGACTTTAGTGCTTACTTACTTGTTAGTGCCTTGAGGGTAAACTGGGAGTGGAGGAGGTGAGGAAGAGACAGGTCTTATACTGTAGGACCCTAGGGAAAATTTCCCATGGACTTATTTTACCATCTTCCACTAGAATGGCTTGGATCTTTCATTTTAGACTTTGTAGCAATCCAACCCCTGATGCTGGGAAGATGTATTCAAGAGAGTTCTATGCACGTTTTGAAAGAGAGGAAAAAGAAAGTGAGGATTCAGTGCTGTCAAGTCTCATGACCACTTTGGATGAGAATTGGATACAGAGCTATCTGTTGGATTAAATTAAACCAAATGAAAACAAGCTGTTAGTGAGCTTTTAAGTCAAATGTTCAGTTTTTGTTATTCCCCACCTCCTTCCTTGGACGATGAATGCATTAAAAACAGCTCTTCTTTCCTTAGAGGATGTGCATGTTTTATGTTCTGGTTCAATCTTTCATCTGTCTCTACTTCCTGTCTGTCTCAGAGATTTGAGAAATGTTCTGCTGCCTTGTGAAACCCATTCTCTCAATCAACCACCATTTTCCTGTTCCGTCCATCTAGACTTCAGGCACTTGAGTAGTAGGAAGCCATTGCCACCATTTAACTGTCGTATCAGATGATTGCCAGTTCCAGTAATAAACTATGTGCTGGGATTACACTTTACATTCATGGAAAAGCATTAAAAAATAACGTTTGGAACATTCTGCTGGCACATAAACTCCCATTTCTGGTATGTTTCAAGACAAAAAAAAATCTATTCATGGATTTTTTTTCTCCTTTTACATCCCCCCTTTCCTTTCCACCTTAGAAACATTGGAAATTTTGTTAAGTTAAATTACTACTTGATATAATTCCCTGTAATAGAAGACATGGGCTTTAGTAGTGACTATTTTCTCATGGAAAAAAGATCTCACTCCTGTTGTTTGTGAAGCTACACCCTTGAATTATGAGTCTGGATTATTGCTGAGTAGATTTCTTTGGAGCCAGAAACTGGAGTTGTAGCAGGAGAAAGGAACTGGCAGCCAGAAGGGAGGGAAGGGGTTTGCTGGCAAGGAGTGGGCAGGGCAGTGTTTAGGGAAAGCAGAATACAGAATACAGACAAATGTAACAATGGTGCTACATGGAGAAATCCAAGAGACCAGGAGAGATTCAGAGCATGCTGGGTGAGGCTTCAGGCTTCTGTGCAACCATTTAATTTCCAGTATTATTGATGAGTGGAAAATGCCTCATTTGTAACACCTGTCAAGAGGGAATGCAAACTGAGTTGTCAGGCAGGAGAATATACAGATGAAGTGGAAGAGTGCTACATGTGGGTGGGTCAATAGCGATTTGGATACACTTGTAGGTCTGCACTTATGAGGCTTTCCAAATTCACATCTAATCTCTTAGGTCTGGAAATTAAGCCCACATGCCAAACTTTCATGTGTTGATTTACCGGTTTATCCTGACTTAGGTCAGGTTAGGGGGCCATGCAAACAGGATTTATCTAGTGCTGGATTATTAACGTTTACATGATTTCCTGACCCAGTCTAAATACAAGTTCAGAAATACTTAGTTAAATTGCTGGGATTAGCTCTTCTAAACTTTCAGGGACTTTGGGTTTAAGTGTGGCCAATATTTGAATAAAAAGGTCAGATTGGTTGCATAGATAAGCCTCTTTTGAAATAATCTTAAACTGGGTTTTACTGCTGAGGGCAAGATAAAATGATGTAAAATGTCTATTTTTCCCTTGTTAACCAAACAGTAGCATGCCATAAATTAGACCACACAGGAGTATTTATGGCTGGGAGGCAGGGAGAAGGGAACCCTATATTCATGTTGTTTAACTGAAACTTTTGTGGGTTTTTTTTTGGAGATCATTTACTTTACAAAGAGAAAGGTGCCATAAGAAAGGATAAGAGAGAAACATGGTAGAGTAAACTAAGACTATAGCATTAAAGGAAAGAGAAAGTAGGCTTCTGAGGTGCTAAAGATGTGAAAAGTGGGAAAAGAATTCACGTTCACTTGACACAAGAAAAAAAGTGAGCAGAGAGACGCATGTGAGGAAATGTTGCCCATTCACAATAAAACCAAGCTTCTTAGCCTTGCCATGGTGGCCACGTAGGACCACATACTTCTTTGCTCATGTGTTATATTTGACAAATCCCTAACTTCTGTCCACAAATTGCCATTATCATCTCCCATACCAGCTACAATAACCAAAATGCCGTTAGACATCACAAAAATATTTTTTTCTTAACGAACCACTACACCTGAGCTATCGTTGATGGAGTCTGGATGGTCAGCAATTAGACCTTTATGGAATAGTATCTCAAGAAAAATGCAATGAGAGTTTGGGAAGACAAAGATTTGAAGGTCAGACAAATGTGAATTGTAAGCTAAGATTACTTTATATAAGTCACAGGGCGTGTCAAAACCTAATGGTTTTAGAATGTAAGACAGATGAAAAGGGAAAGAGAAAAAATTTTAAATGTTCAATATACAGGAAATAGATGTATGTTTTAAAAAAGTATTTCCAAAGGATATATGTATGATATTTTACCCATGCTTCTAATACATACAACTTATAGAATAAATCACTTAAGTCTTCATTTAATTTGGTTATAGGCTGACTGACCACCATGTATCATTTAACAATGGCATCCAATGTTAAATAGCAGATTTGGTCCTTGGTTTTTCTTGGAATTATTCCTGGCAGAAAATTATAATGGGATAAATCTGAGTAGTTCAGGAGCTGGATGCGGCTTAAATAAGTTTTGAGAAAGGTAGCCTTCATGGACCATGAGCATCTCTGCACATCTAAAGTATGCCAAGAATGCAGGGCCCTGATCTTTCTTTACAAGGTCCATTTCAAAGGGCTCTGACTGCAGCAGACAGTCTTCAGGGATTAAGTGATATATCCCTCTGGGAAGAGTGAGCTTGCTCATCACTTCCTAATAAAATCCCAGAAATAAAATACAAGTTCAGCATTCCCTTACTGCAAAGCAGCTCATAGCCATACATCTCACAGCATCTACCTGAACCTCTCCACGCCATCCTCTTGGGACTTGAGTGTTGGGAGCCGACACCTAGCAGAAAACGGCTATCATCTTTGCAGCCATCTCAAGCCATATACCCTGACAAGAGACTTGTTTTCAACAGCCTACAACAGCTGAGCACACTCTGATAAACATCTTGTTTTGCTCACATATCTTGTTTTGCTGCTTAGTGCCCCCAGCTGCAAGGCGCATGTGATATCTATGGCTACAAGGCACATGACAAAGTGCCTTCAGCTGTGTTCCCCTGCTTGTCCACGAGGACAGGGCATGTGGTAAAGTGTATAAAAGGTGTGAAAGGCTTTCCTTTCAATAAAGAGAGAGAGAGACTCGATCAGACCTTCTGTCTTATCTCCATTCTTCGAGTCTCTTGCCCCTCCATATCCACTCTCCCTCTTGCTAGACCCTGTTGTCTGACCCGAACGGGTCATTACATAGTGGTGCCTCAACGTTGGAGCTCCAGTAAGTGGGATACAGTGAAGGACACTGAGGGAATTGGAAGTGTGCATCCTCACTCCTGTGCCAGAGAACCTGTTGACTGACGGAGCTGGCTTGAGCTTGGCACTCAGCAAGAGGCAGCAAGAATGAGACCCAGTGAGGGATGTTACTAGAAGAAGGGTCTGTCGAAAATTCAGAAGTGAAACAAAGGTGATCGCAATGGGAACCTGCCAAGTTGAGACCAGTAGGTCATAGTAACGAAAATGGGGCAAGAAATAAGTCAGCAGGAACAGATGAAAAAAACTTTAAAGACATGAGGAGTAAATTGCAGGCTGCTCTGAGTCAAGAGAGCCAAAGAGATAAATAGATAAATAGAAGGTTGCTCTAGACAGAGAGCTGAACAGAAAGATAGCGTTAATCAGTTGTATTAGATTGATTTAATTTTCAAAATAGGTGTGATTCTGAGTTGTGTAGTTATATTTTTTCCTCTAGATAAAAGGCTTTTCTGGTTACTGGCTCAAGGATAGGCAGATTTGGGAAAAAAGGTTTTTCTATGTGTTTTCTGAAGAGGTCATTAAAGTAGTAGTTATATCTTCCAGAATTATATGGATCAGACATGACGGAGGTAGGCCTCCAGAAGACTAGATTCCAGACAATCAAACAAAATAATTACCTTGATACTAAAATTTGTTTTGAGATTTGTATATTACAGAATACACAGTCTTGGTGAATGAATCTTCTTGTCACCTGAATGTCCACTGATGTCCTGTACTTTCAGCTGGATGCAGTTAAGACAGACATCAGAGGCTTATCAAGTTACCCTTCCCCTCATCCCTGTTCTAATATCTCAATGCCCATATTTAACTTGAAGAAGTTAATGAAGATTTGGCACCCTAATTCCCTGGACTTGGGGACTGAAGTGGTTAATATTAGGTTGTCTTTCTTGAAAAAAGCAATGGTTTTATTGGAACAGGGAGGAAGAGCTAAAATGATTACACAGCCATAATCTATTGGTAGAAATCTGTATTATTGTTACTAAGCTGAAGTTATAATTTCTTAGATGGTACAAATTTTTGATGCAAATTCAAGGGTTTCATTGATATAATTTCTTCTGTTAATTCAAAATTTGTGGGTACAAGGCTTAGACCTTTAACTTCTCCAACATAGGGGTTGTATGCTGCCCTTAAAAACATGTTGCTTTCTCTCTTAATCTCTTGCTCTCTTGATCTCTTCCCTCTAGCTTCTCTCGGTCCCCTCACCCCTCACCCTTCCCTTCCCCCCCTCTCCACGTGGTCATGGCCAACCTCTATTCCTCTGCTTCTCTGCTCTCCCTCTCTCTCTCTCTCTCTGCCTCTACTACCCTCCTGGCTCCCCTCCCCATGCCCTGAATAAATTCTATTCTATGCTAAAAAAAAAAAAAACAAAACAAGTGTTGCTTTTATACCAACCATTCAGGCACTGTTAAGTCTCTTGTCTCTTGGGTCCATGCTGTTCAACAAACTAATGGCTTTTGTATGACAACAGATAGATGCTATTCAAATGAAATACAGGTCTGTTATTACATGCTGGAAGTAGGGGACTCTAAAACCTCTGTCATCGAGACTGATGAGGACTAACCCCTAACTTACACGCTAAGCCGAACAGTCAATGAGGGGTAAGAGAACACCTCAAGACCCTTGCCCCTAACTGTGAGGCCTCACCATTCTAAGACAGGAGCTCAACCAATGGCTGTTGAGTATCCAAAGACAGGAAAGGGAGGCTGCGGTCCTTTGTTCTGACCTAAGGCAGGCACGGTTTCTGTAAGTTTTCCCAGCCTTCCTTTTTGGAAAAAAAAAAATTATAAAGGGGCACTTGTTGGAGCCAACTCCTAGCAGAAAGCAACTATCATCTTTTCAACCATCTCAAGCCATATACCCTGACAAGAGACTTGTTTTCAACAGCCCACAACAGCTGAGCACACTCTGATAAACATCTTGTTTTGCTCACATATCTTGTTTAGCTGCTTAGTGCCCCTAGCTGCAAGGCGCATGTGATATCTATGGCTACAAGGCACATGACAAAGTGCCTTCAGCTGTGTTCCCCTGCTTGTCCACGAGGACAGGGCACATGGTAAAGCGCATAAAAGGTGTGAAAGGATTTCCTTTCAATAAAGAGAGACTTGATCAGACCTTCTGTCTTGTCTCCATTCTTTACGTCTCTTGCTCCTCCATCCCTACTCTCTCTCTTGCTAGACCCTGACCCACGGACTGGAGCAGCAGCTCTGGCCAGGGCAAAGTGGCCCCCAAATGTGGAGCAGAATGGGTCATTACACTTGAGTACAATGGGAACAGATAGGGTGCTTGCTCTGTGGTAATTATGAAAACCCTTTATGATTTTGAGGTCTCTTTCTATCTTCTAACATCCATATCACAAAATCAGACAAATTTATTACTTTGTGTGTTGAGTAAAATCAAATCCCAGATCCCGACAAAGGGATCCAGGAAACGGGGACTTTAAACATCAGCTAGAAAAGTAGATTTGTTTTCTAGGATGAATATAAAGACAGACTTCAGTGCTTTAACTCTGCAAGAGTCCTAGAGGGCAACTAGATCCAAATGAGACAGAAGAATATGGAATCAAAAATAATTTCTTTAAGAAAAACACAAAAAGGAGAATGGTGTGTTTAAACATAAAGGGAGTTACATTTCTGACGGAGAATTAGAAGATGAACAATGAAGAGACTTAAAGAATTCCCTTGCCAGGCAGTACGCATGCCTTTAACCCCAGCACTTGGGAGGCAGAGGCAGGCGGATTTCTGAGTTTGAGGCCATCCTGGTCTACAGAGTAAGTTCCAGGACAGCCAGGGCTACACAGGGAAACCCTGTCTCGAAAAAAATTCCCACTTATCCAGAATAATTCTGGTATAGCAACAACCCTATTAAGGACATGACCTTCCATCTGCTACAGTGAAGACTCCATAAAAGACTTGACCTTTCTACCCTAGAGGCAGGTTTCTCTTGGCTTCCAGATAGTTACCCTGAGTTGGGAAATGAAGGTGAGGAAATGAAATCAGGATTGAGAAGTATATCTGGGAATAAACATTGAGTAGATGTGAAAACGATTGACAACCAGGAAAGCAGAAGTTTAATGAATGTTTGAGGGAGTTGTATCAAATGCACCATAAAATAGAAAGCATCCTGAAAAGTTTTGGTTAATATTAAGTGATTCCCAAGTTGAAAATATTCTCTTAAACCCACATAGTTCTCAAAAACAGCAGACGCACCAACACCTACCTCTGATGTGTCAACGGAAAGTAACGAACAAGGAAAAATATTCCCAAAAAGTGGATTCAGAAACCATGAAAAATGGTGAATGAGGATGTGGTCCCAGAAAAGAGAGTCAGGGTCCTGGCTAGGAATTAGCCAGTGCTAGGGGACCAAAATCCTGCCCGTGGGCAGGGATTCCACAATTGCAATAAGCCAACAACTGCTGAGAGTTTTCTTTTTTCCTTTTTACGTTCCCTGCTTTCCCTCCTGGCTATTTAGTCTGTATGGATGTATTAGAGCTGGGTGTGGGGGTGGGGGGGGGCGCAGAGTATTATTTGTGTGTTTGGCTCACGGGCTGTTGAGCTTGAAAAGTCAGAGATGGAATTCTGAACATTACTAAGGGTCTTGATCTTTGATGGGGAAGCAGTGAGCCTTGGGGTTATTGCCCTACTGAAAGGACTGATTATCAGTGGGAGGGAGAACAAAGCACATATATGTTGGCTGAATGTCAGGGACAGCACCAAACCCCCAGCTGTTATTTTCCTACAAAATGAGATTTTGTTTCTAACCTTCCTTGCTGTTTGGTTGTGCTTCATTCTTTGAATCTGACCAATGAGAAATAAGTGGAGATTATACATACCACTCCCAATCTATCTCAGAGATACATACCTCTGGTTTCCTTGAAGATATGAACGATTCAACAGGGGATTCCAAGATACCAGAAAGTAGAATTTAACATGGGAGGGGCTTGTGACTCTGAATCATCCTATAGAGATAACTTACAAAGACTAGAGACATCTGCATTCGGCATTCTGTGTATAGAATATGAACTGTTACTCTTAAGCCACTTAGATTTGGAAGTGTCTTTGATATAGCAGCTATTATTACTACAAAGAAAGGAATTGTGATATATGTTATACAACTTAGTCATGAATAGTACGTTTAGTGTTTGTTTTGAGAGAGGATCTTACTAGGTAGTCAGGCTTGTCTGGAGCTTACTATGTAGTCCTGGATGGCCTCAAACTCACCATAATTCTCCTGCCTCAGCCTCCTAAGGGCTATGATTACAGGCATGAGCTACCACTTTCAGCTCCTGAATAAAATTTATGTAATTGTTAAAAAATAAATACGATGAGGAAAATAGATCAAGACTGAACTTGAGAGAGAGAGAGATAGGGGGAGAGAGATTTCAGAAAGAGAAGAAGCAGTGTATTTTGCAGGAGGGGAAGATGCCGGAGATTTCATTGCTTCTCCTACTAAGATGGAAATCACTAGCTGCAAAAATGCAGAGTTAGCAAACTATCTAGAACCATAGGTGGTGAGCCTTTCAGCAAACACCTCTAAGAATGGGGCTAGGAAATCAGGAGTAGAGTCAGAGGGGGTATTTTTCATCATAAGCTTTTGGTAACTATTTGTTAAAAGTCACATCACACAACTTTTACGAAAGTCTAAAGAAAAAGAAGAACTAAGGATGACAAGCAATTCTGAGTGAAAGCCACAGAAGCCAGAAAAAAGCTATTGCTTTAAAACCAACAAGAGATCATGCTTTGAAGGAAAGAGGCTAATCAGGGTGAAGTGCTACAGAGGTGGTCATCAATGCAAAGACTAAAACGTGAGTTTGAAACCTTACGAGGTGGATGTGGAGGTGGGGTAAGCAGGATGAGGAAAAATAGGTGTCTTGTAACCACTGTAGAAAGGGTTACACGTTTTCCTACACAGCATACTTCAGATTACTGATTTAATGAACTCCATGAGCCGTTTCTGCATAGGAACTGGTGTATAAAGGGGGGAAAACCCACATGAACTTGAAACTCACATGCATCTTCTCCCACAGCACAGGTTCCCAGTGGCTTAAAGTTTAACCAAGAATGCAAGCAGTTCCAGTCTACCTAGAAACCTGGGTTTGAAGGTTTACAAGATTTCTGGGATGATCTTCACTGGGTGTTTTTGCCCAGTGATTATTTCTTTCATTTTCTATTTAAATGAAGGCAAGATGGAGCCACTTAGAATGCATCACCCTTAACAAATAAAATATGATTAGATACCAAAACACATCATCCATCTCCACGGTAATTAGTCCTTATGTGTATTAGCTCTGATTGCTTTTCATAGTAAAAAAAAAAAAAAATTCTAATCACTTTCTAAATTTTACACACACATCAGGAGAACAGGAACTCAAGGGAATCCTTGCCTAACATGGAAAGAAACAAATTAAAAATTCAAAGGGTAAAAGAAGAGGTTTTTGCATATTTTCAAAGGGGAGAAAAAAACAAACCACAGACTGCTTCTATTATTATAAAATACAATACATTTCTGTTTGTTTCTAATTCAAAATTAAGGAATACATTTTAGCCCCATAAGAAGTAGGGTTGCTTTCCATTGTCAAGAATGGAGAAGGTATAAAGAAGTTCTCAAAGATAAGGAGAATAGATGTTTAATGAGCAAGACTATGAAGGTAATCTTTGGTTTAATATCCCGCTGAACATTTAGAGTAGGAAGCCTTCTGGAAATGACTTTGTAGAAGACAAGCTACTGTGGAAGCCCAACTGGCTTCTGAATGCTGTGTCTCTGGATGGCCTATTTCTTTGATATGCATCTTCTTACAAATACCCTGGAGACTACTTTCTCTATTTACCTCTGGGGAAAGTACTACATTAGATATCCATTTCTTGGGAAACATCTTCATAAATTCTAGCACAATCAGCTTGAGCACCCATGATGCCCTAAGAACAGTAACAGTCCCTTCACTTGTTCCCTTCAGTTGGATTATCCCAAGGACCAAATAAGATGGGCATCGGCAGGCTGATTTCTAAAAAGTTTACATTACTTCCACAAAACCAAAGTATTGGTGGAAGGTAGAATCAGGAATGGAACCAGGTTTGGTAAATCTAAAGCCGGCAATGCTGTGTCACACTCCAGGGTCCTCACTGAGTCCAAGGTTCGCCTTCTTACTCCTGGGCTACTTACTCCGAATATGTCTGCTATATATTTAGAAACACAATGACCACTAACAACCATGTTTCATCTCCTCCCTTCCTTCTCCACTCACACACTGGTTCTATTTTTTTTTTTTTTAAAAAAAACACTATCCCTTGTGAAAACTGTAATAGCACAAAGTACTCTGCTTTAGTCGTTGCTTCATGGAAGGTTACATGTGGTTCTGTTAATGTGATCTGAGGAGGAGTGTGGACAGGGGGCTACACACATGGATGAAGATCCATACAAGATCATTGACCATGAAGAAGTTGTGACTTACAGCTCTGCCTGCTTACCATTGCCTTGACACATGTGCTGTTGTTTAGAAGTTCCTTGACATTCATGAGCCTCTGATTCTTTTCTGCACAACTCTGTCTGGTTGCTATACTCCCTGTTCATCATTTACTCTCCTTTGTAGTCATCTAAATGCAATGTACCAAAACCCTGGCACCCTGAAAAGGATCTGTTCATGTGTCTCTCACCTTTCTGTCCCAGAGGCCAGCAGAGAGGATGACACTGTGGACACAGTGCTAAGCGCTCCCTGGAGTAAACAGCAGCTATTTTTGTCCCATCATGCTATTCCAATTGGTGACTTTAGAACTTCATCTGCCCCCTGGTTAGCTTTGCTTGGGTTCTGACTACTGCCTGTCTTAATAGATCTGATTTCTCTTCCTCTTGATCTGGATTTCATTTTAATACTTTCCAATCTACTTACTGTGCCTTAAATCATTTAAAATGTAATATTATCTTTTTTCTTTTATCTTTATTTTTAATTTTTTATACATCTTAAACTAAATTATAGTTATATCATGTTCTCCCTCCCCTTTCCTCCCTCCAAACCCTCTCAATCCTTCCATGGTCCCCCATCACTCTAAAATTGATAGCCTCTTCTTTCCCCACTGTTATTGTTGAACATATATGTATATAGAGACACACATGTATAACTACAGCCTGCAGAGTCAGTTCCTGTTGTTTGTGTGTTTTGCTTTCAGAGCCAACCACTTTGTGTTGGATAACCAATTAACGGGCTCATCTCTGAGGGAGATCAACTCTACATCTCTCAGTACTCACCAGCAGTTGCCTACAGGTCCTTGTTCAGGAGTGTGAGCCTGTGAGATTCCCCCGTTCTGTGTTAGCATGTCTATTGATATTGCCATTGTTGAGATCTTGTTTACACAGCCATTTGTACGAGAGACTGTTTCACAGAAGACTTCCTGGTGTTCTAGCCCTTATGATCTTTCCACTGCCTCATCCATGATGTTTCTTTAGCCATAGATGTAGGAGTTGTAATGTATCTACCAGGGCTGGATTCCCCACAATCCATTGATCTTAGTATTGAGTCCAGTTATGTTTTTCTGTGATGGTTTCATTCTCTATAAAGAAAGCTTCTTTGATGAGACTGGTTGTTACACCTATTTGTGGATAGGTTAAGATTTAGAATGTAGTAAGGAATTATTCTACTCTAGCAAAGTGACGGTAGTAGATTCTTTTCTAAGGTCCATGACTTCACTCACCTTAGGAAGCTGGCTAGGTGTCTCCTTTCTGTTGAGAGAAATTTATGTCCAATTAGAAAGCCATTGGTTGCCACCAACATCCAAGCACCATTTGTTGCACCTTTACATCTATCTTGCCATGCTGGCCATTGTTCTAGTTCATAGATATCATGGCTGAGTAGGACTATTAATTGCTTGGAAATTTCCATAGTATTTTATAGTATCATGGAAGCTAGATCACAAGAAGGAGTGTTTTTATGTCAGATCCAGCTTGAATGATGTGAGTCCCATGTCCTAAGTGTGTGGTGTTTTCAGGATTGAGACTTACCCCACCTTCAACTTCTAAGAGGCAACCAAAGAACAGTAAACGTCTAATACTGTTTTAGGAATCACTTGAACTATATTGACCAACTATCCTAAAGGAGATTTCTCATCATGGTACTGGAGTTTTTATTAATTCATGGTTATTGTGGGTAGCATTTTCAGCTTTAGTAGCATAACTTCTTTTAAGAATATGTATTAAGAATATATACATAATAGTATATGTACTGTGTATCATCTTAGCTAGATACAAAATAGTACAATACCTTGAGGTTCATAAAGCATCATTATTTTTTGTTCCTTGATGTCATTTATCCCTCCTTCTCCTTTTGTATTGATGCATCCACACTAAGCTAATGTGCTGTTATTAGAGTTGTTTTTGTTGTTGTTTTGTTTGCTTTTTGATACAGGCTTTTACTCTGTGGCCAAGCCTGGCCTTAAATTTCTAGGCTTAAATTCTTGAGTGCTTGGATTTTAGATGTGTTCTACCTTACTTAGAAGATCCAGTATAATTTTGTTAGTGTTTAAAGTGTGGGTTATGAGAAAAAATGGATGAGTTGGGATGATGCCAAAGAAATTTCCTTCTATTGAGAAGTGGAAAACTGTGAAGATCAAACTCGGGTGTGCAGGTGGATATAAGCAACTTTATTTAGGGCATGCTAGATTTGACATGTAGGTAAGATGGTTGAGTAGGCAACTGGATTTATAAGCCTGGAATTGAGACATAGAAAGCTTAAGTAATTTACTCAAGCCACACAGCTGGAAGTAGGAGGGTGAGGTTCATGTCTTAGAGAGTCTGGGTTCCGCGGTCTTGCTCTTAACTATAAATCACATCTTGATTCAGAATCTTATATTTCCCATTACATGATGTTTCTGTGTTTGTGGATACATTTATTCTTAATCAATCCTATATTTAACCTTTCCCCCATAGCTACACTGGCTTGAGTTTTCTCTCTTCTTGCTGCATGTTGCTACCGAAGTCAGTTTATCTTCTAAAAATGAGTGTGATGTCTAATAATAGCTAAATGTTGGAGGGAAAAATTGCTATAGAGAAATGAAGGTGTCTCCACTCGTACTCTTGGCCTCTGGATCCAGTTAGTATATTTGCTCTGGCTAGGGTAAAGAAACAATGAATGCTCTTAAAAAAAATCAATGGCTGACACCAACACTCCCTTCTGCTTTATCTTAGAAACTCATGTGCTTTTATTCCTTTATGGCTGTTTCATCTGGAGCAAAAATGAGTAGAGCAGAGGACAGCAGCATTCATAAGAAACAGTGAACACAGTGACTTGTGTAGTTTGAGTATACATGCTGACTGTTTGCCTTTGAATTATGTAAATTCTGAAATACAGATAAACCTCATGAGTAGTTTTTAGTATACAGCTATTTATCTAGAAGATAGCTAATACATGAGTGACTGTTTTTAATGCTTTCCTTTAACTGTGACTGGCATTCTATTTCCTGGAACTCTGTTACCATAGAATAGAAAGTAAATCTGGCAGAAACCACAGAGTCCTTTCAGCCCAGAGTATATCCATGTCACAGATGAGAAAAACTGAGGCCAGAGGTGACAGGACTGGTCAGCAATCTACTCAGATACCCTAAACCACAACCTGGAAATGCTGAGGACGTATGAGGACTGTCTCTTGATTAAAAGTTGGACCTTGGAAAAGTATCATGTTCTAATTATTTCTCTGTCAATCCCTGCCCCAAGTGCTTCCTTCATGGCCCTTCTGAGCATTATCACTACCTTCATGCTGCAAAAATTGTGTAGCTCTCACAGGATACAGGCCATTTTACTCTATTCCAAATCAGCAATTCATACAGAGATGGAAAAGCTCCATTACGTTCTGCTTTCTCTGTGATCTGATCATGTGGACTTGAGTTTTCCCACTCCTGAGAATGTTCAGATGGCCCTCTCTTCCAATACAGTGATTCATTATGTCATAAGCATTTACAGGCTCAACTCTATTTCAGTCCAGCAAGAGTTTATGTTCTGAGAGAGAATGTCTGATCACTTCTTCCCTGTTACACTTACTGTAAAAAAAAAATGCCAGTGGAAATAAAATAGCTCATATGTCTAAATGATTTAAATTAAGTAAAATAAAATTTTCCACTCTTTTGAATTAGGCCATTAAAACGATAGCTTGCTCTAAGTACAGGATTAATGAACAATATCTCAAGAAGAGTATTAATTTTGCATTTCCTGACATAAAAATTTAAAACATTCAATTTTAGCTTTGCTTTAGGTAATATTTTGTGTTCCCTTGACACTTATTTGGAGACCCTAGAAATTAGGGTAAATTTAAAAGGAAGAAGTTCACAACTGGATGAGCCACATTCTCATGTGGGTGTGTGCTACCCTGTCATCTGAGTGTTAGCATGCAGACTTAGAGTAGATCACATGACATTTTACATCATTAAAGCCTTAGGGGTAAAAGTTCCAGTGCAACAGATCTCTTAGCTCTGTTGGTCTAGAATATCAACACTGCTCAAGTTAAGAAAAGATAGTATAGTAGTTTCTTTTCTCATTGTTGGGACTAAGTAACATGAAAAAGAAGTGTCTATGAGTTTTGGAGTTTGTTTGTTTGATTCCACCAGGGTTGAGAAGATACAGCAGCAGGTGAGGAAGCCATGGTAACAATAGAAGGACCCCAGCTGCTCACATTGAATCTACAGTCGGAAAGTAGAAAGAGGGATGCTCGTGCTCATTTTCTCCTTATTGTTCAGTACAAGGACCCCAGCTCATGGAACTCTACCACCCATATTTAAGGTAGGCTTTCCTACCTTAATTAACCCAATTTAGATAGTCTCTTACAGGTATGCCCAGAGACTTGCCCCCTAGATGACTCTACATTCTGTGATTGATAATCATCATTAACCAACACAGATGGTTTAATAAAGACAGGAAAACGTACATTACTGGTACCTGATTGAGTGACTTGAATGTAGAAGCTTGTTAGGGTTCAGGGCTATCAGGGTACTGCTGTTGGTACAGTATGGGATCCATGCACCTGGAATGAAGATTCTAAATCAATAGTAAGACTCAGGATATTGCCTCTGAAGAATTATAAAGGACTCTGAAGCCTGTAGAAGCTCGTGGATTCCTTACCAGTACCGTTTTGAGAAATCTTGTGATTTTCCTCTAGTTTGCACACCACTAATCTCATCAAGTCAGAGGTGTAGGGTTTCACATCAGAGGCCCTTCAGCGTCCAGAGCACCCCAGTCCAGCAACTGCTACCTTGAAATGCCAGCTATGTCCTTTAATCAGGCAATCCAATTAGCCACACACAAATTACAAAGTCTATATACCTAAAGCAATTTGTCTGCAAAAAAATTCAAAACCTCCCTGATGAATTTGCAATCAAGAAAAACCCTCTTTCTCCTTCACTTTTTTTTTTTTTAATTTGGAAGTTGGACACAGGACAGAATAAGGCAAACAATTTCAATGTTGTATGCTGCCTAAGAGATTCTAAAGTATCAGCCAACACTGTTTGAATAAGTTGTGAGTTGGGGAGAGGAAGACAGGGGGTAAGATTGGTGGTTTAATTGTATCATGTTCCCTAACAAGAGATGGCAAACATTGTATTTGATAAAAAGTAGAAGATGTCTTATTTCCATTGTTATCTAGTTGAGCAATGAAAGATTGCTTGTCATAGCCTGCAGCACTGTCAATCACAAAGGAGCAAAGTTAACTCTTATTTTTCCCAATCTTTTGCAGCACATAACATCTCGGAGAGCTGAGAGGAGGAATGAGAGAGGGAGAGAAAAAGAGGGAAGAGAATCTTAAGAGCCTGGATGGTGTTGTATGTATGCTTATTAACCATTTAGTTGGTGCATTGTTCCTTTTTCTCCACACGATGGTCCTTTATTTATAGTTCTTTACCATATGCAAATTACCTTGGGGTTAAATATGTCTGAGGACTCTCCCATTCACCAACTCCTAACACAGAGGAAATTTACTGCCTGTCCTGCAGGGTTTGCGTGCTAGGTTCAAATGATTATAGAGATAGCAGTGTCCTCACAGTTACATCTAAACCTTGTTTTTATAGACGAAGAGTCTAAAACCAAGTTGGTAAAATGATGGTCCCTGCTGACCTGGGACCAGAGGTCTGGGGAGATGGCCAATGAGTAAAATGCTCACTACACATGCTTGTGGACCTGAGTTCAAATCCCCATTTCTCATGTAAAAGTCAGATGCAGCCCTGCACATCTCTAGCTCCAGGCTGAATCCACTGACTAGCCAGTCTAGTGCAGATAGCAAGATTCATGTTCAGTCAGAGATCCTGTGTCAACAACTAATATTGACCTCTATCTTCCACACACACATGCATGAGTGAGCACACATGTGCGTCCACATGTATACAATACCACAAACAAACACACCCAGATTCCATATTATTTATCAGAAGCCTGGAGATTAATTTCCAGGGTATCTGGCTCTGTACTTTGGTACCACTAAGAACCAAGCTGGACAGGAAAATGGGTGAGAGATGAGGGCACAACTTCCAGGACCCTGTATTTATGGACAAATGTGCATTGAAATAAAAGCATTTCTATTTATGTCTTCCTTCTGCTGAGCATTTTCAGGCCCTCAGCAACAAAATCCTTATGAGAGTTTTTGGATTTATTTTACAGCCAGATAAAGAACACAAATACAAGATTTTTATGGGTCAGACACAGATTAATAAAGTCCAGCATTCTCTCTCTCTCCCCCCCTCCCTCCCTCCCTCCTTCCCTCTCTCTCCCTGTGTAATATACTATAAATCACTGATAGTTTCTCTTAATCCATTTATGGATCTCTTATTCATGTGGCGTTTTTAAGAAGACTCTACTCTTGCAATATACAGTGCAATACTCTTGTTATTCCTAAATGTGCCCCTTGAAAAATTCTATCTCATAGTGCCTGCCCTGGCATTTAGTGAACAAATTGGGGTTCAATATATCTACATCATATTTACAGAGTGATGATCCTAATATTTAATATCTTGAGCCACCATCTTCTCATTGCTGAATCACTGTGGCCGCTCTATTCCGAGCCATTTGGAGCTGTTCTTTACAAAGAAGCAAGCAAGAAAAAAAAGATCAAAACCAATGCAATGAAAGCTTTCCTAAGTTTGACTGGAAGTCTATGAAAGGCTGAGAAGAAAGTTCAAGCTTCCTGGATCTGTTAATTTTCAATTCCTAGTTACCATGTTCTGCTATGCACAACACACACACACAATACATATACATACATATATATGTATGTACATATGTATACGTGTATGTATATGTGTATATGTATATACACACACATATATACATATATATTCAATATATACACATACACACAGACATATATATTCAATACACACACATTATATATATATAAAATGTCTCTAGCAATTTGCTGTTAGAGGAATCCAAATTTTAAAAGTCCAAGTACAAAAAAAATCTCTTACTGTTTAATGGTAGAGAAACACATTCAAGAATGATTGGAAATTCATTTTGGGATATGTTGATAGGAAGCATGCCGAGGAAGGGATTATGTCTACTGGTGATGAAAGCATGTGATCAAATTCAAAGTGGGAGAGAGAGGACATGAGAAAGAGTAAGGAGGAGTGACTAAATTCATTATACACATGTGTGAAAATGTCAACGAATAAAAATAAGTAAATAGGACATCGACTTTGTCCACATTAGATAGACTCAATCATGAATCTAGAATCCACTACAAACTGGCTTAAGCAAAAATGTAACTTAGTAGTTCATATAATGTAAAGTTTAGGGCATTGCTTTACTAGGGTTCAGATGATGTCACTTCTCTCTTCTGCATCTTAGTTCTGCCTTCTATTATGTTGACTATGTTAAAAGGAGTGGGGCTGATGGCTATGGTGGTTAATACTAATTATCCACTTGACAAGATCTAGAATCATCTAGAAAACAACTCTCTGGTCATGGATAGGAGGGATTCTTTAGGTTTGGTTAATTAAGGTGGGAAGACCCACCCAAACTGTGGATAGCATCATCCATAGGCTTGGGCTCCTGGACTGGGTAAAAAGGAGAAAGTTAGCTGAGTTGAGCACCAGCATTTATCTCACTGTTACTTGACATGCCATCTGAAGGTAAAATATGATAAGTTGCTTCAAATATCTGCCACAAGAATTTCCCTGAACCAAAATATAGGGATTTAGCTCTGGGCTGGAGTGCTTGCCTAACAAGCATAGGGTTACAAGTTCTATTCCCAGCACTGGAAAAAATAGAGAAAGAAAGGAAAAATATGAATGAATGCATATGTGGTATAAGCTGCTTACCAAAGATGCAGCACAGCCCATTGACAAGGTTCAGAATTTCATGCAATCTCATTGACTACTGTATTATCTACTTTTCTTGTTGCTATGACCAAATGCCTGACAAGAACAATGTAAAGGAGGAAGGGTTTCATATTTCAGCTCATAGTTAGGGATTACAGTTCATCATGAAAAAGGTAGTGTGACAAGAGACTCCAGGGTGGTGGGATTATGCAGCTGAGATGTTTCACCTTACATCCTGGTGAGACAGGAAGCAGAGACCAGGAAGTAGGGCTGGGTGACAAACCTCACTGCTACCTCTAATGTCCCACTCCCCACTTAAAAGGTATCACAACTGGACAAAACACTGCCACCAGTGGAGACTAAATGCTCAAACATCTGAGCCTATGTGATGCTGTTCACAATCAAACCGTGGTAGTTACCATCGGGCCACATGCTTACTATGGATTCTGCAATGATTTGGTTAGCTTCTTTCCCATCCCACCCAACCAACACGGGCTGTACAGAAGAGGGTAGTTCTTTAAAAAGGAAATTGGTGTAATTGTTGGGTGGTGAGTGTATAGTGACCATAGGCATTCTCTTCTACCTGGGGAGCATATGTGCCAGAAGACATTGGCTAACTGCCCTCTTCGTAGGAAACTGAAGGAGTCATGGGGGCTTAATGACATTTAGATTAGTCAGTGGATTGCCGTTTTCTGACTGGATAGTCTTCAAAGTGGACATACAACAAGGGTCACAAGTGATTTCTTAATTGTTCCATGAAAATCAGCATTGCCCTCTTCAGTCACCAAGCACTGTATAGACCCTACATGTATAATCTTTTTTTACCTGCTATCTGCCACCTCCCGATTTCTCTTTAAAAAAAGTATTCTCGTCTTACTCCTGCTTTCTCTTCCTTCCCCTCTTGCCCCATGCTGCATTCCTAAGTTTTACACAGTAGAATTGTCAACAAATTAGAGTGCATTGTTTGCTCTTGTGTTTTAATTCTTGAGAACATTTTTCGGAGACAGGCTGCACAAAAGATCTGATATGCCTGAAAGCTGTAATATATTATTGGGTTTGAAATGCTAATAAGAGATTATGGAATGAATAGTTAGTTAAAAAGGTATCATGAGATGAAGTGGAGAAAAAAAGTCCCTAAGTTTTGAAGAGCTGTGAAAAGTATGTTCAAAAAAAAAAGTTACTTTTTAATAACTGGGCTACTTTGTCCATGCGTCCATGGTGGAAAGAGAAGTATTTAAGATTCAGTAGGAGAAGCTAGAGTCAACATTATTACCTGCAATCAAAACCCTCACAGGGCTGTTAAACTAACCTTATAGAAAGGTGGCAATGGTTTGAAATATAAAATCAAGCAGAAATATGAGTCATGCATTCACTGCCCACCTCAGTGGGACAGTCATGGCAGCTGTGCACCCAGGGCCCACCTCAATGAGGCAGTCATGGCAGCTGTGCACACAGGGCCCACCTCAATGAGGCAGTCATGGCAGCTGTGCACCCAGGGCCCACCTCAGTGGGGCAGTCATGGCAGCTGTGCACCCAGGGCCCACCTTAGTGGGACAGTCATGGCAGCTGTACACAGAGTGCCCACCTTAGTGAGTCAGTCATGGCAGCCGTGCACCCAGAGCCCACCTCAGTGGGGCTGTCATGGCAGCTGTGAACCCAGGACCCACCTCAGTGGGGCAGTCATGGTGCTGGAGGACACTGAGAACATTAGGAAACATGCCAGCATCTAGGGTGTTATTCATTTTGGGATTACTCTAAACTTTTTTCTTTGATCACCTTGTACTCGTGGGTGCTTTATGGCAGACAGTTTCACATGTGGCTCATTAGGACAAATGGAATGTCAGGACCTATTGGATAATTTTTGAGTCGAAATCTCTCCGAGGAAAACGTTTTGATTTTCCCAAAAAGATGGGACTTTTATAAGGACAAGAGTATTACCTTGTTCTAGCATCTTCCTCCCTGACGATACTATTACCTTGACTTAAGTTACTCCTTTTTCTTTCTGGGAGCTCCAGTTAGATTTTCTGTGGGCCGCTATTTCTATCATCATGAAATCCCAAAGGAAAATAAGGAGATGAATGATTTCTGTAGTAACACTGGGGGGTGGTGGGTGGGAACAGAAGCTTGGGGAATTACTACTACCAATGGACTCTACTACTTTAACATGTGACTACATACAAGTTTAAATATCCACCATCAGTCTGAAAAGCTAAACCAGCCCTCAGAAGCCATCTGATGGCGAAGAAGTTGATTTCTAAATTATAGGAGATTCACAACTCTTCCTTGTTTTAGACCATGAATAACGAATGTGTGCTATTGTCTTTCACAGCTGGATTCAATGACTTCGCATCCGTGTTCAGCTTCTCTCTTGTTCATCTGTGATTCACTCCAGTGTCCTCACTCAGACTCTCAAGTCTTAGCTCTGTGATCTCCCATCTCTCCTTCAGACACAAGGGCACCTTCAGGAAGCACTTAAGGAGCCAAGTGTTCCCTTCAATTTGCTTCCGTCCTCATCTCTCAACTCTTAGGAGCCTTGCTGCCTTGCTTTGTGATATGTCACTGAGCACTTCCCAGCCTAGAGTGGGGATCAAGGTAAAAGAATTGTACACTACTCCACCCAGAACTGTACAACCATACAGTCTTAGCAGAGCCGCCGTGAACCAGCCCAATAGTTGGCAGTCAGACAGCAGCTGGTTATTATTAGTTCTTAAGCCACAAACAGCAAAGTTCATGAATCACCTGTCCTCAGTCTTGACTGCCTTTGACAGTCACCTGCAGAGCTTTAAAAATGTGTATCAAAGTTTAGATCCCTCTCTCTGGTAATTCAGTTTAACTGGTTTGGAGCAGAGTGCAGCACCTAGCACATTTTTTAAACACCCACCTAGATTTAAGGGATGCTGGCCTGAGTCCTGAACATGCATTTGTGCCTTCACCTTCTTTAATAAGCCCTCAAGCTCTGTGAAAGGGAAATAATAAAATACAAAACACCCTGAGGATGGTTCTGTGCAGTTTACTCCATGCAAATTCTTTTCCTGAATCTCACAAGAGACCCGGTAGTTACTCCAATTACTATTGTCATTCAGATGACAATACAGGGTTGAGCAAGCTCTTGAAGGTTACACCCCCAAAACTCAACTGGCTTTAAAGCTGCTATACATTGACCTCTGCACTACAAACTCTCCGTTGCCACACAAATTCTGTATCTATAAATTCAAATGTGTGCTTTGAATATGCTTGTTTTGGTGGTAGGGTATCCTTTAAGTCTAAGCAAGAACACCAAGAAGATACTAATATGCCATTTAGATACTGAAGGATTGAAAAAATATATACCATCATAGAAGCGAAGCTACAGATTTGCCAAACATTTTCCAATAGGGGCAGAAGGATCAAAGCCTACATGGGACAGTCCTTTTCCATGGGAGTAGTGCACAATGCACTCCCAGTTCCAAATCCCTTCCACATTACTGGATATGAGGGCATTCGTGGGTACAATTTTAATCTCTAATTTATTATTAATAAATTCATATAAAATTAATATATTAATCATTAATAAATTCAAATTACATAATTTTTCTGAGTGCATTTATTCTGGTGGCTGTAGCATCTACCTGGAACCTTGAAGAGTTTTCAGATGAACCCTGACTTCCACTGTGCGACTAAAGACACCTTTACTATCCTATCTCTAGATATGGAATTGTGAGGTGGCAGTGGGCGGAGTCATTGCCCACTAAAGCATACCAAATGGAAGGGACTCTTAACCTAAGAGATTTGACCTCGTGTCTCTACATGCCTGTTCCCTGGTCATCATCAATGACTGTATGCCAGGAGCTGTGTAGGACAAAGCCCCAGGGCCGCTATAGGGTACCACTGCCACTATCTATATGTGGAAATTCAAATGGGTAATAATGTCAGGTTTATGGAGGGAAAGTGTAACCTGATACCAAAAGAAAAGGTAAAGGGACTGCTACTTTTCTTGGGAAAAGGAGAGACAAGAGGGTAGATCGGTTACTAGGGCAGTTTAAAATGAGTGTATTTAATTATGATTATTTACATATTTGAGTGGTGCTTTTTAGACCGTCTAAAACATTTCTTCTGGCCAATTTCCTGCCCTTACAAGGGGAAATTTTTGACTAATTCTTTGCCACAAACACAAAATCAAAGATCTTGGACTATCTTATTTTCTACAAAAGTATGAGTTTGTGTTTAGGTAATGATAACTTAGTGAAGCCCCAAATACTTACAATTGGAAATAGATAATTCTTTTCAAATATCTAGTGGGCAGTTGTCCTGGTTCCTTAGAGACTGTCAGTTTTCCTGACGACTTCTGCTTCCAGAACCACCTCAGTCTCAGGCAGACTAAGAGAGGCTGCAGTCAGCCTGATGTTCACCTCCTGCATTGTATCATGGGACACTACAACATAGCGGGAAACTAGCAGTTACATATTGTGAAATGTACTTTCTAAGTCTTTACATAAATGCTCATTGGAGCGTTCTCTATTCCCAGAGAGACTGCAAGGGTCAGCCCCCTCTGGGACTAGCTGTGATTTAAGGGAGGAGTGGGCTTCTTTGCTAAAGTTGGGGCTACTTTTCAAGAACATCCGCCCTCTCATCTCCTGAGATATACGTGGCCATCTCATGGGTACATTTGTGTGAGTGAGGCTCACGATCACTTCTACTTCCTAGGGAGCAGGAACTTTCCTAGGCAGTAGTGGAAATCCTTAGCTGCACTGGGACTGCACTGCATCTCTTGCTGATGAAATACGGAAGTTTCTATTGAGGTTTAATCATAAGACATTTACCAGGGAAGAATGGAGAATCAGAAATTCAGCTTTCCTCCCCTCTATCCTGTTTCTCCTTTCCTTTCAAATTATGTCATCCACAAAGGTGTGTGTGTGTGCATGTGTGTGTGTGTGTGTGTGTGTGTGTGTCTTCTGAGACAAAGAGCATGATTTTATCTCAGAGTCAAAACGTAAACCATTGAAATCCAATATTTTCTCCTCAGAGAAAATAACTATGGATTGGCCTAGAACTTAAAATTGCATTTTAATGAAAATGTGTGTCAAAGAAAATCAATAGCATTAAAGGTAATTACTGAGCATATTTTAATTTAATGTAAATTATTTCATTCATAGCTAATTTCCTTTTACGTGTTTTGGGCATAAGGTGTAATCAGTATTTAATACTTACTCTTTCTGCTGCAGGTCTAGACCAAAACAACACTTTCAAGAAAGGCCACTCAAGAGTCTACCCCCTGATCCTGGGTGCTCAAATTTCTCATTCTGAGTGTATCTGAATGTTAAAAACAGATGTAATGGCACTAACTGTGCAATGCAGAGTGCTGATCCAATAGAGTCATTCATTTTAATAGGTTGCCAAGAATTTACACAATTTGGTATACTGTTCAGGAGAGCAGAGTGTAGACCAGCGTGTGTTCCACCATGATCATATATTATGGACATAGAAATCATGCACCAACTTGGCTATGAAACAAAAAGGCAACTTGCTTGGTGAGGTAAGGTGAGGTGAGGTATGCGTTTGTGCGTGAGTGCATGTGTGTTTGTGTGTGTGTGTGTGCGCGCATGCATGCGTGCGTTCGTGCTTGCTTGCTTGCATATGTGAAGGTCAGTGGTGGATGTCAGATGTCTTTTTTTTTTTTTAAATTGCTCTTCACTTAAGTTTTTGAAATAGAGTTTTTTGCTGGACTTGGAGCTCACCGGTCCACTATAGTGGCTGATTAGTAAGCCTCTACTAGGACAGTGGTTCTCAACCTTCCTAGTGCTGCAACCCTTTAATACAGTTCCTCATGTCGTGGTGATTGTCAACCGTACAACTATTTGGTTGTCAACCATATGACTACTAATTTAGTTTTCTTTATAAATCATAATGTAAATATCTGATATGCAAGATATCTGGTATGTGACACCCCTGCCCCAAAAGAGTTGTGACCTACAGGTTGAGAACCTCAGCTCTAGGCTCTTCCCGTGATAGAATTACAGATGCATACCACCACTCCCAGCTTCTGGTGTGCATGCAGGGACTGGGAACTCAGGTCTTCGTGTTTATATAGCAAGTACTTTATCTACGCAGCCATGTCCAAAGCCCAGAAAGGCAAGTTCTTATGCAATTTTTAATGTTTATATTCTTTTATTTTACTACTAGAGACTTTCAAATTTTAAGTCATGTTTGAATTAAAAGTGAATAAAAATAAAATCTCTTACAAAGACCCTCCATTGTTTGGAAGGCTCAGGTGGGGTTGCTGGGATGAGGGATGAGGGATCCAGGGTCTAGGGATGATGTTGGTATATCACCTCACTCTAATGTACCTCCTATTAGCAATCTGGCCCATATTATCTAAGTATCCAATTTACTTTTACATTTTAAAGTTGTAAAACACAGAATTATTTTTTTCACTTCCTAATTATGAGTGATAAAAAATTTAAGGGAATATAAAGTTTAACTTGTCTGTTAATGGAGGGGAAAGAGCTGTGCTAAATCAGTCAAGAACTGAATGGTCATCTAAGAAACACAGAAGAAACTGCCTGAGAGGATTCCATTTGCTATTTTAATTAGCATCTGTCAATTAGAGTGACAGGAGAGAAGGACTCCTGATTAATGAAATCATCATTCTCAAATTGAAAGGGAGGGTCACAAGGAACATGATGTCTCATTTGACATTGTTATGAGGGCGTTCTATACCTGAATTTCTGGAATCTTCTCTGAGACCTCCTGAGACCAGACTGTTAATCTGACCACTCAATTAACTCTGAGTATAATTAACTGCCTGCACAGCCCTGCCTAGGACCAAAGCTCTGTCAGCAAGATTAGTGCCTCTGGCTCACATGAGGACTTGATGACAAGGTTTCCTCTCCTGCAGAATGATGGAGGGAATCAAGAAGGTGACATTTCTAGTCACTTATTGCCTCCTGTGTCTGTTGAACATGGCTGTCCTCCCACAATTTGTCCAGAGCATGCAGGAACCCTGGGAGTATGTTACCTCTTATTTGAACAAATTTCATACTGCACGGGGCCAATCTCAGCTGCTAGTACTATGGTTGCTGACAACTAACCTGAAACTCCTGGTAAATTAGTAAGCTGGAGCATTCTAACAAGTATGGCACAGAGGCCAATCAGCAGTCAGCAGGACTCCTTCCATGGCTGGTCAGCCACTACTGCCAGGGTATTGCCTTCCAAGCTCAGCACAGAATAAGATCTTAATTTGCTGGTAAAATTTAAATTTTATTCATTCAAATGTTTGCTATGGAAACTGGGGTCTAGTTGGGGAAGTAAATGATGCCTACACCATAGTGTTTTAGGGTCGCCATTTTCCTCTACTA
Source organism: Grammomys surdaster (assembly GCF_004785775.1). Taxonomy (NCBI): domain Eukaryota; kingdom Metazoa; phylum Chordata; class Mammalia; order Rodentia; family Muridae; genus Grammomys; species Grammomys surdaster. Next base: position 14,720,759 of record NW_021604613.1, read on the forward strand.
TTATTTACTCTCACTTCAGCACAAGAAGAGATTCAGCAGCTCTAAAGAAGTGCTAGATGGCCGTATGCAGATGAGTGATGAATGTGTGAAGGACAGAGGTTTTTAAAAAAAAGTGAGTCTTACCTTCTGAGTAAGAGGGGGAAGGGGAGAAGGTAGGAAGAGGGTGTTGGGGGTGGGGGAGAAAAGCACTAGCAATTAAATAGTGGAGAAATCTACCTCGAAATGAGGAGAGTAGATATAGCTCATTAAAGTAGCAACTGCTATGGGAAATCATCTGCGAAAATATCACATACCACACAGAGTGCGAGGGATTATGGAGGGCTGAGGGGATACTGTTAATCCCAAAGATGCAAAGAGAAGACCATCAACCCAAATTATGTCCAAATTAATTAAAACAGGTAATTAATTAAAGCAAGTTTTTTTTTAATTCATGTACACAGGCAGCCTTCCCCTTAGGCAGGGTTCAAGAGGTTAGCATTGGACACGAAGAAGACAAGTTTTAATAGCTTGTGGGGAGGGGGTTTCCAAATAGGAGGTTTAGCTGGCAAACTAAGCTGGGTTCCAGGAGCAGAACATAAGCACAACAAGGTAGTCATAACAACCTCCTGAAACAAAGACATGCAAGGTGGGTGTAACGTAGCTATAACAAGGTAGTCATGGCAACCTCCTGAAACACAGGTACAGTTGCAAGATGGTACAACAACTTTTGAAACAAAGACTTGGTTGTTGTTTCCTGGAATAGGCAATACAGATCCATTTGCAGTTTAGATTGAAGGTGTGTGTGGGGGTGGGGGGTGGGGGTGGGATCACCCAGTTCTTGAGAAACAGATTTAATCATAAACAGGAATGAATCTAATTTGTCTTTACTATAAGATGGTTTTCATGCCCAAGATGGAGGTAGACTCATTCATCAATACATCTACAAGTGAAGAGGTAAAAACCTAGAAATGTGCATCAAGTCTCTGAGGCTAGGCACATCCTCAGCCACTGAAGCCTAACAAGACAGCCCAGTGAGAAGAACATATCTCAGGTACAGGCAACAGCTTTTGGGATAGCCCCCGCTCTAGTGGTTTGGAACCCACATGAAAACCAAGCTGCATGTCTGCTACATATGTGTGGAGAGGCCTAGGTTCAGCCCATGTATGAGGAGGGGGGAGAAAGGGAAGGATTTTGGGAGAGGGTGATTGGGAGGTAGGCAGTGAGTATGATATAAAGTGAATAGTAAAATAATAATAATTATTATTTTAAAAAAAGACTAGAAATACTACTCTTTACTGGAAATGTCCTTGGTGTCACAGCAAAGTACAGTTGACTAATCAAAATGTGGCAGAATTCAAGTGGCCTGAGAAATGCAATGAGGAGGGCAAAGGCTGAAAGCAAAATGGCTAGAGCCCAGGTCTGGCTCCTCGAGTGTCAACTGTTAGTTTATGCTTTGTTGCTCTGTTTCCCTACCCGGGGATGACAGGTGAGCATACAGTACGTCCATCCATCTGTAGGGTTGGCATGATTCTATAGAAGCACATATATATATATATATATGTGTGTGTGTGTGTGTGTGTGTGTGTGTGTGTGTGTATGATATTATGGGAAGAAAAGGAGGCAGGGTGACAAAGAGCTTTACCTGTTTCTGTTGAGTTTTCCTCATTGTTTATTAAGAACAAAGTACAATATTGCAGTTCTATTACTTTGTAAAATAAATGTAATTTTTCTAAATCTGGTGTTCATTATTTCTTTCAGCAGTGAGAGCTGACCAAGATTCAACTATTTTGAACCAACAGTATTTTCATTTATAAAGATAAACAAATAAACAAATAAATAAATAGCCAAAAGAGTGAAATGGCTCTGTGATTAAAGACACTTTCCACCACACCTGAGATCATGGAAGGCAGGAACTGATTCCCACAAGTTGTCCTCTGACCTCTATATACCTGCTATCGCATGTATATGCACATGCACATATGTGCAACTTCAAATTGCTCCAGGTGGCCCTAACTCTACTGTCTTCCCACATTCGTTTTGGACTTTCAGGCTGAATATCCAAAGAAGCCTTCAAATGGTCTTGGTGGTCTTTGAGGATGTGGTTTTGAAACTAACTTAGAAGGAATAGAAATAGGCTTCTTCTCAAAGGAGCGCTCATAGCAAGCAATGTAATGAGGGGGGAAAATGCTGTAGGAGTCTGGTTACAGTAGATCTTGGGACTCACTTTACAACCCACTGAGTCGGTGGCTCAGCAGAATATTCATAGAGAAAAAAAGTTCAATGAACAGAAAATAGAGCATTAAGTAATGACTTTTGGTTGGTCCTCCCTTTTAGGAGAGAATTGGGAATAACATATCATTAAAGCTTAGCACAAAACAGACAATTAGAAAGTCTTGAATTGGAGCAACTCTGTAAGAGTAATGAATGTAACCAGCTATTTCCCAAATGTTACTGAGCTAAGAACCCCCGCTGCTGTAGGATTCCATCGCAGCAGTGTGAAGAAAAAAGCCTCTGTGGGTCATTCATCTCTTAAGAATCCTGGCAGATCCTACCTAGATGTACTTTTCTGGACTGTAAGGAATGTGGTGGGCCTGCTCTTGTTCCTTGTATTTAAAGAGTTCTGGAAGTACATACAATAGAGAGAAATGCTCTAAATGCGAGGAATGTGGGAAAGTCCCTTTTCATTCTACATCCTCAGGGCACATGTCAGAGGTCACATGGGAAAAACCTAACATGTATATGAATAAAGAAAGTGGGGAGGTCTTTAGTAATTCTTATGTGACAGATCAGAGGAACCCGAAGCTCTCTACATTGTGTTTGCCTAGGGGCTAAACACTGTTAACCTTTGTTAAGAATGTTAATTTCTTGAGTCTTTATTGTACCCTTTGATTTTTTTTCCTTCTTCTGTGACCGAGTAAAACTGTCTAGCTGTCTAGAGTGGGTGTTGGGCCCTTTGAATGACAACTGACAGATCTTTTTATTTTTTATTTTTTTTAACTCTTGGCTGCCTTGAGTGACAGCTGTCAACCAAGTAGCCCCTGCTTTGGCAAGCAGCTGCTCTGTCATCATGGCAGCCCAGCTGCTTGGAATACTCCCTCATCACTGCAAAGAAGCTCCTCTCTAGCTTTGATTGCTGCAGAAGCAACACCTTCTTCTTCTGAGGGCCTTTGCTCCTGTCTACCATTCAGGACAAACTGTGTGTGCTTCAGGAGACTTTCATGTGGGCCACAAGAAATTTCTGTGTGTTCTAGCTGACTATACTCATCCTATGACTGTTCTTACAGTGGGAAAGGAAACACATTTTCAAGGCAAAAATCCTCCATTTCTGGAGCAGACTCCTTTGGGTAATTCAGTCCCTTAAGTTTGGGCTAACCTAATGACTGGCTTCTAAGAAATAGATGGCAGCAAATATGACAGAGTAACCATTTCCATGATTGGCCTTGATTTTATTTTATTGAGATTTTATTTTGCTAGTAGACTCTATTGGCTTTAACTAAAAGTTACATGTTAAAAGAGCCCTACTGGGCAAAGAATGGAGCTTCCTTACCTACTAAGCTATTAAAGAAGAAAGGACTGCTACAAGGTGCTGAAAACTGCCAGGCACTATGTGAATTTGTAAGGAGGTCCTGCTCTTGAATTTATAGACAAAACTCCAGCCTTGTAATGTCTAAGTAGGAGTCCATGAGAAAGACTTGAAGCAGGGGACCCAGTAAGCCACACTCAGAATGGCAGACCCACAAGAACAGAAAAGTAGTGTGTGGTTTTAAACCAAAAAGCTGTGGTCACTTGTTGGTAACTGATAAATAACACATAGTGTTTCAATAGTTATGTAAAGTCTCACAGTAGGGAATGGAAAAACAGAAGGGAAAATTTTAATTAGTTTTCAAGATTCACATACATTAGAGTTACCCATCAAACTCTAAGAAATATATGCAGATGTCACTTGTTCTATATTCCTTAAGACAGAGGAAACTCAAACTAGAGACAATACTGGTGGGGAAGCCTTCCCTATGCTCATGTGTGACACCTCATGTACATGAACCACGAGAAGGAAGAGAAATTGAGTTTATATATCTATGTGTTGTCAGGCTATGGAAAGACTCTCATGCAACTGAAAAGTGTAAAAATTATATTTGTCATTATCAGTCTCTAGCATAAAAATTCCTTAGAAATTGTGTTAGCCAAGAAGTATTGACTCCTCGATAAGGATTATAAAGCAACTCAACTCATGATAAAAATCTAGCTTCTCTTCTTTTATTTTCCATCTTTTACTCTGGGGCCGTGCTTCCCTAGCACTAATCACTCGAGTATCATCTAGAAACCAGTGGTACCTGACCTGGCTCATTGCTCTTAAAGACTAAAGGTACGAATGAAAGAATAACATGGGCATCTTCCTGTCAATGTTTTTTTTTTTTACAGCAATCTGTTCCAGACTCCCCAAATGTGTTAAAAGTTCTCTAGTAGTTCTCTTAAACTTTCAGAATCAAGAGAAAACAGAACAAATGAAGGCACACAGGAATAATAAGCTCTAGAGAAGCAAGTGATTCCCTCAGACAGTAAGGACTTCTTCAGACCATAGTGCAGAACCCAAAGGAGGCAATAATGGGCCAGACCGCATCTTGACCAGAGGTGCTTAGTTATATCTTCAACCCCAGCCTGCTCCATTTCTCCCTTTCCTTAAACACTAAGCTGTCAGTGCTGTAAAGATGGACTTAAGATCACAGGGTCCCTTTATCTGTTCATCCTTCTGACATATTTGCTACATCTCCTTTCTCTGCTTTCTGTCATTGTCTGTCTCTTGAGTTGTGTATTGCCATGGCTGTCCAAGCCAGGCCCACTGGAGCTGTGCAAACTACAAGTTACACTAGGACACACGTGGGAACTCCAACATAGTGAAAACCTTTGTGGCCAGCATTTTACCTGTTGTGCACAGGAAATACCATGAGAGGTATCTTTTTAAAAAATACTCTTTAAATATATTTCATCAATAACTCATCTTTAAAAAAAAGATTCCTAAGCCATTCATTTTTTTTCGTATTCTGATATGATGATTAAGGTGGGAAATATCCCTTTAAGAGCCATTTCAGCTTTGTCATGTAAATTTTGATATGCAGTGTTCTGATTATATTTGGGCTGTGTAGAGATTTTTATCTCTGGCAGAAAGTCATTTAAATCCACGGGGAGTATATTTTTAAAAGTGTTTTTTCAAAAAGTATATTTTAAAAAATCATATCTGCTTTCCATATTGTGAAAGAACTGCACATTTATGGTAGAAAATTTATATTTCACATTGAGGCATAAAAGTGAAGTTCACTTGGTGTTGCCCATTGTTAGCAATTTGAACTTTTTTTTTCAGCTTTCTTCCTGCAGAGAAAGAAAAAAAATTGAAGGAGAAACTAGTGGGTGCAGAGAGCAGTGAGGGAATGGGGGAAAGTTGTCTCTCTTCTGAGTGGACGATTTCTTGTAGATGGTGGGAAATGGAAGTAGAGGGCACAAGTGGGTATGTGTCACGAGGCACACAGGTGACACAGATGAACAAACCAGCACCCTGCAGTTCGTAGTCACATTTCACACTAGGGCAGCAGTATTGGATTTTATTTAAAACGTATTTTCAGGCCTACTTGGAACCTCTGTATTGTTTTTCTTTTCTGTCACTGCAGCTTCAGGATCAGGACAAACAATTTACCCTTGCTTAGCTCTTCAGAAGCCATCATCTTTAGGTCTAAGAAGATACAGTCAGAACCCCAGGTGGGACAAATATCTGTTGTATTTCCTTAGCCAAGTTAGGGACCCACTTGCGATTCACAGTTCCCTCCATGCTTTATAGTTTAAAAATAGATTCTTTGCTTTCCCAATTACAATAATAACAGAAAAATGCCAGTCTGTTGGAAGTTACCATAGTAACCAGAAACAACTTCTTTTAACTGGGAGATGGACTTAACTCCTAAGTTTTTGCTTTATTTTTGGAAGACAGGATGCAGTCCTATGCTTTGTGAAGACTGCCTGTGAATTGCATACCATAAACTGTGTGTCTGTTTGTGAGTGTGGATAATTTTTGCATGTATATGGACACATAAATATAAATGCAAATCCACAAGAGACACCAGTCATAGCTCATTTTTGAACTAAATTGCTTTCTGACAAAGACATGTAAAATTAATTGAATTGCAATCAATATCCAAAAGATAGATTTAGCACATGGCTACTTTTTACTATGGATTTTAAGAAAAAGAAAAAAAAACTTATAGGGAGCCTTTTCCTTCCTTTAAAGGTCTGAAGGATGCTTGATGACTCTGACTCCTGCAAATGTGTTTCTTTCAGAGAAGAAGAATGGGTTGTCATTAGTGAAACCACTGCTAATATTAACATTATTCTGGGTAGCCTGGATGAGAGGGTGGGTGGGAAAAGTCAGGTATGGTTAATCTGGAATGAATAAACACAGAGCTAGTCTGAAATGTAGCTGAATCTGATAGCCCCATGTGTCCAGCCTGGACCTGCAAATGCAAAGGTTGAGTTTGGTGAAGTAATTTGGTGCTAGCAAAATGCACTTTGAAATTGACAGTTTTATAATGTAGAATGATTGAAAGACTTTGAAATTCCAGGCAAAGTCATAAAGAAATATTCCTGCTTTATATATATATATATATATTCCTGCTCAAATCTATCATGGCATTTTAAGGAGTGCTGACTCCATAAATTCTGACTTTTATCAACAGCACTTCAATAATGTTCAGAAAATAAACTCACAGGAAAACCTCGGGTGTTCAATTAGTGTTAAACGTTTTAGGGCAGAAACTAAGATAATGAAATTATGAGGACAGCGGCAGCTTAACGTTCTGTGGCTCACAAGAGATTTATGCGTTCCAATATCACCTCCAGCTACGCAGATGGCATCATAAAAAAGAATGGATTTCTGACAGGGGAGCACAGGGCAGGGAATTGGACTCTACTTATCTTAATACTAGTTCTTTGTCTTAACTGAAATACTTAAAAAGAATGTAGGAAGGAAAGGAAGAAAGAAGTAAAGGAAGGAAGGAAGAAAGAAAGAAAGAAAGAAAGAAAGAAGGAGAGAGAAAGACAGACAGATTCTCACCATTTCTCTATTCATTCTTACTACAGATGCAGGCTTCTTCCCAAACCCCACCGTTATTAGTCAAATGTTTGAATGTTTGAACAGAATACAGCTTCTTTCACAAGAATCATTTCTTCTTTATGGAGAATTGCATTAGGTTCACAGGGAGTCCTGTGGGAACCGCTGTTCTAAAGAAGTCACCAGTGAAACACCTGGCCTCTGAACTAAATAAGAGCCGCAGCCTTTATGCATGTTCTCCAGGATTTCAGCAGGAGGCAGGAGCTGAATCAATGGAGGTACCAGTCTCTCTGCCAGAGGCATCTGGCTGTCATCTCATCCTGCTAGCAAGCCCTGGCATGCGCAGTCTTTTGAGAGTGGGGGATGGAATGAAGACATCTTGTGGGTCTTTCAGGATTCCTGTAGGGCTCCTTAGCTTGGGGGCTTGCTATGAAAATTGGAAAGGCCTCTGATCCTTCCCCACATCTGTATTTCATGGTATGCCCCTGCCTCCAGCAGTCTGCAGAAATTAAAGTACGGGGAGACTGTAAGTCAGCTCATTGTTAGTGGGCACTTCAGACAATATATAGGTTCTAAATGAATGTTTGGAAATATTAGACAGCTTTTCTTTATAAAGCTGAGTTACTTACTTCCCAAAGGGAGGCAGGGATGCTAAAGTAAGGCATTGTCATGATTTTAGAAGCTTAATCCTGGGGTGAAGTGATCTCTTTATTTTAATAACCTTCTTGGATTTCTCATTTCTCTTCTGAATAACTGAAGCTACTTAGGTTGGGTACCTAGTTGTACATGGATGCATGTACTTTCTCATCCTAGGATAAAGTTATTGTTAGTAGAGGAATCAAAATTCTCAAAAGACATATTCTCTTCAGGGAATGGAGTATAGTGGTAGTGGCGGTGGTGGTGGTTATGGTGGTAGCAGTTACAGTCAGGGAGACTTGGATCTAGATCTTGCCTCAGTTATTTGATCTTAAAGCTGCTAACATCTCTGAGACTTGGTGTTCCCTACAGATTAGGATAATGGATACTTCAAATAATTATTGTGAGGATTAAATATGCCTGGGAATATAGGATACTTAGTGCAGTGTTTGTCACATAAGACAAGCTCAGTTAAGTAACATGATTATGTGACAGGTCACTGAAAAACTAATATTCTCTAGAATATTAGTACATGGTGATTGTTCTTAGTGATTACACATGTTCACAAACTTTTCATCCTCCTAGGGTTTGATGGTGAGACTTCCTAGCTCCCTCTCCTTGGTGTTTATATGCTTTGTAACAAGGCATCCAGAGTCCTACTTTTAGTATCAGACCTTTGGTAGGAAGGGACATACAGTTACTAACCTGAAAAGTAGCTCAAGGGTCCATTTGACTTCTAAGCTATGAAAGTTGACATTAAGGCCTACCATTCACGGAGCCCTTGCTCTGCATCAGGGAAGTTAGATGTATTGTAGATCACGTTGGTGTCATAGCAACTGAACTTGCTTTCATTTTACCCTGATTTTATAGAATAGAAAACTGAGATAGAGAGGTTACTGGGCAAAACCTGAACAAACTCAGCTCTATGAGCAAATTAAATTCATTATTTCAATTGGCACTGATAATTAGACCATCTTGAAGCAACTGGGGTAGCTGTCTATTTTTTTCTCTGAACATCTCTAAAAATTCAAAAGGCACGTTCAATATTTAACCATCTTTATAATTTGGAAATCTTTCTTACTGCTAGTTGTGATTTTTACCCTGTGTGGCTCCTCTGTTTTAATTGGTAATTCACAGAGATCAAAATGAGAAACTTAGTATTTATGTTCATATAAAGATTTTCAAAGACATGAACTTTAGCCCACCTGTCTGTCTTTTTAACCAGTAACATTATGCCTAATAATTCACTTTTATATTTGGAGAGCATAGTAACTTTTAAATGGAGGCCAGTAATAACAAGGGTACAGTATCCAAGTATCTTACAGAATAATCTTTACTTTGTCCAGCAGGTGGGGCTGTAGAGTCTAAGAGGGTCATACCGAGTGAGTCTTTGACAGGGAAAAGCAAGCACATATTTATGCCTCCAGACCTGTCAGTTATTGTCCCCAGGGGGCCATAAATTCCCAAGCACTCTGAGCTGTCTGTGTGAACAGAACAGGCTCCTGCAGCCTAAGGACAGCCCTCTGATAGAGAGATGCAGGTGTTGGCAATTTGTGAGTTGGTATGCTTAAAAATGGAGAGAGACCCAAGGGGCTTTGCTGGGGAGTATGGACAGCACCTGGCATGCTGACTTATGCTGGTAGAGTGGAAGAATTTCTCCTTGGCATGGTCATCCAACATCCTTTCAGTACATCACTGGGGTCCCACGGAGTCCTCTTCTCTTAAGTAAGGAGAAAGACGACTCTCTATTTGAGAAGCTGGGAAGGTTGAGAATCCATGAGTTTTATGGCATATCACAATCTGCCACACTCCCTATCTGTGTGGTGTTGGGCAAGTTGGTGCAAAGCCTTACCCTCTTATGTTAATAATGGGTGCCACCCCCATCAAGGTTTACTGTAAGGGGGTTGAAGAGATAAGGCTTTGAGGTAGTGGAACCCAGTAGAGTGCCAATCAAAGAGACTGTTATCAGTTATAAGACTCCTCTTTCTTTCTCCCCAAAATACCACAAAGAAAAGCAGATAAGATGCTTGCTTCAAGTAATCTCTCACACCATCAGATTAGAGAACTCTGTCATTAAGAGGAGAACTTAGAGTGTCCGTATCAGAAACACATCAACACCCTAGATGGAAGCAGGAAGTCGTCAATGAATGAAGTTTTTTTTTCCTTGAGTTGTGTCAAAAATGATCATTGATCTCAGGTTCAAAAACATTTCTGAAATTACCAACATCCCTCAGTGCTTCACAACACATCTATTCTAGAACTCAGAGCTATAGACGGTAAAGTGTCTATCATTAGTTAAATAGCCTTTTGCTGTCTCCTGCCAGAGCCTCTAGTAATAGCAGGCTGCACTTGTCAAAGCAGGAGCTGTATTTTCCCATTCTTGACAGAGCATGAGTGTCAAGACTGCTCATGATCTGTTTTCTAATTAGAAACTAACAGCAAGACCTCCTAAGGATCAGTAGTCTTATCTGTTAGCATCATGTAGAGAAGACAAAAGTGAGAATGTCACTTCAAAGTGCTTGCCATGGTCAAATACAAGAAGGGAGGGGCGCTAAAGACACTGCAATGGCTGGTACCCACTGGATCAAATTATGCCCAGAGGACCCATGGGCTCAGCTTCAATGGAATCTTAAGAGCATCCTGGGTCCTAGCACAATCTTTCTGAAATAGACAAGAGGGATTTCCAAGTACTGTCTCAGTTTTGGTGAAGTCCAGGATATTTGAGGTTAAAATATACTAATTTCTGTCTTTGCTTTTTAAAAAGTAACACATAATTCTGGATTACATTCAATTCTCTCTCTCTCTCTCTCTCTCTCTCTCTCTCTCACACACACACACACACACACACACACACACACACACACACACAGAGTCCTCCTTTCTTCATTTTAGATGCATTTTGTATTTTCTGTTTTCATTCAGTTCTCCCTTGGCATTTGGCATAGAAGCAATGCACATACTTACACCTATACCTATATAGATATGTGTATGTGTGCATCTCCTACTAAGTGATCTTCCTATCATTTCCTGTAAGCAAAGTCCCCAAAGTTCCCCCATGTTCTCATCTCAGAAGCTGCCAAAAGTTTTGTTCACTTATGCCTTACCGTTTCCCTGGAGATTCCCTCCATGCACACATGTTCCTCTCACTGAGGCTAATGGAAGTCATGCATGCATGTTATGGGGAGAAAGAACGCTGTGAATGCTCTCTCCCAAGCACAGATCGAAAGGCTGGATCGAGAACCAAACTATCACTTTACTGTTTATTTTTATCACACCAGTTTTTATTAACCAGCTCGAATATGATGACATGCAGGCATCTCACCAGCATGATTATGTTGATGGAGAACATGTGTAGCTAATCTCCCACGCTGTACTCCATCAGCTGGGCTTGGGAAGCAGTTACGCCGGCAAAACTTCTAAGCTTTCCACACCCATGGTGGATGTGGAATTGCACAAATCAGTTTTAGATTATTTGGCCACTAAGATTTACTCTATAAATGATGAAGATCATAAGAGACGTTTGGCTAGAAGACTCTAGATGTCCTCAAAAAGCCTCTTTTGCTAACATAATTGTGAGAGGGACAGTTTCCAAGAGGAAACTGTTAAACACATTCATTAACCTTTCCCTCTGGTGATGTTGTTAAAACATTTTTTTTCCTTACCCCTTCTCCATTCCTCCAGAAAAGCTCAAGTAAATAAGAATGACCTTTTGTAGCAAAAGAAAAAAAATATTCTCAACATGGTTTCAAGGACATAGATTATTAGATAATTTAACTAGTTCAGGAAAGTCAATAACTTCAAACACTCACATCCCATAAATCCACGGTTATTCAAGTCGCTAAAGACACTTTGCATGCTGCTTTTTGAGAAGACCCTTAAAGGGCTAAACATAATATGGAGAGAGATCCCATTATACTCAGATGGGAGTTGTTTGTATTTCCATCTCAATGTATGATTAAATATGATTAAAGATACCATATTACAATAAGGAAGCATTGGAAAGTTACCCTGGGGGAAACTGTAAATGACGGATTCATTAGCTTGAACACGGGAAGCGCATGCAGCTGCTAAGATGGAGTCAAGGAGGAGAAAATGAAAACACTAGTCACTTGGGCAGCTGTCCCTTTTTGAGGCAAGCTCCTCATTTGTAACCAAGGCTGGGGACAGGGTGCTATGGAGCCACTTCAAAAGAAAAACCAGAGAGCATCAGTGTCATGTACCTAGAAATGGACCTGGGGCCACTAAACAGAAGCGGCCGATGCTTAAGAACAGCTTAAAATCAGTGCTCCAGGACCCAGAGAAGATAGATAACATGTACTAGTGGACATACACACTAGTTGTATAGCAACCATTTGTGGAAGGTTTAGTTTACGTAAGGTATTTTGCCCAGGTATTTTACACCATCTTATTAAATAACTCTCAGATAGGTACTGTTAGCTAGAATCCCTTTGATCTAGGTGGAAAAGCTGAGCCTTGGAGAAGACACATAACACTGGTCCAGAGTCACAAAGTGAAGAATTACTGTGGCATAGCTGATTCAAGTACACATTAGTTGATTTTAGGACTCCTTGTACAAAAGAATGAAAAATTGAGTCAAAATGGTAAAAGAGCAGTACTAACTTGGGCATAAGAAAGAAATATATTTTACTAAGAAATAAATTCTATAAAGGACCATAAACATTAACGGAAAGGCAGCAATATCTGAATCTCTTAGAATCATTTGTTTGGCACATCTGTGTGAAAGAGGCTGTTGCCTCTTAACTAAGAGTTAAGCCGGGTGCATTCAGCTGAGCTGGCTCAGTGCCTGGCCCTACAAGAGTCTCACTGGACACTTTCTATCTGCATGACTATGGGAAACAGGCATCTGCCAGAATCCAAGAGCTCTCAGACTTTGACAAGGGGTCTTTGCATACAATTTCAAAGGGAATATCCTGAGATATGGAACCAATGGCCAGAGTAAACAGAGTTGAGACCACATGAATGTTCTAGAAAGGAAATTATCCTTCTTTGTCTTCTTGCCAAGGGATCAATGCAAGATTAGGAGGATCTTCAGACTCAGATGACAGGTGATGCTAAATCCTCTGAACATTCTGTTTTACTCAGGCTACCCTCACTTGTCTGCTAGCTTCCTCTTTTCCAAAGCTTTTATGCTATCTCTATGATGATGTCTCAAAGAGTTATCTCTTTATAGATGTCTTGATTGCTCTTTTGCCCGTATGATGTCAACCTACATAAAGTATATAATATAAAACGTCTAGCAAACATCTCAAAATTTCCACATGCAAAACTGGACTCTTGATTCTAACACCTCCCACCTCAAGCTCTTCCCCTGTCTAGAGCCTCCCAGTTTCAGCAAATAGGATTAATGTCCATGCAATTGCTTATATCATAAGAGCAGGCAGCATCATTACTTCCTTTTCTTTACCTTCCCATGCTCAAGTCTGTCAGTAAGCCCTGTGAGACGTCTTCTAAATATTTCATATCAGTCCTTCCCAGCCTTATTTCACATTGAAATCAATCACACAGGGAAAAAATTTCAAGGCTATGCTGTGTCCTATTCTCTGTGATTATGATCTAGTTGATCTGAATTTTAAGATGTCTCATCTCGGGTACAGGCAAGTTTGAGGACAGTTGACATATAGCTTGAGTCACATTGCCATGAATCTCCACCAACCCTACTGGGATGACTGCAGTTTCTCTTAAATGATTGCTGTCATGTTTTCCTTTTCCTCCACCATCCATTTTCTACACAGTTGATACAGTGATCTACTCCAAATGTAGGTCATGGCAAGCAGGAGCCCCCCTCCTATATAGAACACTCCAGACCTTGGTGATTCTATAGACGTAACTTTGTTGTTTCCTTTTCACATTTCTTTTCAATCCTCTTTCATTCCTGCTGTGCTGCAGCCACACCAGCCTCCTATGTGGGTTCTCTGACATGCCAAGATGATGCCCATCTCAGAGCTTTGATATATGTTGTCCCTTTTGCAGGAAGCCTCTTCCTATTTCGGTCTCCTGGTTCTTTAGGTATCAGCTTGAATGCCATTTCTTCAAGGCAGTCTTAGATAAAATAGTGTATGCCTCTCCTTCACTCACTGTCAGATTTTCCAATTTATTTTCACTATCTTACTGAGTTTATGTATTTGTTTGTTTGCTATATAATTTCTCCTGCTAGATCAAAATATTGATAGAAGGACTCTTGTTTCTTTTGCTTATTTCTGAACTGTCAGTTTATAGAATGATTCCTGCCCAAAGTGGTTTCTTGTTAAATCCATGTTGACTATCTGACCATTTGAATGATCAAATACATTATTCAGAAAGATAGCTTTGTCCAGGAGTCTTTGGAATACTCAATATTTGTAGTTCACACACTGGTAATAGGATGTGTGTCCTATATGCAGGAGAAGGCTAAGACAAAAACCTAAACTTCACATCTGGTTGCTATGTTTTCTTTGTATTTAGGAAAATATAGGCTCATGAGTTAGATTTAGTAGGCAGCACAATAACCAAAATGTAGGTTGCATTAATCAGAGTATCTTAGTTTCTACTTGGATAGCAAACAGCACCGGAACCAACAGTGCCTTACAACAAGCAAGAGCTTGCTTCTTATTCATACAATGAATGTTGGAGGTCTGGGAAACTACAAAGTTCGTTCTTTATATAAGAGTTCGGCATCCCGAATTTAGACAGCTCTTCTGTCAATGTGAACACACAAAGGAGAAGGCAGATAATTAGATGATCAGCAATTCTTACATATTTTTGTACATAACTGGCCAAAACAAGTCACATGCTTCCCAAAGAATAGAAAGGAATTATAAATTTTCTTGATCAAGTATAAGTGGTTGATACAGAAAGTTCTAGTCCAAATGGGGCAAGGAGAAAAGAACTCAGAACATTTTTAGATTATGAAAGTGGTGAAATACTGTAGTCCCCACTTCTGGTCAATATTTGAGATATAGTTCTGAAACTATATTTGCAGAGCCAGATATGCATGACAGAAACAAGAATCTCCTGGGGAAGTCAGATTTGACAGTTGTCATCCTGTACGCTTCCTGATTAGTTTTCATAGTCTTGTGTCAAGAGCTATTAAGGCACCAAGAACATAAATGCTCAATCCTTCTGAGATGGTCTCCAAGCTGGCCTTCCTGAGGGAAGACATTAGAACTCTCTAGATCTAGAGATCCATTTTGTATGTGTATGCTTAATGCTAAAATCTTTTCCAAATAAGGTACGTTTGTATATCAAAAACAACAAACAAACAACAAAATCCAAATAGACTCTTGTCTGTCTTCTTATAAATAGTTCCAGACCTTAGTGGCCTTGAAATGGAGTCAGCGTAGTGTTCTTAATCAGAGTGTCCCTGGATCCATTGGTTGGTAACACCAGGTACAGCTGAGCAGTCATCTAAGTGGTCTGCCACATTTGGGTTGTTAGATCTTTGATTGACAACCAAACTTACTGTCGTCTTGTCCCAGATACAATTCTGCTCAATAACTTTGACCTTTCACCTCATTCAAACAATTTCACAGGTTGTTTTCTGCCTCCATTTATAATTAAATATTGAAATAAACAAAAAAATCTCTTGGCTGCAAATGTTAACCCTGAAAGCCTTGGGTTGTGCTTTAAACTAAGTATATGGCTTGGAGTAACAAATCTTGAAAAGAAATTTATGTTTTCTAACATTCTGAATGGCTATGTGAGAAGTTTCTCTGTGTTTCTAAACTCACACAATGAAAATATCAGAGAGAAAAAAACTTTAGAGATACTTTAAAGATAAGCCAAATGGATTCTTGTCAGGCTTCTTCAAGGGGGAAAAAAATCCTAGATCTTCGTGAGTAAAAAAGAGAAGAGAATAATATAATGGCTGTGGTAGTTTCAGGATTATCAACTGCTGTGTGAGTACCATGAGCATTTTTGGTCATTGGAATACCACTGAGTGTGTTATGTCAGTTGCTTGCTCAGTGCTGCCAGGAAAAGGAACAGTTTCAAGTGTCTAACATCCACCCCAGGAACACGTCTCTCTTCCAGCAAGATGTGCTCTCCTGGGCCACTTAACATTTATTTGAACCTTTTAATAGTTAGGTTGAGCGGTGATATTTCGACTATTCTGGGATACCTCTGTCTCTTTCCTAGGTCTTCCACAGATACATCAAACCCTGCAGGATGCCCTTCTGGCATAGAGCCTATAAAGTTCCTATCTTCTATCATAGTGAACCATGACCCATTGCTCTCATGATCTCTCCTCTAGCACATTGTTTAATTCAAGGTTATGGAGCCAATGGATGAGTAAATTCCAATTTTGATAATATTGGACTTCTCAATATGACATGTCTATTTATTTTGGGACCATCAACAGAACTATTACTGTCACACTCAGGCTGGTAGATCATCTGAATTACTTTCCTTGTTCTCAGTAGCTCAGTTCTCAGTAGCCTCTTAATGCTTATGTATTTGTACATGCAACTGTTTGTGTGGCTTTGTAAATCATAGTATGCATACATTCCTACGTCTCTTTTATAGCTCTGTTCTGAAGAAACTAACTGTATTTCTTTATAAAACAGATTTTAAAAGAAATCATATTGGTGCTGCATGGTTTCAAACAACAAGCATGGGTTCCCAGTGTATGATTTTTGTAGTTGTTGTTGTTGAAATGAAACAAGTATAATCTGCAGAAATGAATGCGAGTATATGCTAACATCTAGTTTCTGGGCACACATTCACTTCCTAATAGCTAATTCATTTCTAGAAAAACATAAGGCCTTTGTACAAGTTCATTTGTTTTATGATACATAATTCAATTAAAAATGAATAGTTGAGAAAATGAGAGTAGGAATAAGTGAAGCCCGTTTGGACTGGGGTGGGGATAATAACATTATATAGGCTGGGTCACAGGAATTGAAGTCCTGGGGGCCTACGTATGTGCTTCAAGTTCTTTAATAGGCAACGTGTAAAGCAGAACTCAATGTTTTTACTCCTTATAGGATAAAACTGATGTTCAGGAGTGGTCCAGCCCCTTCTGTAATAGAAGCCTAAGGGAAATTTATCATACAAATCCATATAGCCACACACTTTGTAATGTAGTGGATAAAACCTTGAACAACATCTCTACAGAAAGCAACATGAGCTTTTCAGGAGTGCTTCTGACAATGTCCCTCAGTGTATGCAGATGACATTGAACTCAGTGTAAAAGCAATTCAACAGGACCAGTGCAATAAAGTCAGAGGGACATAACTGTGTCATGTATCTTAATCTAAGACAGATTATTTTAGTCAGAGGCATGAATGGACATTAGGATACCTCTATATCCTTTTCAACTAAGCTTTGGAAAACTATTCCCTGACACCAAGTTCAAGACCATGCTGTTACTGATATGGAGCATGCCCTCGGGAGCAATCAACTTCAGAATCTCCGAAAATGTAAAAACTACAGAAGTCTCAGACTGGGAGGTTCTAGGACACTTGCTGGCTGTTGGATGTTCTTTTGTATCAAATATATCACATGACTCAATATAATTTCTGGCTTCATAAAGAAACTTCAATACACAAAAGAAAATTTAATAGATCATCCACTGTGGAAACCTTTAAAACTTTTTATTGTTTGAAGAGATGAACGTGTACTGAAAATTATAAGTCCAGTAAATTATTTCCTAAGACATAGATTGTGCGGCTGTCAGAAGCCAATGGATGAATGTGTGAAGGAGAGGGGGAAAGACAGAAGAGCAGAGTAGTGCATGTGTGGTGGAGAGAGGCAGAACTGGAGACATGTTGACACAGACAGGTGTGAGAGAGGACTGAGGTCAACAGTGAAATAGGTCGTTACCCAGTGGGGTCCATGGGGTGCTGTGCCTCACAGATGCAGACTCAGTCCCCAACCCCAACATGTTGTGGGATCCCTTTGGCTCTGGGCAATGAGATGAGGATCACTTCCTAGATTGGACCTCCTCATAGGTCAACTGTGTGTGGATCAGTGGCCATAATGTGGCCGGGGGACTAGGTTGATGACCATGAGCCATGCTGTCCCTGCAAGCCCTATCGATCTGATCTGAGTGGTCTGTGTGGCTACCAGCTGCCATGAAGTTTGGGGCGGTACTGCCGCCAAGGGCCATATCTAGATCTAAAGTCCTTCTGTGCCAGCATCTGTGTTGCTATTTGTGGCCTGTGTTACCACCGAAGGCCAAGCAGATGTCCATAATCTATGCTGGGTCTATGGCTCTACCTCAGCCAAGGACTGTGTTTGATGTCTGTGTTGTCGCCAGAAACCACGAGGAAGACGAGAATCTGAGCTCCAGGTGATTGTAAAGAGCAAAGAACCTACTTTGACATGATATCTATGGGGGCAAACACACAACTGAGAAAGAGGGACATGAAAGGCTTCTGTGACAACTCCTATCCACACCCCCTACCCTGAAAAAAATGTAACAGCCTAAAAAGGAAACTATCAAAGAGCACTCTTAAAATTATGATAAGGATGCTGAAGTGTAGCTCTCCACAATTGATGGCTTCTGGTACGGATGCAGGTGAAGGATTCAGTTTTCGTTAGGGGTGGACCAATAGGAGCTTGACCATGCTTCAGTAAGACAACTCAAATTGTATTACTACTACTACTACCACCATTACTACCACCAATACTACCACTACCACTGCTACTATTTTGTTGAAAAGGTGCCACAAGGGCAGGGGCGGGGGCTGACATCGAAGGGCTGGGAAGTGAGTGTGATTGGGGTGTATGATGTGAAATTCCCAAAGAATCAATAAAAATATTATTTTGAAAAAAATACAGATTAAAAAAACCCCTAAAAAATGCTTGCAAGACAATGACTAAAATCTATAAACAAATGCTGAGATCAGAATGACTTCACTGAAAGATGATTTCAGAGTTGGTAGATTCACAGTAGAAACCCAAAGATTCATAATCAATTCCATGATCTAATCTCAGAAGCAGTGACATGGAAGGAAACCGTGTTCTATTCTTCTCAGGGATACAGAGCACTTGGAGTGGACTTTCACAACAGTGGTGTTCCTAAAACAGAGATTTAGGATAAGTAGGGAGGTGTTTGGAAGCTACATAAAGAATTCGGCCACTGGGAGCATACTGATTTTGTAGCCAACATGCCAGGAAGCCGACTGAGCAGGCCAATAGGCTCCATGACAGTAGGAAGAACCCTGGTGTCATTTATACTGTCTTTTCCCCTCGTTGTACTTAGAGTTTACATTGTCAGATGGCACCACAGTGAGCTAGCGTGGTGACATGCTCTGAAGGAATTCATTTTTTGTCCTTCCCCTGCTAAAGAGTGGGAAAAGTGGATTTTTGTAATTAATAGGCACTTACCCTTCTTTCATCATATTGTCAGCTTCAGTTGGTTTCTCTCTTGCCATTAACATGTCTAATGCATATGTCAAGTGGAAGCCTGACATGCTAGTGGCAAACAGAATATTATGTGAAGGCGGCAATGTGTTAAAACAATTGAGCGAGCAAGCACTAAAGTTTGCTGCTCAGGCCATATGTTGCAGTGTTTAATTTCCCGTAGTGGAGAAGCATGGTTGTCAGAGAAAAAGATGATGAATACATTTACTTTGGGGGACTTATTACAATGAAGAATGACTTTCCAGAGGAAGGGAACATGAGAATAAGGCTTGCATGCAAAGCATATGGGAGGCATTCAGACACAGGAAAGGATGGCAGGACTGTGTGCTTTCGAATGAAAGACATTTAATCAACGCATGTGGCTCGTGTTGACATATGGAAGTGAGAAATGGATTTTGATTTGGAAGACAGGAAGAAGGTTAACACTAGTGCAGGTGGTTACGGAATGACTGATACCTGGAGTAACTAACAGAGAAAGAAAATGTAACTCTTTCAGCTGGGCAGCAGACTCCAGAGAACAATGTAATTTAGAAAAATACAGAACATAAAATGATCTAGGGGAGGTCACCTGTACAAGAAGAGATGACAGGCAGAACGAGCTGATGATCCAGTAGCATGATCTAATGATCTAATGATGGTGAGTGGGGGTGTGGAGGAGCCGTGAGCACAGATCATGAGGGTGAGCATATTGGGGACAAGTCAGAAAGCTTTGGCTGGGGGTACACAGAATACACACCCAGGGGGAAATGGCAGCTAATGATTTTCCCAGGCTCATGTTGATACGACTTCTACTTGTTCCCTGGGAGCAAATGTTGAGTATCCGAATTCCACGTGGAACTAGACAAATGTTATTGCTTGAGGATATCAAATTTCAACAACAGACAAGAAACAAAAGCTAAATGTTTGTGTATTTTCTTTCCTACCACCATGATGGTCTAGGTAGGTCTGTATAATCACTTTCTTTTTTTCTTGGTTCCCTAATCACATAGGATAGAGATCTATAAATTACTTTTGTCTGATGGCATTTAATCTTATCTTTCCAGGGGTGAAAGGTCACCAAACCCACTTGTGATTGAGTATTTCTTGCCTTTTCTACTTGTTTTCAATTACCTGGTCAGGGAGATGACATGAGAGGTGAGACTGATCATTACAAAGAAGAAGTGACAGCCAGATCATACTCAAAATGCCAAAAGGGCCTACACTCAAGAAATCCTATGTTCATGAGGATAGCATGCTTAATGGATGCCCTGTAATGGTTCACTTGTAATGTGACTAGGTTAATGGGTTTAACAGTCGAAGACAGAATATTGTTCTTTTCTGAACTAAAAGCACATGCTGGATACTTGAAGTGTTGACTTAGCTAAAAGATCTACTTTTAAAAACGGTGAACTTTCCATGGGTCAAAGAAGTTAAGAACTCCCTCTCCAAACGGTGCAAGTATGGTATACTAAAGTAAATTTTGAGCACAGATGCTCCCCTAATGATATTATTAATTGGTGGGGGAAGTGTGCAGAGGAGAGAGAGGACAGCAAGGGGCTACTGACAATAAAGTGTGAGCATTTTGAAATTCAGGTGTTGGTCTGAGCATGGTGGTGCACACCTTTAATCACAATACTTAGGAGGCAAGAGGCAGGCAGACCTCTGAGTTCAAGGCCAGCCTGGTCTTCATGATATCCAGAACACACAGGGCTACATAGAAAGACTGCATCTCAAGAGACAATAAGTAAATTAAAAAACAGTAAAAGGTAAATAAATAAATTCAGGTATTTGTCTACATGTAAGTCAGAGAGGCCTGTCTGATTTTACATTTTACCTCTTTGTGGGCTTTAAGTACTTGCATTTTTCTGAAGCTTAAGAGTTCGCTAAGGTGAGTTGGGAGTTACAGGTGGTATTGATTCAATTCTGTGAGTGAGTTAAATTGATCTAACATAAATCACCCTTGAAACCATACAGGAAGAGGGAGGGAGGGAGGGAGAGGTTGAAAGGAGGATAATTAAATTTAACTACCAAGTCTCTTGTAGAGGGGTCATCACCAGCATGAGCAGACAGTGCCTCAGTTTCCTCCTCAGACGATGAGGACAACAGCAGCCATTCTCATCAAAGGCTGTGAAACTCAATTGCTGCTTAGTATCCACTTGACAATCTTCACACAAAAGGTGCAATGGATGTGCCGTGAAGTGCTAACATCTAATATCATGCAGGTGTCACCCTCTCTTCTGTTTCAAGTGACTGTCTCTTCTGCCTTCAATAAGTAAGCCTCTTGACCTGCCACCCTGAGATCCTTGATTAACCTAATATCTAAAAAATCACACTTGCAGACTAAGTGACAATGGACCTGAATCTGCTATCACACTCCTTTAACAGGATTTAAATCTTATTTATAGCTGGACATGGCTGTACTCTCAGGATTTGAGTGAATGGTACAGAAAAAAAGCAGGCCAAAATCATAACCATTAAAGTAATCAGAATCAGTATGATTTGAAGACGAACAATGCAAGCTTCGTAAGTGCATGGGTAAATCATTATCATTGTTCAAAGACTTTGTGCATATCTGATGTGCCTATAGAAAACTAATGTCAGCTCAGTGCTTACAGAGAACAAAGCAGAAATTGTGGAGAGCTGGCAAATCGCCTGAGAGAAATAACTGGCCAGTAGGTTGTATCTGATTTTGTATTTTCAAGAAAATCTGGAGCAGAAATCTTTATATGAACTTCCCTAAACTTAAGTGTCAGCTGAAAACTGATATTGTATATCAGACAAAACATATACGCATATCGCATGCCATTGCTGAGAGCATCTCCTCTCCTGAATCATCACTGAAATTCTTCTGTTGGATACAGCAATCTTTCCTTTGTTTCAGTAGTAAAAATTCTTGGAGACCATGTGCCCACACAGTCAGGGATACAGTATATGAACAGCACAGGCCCCATCCTTGAGGTTGTCACAAGCTAGGAGGAAAGATCAGAGAAATCCATTAATGCTACAAAATCAGAAAGAGGAATGTAAGTGCCGAAACACACATGAACCAAGTGTCATAGGGCACCGAGGGAGGGGGAACATGCATGGTTATGGGATTCAAGGGAAGATGGTTTCAGAGGCCACGAACCCCAAATTAGCCACAAAGTGTGTGGGGGGGGAGGGGGTTGATTGAGAAGGAAGCTAGAGTGTAAGAGAAGCTGGGGCATGTCTAAGTATGCATACTCAGGTAAGTTTGGCTGAGCGGGGGCAGTGAGCTCCGAATGGTACAGTGGGGCCTATGCACTAGGCAGTTTAAGAAATGAGGACATTAAGGAAGATAAACTAGTCAGACACAGAGTGACCAACTATGTTCTATCTGAGTCTTTCTACTTCTTGAAAATGAAGATGTCATTCATGAGTGCAACTGTAGGCAGGTTGGGAGCTAACCTGTGTGGCCATGGAGTTCTGTACAGTAGGATTTCATTTCTACTCTTGAGTGAGGTCTAGAATTAAGACTGTCTTTCTAAGCCTTGCATTCATGATACCCTGGACTTGTGCTCTGTCCATGAGATGTTACATTCTCCTGTGTTCTTGATGCATACTCAATGATGGGAAGGAATTTACCTTTGAACCCCAAAGTGACTGCTTAGAGCTCTAACCAAAGTTTCTCTGTGCTTATTGACTTTCAGGATAGAGTGTGGGGCAGATGCATTGTGCTCCAACCGAGTTCAGAAGCTAGTTGACATCTGTCCAGTGTCTGTAGCCTCCTCATGCCCAGAGGAGATAGCCTTCACCACCTAGGTACCCTGAGGCTGGGATTTTAAGACT
Source organism: Grammomys surdaster (assembly GCF_004785775.1). NCBI lineage: Eukaryota > Metazoa > Chordata > Mammalia > Rodentia > Muridae > Grammomys > Grammomys surdaster. The sequence continues at coordinate 14,743,614 of NW_021604613.1, forward strand.
GAGGTCCTGTCACTCTTACAGCCTGCCATGTCAGTGGCAAGCTATTCTCTTTGAAGTTATATACTTTGGTTCAATGTATTATTCTCCCCTCTCTGCTAATTTTTAAAATTTAAATTTTTTGAAATAATATGAAAATATAATTCTGTAGTTCCACAGGGTGTATTTGAAGTACTTAGTAGCTACAAGTGGTTGACAGGTGCCATCAGGAGCCATATTGGACAACACAGCTACAGACATTTCAATCACTGTGGAAGATTCTATAGGACAATCATGAAAGCATTGATTTTTTGTTTATTAGTTTGTTTGTTTTTAGTGAGTTAAGCCTTGAAATAGTCTGCCTTTGCTGGCACATGCCTTTGATCCTAGCAATAAGGAGGCAGAGGCAGGCAGATCTCTGAGTTCAAGGCCAGCCTGGTCTACATAGTGAGTTCCAGGACAGCTAGGGCTACACAGAGAAATCTTGTCTCAAAAACCTATAAAAGAAAAAGAACAAGTAAAGAAAAAGAAATATGCTGGTTTGGTTATAGATAGCCATATAACCATCACAAAATCACAAATGCACATTGAGCTGGTGTGGCTTCTCCATAGAGTCCCACCTGCCTGGTACTAGGAAGGAGAGGAAAGGGGGAAGAAAACGCTATTCAAGGTGCCAGGATGGCCATAGAATAGATATTTGATCTGAATAATTCATCACCATGGAATGCAAACTAATAAAACTAAGGGGAAAACAGAAAGGAATAAAAAGTGGTGAGCCGCACAATCCTAGAGCATTGATGGAGGGCATCAGACAAACCACAAGAAAGTACTGCTCACCTGGATAAGCATAAGCAAGGACCATAACGGGAAGAGTTTCACATTACATTGGATAATGCACAGTAAGAGATTCTGTGCAGTTTCACAAAGCGGTGTCATTGAGAAAGACCAAAGATGCCTCCAGTCTGTATACATCTTGGCTTACAAAAATCAAGGCTGTCGAATTCTTGAACTCTTTGCCAATGTAGATTGAATGTTCTCAAACGTAAAATGCTGATGAAATAAAATTAAAACGTTAATGTTAGTGCTAAAGACTTTCATACGATGGGATACCCCACACCTCACACAGAAATGGCCTTGGTCTAGAATGTAGATTCTGGAAGTGGGGTGCTACCTGGCCCCTGTCTCCACACAGCTCAAGACACAGCACATATTATACAGAAAAATTTAAATAAATTTATTGAATGAAGGAGGGAAAGAAAAACAAAATGTGTCAAGACCCTGGGAAGTAGCGTGCTAATCTAGACTTTTAACCTTCATGCTAATGAGTGCTAGTTGACCTTTTAGAGTTAAACAGAAAATTCATTTTTTTATTTAAAAATGTAATTTTAAGTTCACATATTTGTATATATATATATACATATGTATACATATGTATACATATGTATATATATACATATGTATACATATGTATATATATATATCACATTATGTATGTGTGTATGTAACATTAGTATAAACAGTAAAAAACCTTACTCTGTTCCTTTGTGTATGTGATGTGTGTGTGGTGTGTATGTGTGGTGTGTGCATGTAGGTACAGGTGGAAGACAGAGCAGGATGCTGAGTGCTATCCTTTACCACCTTGAGACAGTCTCATTGGCACTGACCTGGAAGCACCTTTTCAGCCTGATTGCCTGGCCATCTTGCTCTCAGGAAGCCCTGTTCTACATCTCCAGGACTGGGGTCACAGAGAGACACAGCTATGCCTGGCTTGGGGGCTTTTTATTAGGGGATTAGGGATTGGGACTCAGGTCTTTTTGCTTGTAAAGCAAGAGCTCTTCACCCACTGACCAATCTCCACCCTTACTCAGCTCTCACTAACAGTCACTTAGTTCCTTGTAAATTCTTCCAGTTTTCCAGTGTCTATTAGAAGAATATAAATCTGTATGATTAGTATTGTTGTTGTTGTTGTTATTGTTATGGTTATTATTATCTTACAGTTTTTCCCATCCCTGAATGTAACACTTCTCTGGTTACAATATCTTCTCTTAGCTCTGCCCCCATCGCCTTTTTTTTTCCTGTTGAAACCCTTCTTCCCAACTAGTCTCCCTCTACTCATGTCCTCCCCCCCTGCCACAGCTCGCCCCCCAAACCCCCGGACTCATTGAGTTTAATTGGGATCGCAATCTTTTTAAGGGTAGTGGCAATGCCACTGAAGAAAATGATACCCTTCCCCAGCAAACACTAAGTCCCAATAGTTCAACAACGAGGGGTGGAGCCTCATAGACTCCCTCCCACCCGTGGTGAACTGTGAAGGGCCTCCAGCTGCTCTGAGTTCATGAGTGCATCAGCCAGGCCTGTTCTTCTCTGTTGCCAAACAGTCAGCTTACTTTCATGCTGTTCTGCATTTTGCTTCATTTTTCTTTTTTCCTTTATTTTTAAAGATCTCTTTGGATACTCTACCATGTTACTCCAGTCTGGTCACAGTTTTTATTTTTCACCTTGTATAGTATTGTGTTGTTTGAATGTATCAACTTTTTAATCTGTGTCTTTTAGCAACTTACTGAATTTAACAATTTATGCTACTTCAAAAAAATTTGTTGTTGTTGTTGTTGTTCTTACTACAACACTGTGATGAATACCTTCAGCAGCGTATGCCCATCCATTTATTTGCTAGTAAAACTGTTGGGGCAAAAGATAAATGCATTTGTAATTTTGATAGATTTTGTTAAATTGCTCTCCATATGGGGTTATGCTAACATAAACTCCCACAAGCGATATATAAGAGGGCTCCTATCCTACAGCCTTTCTAGTGGAGTGTATTATCAGAGCGTTTGGATTCTTGCCAACCTGATAGGCGAAAAATGGTATCTCAATATAGTTCTAATTTGCATTTCTTTTATTACGAGTGAAGCTGAGCATCTCTCCAAATGCTTAAGAGCCTTTTGTGTTTCATTTTGTATGAATTGTGTGTTTAAATCTTTTGTCTACTTTTGTCCACTTTTAAAAAAAAACATTTCTGTTAGCTTGTTGAGTTCTTATTTCTCTATGCGTGGGAGCTTTTTACCTAATTTTTCATATAAGTTGCAATGCTTTTTAATTTGTGCATACCGTATATTTGACTTTGCTTGTATGGCTGCGTGCATGGGTGTGTACACACCTGTGTGCATGCATTTGTGTGTGAGCTGCGTATGTATTTGTCATATAAAAGCTTTATTATTATGAACTCATATTTCTTAACATTTCCTTTGATGATGCCTAAATTTTGAACGAGGGTTTAAAAAGTCTTCTCAAGGATTAAAACTGTATTATGTTCTTTTTACACTTTAATGTTTTTATTTCTATTATCTAGAATTTCAATCCATTTAAAATCGATCATCACATGGGATGGAAGATATAAAGCCAATTTGTTTTTTTTCCCCAGATGTCTACCCTTTTGTCCCAACACCATTTGTCAAATAGCTCTGCTTTCCTTCTCTGGCTTGAAGGGCTCATTTCAGCATGTGTGGCTTTCAGGGATTCATACCATTGAATAGAGTTTGATGAGCATTTTATTTTGTTGTGTTTTCTTTTTTTTTTTTTTTGAACGTATTGGGGCTGATTGTGGGCCAGAGAAGATCTGGGTCTTCTAGCTTGGCCAAAGATCTCAGACAAATGATCCTTCCAAGGCTCCAAAAGTCGAGAGAAAGAAAGGCAGTGTCCTACCATGTAGGAGCAGGAAGGTTTAAGGTCTCTGGAGTCAATGGGCTGGACTCCACATCGTGGTAGGAGCAGAGGTTATGTGCCTCCATAAAGGCACAAATTGCAGATGAGAATGGCAGTGCTTCAAACATGTGCTCCTGTCCCCAAATTCATGTCTTGGAAACCTGATCCTCACTGCAACACTGTTGAAAGGTGGAACCTTTAAGAGGGCATTGCCCTCAGGAATGAAGTAACACTGGAGTGGGGTTCTTGTAAAAACATACATTTAGCCTGCCTCACTCCATCTGCTTCCTTCTGCCATGGGCTGACTGAGTGAGAGCATCCTTGACAGATGCAGCTCCTTCTATCTTGACTTCCTACCGGCCCAGAACCATAAGGCAAATCGATTTCTGCTCCATATTCATTGCCCAGTCTGAGGTATTGTGTTATTAGCAGCACAACAAGGATTGAGAAAGGCAGGGATAAAAGGTGGTTTTGTTGTTGTTGTCTTGTTTTTTTATGCATAACCCCCAGGTAAACTGGTTTCCTAGGTTCTCATTTTATCTTTGAAAGGAAGGAACTGAAGTAGGTTCCCTCAGAGGAAACACTAATATTCCATGAATGCTAAACCAGAGCTGTCTTATGAGAGCAGTTTAGACTCTCGTCACCAGGACTGGATTACTTCCATACTTGGTCCGGTCTCCACTACATAAATCGTGTCCTTTGGTGAGGTCAATGCTGGGGCTCTATGTGTAAATCTGAATCTCAAGACTGACCACTTATGCAGTTATTAGAAGATAGGGCCCAGACACAAGATTTATGATGTAGCAGGAGATTTTCAAGAGAGAAGGCATGCATGTTCTCTCTCTTTCTAAGCCTGTGATAATCCATCTATCTGCAAACTTTTGAACCTGTCCTATTGCCCTCCTAGAGCTTAAATAGTCTGCCATTTTCAAATGCAATATGAAAGTAGCCTTGCTCGTTGCAAGCACAAATTTCAAGATGACAGGATCAAATATGGCAGAAGGACCAAATGTTGGGAATGGTTATTTACAATTATCCAAGGGATAAAGAGCCCCCTGGGGTTAGCATATCAAAGGCTCTGCTTGTGACATTTAAAAACAATTCTAGCCAACTAGCAGCAGGAGGTGTTGAATCTCCTGGCAAACCTTCTTTTCTTTATGTAGATTATTAAAGCATCGCAGATTTAAAGCATAGATCAGAGCAGCAGATCTAAAAATGTCTGGAAGGTAAACATATTTGAGTTTAAGCAATATGCATTAAAAATACCAATAACCATCTTCCTGCATTAATCACATCACATGACTTTGTTTTTCTACAGTATGCAGATGTCTCTCTCTAAGCAAAGTAACACATTTCTATTTCAGGGCTATTAACAGTGGAACAGCTGTACACTAACAGAATTTTTAGAAATTGTAATGAAATTAAATGGCGGATAGAAAAGGGAAGGAGAAAAACATGCCTTCTTTTGAGCTATGCTGGTTGGTGGTGTTGTCACATTAAACATATTTCTGTGGAGTCATGCTACAGCTGTATATTGAAACTAATTGGAGCAAAGCCTTTAGGTTTTAAGGAGGAGTCACCACATGAAGAAAACAAAATGCTGGGCTGGAGAGATGGCTCAGCCTTGAAGGCTAGGCTCACAACCAAACATATAAGAAAACAAAATGGTTTCTCCAAAGGCTCAAGACAACCTTTTATTCATGTGCTATTACTCTCTATTCATTGTGTAAATGATGTCGTATAGGTGAGTAGATACTGATGCTGCTCACAGTGCACTGTGAGGCGTTAGAACCATCATCGGTCACCAACCTTTGCTGAATAACTCTTGCTGCAAAATATTCAAGTAGTTAACTCTGCCAGTGAGCTCTTTATAGTTCTCCCCTCATTGCCAATAAGGGAGTTTTGCTCTTCAAAAGAGGATTTAAAACTGACACACTCATATACATATACCTACACATGCATTTATATGCATAGACACACATGCGTGGAATACCAGGATACCTCAGAGAAATTGCAAGTTTGGTTTCAAGTAATAAAAAATAAAATGAATATTACAATAAAGAGAGTCAGGCGAACGTTGGGACTTCCAGGTGTCTATAAAATGTCTGTATCACACCATTGTCTGTTAAATGTGTGGTAACGTTATGTTTGAAGAATGTACACAACTTCATGAAAAACATTAATGATCACTGAAGCCTTTAGCCAGTTCTAATCAATCCTCTTGCCAGTGGAGAGTCTTCTGTGGATGTGGATGTCAATATAATGCCTGTTGGTCAGTGGCAGCTGCTGCAAGTTAAGGTGGCCATGAAAACTTCTTAAAATAAGATAACAATGAGGTTTACTGCACTGACTGACTTTTCCTTTCACCGAAGATCTCTCTGTAGCTTGCATATTGATTGACAGCATTTTACCCTCTGTAGAAGTTCTTTCAAACCCGGAGTCAATCCTCTCAAGTCCTGCTGCTAAGTGCATGCAGTAGTCTAAATTGTCTGTTGCCATGTCAACAGCATGTGTTGTCAACATCAGTGTTCACAGCATCATCACTAGGAGTAGATTACCTCTAAAAAACAAAGTAGCAAAACAAACCAAAATCCAAAACGCCACTCTCTTTGTTGTTCGCCCTTAAGAAACAAAATCCTCCTCTTGTCATCTTTTAGTTTTATCATGAGATAGCAGTGCCTCATCTCTGAGTTCCATATCTAGATTCTAGTTCTTTCCGGTTTCTGCTCCAGCTGAAGTTCCCTCCTCCAGCACTCTGCAATGCAATTAAAGTCATCTGCAAGGGTTGGAATCAACTTCTCCCAGACTCCTGTTAGCTTTGACATTTTGTCCTGCTTTTTAAAATCATGACTCTTCTTACTTGTGGCTAGAATAATAAATTCTTTTTGGAAGCATATTTCAATTTATTCTAACCAGATCCACCAGAGAAATTGTTATAGAAGTTATAGATTTATGAAGTGAACTTTTCAGAGACGTCTCAGTGGTTGACTTTACTCTTGGCTTCTGATTTTTGCACTTGTGTATTTGTGTGGAAGTTAGTGTGTGTAGAAACTAGAAAGGGGCTTGTGTGTTAGATTTTGGCGTGCGGAGCTCAGAACAGACCACAGCAGACCAGACGGTTCCACGAGGGAAGGTTTATTAAGAGAGAGAGCGAGAGGAGAGAAAGAGAGAGCAGAGAGGTAGAGGAGTAGAGACCAGCCATGACCACATGGAGAGAGGGAGAAGGGAAGGGGGGAGGGGGCAGAGGACAACCTGCAGGCACTGAACCGAGGGGGCAAGAGAGAGAGGAGGCAGCAGGCAGCCCTTTTTATAGTGGGTACGCCTACCTGCCTGTTGCCAGGTAACTGTGTGGAGGAGCACACCTGGCTGCTGCCAGGTAACTGTGGAGGTGGAGTTTAGACAGAATACTAACACTGTGAGAAGGGGAAATAGAGGCTTAAAGTGAGAAGGGTGGGGCAGATTGTAGAGTACATGTGATATGAAAATGGAAGAGAGAGATTGGATAAGTAGGGATGGGAACAGGGAAAAAGGGGTGGAGAGCAGTGGGGTAGGTCAGCCAAGACTAAACATGTATTAAAATGCTGTAAAAATGATGCTTGTAAGCTAATATAAAACAAAATATAAAGGAAAGTCAGTAAACCACACTGCAAACAGAGGTACTATTATCCAGACTTCTTCCATTTACATGAGCATAGCAAACTTACTACGATTCTTAAAGGCCCTCAGAGTTAAAGCTATCAGCTGCATTGTCCCTCAGAAGAGAGTTAGCCCAGGCTTCAAAGTCAGGAGTTGATGTCTTTCTAGCTGTGAAAGTCCTAGATGGTATCTTCTTCTAATAGAAGGCTCTTTCAAATCTTGAAAATCTGTTGTTTACTGTGTGGCCACTGTTAACCCCAAAGATGTGAGGAGAAAGACCACTGACCCAAAATATCATGGCTAAATTAACTAAAGTAAGCTTTTAAATTCATGCATGTGGACTGCCTTCCTCTAAGGTGGGTTCAAGTGGTCAGAATTGGACATGAGGAAGATGTGGTTTTTATAGCTCAGGGATGGGGGTTTCCAAATGGGGGGTTTGGTGGGCAAAATAAGCTGGGTTATAACAGCAGAACATAAGCAAAACAAGGTAGTCGTAATGACCTCCTGAAACATAAGATAGCCATAACAAGGTAGTCATAGCAACCTTTTGAAATGTAGGTACAGATGCAAGATGCTTACAACTTTTTGAAACAAAGATACAGTTGCCATTTTTTGGAACAGGCAGTACAGAACCTTTCGTAGTTAAGATTACAGGTGGGGCAAAACCCCAATCCTTAAGAAACTGATTTAGTCATAAACAGCAGTCAATCTAGTTTGTCTTTACCATGCAATGGCTTTCAAGTCTAGGACAGAGGCAGGCTGATTCGTCAGCCACCTTCCTCAATCCTCTCAGCTGGATCTTCTGGGACACTGGCTACTTCACCTTACCCCTCATGTTATGGAGACAAGGCCTTTCCTTAAATTTCACGAACCAACCTTTGCCAGCTCCTCTTCTGTGGCTTCGTTTTTGTTCTGATTTTTGGAACTGAGGAAACCAAGGGCCTTGGCTTAAAAGAATGCAGCTGATCTGACCCATTCAAGTCCCTGAGCCTTCCCTATATCAACTACAAATTTGTTTAACTTCCTTACCCTTTGTTTGCTCACTGGATTAGCATTTTAATTTTCTTCCAGAATTTACCTTTTAAAAAAATTGTAGACAACTGTTGGGAACAAGAGGCTTATTTCAGCCTACTCTGCTTTTGACTTGCCTCTTTACTAAGCTGAATCCATTCTAGGGTTTTGATTTAAAGAGGTATTTGAATTCTCCTTTTGCTTGAACACTTAGAGGCCATTAGAGGGTAATTAAGTGGGCTACTTCCAATATCACTGTGTCTCAGAGGGGCCTGAAGAAAGGAGAAGAAACAGAGAAGAGGCCATTCAAGATATAGACAATGTTTTTCCAAACACATCCTTTATGGCTGTTGTCTGTGATGCCACCAAACAATGCATTGGTTGAATACGGAAATAATGGCCGCACGTCACCATAAAGATATGGTAACAATGAAAGGCACTGAAGTCCCAAGAGGAAACACAGGATGTGAAGGTGCACGGGATGTTGTGAAAACAGTGCTGACAACACAGGACACATGGTGAGTACGAGCCTTCAGTGTGTGAAAACTGCAGTATCTGCAACAAACTGAAACAGAATGAGATGGGATATGCCTGGGAGCATACCAGCTCCACTGAGCTGCCATGACCCCAGCTTTGTTGATATATAATTGTCAAATGACATATACTTTAAGGTATACAATGTAAAGATTTGATATGCATTTATATGGTAGAGTGACTGCCATAATTTAGTGAGCACCTCAATTAACTCATGTAGTTGTTATTTTCTGGTGTCGAGGGAGAATATTTCATGTCTGTTTTCTTAAATTTCAAGTATAAAATATACCATTAAATGTAAAGGCTAAAAAGTGGGGTGCAGCTTTGTGTTAGAGTGTTTGCCTCACGTGTATGAGGTCCTGGGTTCCTTCCCTAGTACAAAAAAATGAAGAAGAAAAAGAAAACGAGAAAGAAAAAAAGAAAAAAAAGAAAGAAAGATAAAGAAAAGAAAAATAATATTAAAGTTAAATTATGTTAAGTATAGTCACCATGGTGGGGGTTCAGAACTTAATCTCTTTTTATAACCAAAACTCAGTACCTTTGACCAGCCTCTTCCTACTTTTCCTATTTCTAGCTCCTGAAAAACAACATTTGTTTATTTATGTCTTCTTTGACCTATTGGTGTTCAGAGACATGTTATTTAGTTTTCTTGACTTTGGCAATTTTTCTAGTTTTCTTTGTACTATTGACTTCTAGGTTACACTGTGGTTGGAAGTGGGGCTTGCCATGATTTCAGTCTTCTTGAATGTATTCAGACCTGTTTTGAGCCCTAACACCTGATATAGTCTGGAGAAAGTTCCAGGTACTTTTGGAATAAGTAGGTATTCTTCTCTGTAGGGTAGAGGATTCCATGCATGTCTGATAGATCCATGTGGCCTGAACAGTTCAACTTTGCAATTTCCTTATTTTCTGTCTAAATTATCTTCGTAATTATGGACACTAAAAGCCAGGTGGTACCGTCACACACAGCATGCGGGAGGCAGAAGCAAACAGATCTCTGAGTTCAAGACCAGGTTGGTCTACAAAGTGAGTTCCATGATAGCCAGAGTGGCACAGAGAAATCCTGTCTCAAAAAACGAAGAAGGAGGGGAGTGGGCATGGAAATCTCCTCCGATTACTCTATAGTTTGCATTTTCCTGTTAGTCTTGTTAATATTTGCTGTAAGTTTTTAGGTGTGCAATGCTGGGGGTATGAATATTTATATGTCTTGATTAATTGACCCTTTTATAGTTATATAATGGCATTCTTTATCACTTATGCATTATTAAAACTATTTACTTAATTTTACTTGGTACAAAAACAAGGGCTGAGGATCTGGTTGGTAGAATGCTTGTCTCACATGCATAAAGCACCGGGTTCAATCCTTACCACTCTATAACTAGTATGGCAGTTGTAACCCCAGGACCCAGGAGATATATACATGGAGATCAAAAGTCAAAGTCAACCTTGACTACACAGGGAATTTGAGGCCACCTCAGAGTATATGAAACCCTACCTCAAAAGACAAAATCAGAGTTCCTGGTGGCGGGGACCCGGGTAGCCAACGGCCTGTGAGCATCATGCTTAAGTTTTATTGTGACTACTGTGATACATATCTTATCCACGATTCCCCGTCTGTGAGGAAGACACACTGCAGTGGTCGGAAACACAAAGAGAACATGAAAGACTATTACCAGAAATGGATGGAAGAGCAGGCCCAGAGCCTGACTGACAAAACAACGGCTGCATTCAACAAGGAAAGATCACTCCGGCTCCGTTCTCTGCTCCTCTGCCTGCAGGGGCCATGATCCCACCTCCCCCAAGTCTCCCGGGTCCTCCTCGGCCTGGCATGATGCCTGCACCCCACATGGGAGGCCCTCCCATGATGCCAATAATGGGCCCCCCTCTTCCTGGGATGATGCTTGTGGGACCAGCTCCTGGGATGAGACCACCCATGGGAGGCCACATGCCCATGATGCCCGGGCCTCCCATGATGCGACCCCCGCCTGCCCTATGATGGTGCCCACGTGGCCCGGCATGACCCGACCAGACAGATAAGAGCAGAAGCGCTCTTCATCGTTTTGTATTGTTCTGTTTTACCAGGAGATCTTGGTGCTGAGCCTGAGTGTTTACTAGATGCATGGCAAGGAACTTCCTTCCTTACAGAGAGAATACTTTTGGAGGGAGAAGTGATACAAAAGGGGCCGTTTTCACTTACATTGTGAAATGTGAAAATAAAATGGTCAGCTGTTTTAGTTAAAAAAAAAAAAAGATAAAACCAGGTAAATAAACCTACAAAACAATGCACACAAAAGAACAACTAAGGTTCACAATCTAGGTTTTTGAGATTGTTAATTATATTTTGACATTTTGTGTCTACTAACATATCACTGCAGTTATAGTTGTTTAAAGTTCTTTTTTTAAAAAAACAAAAACAAAAAACCAAAACCAACCAACCAAACAAACAAAAAACATGTAGGCCAAGGTTGAAAGTGACTTGTGTAGCATCCTATGGGAGAGCTCTTAGTTCTACTATGTATCCATTTTTTGAAGTGAATTTTGCTCTGGGAGATGGCACTTTAGAACACTTGTTGCTCTTGCAGAGGACCTGTGTTTGATTCCCAACACCTACATAACTCTGGTTCCAGGAGATGTGATGCTCTCTTTTGATCTTTGAGGGTAAGAATACATGTGGTGCACATACATATATAATGCATACATACATATATACATACATACATATATACGTACATACACACAAAAAATAAATCTAAAATAATATAATTTATTGTTGCATGTTAATAGCTTTTTTTCATTTTGTTATATATTATGTTAGTCTGTTGTATGTTAATAGATTGTATGTTAATATCATGTTTTCATTTTAGCTTGAAGAATTTCCTTTAGTATTTCTTGTGTGGCATGTCTATTATCAAAGAGTTATAGCTTTTTATTGTTGGGCAAAGTCTTTCCTCATTTATGGGAATAGCTTTGCTGGGTATTCCGTTTTGGTTGGAGTATTTTTCTTTCAATATTTGAAATGTCATCTCCTTCTCTCTTGAGCTGCAATGTGTCTGCTAGGAAATCCACTGATAGTTTTACCAGGTCCCCATGTCTTTGAAACTTACTTTTCTCTTGTTTCTTTCAAAGTAATTTGTCTTTGACTATTGATAATTTAATTATACTGTGTCTTGGTTTAATCTGCTTGAAAACTTTTGGGCCTAATGACTATAGATGGTCATTTGAAGTTTTCAGCCACTATTGTTTAAAATGGAATATCTATCATTTTTTCTTTCACTCCCCCTTCTGGGAATGTCTAAATGATGATGTCCCATGAGTTCTGTAAGCTTTCTTTGTACTTTGTATTTCTTTCTCTTTTCTTTTCTGACTGGATAATTGCAAATGACCTTTCTTAAATTCCACTATTCCCCTGATGAAGTCAGTTGTTTAAGCTTTCTATACGATTTTCAGATGTACCTTTAATGTTAGAATTTTTATCGATGTTTTGCGGTTTCTAGTTGTCTTTTAGTTGTGTTTTCTTGTAAATATGAACTATTTTAAGAAGACATCTTTGTCTGCCAGTTCATATGTCTATTTCTTTGGAATCAGTTATCTGAGCTTTATGGGTATTCTTTGGTGATGTCATCCTTCTGTGATTCTTTGTCATCTTTCTATTCTGATATTGGCGTGTGGACATTTGAAGAGGCAGACGCGTCTTTCTGCTTTTACAGATACTTTGGTTGGGAAGTAGTTCCTCCTCAAGATAGCAGGGGTTGTAAACTGGCCATCCGGTGTGTGTATAGACAGGTAAAATACCTTTCTTGGGTTTCTGGTTAGACAAAACTGCTATTCATGTGATGAAGTTGAGGTACAGCCAGATGAGCCTGTCATCTGGGTACCGGGTTGTAGTAAATAGAATGGCTTAGATGAAGTCTCATACTATACTTCCTAGACAGGTAGCAACAATATCTGGAGTTCTTATTAAGCTAGGGTTTCTGACAGTTGGTTAGGACCACTGGGCATGCCCCATGGTTAAGGAATACTTAACCATGGGCCTTCTTGCACGGACTTTTTGCTCAGGGTTATAGGATCCACATATAGGCAGGTATCATGTGACACTATTTCCGGGAACAATGAACAAATGGCTACTTGCCCCTGATAGAAAACTGACAAAAATAATACCAGCAAAGTCCAATTAGTGAACCAGCTAGTTTTATTGGGGCTACTTACAGGAATATGGGTGAGGAGTTACAGGAACAGAAATGACTCAAAGACATTTCAGTGACAGCTGCATCACCAAAAGCCCACCCTAACATGACTGACAGTTTGTAAAAGCTCAAAACATGCAGTGTACTGTACAACCTGCAGGCAACTCAACAGGTTGGAGATTTGTCCTTTCCAGGCAATCCAGTTGGGCAGAACCTCCTTTAGGCTTTTCAGCTACTCCCTATGTCTCCCAAGCTGCTTAGCTTGTCTGAGAGTCTTCTCTTTTGATCTCTGCTGTTTATAGGCATACCTGCTAATCTGAGTTTCTGCTAGGTAGCACAACCTGGCTTAGAGTCTTAGAGTCCTTACTGCTTATATAGGCTTGGGGAGGGAGAGGCTTAGTGAATCTGATCAGTTTCAGTGGCTTCCTGAAGCTGCTGAATTTTTTCCTTCCTACTGAACCAGCCTCCTTTTAGGATGGAATGTTTTACTTTCCCTTAGAAAATCCGATTGTTTCACACCCCCTTTAGCATCCTATGTCTTAATGAAACTCCCTCCAAGACAGAAGATTTAATTTTCTATCTCCAATGAAATTATTACATATCAACAGGATTTTTGGCTTGGCCTGGGCCTTCAGCTGTGAACTCTGTGGCCAAATTAGACTCTTAATCGTAGAGCCAAACTGGGAAGAACAGCAAAGCATACTCCTTATACGGGGTTTGGCGTGTGCTGCTGACTTGTCTTACTTGTCAAATAAGGTTGCCAACCTGAAGGTAGTGCCACCACTGAGACCCACACATTGGTCACTGGGAGTCTAATGTTCCTTGGTCTGTTTCCAGATGATTTCAGATAGCAATTCTCCCAGTGTTTCTTATAAGGAAAAATGGAAGGCTGACAGAAAGTGTCGACTGAGAATGTCAGAGAAGCTTGATGCCTGCCTTGGACTCTCCTTCCACACTGGCCAAACTATAGGACAAAGGGAATCCTATCCCATAGGATAGGATTGTTATGCTTTCCCCAGGAGGGAGAAACATGGTCAGAGGGAGGCTATTTATTTTAGATCTTGTGATGGTGATTTTGGTTGTGAACTTGACAGACCTGAGAAGAGGGAACAACCTAAGAATTGCCTCCATCAAATTGGTCTGTGGGGCATTTTCTTGCTTGCTAACTGGTGGAGGAGGGCCAAGAACATGGTGGACAGTATTACCCCTAGGCAAGTAGGTCTAGGCTTACTGAAAAAAGTGGCTGGAGTGAGCCTAGGGTAAGCCAGTAAACAGCATTCTTCCATGGTTCTGCTTCAAGTTCCTGCCTTGACTTTCTTTAATGAGGAACTGTAAAACATAAGATAAAAATAAACCCTTTCCTCTCAAGTTACTTTTGGTTGTGGTATTTATCAGAACAAAAGCAGGCACTTCTATTGTGCTTCCCAACTCTGTTTTGCTGTCAAAAAATGTGGGTGTTTCAACCTCACCCCAGGTTCTGGGATACTCATAAAGGCAATTTTGTCTGTTAATAGTTGCCAGTTGGCATTTCTATGAGACCAATTTGAGCTAGGGATCCCCCACCCTCACCCAAGTTGACATCTTGTTTTCACTGTTTCTTAATCAAAGGCATATGAAGACTATAAAGTTCACATAAAAAATTAGCAACTATCTATCCATTTCTCTTTGAAAAATCACTATTTTGATGGACAAACAATTTCTTATTATCCTAAAATTGGTAACATTAATTTCAGGGAAGGCAATAAGTTAAACATTCTGATATTGTGAATGGAATAAACTAGACAAAATGCTAAGGAATGAATAAACACCAATAGCTGTAAGGCTGAAGACAATTTTGGCTAAACTGGGCAGATAATTTCTTTCACTTGGATTACTTGCCACCATTTTGTTCTTAGCTTGAAAGACTTCTCAAGGTCTCATCTCCTATAACAGAATAATCTGCTCTTGTTGAATTGTTTTTGAATGCTGAACCATGGGGAGGGAAACTCTATTCTCATTTATTTTATTTCATGCACCTGAACTTCATCTTAAAAGAAACCTTTTGATTTAATCTCTCTTTACCTTAGGATGCAATTTGAATCTCCATGAACACAGCATAAGGCACATACAATGGAATTGTGTGACAGAATAAATCTTTGGGGAGTTCCCTAGCTCTTGAGACATTTTGGTCAGCAAAATCAACCCACACAGCCACATGATCCAAAGAAGCCATGCACAGCCTTATTTTGTGGCATAGATAGAAGAAAAACACATCTGTAGTCTCCATGTGAGTTTTCTGCCTCTTCCATGGTTCTCCAACTAAAAAGCTAAATATATAAATAATACTCAGAGAAGTCATGCTTAATTTCTTTACTTGGGAGATGTTGGTCTGGAGGACAAGGTCAGCAGGAAATAACAGGGGACTTCCATTTCAAACTGGGTTCTCCAAGGAAATCAAGACGGGAAGATCCATTTTAATGGACTCTAGTCTTTCTAAAATATTCTCAGACATGGCTTCTTTATTTAAATGAAAAGCTCTGGTTTCCATCACTCCCACCCTCCCACTCCCCAATTCTAAAAAGCTTCTAACAGAGCAAAGCAGAAGAGGGCTCCAATTATCCCCAGCCCACTTGGGGAGCCTTCAGACGGGCCAAATACAATTTGTTTTACAGGACAGCACCTCTAAAACATGGCCTCTAAGAGAACCTTGATCATGTGCCTTCGATTCTTTCTGACTAACAGTGATAGTCTTTCTTCTTTTCTTCCTGCAGAGTCAACACATAATATTAACCAGCCTGTCTGCAGTATCTAATTAACAAGCTGACTGCAGAAGATCACTTACAACATAAAATATTAAATCATCCTAAAAACTAATATTCTCCACACCTCATAAATTAAAATAAGCAAGAGACTGAAATGAAATAAAACCCTGATGAATATCATTCTGGGCCTCTGCCCCCAAAAGAAGCATTTAACTATTTCAAAGAAAAACGTATACGTGTGTGTGTGTGTGTGTGTGCGTGTGTGTGCATACACACACACACACACACACACACACACACACGCAGAGCAATTAAGAAATGCCTTCTACTCTAGTTTACGCTCCAGCACAGCAACTCTGACTTGAGCCCTCAAACTGTGATCCTCTGATCTTATGCTTCACAAATCATTTTACGTTTGGATATGGTGCTCATCAGTTATGTGTCCTCTCATTATAATTGCGCTGCCATCTTGGAGCTAAGTTCTGTTCCCATTGGCCCAATGGCATCATCATTTATCTGCGTTGTATATTTAGGGCATTATTGAACAGAAGCAGTGATCTGTTTGAAGAAGGCCAGAGCTGTTTGATATTAACACAGAGAATGATTAATCAAAGAAAGCCTGGTCCTAGAGCATCAAGAGAGAATTGAGGTCATTAACAGGGCAAAACCAAGAAGCAAGCTTTGACTAAGAAAATGAGATGGGCCAACACTTTGAGCATTTTCAAAATAAATAAATATGAAGCACATGGTTTCCTTGCAGAGCTTTCACTTTAAGGGACAATAGCATCAAGAGATCTGAAGAGATATTATGCTATTTCCAAAGCTAAAAATAATTTCCTTTACAATAAATTATGACATCACTTGCATTCAGGAAATCGCTGAGTTCAACAGTGTCTCACAATAATTATTTCTCAATACTAGAATTTTTAGATTATTTCACATTTTACACAACAACAACAAAAAATAACCACAGATGCAGAACCAGACATTGGATATGAGACAGAGCTTGGCTAATGAAAATGAGTGCCCTGGTGAGACTCCTCTGGCACTCCAAGGTATGGCCTCCTCTGCCAAAGAGACAGAGGTTTGATTTAATTAGTTAGACATCATTGCAAATTAGTTCACTTTTCTACGTTGTTTTGGCAAACCATACTGAGGAAGAATTTGTCCATCGTATATTTGGGAAAGTGTGACTGAACAGCCCAAGAACAATAAGAAAAGAAAATCAATTCTCTTGTTTAGGTTTTTTTTCATAGTTCAACTTAACTCCTTTTCTTACTATGACATATCATTGCAAACCAAGGGACTTGAAACAACAGAAGTGTATTGCACAACAGTTGTACAGATCAGAAGTGCTACGTAGGTCTCCCTGGGCTAACACCAAAGCTTTGCTGGGATGCATTGGTTTCTGGAAGCTTTAAGGAAGAAATCATCTCCTTGGTTTTTGTTGTTCGTTCTTCTGCTTCTAGAAGATTCTCACACTCCAAGGTTCATGAGCCTCTTACTTCAGCTTCAGATCTAGGAAGATATGACCAAAGCCTTTGTGTCTTATCATCTGTCAGGTTGTCTCTTCCTGTTTCACCTTCCATCTTCTTGGACCCTTGTTATTCATTGGCCCTGCCCAATAATTTGGAATTTGTCTTTACTCTTGATGCCATCTGACTAACAATCTTGACTCACCTTTGTCATGTTACAAAGATTTGGATACAGCTCTCCCTCCAGTCCTCAAGGGGAACACATTATTTTCACAGTTCACAGAACTTTAAGTGTATTTTATTTAAAGAACAACTGCAAGAAGAAATGTGAGGGACTGAGGGAGTGAGATGAGCAAGTGAGGAAGCAAATAAAGGATGTGCTCATGGTCAGATTATTGTCATGAACAATGGGGCTCAATCTACAGGGGGCCATTGAGAGAGCTCATGGAACACCATACAGGGTGGGCAATCAGTGCTTACTACTTCAGGACTGCTCCAGGGGTATTAATTCTTCATCATGCACACCTTTGAAAACTGAGCTTCAAGTAGGTTTAATTTCTTTGTTTTCTCTGTATTTCATCCCAAATGACAATATACAAATATTAAAATTCATTAGACACTCATATTATTTGAGTCACATGATTACCCTTCAACCAATCAGTATGGGTAAAACTCCAAGATGGTCTAGGCCCCAGCATGATTGATAGTTCCACTTTAGTCACATGGGATGGGGAAAGAACTGTTACTTGTCCAGTTCAAAAAGAGGCACCCGGTAGAAAAAAAGATTGATGATTTCTGGATGAATGAAAATAACCTACAAGGACTCAGAGTGGCCATGTTAAAAACCCAAAAAGCCTTTGGAGATCAAAGTAGCAATTAGATCTTACCCCAGAATCCAGGAGTCCCAGCTCATGCCTGTGAGTCTCCAGAGACAAGGGTCTTGGTTTCCAAGGAGAAAAACAAAACATCAGACATAGACTTGATCTCAGTACTAGGGCTGGAGTCACTGGAGTTAGAGGGTCAGGCAGTAGGTAGATTGCTATCAGACAACTCCAGAGATGGTTGCACTGAGGGCAAAGCTTGTGGAATGGCATATAAAACAATAAAAAAATAAAGAGGCATGGGAAAAAAAAGAGGAGAAACAAGCAAGGAAAGAAATATTAGAGCAGGAGGAGATAAAAGGAAAATGTATGCACAAGTGTACACACATGCCCAGCCATAGAACTGAAGGTAAGCTGAGATAGGAGTAGGAATTAGTGGGCTAATTCGTGGTGGGGTAATTGGACCACTTGGGAATAAGTGTGTTGTTTGATAAGTGAATACTTAGTTGTTAACTATTGTATTAAGTATAATCCACTCTTTATCTAAACATCTATCTATCTATCTATCTATCTATCTATCTATCTATCCATCATCAATCTATCATCTATGTATGTATCTATCTATCTATCTATCATCTATCTATTTATCTACCAATCATCTATCTAACATCTATCTATAATTATCTATAATCTATTACCTATCTGTCATCTATCTTCTATCATCTATTTACTATTTACCTGTCTGTCTATCATCTATCTTCTATCTATCATCTATCTACCAATCATCTATTTGGCATCTATCTATCTATCTATCTATCTACCTATCTATCTATCATCTGTTTTTCTACCTACTTACCTACCTATATTTCTAACTTCTAATACAGACTTTCTAGAATTAGAGTTGAATTCTAAATGGCAATTGCTTCTCCAAGAAAATCAGCTCTGACTCCAAAGTGATTTGAGAAATGTCGTTTAATCAGAAAAGTCCTCTGAGGAAGTTGCGAAGGAGGTGTTTTAGCACAATATACTGAATAGGTTCCTAAAAGTTTTATTTATCCCTCTCCTTAAAGTTCCATGTTTGGTCTCAGGCCGTTCTACCACCACAAACCCACTCCACCTCTTCTCCCTAACTCCCAGTATCTACTGGTCCACGGCTGCAGTCTTTCTTGTCACCTCCCACTCAACACACAATCTCCCACTCACCACATATCCTCATGTAGCTTCCTGTGCTTAGTCCCCTGGGTAGAGCCAGGAGCTGAGGAGAAGCATAAAGCATTCTGTGGGAGGCAGAGGGAAGAGGCGTTTTCTTACACTTTACTATTCCCGCCCTGTCTCTCTTGCAGCATCCTCTTCAATCCCAAGAACGGGTTAAGGGAGGAGGCAGGATCATCATTACTTGATAGACTGGGCAACTGAGGTTGAGCTCAGAGCCTGACTCAAGGCTCTGCTCTAAAAACTACATCATGGTATATTTTAATGGCTTTTAGACTTTGGCATGAGTTAGCAGTCATTGGGGGATATTTGTTAAACAGAGAATTCCAAGGTCCTCCCCCTGGAGGCTCCAATTTAATTGTTTTCCTGGGCCTCCGGAACCTGCATGTTTAACAAGGGCTCAGTGACTGTCATGCAGGTGATTCTAATGCTGGTCAGGCCCACAGCAAACTTTGAGAAGCACTGCTAATAAATCCTACACCAGGAAGATCATGTCGGACTGAAGGCAGCTCAGATAGTGTGAGCATACATGGCTTCACATTTTTAAGATTCAATAAGGTAGTTTTTACCTATGTATGGACCTGGGTGTTTGAATTCTCTACAGCTCTTGTGATCTCTACAAGTTCTGCATTTGGAGCACTAATAAACATAAAATTTTCATTACTTAAAGTCTTCACAATAGGAGAAAAGAATTGAGGTTTTTTTTTTTCTGTAATTCAGAAATGGTATGAAGATATATTGCTTTGGTGTTTTAGGTTTAGAAACTACTCTAAGAAGCCATTTGTGGTCTCTGACAATGGTTTTATTTGAGAGGAGGGCTTCTTTACTAGTAAAAAAAATGATGTAAAAACAGAAAACAACAAAATCCATTTAAATTACAACCTTCAAAGGTTAAGAACACTGAAAGATTCTCTTTCTCAGCTGATACACAATGTTTGGAAACTTCTCTTCTTTTGATAGTGATGTGGGGTCACCTCCCCTCAAAATCATAGAGCAGAGGATCCACTGAGTTCTCAGAATTGGCTCAGAGCACCTGGCCATGGGAAGGTCCCCGGCAACGGCAGAGGTGGAGATTGCTCAAGTGATTCAGATAGTTAAAAGAGTAATCCCAGGGCTGAAGAAATAGCTTAGACGTTACAGAGCAATTTCCAGCACCCACATGGCAGCTGACAACTGTCTGTAGTTCTAGTTCCAGGGGATACAACACCCTCATATAGACACACATTGAGGCAAAACACCAGTGCACATACAAAAAAATCATAAAAAAAAGAACACTCTCTCGTCCAAGAATGATCTTTTTAAGTACGTTCCTGAGTACTCAAGCAAGATCTTGTTCCCTCAAACTGGTGAGCAGACCAGATGAGCAGTTAGGTCCTGCATGGGTTTCTCGAATTTTTACACATTGAGTACCCAGAGTGCGTGCTCTGTGTGGAAACTATGGAGCCCTATGAGAATAAACACTAGTTTCACCATTGGCCAGTTAGGGGAGGGAAAATCTGGAAAACTTGTTACTGTGATGATGATGAAGTGATAAATTGTAGAATCTCTGGGGAAAACTGATGTAGGTCAGTGCTGAGAATGACATTTTGGCCAATGGTAGACTGTATATGTGAAGAGACTCCCATACAATGATAGTGAAACTGAAGAAATTCCCATGTCCTATTGATGTCAGATCTTGTGACTAAGGAGATGCTGGTAGAAACAAAACTATCACCCACCACAGCACCAGCCATAAAATGCAGCAGTGCAGTGTGATGCACTAACCACTCTGTTAGCTTCTGCATCTACTATATGATGCTGTTACTTGTTATTCTAGACCCTTGTTTTTAAGATTCCTGCAAAATAGTACGTCGTAGTCGTATTATGCTGTGAGCAGCTGCATGCTCATGTCTCATGGTTACTGCATCTCAAATTTAAAAAAAAGTGTTTCACTGTGTATGTTAACTGCATATGGTACTGTGTTACATAAGGACATTTCCATACAAGTATATACTGCTTGTTATGCAAATTTCCCTCTCCTCCTCCCCTTCTTCTTGCCTCCTCCCTCTCCTGTCGGTCTCTTTTGTTCTTTGAGACAGTTTCATTTTTTGCTTTCAATGCATGTACATGTGTACATGATTTAATGTATCTACATTAAAATCTACAAGCCACAAGTGAGAGAAAACATGGTATTTGTCATTCTGAGACTGTCTTAATTTGCTTAACTCCATTCTTGTTTATGGTTGGAAAAAAAATCCATCGTGTCTGTGGACCACATTTTCTCTCCCACTTCTCTGCTGGTGGCCCTCAAGGTCGGTTCTGTGACTTCCCTAGCACACCCAGTGCTAGTGCAGCAGTACACAGGGATATGCTAGTGTCTCTGTGATGTGATGACACAGAGACTTTGAGTAAACACTCAGAAATGGTATGGCTGAGTCATGTGCTTGATTTGGCTTTAGTTTTTTGAGGACCCCCATTCTGATTTCCATAGTGACTGGGATGAGTTTATATTCCTGCTAGCTGAGAATCCAAGTTCCCTTTAGTCCACAAAAAGACTAGGGGTGAGGGTTAGCTTATTGCAGCTCTCCTTCAAATCAATATGTCAAGTTGAATGACTGACTTACACCTCCTAGGTTTGTGTAAATACACTAAATGCTGTTCACACAATGACAAAACTGCCTAGCAACCAGTTTCTTAGACTATAGCCCTGTTCTTAAATAACGCATGACTGTAACTGTGAGTCTCTAGAAAAGTGCTTCATGAATGTTAACTATAATAAGATTAACTTATACATTAAATTAAAATTTACTCTCTCCTTTAAGCATCCCATGAAGCTCAATTTTCACTGAACACATGTGAGTTTCTTTTCTAGCTGAATCCTGATGCCTCTTGGTGCGTTACTCAGACAAGGTCCTGCTCTGGGGAACATAACAGCGCCAAACAGCAGACACAGGGATTTGTTGTTTAAGCAGGAAAATCTATAGAAAATGAAAATTAGTTACTTAAGTGAAATTGTTATCTTAATACTCGAAATTAATCAATTAAAAATCATGGTTTTTAACATGGTATCTTCTTCATTTGATAAAGAAACAGAAACTCAAAGACTATAGTGCTCCCGCCAAACACTCAAGGTTTATCTTACAAGTTGGAGAATGGCTGAAGAATGTGCCTTTCTGTCCCATCCAGACCCTGTCCACTACCCTGAGCTTTTCTACATGGGTTCTGGGGATTGGATTCAAGTCCTCAACCTTCCAAGCAAGCTCCTGCTGACGGAGCCATCTTCCCACCCAGCCCTTGTCCGTTTTAAACACTTTCTGGATCTCCATTGCCAACAGACCTGATCTCATTCTTCACACCTTATGTAAATATTTTCTAACATAGTGGGAGTTTAGTTTAGCTGGTGAAGATTTATTGACATGTTTATGTAGTGTAGTGGTTAAAAGAAACCTTTGATGAATGTGGTGGTTTGCTTATTTGTTCAACAGCCTATACCCTCCCCTCAAAAAACAACAAAAGTAAAACAAACCCAAAAATCAGAGCCTGGGGAAGAGCAAGGCCTTGAAGTACACAGTAGGTGTTTTATAGTTCTATCTCAGGAATGATCACTAAAAAATTATAAGTTAATTTTTTTTACAGTCATTAGCTAAAGGGGGCCATATTATGCATATCCAAATCATTCAGTAGAGGTGTGTGTGTGTGTGTGTGTGTGTGTGTGTGTGTGTGTGATGGCTCACAGCAGAAACTGATGGGGAAAAGTTTATTGATGGAAAATCTATATGTGTTTATTTCATGCTTTCACTATGAAATAAAATATTCTAATTGTTCAATTTCTTAAGAAGGTTTACAATGTTGAGTAACCAACCTTCTTAAAGGAGTTGAATATTTTCCTTTTATTGTCTCTCATCACCTTTGCTACAGCTCAGAGATCAAAAGTAAGGCAGGAAAAAGGAGGCAGTAAGAAAAAGTAAGAAAAAATGAGAAACCGTGGGAGGCAGAGATACTAGACCCAAAGACTTGAGGGAAGCCGCTGGGACTCAGTCATAGGAGGCCATTTGTTTTGTTTAACTATTTGTGGGTAAAACAAAGACCAGCATTTGGAAGCCTCAAGTCTTGGAGGCTAAGAGCATACACTGATCTTCCAGAGGACCTGAGCTCAGGTGCCAGCATCCACATTAGGCAGGAGGCAGCTCACTGCTGCCTGTAACTTGTCAGAGATCCTGATGCCTCTGCCCTCCAGGCACAGACAAATAATTAAAAATAATAAATGTCAATATTGAAAAGGATCTAATAATAAAAAAGAGAGATCGAGCAGTAAGAATAGTAGGGTAGCAGTTGTCCTTGGGAAAGTCAATACAGGTTAGCTGGATCCACCGGGTGATCCAGTCATTAGCCGGATCCACCGGGAGGCGATCCACCTGGGGGCGGGGGTGGGGAGTGGGGGTGGGGCGACAGGTTGTTAGTTCAGGCTTCCAGGGCGGGGCGAGTGAGCAAGTGGAATTTCCACTAAGGTGCTACCCAGAGTTTGCGTGCCCACGCTTGGTGCTACCTACCAGGTGCATAAAAATCAACATTAATTAGATAAAGTAAAGAATTGGAGCTTTCTGCAGGGCCTTCCACTTAAATACTAGCTTCCTTTTACATTGTTGCTTCATGCTGCTTACCTTTTCTGTTACAGTCAGGACTGTTTTGAGAGAGGACTAAGTAGCTCTGGCTGTCCTGGAACATTCAGAGATCAATATGCATTCGCTCCCCCAGCCTCCTTAACCCTTACCCCTGACTCCCATGCTCCACCACACCAGGCCAGGCCATACTTTTCGTTTTTCATGTTCTTGTATATTTCTGGCCACAGTAATTGTTCTTTCTATAAAGAAATGTCTTCAGACGTATAAACAGGCAACTATGTTGTAAGTTTTAACTGATTATTTTTCCTCGCGGGAGAGTACCCGGGAGCATCTCATTGATGGATAGTTGTCATCCTTGCTCCGAGCCATCTACTCATTGTTATGTGAATATCCATAGTCATGTGACCTCCTAAGTGTATTTTGTGGCGTTTAGAAAATTGTCACTAATTTCCAAAGATCTCTCAGAACTCTGTGAATAAAATAGGCGAAAGAACATAGGTTTCACAATCTTGAATTTTGTATTTATCACAAACCCATTCGCTCTCCAGTTCAGAACCCCTCCCCTTGAGAGCATCTTTGGCTCATACAGGTTAGTACAGATTCCTCCACCCTTTAGTCTCCCAGTCACAGATACTCAGAAAATAGAAAGTATATGCTGGAGGATCTTCAGAGTTTGCAAGTTTTGGAAAGCTATAAAATAAAAATATTCTAGACCGGAGTTCATCTCATCTCATTCTGATTAAGGTACCCACGCCATGAATTTAAAGAAAAAAAGTTAAAGCAGCAGGATTGGGTTCAATTTACTCAAAGTACTCGGTTCAAAACTCCAGTTGAAGCCAATGCTCCTTTTCCTCAAAGCAATTTTTCTTGTTTGTAAAGAATAAGACGTAATGATGCCCCTCTTATTTTCCCTTGAAGCCCCGAGGGGTCTCTTTGCTGCTTGGAGTTCCTGAAAGAACGTAAATCCCCAGATCCTGAGAGAGAGGGGGCGGGGCCGCTCCCCCCGAGAATTACCTTCATCGTCCTCCAGGTGTCACTACAGGCCTGCGCATTTCCTCTGCCTCCCCGCACCCTCCCTGTCCATTGATAAAGTAGAGGGTGATTTGTGATCCGCCTCGCAGTGATTGCAGAGGGAAACAGCCATCTTGGCTTGTCTCAGTAGTAGATTTGTTTTTCTAATTTCTTTATACTTGAAGGTTTACCAGATGCTTTATTGCCAGAGCGAGGCTTACTTGCGGTCTCTTTTCTTTTTCCTCCTCCCTGCCTGCTCCACCCCCAGCCCTGCACCCCTCCTTTTTGTTCCTAGAGACAATCAGTGTCTCTGGTCCCAGCTGTCACTGCTGATTTTTCATTACAGTTTAATTTAAAACTGGGATTGGAATGGAAATGTCTTTTTGCCATTTGGGGTTTGCAAGGCTTGTGGTTTTATTGCCAAAGGCACAAATGTTAGTTACTACTGTTTTTCCAGAGTTTGCTGGGGAGGGGTGGAGGTAGAGATGTGGGGGGGTGAGAACGACAGCTGGACTCTGCAGAAGTGGGAGGGGAATTAGAGGGGGAATCCCTCTCTGAAGGCAATGTTATTCTGAGAATTGTTTTGTCTGATTTTTTCATGAATCTCTGTGACGTTTCTCCCTAAATGTCCTTCCGCGTAGGTTAAACATTTGTCAGACCAGCTAGTGAGGTAACTAGATGGAGGGTAATCACCAGGTGGGATCCTCACTGCTGTGGGGAAGGTGGGTTCCTGTTTAAGGAATAGTACATCTGTGGATCCACTTGACTGCAGCTGTCAATAGGAACACCCAAGGAGGGACTGGGCTGCACACAACCTCAGAGGGAACAGACTGTTTATAATTTCCAACACATATCGTCTTTCACTAGCTTCTGCCTTCTCGCCCCTTTTCAATTCTCGAATTGCAGTCTTAGAGTTTATTTATAAGCTTATGCCAGCCATGGAACCCAGTCTAGCCACAGGCTGTTCCCTATAATTCCTCAGAAGGTTCTTAGTGATGGGCTGAGGGCTGGGGAGATGCTTCAGTGTCCTTAATCCCTGCACTGTGGAGGCAGAGACAGAAGGACCCTGGTACTGACTGGCCAATCAGCCTAGTCTAATTGACAAACTCCAGGCCAACAAGAGGCTGTCTCACAAAACAAGATAGAAAGTTGCTGAGGAATGATACCCTAGGTTGACCTTTGGCCTCAAGGCAGGTGCACAAGAACGGGCACAGACACACACACACACACACACACACACACACACGGTTACCAGTTTAATGGGCTGATTTTAAGTATATTCAAATCCTCCTAAGATTAACTATGTTTTTACCACTTGAGTGTCAAATTGAGAGAGAAGGACATTCTTACTTGAAAGTAGTCCTGCAGGAAGGGCAGGCAGGAAGAAACAGAAGCCTTTGCAAGCCCAAGTTTAAATACTTAGTATTGACATTGAGAACAGTTGTTTCCCAGTTGTAAGGGATCTGCAGAAGCCAGAGTGTCTTATCTGTCATGCTAAAAAACAATTACTGTCTCCCATCCCAGCAAGAGCCCTGCTCTTCCTGGATACACCAGTTTGGGATGTCAAACTGAATGTTCCATTATCTCCACGGATCCCGCTGACTCCTCACAGGTTGAACGTTTCAACTTCCCTCCAACTGGCCTCAGGCAGCTGTGAGACTAGTGAGCCTGCCTGGGGAAGACACGTCTCTCCCTGTTGTGGAGGGGCAGTCAAAGGCTCTGGAAACTTCACAGGGCCCTTCTAGTTTCTGTTGTCAGCCTGTGTGTTTTGTGTAATCTTGGTTAATTGGGACATTTTGTCCAAAAGCAGCCATGTACCAAGCCGGGGCCTCTTATAAATTGTCCCTATTTGCTCTGGTGTTTTCCATTCTCCTGCTAGAAGGAGGAGAGGAAGTGGTTGGAGCAACCTTCCAGAGATCACACAGACATATTTCCAAAACCCCTTTGGTCATCTCCAGAACCCAGAAGAACATTCTAGTGGTTTCCTCACAGAAGCCATCCCACATCTCACAAACAAAAGGAAAGAGAGAGATTTGTCCCCCCTGTCTTTTTAGGTCAGAGTTCACAACACACACAAGGGAAAAGAAAACAGAAAACAATAACAAAGAGAAGCAGGCTTCTAACCTCCCAGGCCAGCCCCCCCCCAACCCTCCCAAACACTCCAACCCCCCACCCCACCTCCAGGCTCCTCCAACCCTAGCTGCCTTGCCTCTGCTCCAACAGCCACCCATGGAACAAACAATAACACATCTTCCACATGTCCTCAGCCATGTATGTTGCTCAGCATGTATATTGCTAAACTGCTCTCTGTGATTCTGAAATATGGGTGAGAAAACTCACTCACTCCCAGAGAAGGAGGGAATGGGTATTTGAAGAAAAGAGTTATTTTGGAATGCACACTATTTTTTCTGGGTGAAGAAAACTGCCCAGTTCCTACCTTTTGCCAGTCAAATCTCTTCTTTGGGATAAATTGAATTCCAAGCAATAGATTCCAGGGGCTGATGGTCTATGCTGTGAGGAAGGAAGTCTCATCTTTAAATACTTTCCCTGGGGGATCACATGTTGTGGTGAGCTCCTGATAAAGCAAACACTGCAGTCAGCACTTTCCTAGTGTTTACCAGGGCAAATTTGGGGGAACTGTGGACTGAGTATTAGCTGTCCTGTGTGACAGGGAAATGGGTGTTTGATCTTCCTCTGAGCTACAAGACCCTGTTCAGAAGTCTCTTCGAAGTTGTCGTAAACTTGCATTAGTGGCCACATATGGGATCCATTAACTACTCATTTCTGCTTGTTCATAGCAGATTTTTGTCTGGTGACTGCCTCTGAACGTTGGGGTGTTTTTGTTTGGCTTTATACCACAGAGAATCCTGTTGACTGGTTTGAGGTTTGAGAAAATATTTAGCAATAAGCGAGCTGTGGTTGGGTGAGACAAGCAACCATGATTGAAAGTTGGTGGACCATTTTCTCCTCTAGGAAACAGAGGGACAATTTTCTTCTTCAGAATTCAGGGGATTCCAGAAACTGCCAGCACTTTCTGGGAAGACTTTTTTTTTTCTTTCTGGAAGAAATTAATATGTAAGAGCATTCTGGCTATCTCCACCTGTTTGGGAGTAGAAATTTGGTTGGTTTGCCTGAATCATTTGTTCCATTTAGGACAAAGCAGTGATACTCTCTTTGGAAAGACCACTAATAACCTCAAGTTAAGAGGTGTCAAATAGCTACATTGTAGCAATATTTGGAACTAAAGTTACTCGTGTATGACAGAAGCAAAAACAAAGCAGATTTGAAGGCTATTAGTTCAAAGGAAGACAGGCTGAGAGATTTAGATGAAAATTAGCATTTCTTTTTGTTCTTTAAAGTAATTAATAAACTAAACACTACGGTTGGGCGCTCTCACCCACAGCCAGCATGGTGGTGTGGGGGGACTTCAAACATTGCTTTTGAAGTGGCCCCCGGCAGGGAGGACCCCACAGTTTAGGCTACTTTATAGTGGTAATACACTGTCTGGAAAAAACAGATGCCACAAAATTGGACAGATTGTGTCTCTAAGCATCTGAAACCCTAAAACTTCAGGGGGCCAAAGAAGGTCTCAGCCTTTTGATTGAGAGAGAGAAAGGGAGAGGGAGAGGGAGAGTGAGAGGGAGGGAGACTTAAAGTATTAAATTGAAACAGGCATTTCATTTCTTTCCTTCCTTTCTCTCTTCACCTCAGGAGACCTAAGTTAAATTCCGCTTAGGTCACAGCCAGACGTGGGTTTGATGGTCTCAAGCCACCTTTTAACTGTACGCTCATCCCATAAATAGAAGATGAATAAAGATGTCAAACTTCATCCACATGATGTTCTGACACACATGGCTCTCTCCCTGTGAAAGAAAGCTCTGATGAAGGTGGGCCACAGTGGGCTCTGCAGAGCAGGGAACTGCATCACGCCACAGACAGTCCATGCTCATAAACAGGAACACCGTGAATCATGAACCGGCAGCCCGCAGAGATTCAGCTGTCAATGTTTGCAGAAAAGCAGCAACTGGACTGGTGCCGTTTAGGGTAGACTATTCCTCTGTCAGATTTCACATGAAAATGGCTGTTTTTTCCCGGACAGGCAGAGGTAGACATGTGCAGAAAGGAAGGCATGAGAAAGCTAGATTCAGTCCTCGTACTAAACAAAATCTCCATGAGGACTGATTTGGGGATTATGCTATTAAAATGGCTTCATTTATCTTTGTCCCAACTAGGCAAAGAACCAAATATAACAACTGGAAAGCAAAGAACACCCTGCCAAATATTGATATTTCCTTCCCTTGAATACTCATGGCTATTTTTAGTTTGTTAATGTAAAATGCCAGTGAGATGAAAGGTGAAGTGATCCGTTTCTAGAAGAAAAACCAGTCGAATCTTCATTAATAATTCCCGTAGAATGCTCCACGGGCCTTTATCTGACAGCCTGACAAGGTGAGCTAAACAACAGAGACTGTAGGAATGGAAAAGACATAATCTTAACACTGAACCTTCTGAAGACTTGCCTGTCATTTTACATTAAAGGCAAGGAATAAAAACCTGCACTGAAACACAAAGAGCTTGCAGCATGATGCTCCTGATAAAACTGAGCGAGGCCAAAAAGGCTGACATCAGAGTTAGCAAACGGTACTATCGAAGGGTATTGAACGCTAAGCCTGCTCACGACCAGCTTGGAATTTTTGAGATGGAAAGACAGTGAAGGTTATGGTGGGATCCAGTGGGCTGATTCCCGTGTCAGCTCTAAAATCTTCACTATCAGGAAGGAGGGTGGCTTGGTATGGCACAAATGTTGGACTAGCCAGTGTATAAAATTAATTCAAAGATCTAGGCTCTGCTTCTGTTTCTATAGCAATTTTCTCTTCTCATAGACTTTTCATATTATAGGGTCTCAGTGGATTTTTTTTCTTGGCAAAGCAGGAGGCAGTCAGGATAAATATGATCACACTATTTTATAAATGAGAGGAAGTCACCATTCAGAAATACAGAGGCACTCATTCAAGGTTAACAAGTTGTTAAATGTCTGATTGGAGACTAGGTCCAGTTTTTCTTCCTTTGTAGCTGTGATCACAGTAGATTTCAAAATAAAAGCCAGTGCAAGCAGCCAAACTTGAACAGCCTAATGTCCATCTGAAGCTACAGCTCTGATTGGCAGCAGAGAGATGACGTTAGTAAGAGAAGAACAAATTCAAGGAGAAAGGGGCTAGGAGAACACACTTCCATTGCCAGTCTTTGGAGTGTCTTCTTGACTGTTAGTTTTAGGAAAAATTCAGGAGAGAAGTAATCTGTTACTGTACTGTAGGCCATCTTACAATACTAATATACTATATTAGTAATATATATGTATATATATGGTGATATATAGTTATATATTTATAAATATACAATATGTAAAATATAATTCAATACTAATATACTAACAAGGCCTTGCATGAGCATTTACCTTATGTCAACCTGTTTTCTAAGCCCTTTATATTGATTAATTCATCATTTAGCTTCACGAGGAAAGTTTTAATAGTTTACCATTTTACCAGTAAAGAACTCATGAGGTTGTCTCAGTTCTCAACTTGGAAGAAAACTGAAGTGTGCAGATGTGTATTTGGGCCAGCCGTTGCCGGAGACCCCTTGACACCTCAACAGACATATGGTGGAGAGAGAGGAGGGGTTGCGTGTGTGGTGAGGGGAAGGTGGGCCTCACAAGGCATGTCCCTCTCTCTCTTCATTCTCTTTCACTTTATCAATATTTCCTGAGCACACCCTGTCATGTGCCCCCTTTGTTAATAATTCTCCGGTGCTCTCAGAGCAAAGGTTGGCCTGCAGCTTTCTCCCCTTCCTGCTGCCTGTCAGGAGAGGAAATAGCAGCCTTCAGAGGGACCTGACACAAGGGAGCTGGATAGCACCAGGGGGTCAAGGGTAAGAATGCAGGGGACAGTGAAAAAGCCCAGATAGTATCCAGCCGGAGCAAGGCAGGAAAGACTCCTCAACACACACTTCTCCTGTTTGCTGTTTTAGGCTCCTGCAGGAAAGAAAGCCACAGCAGAGTTTTGCTGTGTTCGTGGTGCACACACAGCCATCCGAACTGCTAGAGAACAACTTCAGGGGATGCATAATGCCAGGCTACAAGGTTGCCTATGTCCTGTTTACAAATAGACCAAGAAATGTAACTAAACTGATTCGTATTGGTTAAATAACTGTTTCATGCATAATTCATTGCCAGTCCCATTTGATCTAACAACCTAGAGGGCAAATGTGCCTGTGTGTTGTAGAGATGGCATATGGTGATGATGCCTCCTGAGAAGGGCACCTTATGAAATCTCCTTGGCAGATTCCTTTCAGTGCATCTCACTGGAGAGTGGGCCACCAAGCTTGACCCTGCCGAGGATAGGGTATGAGGCATCTATTTCTTCTCCATCTGTCTTGGCTGCTTTTGCTCTGCCAGGACTTGGCCCAAAATAGGAATTTACCCACCCCCACCCCACAAAGACCATTGAGTTGAGTCCTGACGTCAGCTTCTCTTCAGCTAGTTTTGCTCAGGGTTCATTAAGGTCTCCTGAGTTATGAAAGGACATCTGGTCACAGGCAACTAAATGACAGAGCAGGAGGTCATGGGTTAAAGGGGTAGGCATCGATTGTTTTGCTGGTGATGTTTCTAATTCTTGTTAACTTTCAGTAAGAGATATATATGCAGCTGATGATGAAGAGGCATTTATTAACTGAGTCTCTTCTACTGACATCGAGTGCTGCCATTTGTCAGTGAAGCCCCATGTTCTCAGAGCATGTGGTTATAAGGATCACAGCTTTTTACACCAAGAATGAAGGTTAAAGATCCTTTAGGCGACTCTCTGACTTTACAGAAGAGGAACCAGGTCCTGTGAGGCTAATCACTTATTCCAGGAAGTTCATTTATTTAATGTCAGAGAGGGTGCAACCGATAGTTTCTTATTCCAACTGCCCCTCCTAATACCTCAGGAGCCAGAATGTGTGCCAAGTCTGTGCTGACTTGGACGTGTATGGAATTTGAGGCACATTTAGTGGCCAGAAGCTATGGGCAGGCTATCTTTTAAAAATGCAAATTGCTATCTACTAAATAAAATGAGTGTGTGTTTTCAGAAGTTAGTTCAGCTGGAGCTAATCGGCAGTAGTGTTAATTAGTCTAAGGGCATAGGTCCAATTTCCACAAGGGCCAATTAGCTTTGCACAATGGGAAAAGAGGCTGTTTCCTAGACTTGGACCGCATCCTGAAGTCAGGCAGCCCTGTCCCTGAGGAAACCAGGTAACAGAGGGATGACACAGCACAAACCCTTTCTTTGCTGGAAAATCAGCTTCAGGGGAATTTCTCAGTGGAATAACCTCAAGGTGTTCAGGTGTTCTGTGAAAAGTTTGAGTTCGTTTGAAAGATAGGGAACATTTTGTTATAGCACACTTACATACCTGTTTGCTTCACTTCAGCAGAGGTTATTTTACTCCAGCGGCCCAGATTAGAACCGAAGACCTAGAGAGGTAGACTTATCTCTTTGTCCAAGGTCAGACATTAAGAAAGAACTGTTTTAAGACCTGCATCTAGGCTTTGGAACTTTCCAAATAACCAGACAACATAGTTTTCTAAAAGCAGAAGAGTCTGGCTTTTACTCACCTGGAGGAAATAAAAATGCCCTGAGATGCCTCTATGTGCTGTCCATTGCTCAGCTAGAAAACCCGACTCTTGTCCTGTAACTAAGCTACTGTAGTTCTCTCTAGCAACATGTACAAAAGACAGGAATGAGAGGTCACAGCGGTCCTGCCCTCAGAGGCCATATTGCTCGTCAAAACTGAGACACACTGATGGGGAAAGGAAGTGTGGCCACAGAAGGGAGAAGAACCTTGAGGATACATGAGCTGAAGCATCGTACACTCTTACCTGGATCACCCATTTTATCAACAGTTGTGTGTCACTGGGCATCAGCAACCTGCTTGTGGGGATAACCCTTCAGAGAACTAGCTGAGAAGTTGACAACATCAGGCAAAAAGCAGCCAAAAAGAGGCACCGAGCAGTCACAGCCATGAAGAGAGTTACCAGGTGGTAACTTTAGCCTTCTATTGCTTCTCAGCAGCTCTGCATCCCCCAACAGCAGAGAAACATCAGAGAAGATTGTGCATAGCACAACAAATAAACAAAACAACAACAACGACAACAACAACGATCATGATGATGATGACAACAACCCCAAACCTGGGCCTGTCTATGTAGCCCTAGCTTGTCTGTAACTTGCTGTGTAAGCCAGGCTGGCTTTGATCTCACAGAGGTGCTGGGATTAAAGGTGTATGCCACGTTTTTCACTGTGTTGCCTTTTTTAGTGAGTGGAACAAATTAACCACTGTTCAAAATATTTTAATACCTTACTACTTTGTTCAACTAGCACTTATATTGAATTGTCCTTAAAGAATTCATGGCTATAATGCAGTTAGGGCAAAGCTTTCCTTTTCTCTTTCTACTCTTTCTTCTTTTTTTTAAACTTTTAGTTAACATTTTACTAAATGCTTCCTCCTTTTCCTTTCCCTCCTCTTTCTGCTCCTCCTTGTTCTCTGATATATTCATGATAGAACAGACGGCAACAAGATAACCAGGAATGGGCTCTAGCACACCCAACAAGACAATCGTGCCCAGCATCCCACATCTGTCTGAATGGAAATGTCCATAGTAGACTAGCAGTTTTCTCCCACTGGGGACATTCGGTAGGTGTTGGGGTTGAAAGTACAACTAAGAATGTACTGACACTCAGGTGTGTGTGTGATCCAAGCTGAATGATAACAGGAAGGTAGAAGCTGTTGGAGTCTCAGGTACGACTCTGCGTATTCTCCATGCTCAGCCTTCCAGTCTCTCTCCCCAGTCTCCATTTGTATGCAATGCACTCCCACAGTGAGAAAGGTATTCCAATTTTTGCTCGTTCTAATTCAATAGAGTTAACCCTTAAAATAGGAGACATCTGCTTCTGTTAGCGCTCTGGACCACTGGTTTGGGTTTTCTCCTCTAGAGCCAAAAGCACAAATTCAGACCTTATAACCTATTATATATTAACATCTAGCCATCTTAGCTGATGGACTTATTCATTCATGCATTCACTCCACATTTATGCTGAGTTATATTTAATGTTGGATACATATACATCTTCATAGAAAGGGTCTTCAGGACATTAGTGTCAATGTCTCTTTTCTAATTTAAAACCCCTCACCTCTTCCCACTTGACATAAAATATAGAAGGCTTCACAGTTTGGTCCTCTTTCTCCTGACTCTGCAATGTATCACTAATAGTAATAATATCATAGTTACTAATGGTAACTATGGAGGTTCTGATATGTGTTAGGCCCTGGGTTAGAACCGATAGTATTCTAAATTATCTATAACCAGTAAGATAGACATTGTCAGTTCTGTGTTAGCTGTAAAGAAGTGTGGCACAGAAAGATGACATCACATAATTTGGTCTGAATAACTAGTACACAGGAAGTAAAATTCAAAGTCTCAGTGTGATCCTTTTGAGAGGCGGTCCCTGGATATGAAGACAGTGCTCAGCATCTGTTCATAGTGGAGGGGACGAGCCCCCACGGGGCAGCAGCAGGTCTTAATGGCTACCATTCCTTTAAAATTCCACTATGTTATGTATCACATAGTGAAGCTGTTGTTAACTCATATGGGTTGTTTTCTGTCATAAAGTTTTTGAAAGGATTTTAAAAGTCATTTACTTTTGAAAAAAATTACGAGTTACTCATTTAATTTATGATTGGCAATGGCTGCCTTGGCACAGGCATCATGCATAGTCAGGAAATTCCTATAAAATGTGAATATCTAACATACAAATTATTTTCAGATGTAATGAAATTTTATGAACGCTGAACACAACAAATAACGTAGCTGACATCATGTTACATTTTGTAGATGCTTAATTAAACATTTATTAATTTCAGTTTATCAGTTTTATATTTTGTAAATAGTAAATCTTTTGAAGCCTTAAAACATTTTTATTGACTTTTGGAAAGAACACAGGCCATAAATACTGCATTGCTAATGCCTAAATAACTCTGGGTCTTTCATATTCTCTGCCTGTGACAGAAAAGCCATGATGGGTTATATAGTATAAAATGACAGTAGCTTTTTTTTTTTTTTAAAAAAGGTATCTTGTTGGTTTTTCGTTTCTAAGCTTCTGTAGCTCTGGTTGCATCTTGCATCACTACCCATTTTCTGCAGGTGGGAGACCAGGTAAAAAGCCATGTGTCCTTTCAGCATCTCTGGACTGCCTGCTGCTGTTGTTCTTGCTGGGCAAAATAGGGTGAAGTCTCATCAGTGTTGGTCTCATGTGTGGCCAGCTAGTCTCTTCAGAGGCCACAGTAGACTGAAAAGTGCACCCAGATAGTGTTGGCAATTCTGTTTGGATCCTGCCCAGTGGGAAAGCAACCCATTGAAGTTGCTATCCTTCCTCCATTCTGTATCTCTCCCAGAGAAGTCTGCAAACTAACTGGGTTGGGTCTGTCTTACTTCTTAGTAATCAAGGTACAGGGCAGGTGTAGGGAGACACCGAATTGTGTTGATTTGTATCTTTCATTACCTGCTATTCATTTATAGAATTTGAATTCTTGTCTCCTGATTTTCCTGCTAGAATCCAGTTAAGAGACAGCCAACCACCAATTGCCACTTGTGGGTTTTGCATTTAATGGCTCTTCCTGATCGCCCTTTAAACTATGTCCCAACTACCAACCTTGACCTTCACTTTCCCGTTGGGTTTCATCTATGGCTCATCCTTAGCTTTACTTGTTATAAGAGAGATCTAGAAAATATTGAATCTTCTATTGACTAAATGTCAAAGGCCACTAAGCTAGATTTCTCTTCTCTTGCTTACATAAAATTAGATTTTTGAGCCCAATTGCAATTTTATTTATCCTGGTTAAACCTGATCATTTTAGTCAGCTCATTATTGCTCTTGCTTGTCAAAACCATTTAGAATTCTGATGGAGTCATTTTCCATATTCCTCTTATCTTTGAACCATCTACAAATTTGATGAGCCTTTTAATTTTTCCTTTATCCACAGATGTTTATACAGGCCATGGTGAACAAAGGAGCCAGAGGCAATTTGAGGGCTCGTTCCCAGCTCTAACTTTGGCCAATCAGTCCCATTTGTTTATTTTCTTCCTAATTCCAGTGTTCATTGTCTTTGGTCAGAAAGCTGCATTCTGTTGTATGTGCGAACCATCAGTAAGTACTTAGTGGGCAAATGGCAGTGCTAAATGCCAAATGTCTCTTCTTCCAACACATGAGATAGTGCAGAATTTTCACTGGCTAGGCATCTTCCTCTTTAAGGGAATGTAGACCTGTGTAAAGATATTGCAGAAGAAACCTGCTTGGGGAGCAGACATCAGATTACAAAGTGCAGAGAAGCTGTTTGCTTCTCCCCCACGAAGTGCTGGCTCTGCCCAGAGAGAAGAGATACAACTTAAGATGCCCCAAGAAACTAGACAAACTATGGAAGAATCACTTTCTCCTCCTGAAAATTGAGTTTATAAAGAAGGTGTGAATTTAGAAACGAAAATAGCCTCCTTTTTAAGCACCTACTGGTGCCGATGAAAATTCCTTGCCAATTCACAAAGTCCTATCGCGGTTGCAAATTACTCTGTCACAATAATTGTTTCCTGTTAACTTTTAAGGCAAGAGCGAGAGATTTATTGATGGCAAGAAGAGCATCTGGCATTTCTGGTTTAGTATATGGAATTTCAGTAAATGTCAAACACACATTTCTTAGAAGGAAAAAGAGAGAAAAAAATCAATGGGAAAAGGAACCTAAAAGAAAGCAAAATCTCTGAGAAACAGTAACACCAGTGTGTTCTCAGAAGCGCACCAGAGTTTCTCTCAGAGCTGTTTACAAGCAAGCAGTCATTGTGGTACAAGACAAATACCACTTCCAAGCAATCTGTGCAACTGCCACAGGGAGAGGTGAAACAGGACAAAACAGAAAACTGAAAATAAACCAAGAATAAAAGCCACGGAGTCAATCACCTGGTTAATTTAGTAGCTACTTTGGTGCAATTCACAGAGAGCGAAACAAGCCAGAATAGACTTTAATACAGGAGCGAATGACAGGCTATCTTCGCGAAAAAGCCAGACTGTCACTAACAGGAGAATCGACCCCATAAGAAAGCCATTGATCATGTTCCCTGAGCTGAGGGAACAGGTTTGTTGGGTTCTGTTATTTAAAGAGCTCAAAACTCGAGACATGTCCCCCATCCCTTTTGAGAG
Organism: Grammomys surdaster; assembly: GCF_004785775.1. Lineage (NCBI taxonomy): Eukaryota > Metazoa > Chordata > Mammalia > Rodentia > Muridae > Grammomys > Grammomys surdaster. The sequence continues at coordinate 14,780,790 of NW_021604613.1, forward strand.
TTATTTCGATGGCTTCATACTTATAAAATGTTGCTAACCAGTTCTAGTTCTTGATAAAAGTTATAACTTCATAAGCGCACACATTTAATACACACACACACGTGAGGAGACTATTTAGGTAATACTCCGTGCTCCCTGGACCGATGTCGGGTCCATAGTGGAATAGAGCTGGCGCGGCTCAATAGGACTTGGGGTTGGAAAGGTCACACATCTGGTCTCAGCAGCTGCCTGGTAGCTTCCTGGCAATGGCCTCATGGGTGGCAACTCAGCCACAGATTCCACCATAGGGAACTGGAGAGAAGGAAAACAGGAAAAATTACACTGTTTGCAACTCAAATAAATCCCTGAGGATTTATGACTTAATCTTTGTGCAGTATCACTGAAAGACACACAATCCAGTTAACTGAAAGTAATTTAAAAAGCAATTTTAGTCTTGACTTGCTCTCACAAGGAACATTAAAGGAGATCCAATTCATAATCTACAGCCATACATGGAAAAAAATCCCCTTCTTCACCGTTTCAATTCTTTTATACACACAGTGTCCCACACCCAGGACTCAGGAGCTTCTCTTTCCCTGCTCCCACCCCCTCACTCAATCCCCCAGCCCCTCAACTCTCAGGAACAACACCTGCACAGGCTCTGTCTTCCTTCCCTGGGGCCGCCTAGACACATCTGTGTGTGACATTCTGAGGATGTTGGAGACCCCACAGCTCCCCACTGGAAGCAGCTCAGAGATCCCACTAGTGAATCGTTCATTGACTCCCCCACTTTTGAGTTCCTTTGTGACATTTCCAGATAAAATATAGGGCATCTACTTAAATTTGACTTTCACATAAATGATGAATAATCTTTCAGCATAAATATATCTCATATTATTGTACATATATGTACTTTTTATTTGAGACAGGGTCTTACTGTATAACTCAGGCCAGCCTTGAATTTGCAATCCTCCTGCCTCAGCTGCCTGGAATATATATTTCAGTTTATAATAGTATAACAGGCTGGGAAGGGTCCAGGGAACTCACCAGATTGGACTGGAGCACTGTGTGTGGAACTTTGGCTAGGACCAGAGGTTGGATATGGTGAAAGGAGACTAGGATCACGTGAGCGCACCAGAGTGGACACCCCTGAAATACATGGGGAAGATATTAGGTGCCTGTTAAATTTCTTGAGATTGTAAATTTTGTCTAGTGCAAATGAATCCACACATTGGCATGCAAATGAAGAATTTCCTTTGAAAGCATCACCTTGGACGGTGATGTATTTATTTTGAAGCTGCTGCCCCAGCACACTGGAGTCCTCAGGAGTCACTTTCAGCACCCATTTTGGAGCCTGTGAAGAAATCACTCCTGCTTTATGATCTCCCTTTGTTTGGTCCTTAGACTCTATTACTCAGCCGGATCCCCTGCTTGGCCCACCCTGCATGGTGCTAAATGACTTTTGGCTGGCTCCAAAGGTCATCTCTGTTCCCCAAGGAGGAAGATTCACAACTACCGGGAATACGGTGACATCTCAATTAACAAATCCCTGAGAGCAAAGCTCTTTTATAATAAAGTACTCATATTAAAAGTGAGATTAACTCCTTATAAATCATAGAAAGCTGAGTGGCTTGCATGCACTAACTGGACGGAGATGCCTTCTCAGATGCTTCTGTTTGTCCTTGTCCGCCTCAGGGCAAAGCCCTGGCCCTACACCAAACTACACCTTTCTCACTCCCTCACCCTGGGCTCAAAGGCAATCTTCTTCCAGCCTCACTTCAACCTACCTCATTTAAGCCCTAATAACCTTTCCACTCTTTAAAAACCATGAGTAGTTTGCACTCTCTGATTCATGACCTGATTATATTCCTAGGAACACATTTATTTATTCATTTATTCAAAAATATTTAGAGAAAGTTGCAGTCAATGTATTGCTTTAGCCAGCACTTTAAATTACGGTTGGAGTTAAAATATTTCTCCATTGATATAGGAACGCCGAGAATTATTAAGTACATGCCATATTTTATTTTAGCCAATGAGAAGGTATGAGAAATGATTCTTCTCCTAGCTGATTAGTGATTTGGCAGAGAGTAGAGAGAGGGTCAAAGTGTCATCTCTTGTGATTCCACGGCTTCTGTATTCTAGAGAGAAAAGGGTGGGACCATGTTGAGTTTGCTGGAAGCCTATTTTCTCATAGCAACTGGGAGTTGCCTGGAGGAGTCTTTACAATTATGGTCTCTGCAGATTCCAGCTTCTATTCTGTAGCATCAAGGAGAGTAAATACCCCAGCATGGTAGAGGGGAAAATGAAAACAACATATGTATTTTAGTCAATGTGCCTTCCATTAGTAAAATAGACACAGTGACATCTGGCTCCTCAAGCCCAGTCAAGTTTTCTTCCTAATCTATAACCCTGGCAGTACTACAACCAATCATATGATCCTATAGCCTCAGCACAATGTGCTTAGATTTATAATTTTTCATATTACTTAACCAATTTTTGATAATTTAAAACATTTGGTTTACAACTGCCTGCATTTTTTTCTCCAAAAAAAGGGACACTTCTAGTTAGTACATTTCTGAGAACAGCTAGCATTTAGAGTCTGGAAAGTGACATGTGGGGGTTAAGCAGATGATTAAACATAGCTTATTTTTCTATATTTAGGGAGAAGTGGAGGTGTTCCTGCCTCTTCATATCTCTCTTTAGGCGTAAAAGCAAGGATAAGCAAGTAATGACACACTTCGATGCTGGAGGTGACAATGGCAGACAGCTTGGCTGTCTGCAGTGCAGGCGGTAGGTTCTTAGCCTCTTTGTGTGCAGTTGAAGAAGTGGATTTTTACAGTCATTTTCTTTCAGACCTAAGTCCTTCCTACGCATCTCATCTATTCTCAGATGTACACTCACATTTAGGGGTGCGGCAGGTGTCTTCAAAATCGGGCTTTCAGAGATGGTGCAGAATTGGCTTGGCGCTCCTAAAAATACCCCTATCATTTTAATAACATATGTTTCTATATTAATAACTGCTCATAATAAAAATTCATTGAGTAGCACAAATGATCCACATCGAAACTAGAACGTGGAACAAATGGTCCCAAATGACTGTCTTCTGATGAGTAGAAACGAGAAAGCAAACACCCACGAACAGAACAAACGACATCTTTCTTTTTCTAAATGACAAAGAAGAAGTGATAGAGCCTGAACACTCTGGCTAATCCACCTGAATTCCTCACAGTGATAATTTTCATTCAGTCTCAAGTCACATGTTAACTAATGTCTCTTGAGAACATGTAGGAGACGTGCACTCATGTCTAGAACTACAGTGTAGTCTAGCAAGACGTGAACTTGTGATCAGCCCAACTCAATCTCCCCAGTTCCTAGGATTGTAGGCTTGTGTCAATCATTCATTCCTGGTGTATTTAAAGTATTTTGGGAGAGACATAGGTGAGGAAAACACTTTAAATCTTTCTTTTTTCCTTCTCGAGAATCGCTTTTTATAGGATTACTTAATTTTTGGCCTTAAAAAATGTCCACACAATGGGGAATTATTTCTTTTGTGATTTTGTACTTAGTAAACAGGACACCCCAAAAATGATTCCAGAAAACTTCAGCCTACATAAAACTTATCATTAAGTCGTTAGAATTTTTTGTTTTGAGTCTTTGAAAATGAGAGGAAACAGTATGTATATCACACATGCCTGGATTAAATTTTTTCTTCTAGAGCCGTGATGAAGTTCTCTGGGTGGCGATGGCAGGCACGAAGGTGACATCAAAAAGAGATTTTGTAGATTAACTACTGGCTAGAATTTGTCATAGACCTCTAAAGAAAAATGGGTGATAAGAGGGTTAGACCATGGGATGTTATATGCTGTTTGCTGGGGGGGGGAGTAAATGAAGTGGTGGCATGATAAAAAGATCACTGCCAGGAACCTGAACAAGAGCAGAACTTTTTGGAAAAGTCAGTGAGAAAATGTAAAGACTGGGGAAGAATGGACGGGAGAGATTGTGCTTTGAGATCTAGCCGGGGCACTTTGGGTACAGAAAAGGAAGGCTGGGAGAAGATTGTAAGAAAGAATCAATGTTGGAATCAGCAGAGCTACACATGTTCTGTCCAGCTGTGCATGGTTATATATCCCAATAGGAAGGTGCTTTTTCATGTTGGCTCACAGCCTGTCTCCTAACAGTGTCCAGAACAAGTGTCATGTAGCTGACCAGGAGAGGCTAGAAGGTGAAAAGGATATGACTCTGGTTATGTGGTCTCCTGGGAGGGAGTTGGAAATCTGCCGCAGGTCACACTGGGAAATGGTCACACTGGGTGCTATCTCCCACCTCTCAAACTAAGGAGGGAGGAAGGCTGACTTCTTGTCATGGCATTGGTACTCATTTACTACATGACTGCCCAACTTGCTTTAATCCTTTAGAGCTCCTTAATAAAACTGGAAAGAGTTTCTAAACTATAAGCACAGAGATCTCCTGCACTGAGTAGGTATATCTGGATGGCTGATGGGTAGAGTGAGTCCCATTGACTTTTCCACGTATACGTGATAACCAGCTTTGATCCATTTTATGATCTAGATACAACTTCCTGTTGGAAGATTTGCTGTAATATAAAATTCTGCCATTGTAACATTTAAAAAGTGCTACTGAGAAAAGACTACTACTAAAACATTTTCCCGCTGTAAATTTATACTGTCACAGACACTAATTTTTACAGTGCCAATGTGTAAACCCAGGACCTGTACATGCTAGCAGTGATGGCCAGGCACATGCTAGACATCTCTATTACAGAGCTGAGCACCATGAGATTCTTTTATTCATTAATTTATTTATTCATTCAGTTTACAGCCTGATTGCAGCCTCTCATCTCCTTCCAGTTCCACCCTCTCACCCTCCTTTCCCCATTTCCCTTCCCTTAGGGGCGCCTTCTCCAAGTACCAACCTGCTCTGGCACATGGAGATTCTTTTTGAGACAAGATCTTATTATGTAGCCTTCATGTGGTGATCTTCCTATCTCCAGCTCCTGAATGATCTCGTCCACAACCAAAGCTCTTGATAACACTATGTTGCTGTCTTGTTTTTGGAGACAGTCTCATGCCAGGCTGCCCTTGAATTCTTGATCTTCCTGCCTCTGCCTCCCAAGGGTTATGATTACACTTATAAGCCCAAACACACATCCATGACTGAACGTTGTACCAAAAACTCTGGTAAGTGGTGAAGAATTATGAATCACTCATTGTCACAGGTGTAACTACCTAACACCTTGGTGGCACCCACCAATCCACATTGTTGTTCATGTTGCTGAAGGTGGCAATTGAGGCTGGGGCTGAGGGGAGTGAGGTGGTACTTGGGTCGGAGGTGGCTACTAGCTGAGGATGCAGCCATATGAATCCAGCTGCAGATGTGCTGGCCGATGGCTGGGCCAATCAGCTTTCCTCTGTGTTTTTTACACTCTCACATTCTTCCAGCCAGCTAGCCTGGTTATGTAATCACAGCGATGACAGAGGCTGGAGAGAGCAACAGATCACAAAAGCCTTGCCAAATCTCTGTACTTGTCAAGGTTGTTATTGTTCCACTGGACAAATTAAGTCGTAAGACCTTGCCCAGTGTCAGTGTGGGAAGGCACACTTCCCAAGGATGTGCATTCCAGAGAGGCCATTCACTCATGGATTCTTACCATGAAGAAATCCTAAGTCTTATTTCTATAAAAATGACCCAGAAGATTGGGCTATGGCTTAGTTTGGTCAGTGCTAAGCAAGCCGGGAATTCAGTCTCAGCCTGGTTTATTAATATTTAAAAGTTATGCCAGAAGGTCTCTAAGCAGAAGAATTGTGTGAGTATAAAGGAAGACCTAAAAACTATTCATCTAAGCCTTTCAAGGTTTTTCACACTTAGGATATGAGGCTGTAGCTTTCATGCGTTTAATATTGCAGAATGAAAGCACTTGTGCAGAGCCCAGAGAGAGTGGGAAATCCTTCAGTCATGCAACAGTGTAGAACCCCTTCTGAGCGTGGGTGCCAGGTGAGAGTGTATAAGATGGAGGGTACATTCCTAAACCCCCATGTGTAAAAGTGAAGCATGCAGACTCCAATCCCACTGAACTGAACCATATTTTACTGAATTTAAAGAGGTGGTAAACTGATACAATGGAGGACATTACCTATCTGAGTGGTAGCTTTGGTTGAGAGTACTTTTGCATTTCAGAAGACTATAGAAGCTTAAATTAAAGTATTTTCCTCCCTCCCTCCCCCCTCCTCCCTCTCTCTTCCCTCCTCTCTCTCTCCCTTCCTCCTTCCCTTTCTCCTTTCCTTCCTCCCCTCCTTCCCTCCCTCCCTCCTTCCTTCTTTCTTTTCTTTTATAATGCACTGGGTACCACATGTAGGATCATGTCCATTTTAAGCAGACACTCTTCCAATGAACCATGTCTCCATCTCAACAGCAAACCTGTCAGTTGGAGTTAGGAAATACAGCAGATATCTTAGTTCTTTGTGAGTCTTTCCTTACCTCAGAGGTGAAAGCTAGGACCTTCCTGTTCAGTGGTGACTTCATGCTCCTGAAATGTGAGCCAGTTTAAGTAGTGTACCATTGGATAACACTGCATGCTCTTTCACAAGATTTAATAAGAAAAAAAAAACGCAAACAAATTGTTTATCTTAATGCTCTCCTTCAATTTAAGTGCTTCACCTAAAAAACTTACCGGGTCAATTTGGGCTCACTGTCCACAAGAGGGTAAAAGGCAATATTGCAGACTGGAGAGAATACATGTACATTGGGTACTGCATACATGGAAGCAGTAATTTCTCTAGATAGGTGTCTGTCAAGATCTCTCCTCAAGAAATGTCATTTGGGGTGTCACATTCAATTTCTGAGATGTCAGTTAGCAGTCTGTAAAACATTCCTGGGCTAACCCCTCTCAATAAGAGAAGCATGTCCCAGCCATTGGGACGAGTATGACCTTGTCATAGACATACACCAAGGCAGCCACTCAACAACAGCATCCATTTCTGCTTCTATTTAGAGTCTCTGAGTGACAACTATGGTCAGATGAAGGTGGAAAGGGAACAAAAACATGAACACAGAGATTTCCAATACATTTTTTTCCCTTGTCTTGAGGCGAAAAATTACACCATTATGTCATTTTCGTGATGTGCTCATCAACAGGAGTGAAAACCTCATTTGTCATCTTTTGGTGTGATAGAAAAATCGGAGTTTAGGGAATTCAGTGGGGCTGTCAGCATCCTTCGCTGTCAAGAAAAGGAGTTGAAAGAAAGCAGCAAGAGCATGGGAGGCTGACGAGAGCTGCTGGGCTATGACACCCAAGCCAACGATAGCTGTCCATGTCGTGGTCCTCCTTTTTTTAGCATCCCAATCCAATTTGCAGTGGCTGTTAATCAGGCGCTTGTACAGGCAGGGAATAAATATACCACTTGCATCTGCAAATACAATAATGAAAACTGATATTTGCAATTTATCTGTATGGCCTCTCAGACTCAAAACGAAATGGATTTCCAACCTAATATGGTTAAATGAGTTCTTCAACATGTGAGGCCCGTTGTGGCGTCACTCCTCATACCCTGACATGATGGGGACATCTGTCACTGCACATGACTGAAACATTTTTGTTCACTCCTGAAATTGCTTTTCCTTAATTCTAGCCCCATCTTTCTTGCTGGAAAAGTATACACCCCATTCCTCCCATTTGCTGTCAGGTTATTGGGTCATCCCAAAGAGATGGTTCCTGAGGTACTTCCGGCCACTCTCTTTCACAGCCACAAGCCAAGTATCTTCCCATAGGCAGCCTATACAAAGTTTTCTTTTACTGTAAAGGGCTCAAGGTCTCATCCTATCATTTAACTGCCAATAGATGAGAACTTTGGCAACCCCTATCACTTATGACCCTAGCTCAGTGACAGACCAAAATCCAGAAGCATTGGTCCAGCAATAAAAGTTACTGAGGCACAGTTACATCCTTGCTGTGGACTTGCTTGAGCACAGAGACGGGAGGATGCATTCTTGAAGACATGACAACTCATCCCCCAACCCTTCTGTTAGCATTTCTGTCTTTAGGCTGTTTTCCCACTGGAATGGAAACTCCTTTGAACTCTTCCTCTGTCCCAGTCCACGTAGGCTCTCTAGTCTTCTCTATTCTCCTATGGATTCAGTTGTGTATTTTTAGATTCATGTGGATTTATATCTCTCTCTCTCCACACTGTGCATCACGGAAGACCCTAGACTGCCCAGGGAAGAAATAAAAAAACCTTTTTAGAGGGTTGGGAAGGAAGAGAGGGGAAGAAAACACAAAAATATGAACATTAATTTCTTGGATTTTAACTAAGAAAGCACACCTCAGTGGTCCAAGCTCCTGAATGTGAAGTAGGAAAAGAGAACCCCTAGAAAGTCTAAAGCCAACTGGCAGATGACTTCTAGGAACATAAATGAGGATTTGTTCTCATGGTCCTCTCTTCCAGCTAACTCAGTCACCCCACCACATGGAAGAAAAATAATAACATTCAGACATCTGATTTCTACGATAATCTCTTTTTATCTAGAAAAGTGATCCTATAAGGAAAACACTGCTTAATGGCATTTATGGATATTTTTTCTGTTTATTTTAGTGATAAGTGTTTCAGATATAAATGAGGGGACACAGAAATGCCCTCTAACCACGGTATCTACACTCACCCATCAACTGTGACATTCCTCTACATTCTGAGTACACTGATGTATATGCTTACATCTACTTAGCATTAGCTTTTATTTTATTAAAATTTCCCATTAATATAAACCAACAAGGAAACTTCTTGGAATTGCATCACGACCCCTCTTTCCCCTTTTTCTTAAGTTCACTAAAAGAAGTAATTTTCCAGACTGGATGCAAAGTGAGCTTTGAAGGCATGTTTTTCAGGAGACTGGGTGATTTTAGAGTTTCTCCAAGACAGAACTTTTGAGTAGAAACAAACAAAGGCAGAACAGAATGCAGCAAAGAGTAGAGAAAATGGTTGAATAGTCAGCTGTGTTGCAGAGGCAAATGGAAGTGGGAACAGAGAGAGTGAGCCTATCACATCTAAGCCTTGTTCAAAAGAAAGTGGTCTCTGCTAGATGGGCAAAATGCCAGGAATCAGTAATAAAGAACCAGCGTCTCCACAGCAAGGTATTCTAGAAACACTTTTCCCAGTGAGTCACAAGTGTTTATGCATCAGGACATTGCACAATGCTTGTCATGACTGAATTGTACAGACAGCTGGAATTGGCCATTAAGAAGCACCAGCATAAATGTTGTGACATCTAGTCTTAAAACTGTTCACACTCTATATTTGCATTCAGTGATCTTTCCGTCATTGAGAAGGACAGATGGACAGATTGTCTTGGACTGAAGGTTTGTTCTGTTTCTATTCCTTAAGCATTGCGTTGGGTCCATTTTCAGATGTAGCTCCCTTTCCTGATAAAGTTGAAGAAGAAAAGTGGGAGTAGATTGAAAACCATCCCTTTAGGAAGGTTGGCAGACATTTCCTTTAAGCCTGTAATGAGTTTTGAGAGGTGTATTTCTTTTTGGTTAACTCAGAAACAGAAGAGAGGAAAGGAGTTGGTACTGGAAGTCCCCAGTACTTCTGGGTTGAACAAGAAGCTTGGTTAGACGTGCCACAGATAACTAGACTGGCTTGAGTGTCAGACCCCACATAAGAGCCCTTCATTGCTCTGTTGTTGTGCCATCTCTCAATTGCTTTGTAAGTCATTGACCTAGAATAAGTTTCAAGCTAACTGAGAGAGTCTGTGAAAAAAAGAGACTCCCATTAGATGATTTTTGACCTTTAAAAAGAAACAATCAGTACCAATAGACTCTTAAATAAAATTATAAATATATTATTTTTCAGTATTATGAAGCTGCAGTTGATGACTTAGAGGTCTTCTCCTTTCTTCTCTTAAGTCCTCAGGCATTGTGCAAGAACTTTGTGACAGTTAAATCAATTTCCTCCTGAGTCCCCTACACTGAGATTGTACAGCTTCTTTGAGGAGCGACTCCTTAGACTAATAAGGGATCAGAAACTCATCTGAGAGAGTCCTACAAAGGAGGAAAAAAATGGAATTTCAGGTCAATGAAGAATTTTGTAGCAGAATTACCACTTCTCACAGGCCGAAAATCAAGCTTAAGAAAAGAGAATCTTATTTATAATGGGAAGAGCAGAGCAGCCAAAATTAGGCTTTGAAAATAGCTGTCTGATGGTACCATTTGACTCTTGAAAAAGGAGCTGTCATTAAAAAGAAATTTACTCTGTTCCTACTTTTCATTTCCAGGGGGCGAAAAAGAATCACCAATTCTGGTACATAATACTCACAGCGCATAAAGAGTTATAGACAAAATAACTTGAGCATTCCATTTACAACATGTAAGTGAAGGCTAAATCATCTTCCCATTGCCTTTGCTAGTGTTTAATCCCATTAATTAAAGTGGGAAACTCCTTGGAGCCTCAGACCACCTTTATGCTCCCACCACTGATGCCCAGCCTGACTAAGGACCCCGGTATCTGATTGAACCAAGAGGCTGCCTAATCTGCAGGTTAAGGCCAATCCAGAGCCTTACCAGACTCATGGCTGTATGTCTTTTATGTGCTTAGCTTGTGTAACCAAGATCACTACAGAACGAAAGAGTCAAAGGATTAGCAGGAGAGGCATGTGGTGTGCCTTTGTACCTGGACAGCCTAGTCAAGAATGAGGCCAGGAAGGACTAGAGACACCTGCTCATGTCACCAGGCTGGCCACTTTCCATAGAAGCATCAGGGAGTCTGTGATGGGCAAGGCACAGCAGATAGATGACTGAGAGCATGAAGCTGTCTCTGGCAATGCAAGCACTGAGCAGAATTGAAAGCCCAGTGGGTAATGTCAGACTGTAGAATGAACTTGGGATTTAAAACACCAGGGAAGGTTTTTGGGGTGAGGATTTCAGATGCTCTCCCTACACGCCAATTAGGATATTCCTACATGAAAAGTAGGAATGGAGCTAGCAAATTAGGGTGTATTGACTGGGTCAGGAATACTCTCAGCTACTAACTCATCAGAGTTGTAAGTGTAGCCCAGTCACTTGCAGTGTATGTGTGGCTAAGGAGATGGACCCTGTATGTGTTGGGGTACAAGCCACTTGAAGTCTCTAAGCAGGGCTGGTTTTTGTAAACATGTGACCTGTACACAGGGCAAGTGTTCAGAAAGTCTCAACTCTAGGTTTGATGCTCTGCTGGTGACATTTTGAAATCCTTAATCATTTTGCAAAGGGCACTCACACTTTTATTTTTGCATTGAGCCTACTACTCTTATAGCCAGACCTGAATACAAGACTGTAGATCAAGGAAACACTTAGTTTGTTCCCACAGGGAGTTACTAATAACTCTTCCTGTTTCTGATGGGGAAAATTTCTGGATTTAAATAAAGCCAGAAGTTTACCTCCAAATATCCAGAGAAAGCTGGTGTGGGGTATTTTGAAACATGGTCAAGCACCTTCCACAGAATGGGACAGAACAGATAAAGCTACTTACTGTGATAACTGGGCTCGATCGATTTGAAGGTCAAGCCAGATGCCTTGCTAATGAATTGGTTAATTGTTCTTATTTCCTTCCCTTTGGATCTAGATGGTATTCTTACGGGAAAATCAAAGTGTGTTCCCTGGAAATAGGCTCATCATCTTTTTGTTACTAAAACAAAGATCTCAGATGATTAATCTAGAAAGATAAATAGTTTATTTCTCTTGATCTCACTCCTCCAGCTTCCAGTCCAAGAGAGAGTTGTATAGTTACTCTGGGATCTGCAGTGATGTATGGTAGCATGGTGGAGTTGAAGGCCAAACCACTGTCTTTATCACAAGGAAGCTAAAGAGACCAAGGGAGAGGCAGGGTCCCCATGACTTCCTTCAAGGGCACCCCACCATTAAGGAAAATAACTCTGTCTCTCCCTTCATCCTGACGGTTTCACCATCTCCCTGTCAGACTACTGGGGCTCTAAGCCTTTTGATCCATGTTTTTTGGAGACATTTACTATCTAAGCTACAGCTATGATTCTTCACAACTGTAATCTTAGAACCCAGGAGGCTTTGGAAGGAGGATTGGTGTGGGTTTGTAGCCAGCCCGGGCTGTATAGGGAATAGTGAGTTGTAACCTAGCTGGGGCTACAAAGTATGGTCTTGTCTCAAGCAAGCAAGCAAGCAAGCAAGCAAGCAAGCAAGCAAGCAAGCAAATAAACTGGAAAGTACTTTACTAGATGAATTAATAAGTAGCCAGCAGACTGGCAGCATGTGGAAATACAGAGGGAATCAATAATAGATGTAGACTCACGGGTCAGGATCTAGGGGACTTCCAAAGCAAGAAAACTGGATAGCAATAGTGTTACTCCTGTAGGGCTAATTTCAGAGCACACTTTGGATTTGTGATCACAGGCTTGAGATGTTGAGCATGGGCTAGAGCATAGTGGTCGAGAGGTTTAAAAGGTGGCTCTTTGATGCTATTTCAGGGAAAATCCATGCATTCTTTATTGTCACCCTTTATCGACCATATGTTGTCCATTCTTTCTCAAATTGCCTTTGCTATTTATTAGAAAGTTTAGTGCTATTGGCCTTATAGCTTTATGGGCTGAGGGGACCTGCAGGGAGTGGGGAGGGAATCATGCTGAAGGGCTTCTCTATGTAACTATATTTAATGTAGTTAAATATATTTATTTAAGTTCCCTGAAGAGCTCATAAATTTTGACCTCCACAAGACTTAGAGTGTCCATCAATCCTGGAAACTGTGCTTTAAGCACCAAGAGACCATGAAGACCTTGGATATGCTGCCAGCAGCTTCAGGAAACAGGTAAATTCCAAAGGTAACTTACACCAGGCGCAGTAAAAGCAAATCTCTGGGAGACCCCAGGATGTTAGCAGAGATGCTTATGCTTATGAACTGTGGTGGTTAGAAAGAGAATAGCCCCATAGCTTCATATGTTTGAAGGCTTTGTCTCGAGTTGATGGAACCATTTGGGAAGGATTAGGAGATACAGTTTTCTTGGAGGGAATGTGTCACTGGGAGGAGGCCTTTAGGTTTCAAAAAACTTATGCTATTCTCAGCATGCTCTTTGTTTCCTGCTTGCTGATAAAGTAGCTGTTCCTGCTGCTTGGACTCCATGCCTCTGATGGCCTCTAATCCTCTGGAACTGTAAACAGAACTCATAATGTTCTTTATATGTTCCCTTGGTCATAGTGTTTTGTCACAGCAATATAAAAGTAACTAATTCAAGTGTTCTCTGGTTGAAGGCCAGTGTTGACACCACAGGGCAAACATAACCACAAAGCAATAATTCTTTTGTCATTGATTAACAAAGTTTAAGCAAGGCAGTCTATAGTACCAGTTTTTTTCCCCTACGCTTAGCTGATAACAATTTGCATTTAGTAAAAAAACAGATTGTCATCTATCTTATATCTTATTTTTAATGTCTTGTTCAGCTAAACTGGCTAATCATGAGTTCTCTGTTCTTATACTTGCATTAGAATTATTTACTTATTTATAACCCTGCCTTTTTATGGTGCACAATAAAACCAATGGCCATATTGCCAGATCACAAGATCCAGGAACTCAGACTCAACCTAGAAAGAATGTTTTCTTTGGTCATTAACTTATCTCAAGCCTATGTTTCTCTCTCATACAATTACAAGCTTGTAACACATGAAAGCTCACTGTACTACTTTTCCAACCTATGCAGCCTTTAGTTACTATTCTATAAGGGAGGATCACATTCTGTTCTTGATTCTAATGTCATTATATCTTTCTGGCAAAATAACTTAAACCATCTCCTTAAACATTCTATCAACTACCCTAACTTCCTAAAACTATTTAAATACAATCAGGACTTCCATAAAATCATTCATTCATCTAAATAGCATTATCTCATGAAAGTTTACCTTCATATTGATCTACAGGAAACTTGCCCAACAGAGGAAGTAATCACACCAGGCTACAGGCAGTGAGAATCTCCCCATGCCTAATCACACCAGGCCAGATATATGAAGAATGTAGCAATGACAAACATGAGAAGACACAACAGTCGCAAGAAGACATCCTGGGACAAAGCCTCTAGGGCTGTGCCTCTAAAAGGTATACCCAGTGCAGCTGAGCAAAGATGGTGGGCCATTTCTAAGAAGTTCTCTTATCCACTTCAGCTCTATCTGCAGTGTCCACCAGTTCTCCAAATGGAGAAGAAGAAACGTTTTGACCTCCTAGGTTATCTGGCAGAGTCAGTTATGTTTTTCATTGTTGTAACGAAATATATGACAAGACACCACTTAAAGAAAAAAAGGCCTTATTTTGACTTGCAGTGTGGCTGGATACAGTCCATTACCGTAGAGCAGGCTGGAAGAAGAAACATGAGGTAGATAGTCATATTTTATCTGCTGTCAGAATACAAAAAACAGTCAGAAAGTGGTCAGTCCCAGAGATTCATCTCTTCCAACTAGGCTTCAACTCCTAAAGATCCCACAAATTTCTATAATGGTGCTACATGAGCCTGTAAGGAATATATCACATTCAAACCACAAATATATATATATATATATGATATATTATTCATATATAAAAGTTATATGTCACCTAATATTAATTACATATACAATACAATGCTATATATTTCATATATTATATAGCCCCTAAGTCTATATATTATTACTATAATATTAATATATAACATATTAATATATAGTATAAATATATATTTAAGGTTTTACTTATCATATGTGTTTAACTGTTTTGCCTGCATTGTGTACATGACAATCATGCCTAGTGCCCAGAGAAAGCAGAAAAGAAGGAATCAGATCTCCTGGGACTGGAGTTATAGATGGTTGTGAGCCACCATGTGTATGCTGGGCGACTGAGCCCTGCTTCCCCGAAAGAGTAACAAGTATTCTTAACTATGATCTCCATTACCTTCCTATTGCTGTGAAGAGACACCATGATCCAGGCAACTTATAGAAGAAATAGTTTATTTAGGACTTGCAGATTCATAGCGTGAGTCTATGACCATCATCAAGGTGAGGATCATAGCAGCTGACACATGGACAAGGCATTGGGGAGATAAGGCATGGACAAGGCAGAAGGTGAGAGCTTATATTTGATCTTCAAATAGGAGGCAGGGGTGGGGGAAGGAGAGAGAGAGAGAGAGAGAGAGAGAGAGAGAGAGGAAACTTGGGATGGCCTGAGTCTTTTGAAACCTCAAAGTCTACCCCTAGTAACACATTTCCTCCAAGAAGGCTATCTATCCTAATTCTTCCCGAACAGTTCCTTCAACAGAGACCAAGTCTTCAATCATATGAGTCTATGGGGGATTTCCTCATATACTATGTTTATAATTATGTATTGTTTATAATTATATATTATTTATAGTATATTTAATTTTCTAATTTAATTTTACTACAATTATTTATAATTAATTTTATAATTTGTACAAACCTTTAGTATATCTGTAATATCAAGTGTTATATACTACAAGAATATTAAATATAGTTGCTTAGTAGGAACAATAAATACAATAACTATGGATATTGGTCATACATGTTGAAATGATTTAGTGACTTAGCCAAACAAGGTTTTAACATTTGTAATTGTTATTGCAATGTGTGTTGACTTCTCATGTAGTTCATATGTGATGATTAATACAGTTTACCAGTGGTTCTCAATCTTCCAATGCTGCCACTCTTCAATACCGTCCCTCTATTTAAAACTTATTTAAAATGTTTGCTGTTTACTTACTTAGCTATTTATTTACTTATTTATTAAAAAAATTTGCTATTGTTAGGAGTTGTAATGTAAAACTCTGATATGCAAGATATCTGATATGTGACCCTTATTTCATAAGGATTATTTAACCCCCAAAGGTGTCACAACCCACAGATTGAGAACCACTGTCTTAGACAAAAGTTAATTTGTTTAAAATTTCACTTGCCATTTGTTAATATTTGCAATAATGATTGCTGTTCTTTATTTTCTTAGCTCTGAATTTGCCTATCATGTGACTGTAAAGTCACTACTTTTTGTTCTGTGTAGAGGTTAACTTGTAGCCCGACTTCCTGTCAGAGGTCATCAATAGTGAACCCCAGACAGCGCTGGAGAGGTCAAGAAGAGAAAAGTTGAGATTGTCTCCCCTGGTCAGTTCCACCCTTCTTTCTCCTTATTTCTGTCATGGCCGTATCTCTCAGAGAACACAGACTATGACTACTCGGTCCCTCACCTATAAGGCTCCTTCTCTCAGTGGGCTCTGGTTACTTCCATGTATCGTTTTGAACTCTCATGGTTGCCCTCCTCCAGGGCTTCACTGACCTTAACTCATTTCCTCCCTGCAACGGCCTTTTCTTAAGGGCTTTCCCTGTGAGGCCACCTGGGCCTTGGCTGGTGTCCCAGGGCACTGTATTGTTGCATGCAGATATACCTCCTGCCCCGTTGGTGGCATACTTAGTGCTCAGATTACAGATGTGTCATCAGGATTGCCCCTTTATGTGCATATTGCGAGGTTTTCCACCTTCAGATCTCCTCCCCTATATCCCACCACAGTGGAAGTACTCTCCACTCTTCATGTTGTTTTTGAGAAACGCACTGCTAGAGAAGTCGCATCACACCAGGCTGAGGAATGGTGTGAGAAACAGTCTTTGTGATCCTGGGCCAGGCCTGGAAGAGAAAGGCCATGTTATCACTCTGGACTTTCATAAAAGCATAACCCTTGGAAATAGACTTCAACCTGGAACAACCTTTGTGCTCTCCTCTGAGAGGGCATTTGAAGGTGGAAAAGGAAGGAGGAGAGACCACAGCTTGCCCCTCCCCCGGCACTTTGCGTGGACTTCAGGCTCCGCCCTTGCGTTTGTCACAGCTCATGCTGACCTGTTTCCCCCTTTCCAGGGATGCTTCTTTGGCAGAGGAAACTTGCAGTCTGCAACAGCGCTTAGCCTGCAAACTGTTAAAATGGGTTTTCCTGCAAAACTTTTAACAATTAGTTTGGAGGAAGAGAGATTACCATATTCCTTCCGTGGACAGAGGAAGTTAATGCTTCATATGAAAAAGATGAGCAGGCAAACAGGAAGATTCTAGGATTATCCAACACAGACTGCTTCTTCATTGAGTGTGTGTATCTTTAACTCATCAAAGCATAGATGGGTAGGGAATTACTGAGTGTTCTGAACAGCACTACATCTGTGTGGTGTAGAGACAATACTGCAAACAACATGCTTAAGCCTTTAAAGGAGTCGAAGGCCATGACCATGAGCCTGACAAGCCATCAGGGGAAAGCATTTCATCCAATCAGAAAGCCTGGCTTTTGCTCCAAGCCCTGATACCCAGCAGCCATCTGGTTTGGAACAATGTCGTCTAGTTCTTTTCTATATTCTGATTGCAACTGAAGTGATGGAGGTGACATTTTGCCCTTTGTAACATTCAAGGACTACGGAGAGAGACGTGGGAGATCATGCAGGTGCTAGTACTGCGCCCAGGCGAAAAGCACAAGGCATTGATGAAACTCCAGCGTCGGGATATTTAGAACTCACTATCAGATTCCAGGGGAGGCAGGGTAGGAGGTGCAGTTTTCTCAGGAAGAGCTTGTGTTCTCTAAGGAGCCAGGTGTGTTGATCTCATTCCAGGAGCTAATTGTGTGTGCTCTGAGAACCTTGATGTTTTCCAGCTCCAATTTGGGGGAAAGGGGAGCGTTACTGGGAATTCATGTTCCTGCCCATGCATACTCCCTCTGTTTCCAGAGCTGTTCCTCTCTGGTTTTGCTTCAGCATGATTATCACTAATCTGGTCCCTCTCTTTTCTCCTCTTTTGACCAGAGACTCCAGGATGACTTGTGGATGCAGACTTGGACTAGAAAAAAATTGGGTAGAAAGTCACCCAAGGTTCACCAGGACGGACTTTTCAGGTTTTCAAACACATTATCCTATCCAAAAGTCATAGATCAGATCATTTTCATATTGAAGCTGTGTGTGTGTGTGCATATATGTGTGCATGTGTGTGCATGTGTGTGTGCTACGTGTATCTAGTGAAAAGAAGGCTCATGGATCAGAAATCTGTTTGAGTTTGTTTGGATGAGTAGGGAATGATGGGAATTCTGAGTGCTCAAGATTATAAATATTACAGAGCTTATTCAAAACCTCATTTCCTTTTAGTCTGACTGGCTCTCCATATTTAAATTCCATTTGCAGGCACCGACCCTGATACTCTCAAAGAAAATAACAACAAACAGGCTATAGCTAAGGGAAATGCAAATTGGTTTGCTTGCTTCCTTACACTCTGGACATTGAAGACACAAACAATTGTCATTTCGAGGGTCTCATTGAGTATACAAAATCTTTGGTTTTTAGGAGTTGCTTGAAAGTTTAACGTCTTTCTAAAGAGTTTTTGTGTCTAGAAAACAATTTTTGGCACTTTTTTGCCTAGCTGCAAAGTTCTTACAAATTTGCTAAACTTTCCTATACCAATATAGTCATACACAGAAAATGAAGGAATCATTTTACTTTGGGAAATTTTGTTCTTTGACACTTACAAAGTTTTCTTACTATGCATCTTCCAGAAGCAGACTATGCTATGTAGGCATTTGTGTTCCAGGGTCCAAGGGATTAGAATTCTGCCGTGACCTGCCCTGGGCTGGAGTTAGCTCACACATCACAGTGATGACGGCAGCAGCAATCTGTGCTCAAGATGTGGGATCCTCCCAGAAAATTCCCTGGCTCCAAGGCCCTTCCCTCCCAGATAATATTTTCCAGCAGCTTGGTTCATGCACCCACACATAAGTATTCATTCTCATGCAAATCTTACACGCTCATTGTTCACTTTTTACTGTAAATTCACTGTGGACAAGCCAAGATGGTGCACTCTGGGTAAATCCTCTAATAAGGCCACCAAAGAGACATGATCTAGTATCCAATGACTCAACTTAAGTGGGAACCATAAATGAGCCGTATCTAAGCAATGCAGATAGATGTCTTCTGTCTCCCTCCAAAATGGGGAAAAGAAATACTCATAGGATTCAAAACCTAAATTACTGTTTAAAATGTAGGATTTTTTATACACCAAGTGAGTGTCTAGAACTCCCTCTTATGCAGACGGACAGGGAGATGACCCTTGCTAGATAATAAAGGCAGTAAATTCCCAAGATACCCAGCTTCTTCCTCACTCTCCCCACTTGAGACAAAAGCCTGGCAGCTTAAAACAAAGGCTTTCTTGTCTTCTGTCCCCGAAGCAGGCCCCGCCTGATGAATTGGCTCAAGAAGCTCAAGGCCAGATGAGGACTTGTTACGTGACAGTTCTGACCCCATCAACCATCCTAGCTTTCTTCAAACTGACCAACCTTAAGTAAGGGGAGGAAATGTCTTCAGAAATTTTAAAACCCCCAAGATTCCAAGAAGAGACTGGATTTTTGGCTTTCTGAGTCCCCCCTATGCTTTGCAGAGGGCCTTTTTTCTCTACATGCCTGCTGTAGAGATGCATTTCCTCAACCCCTCCACCCGCCCACTTCCCCCTAGTAAATGCCTGTCTCCAGCTGCTGATCCTGTGCATGGTGCTTTAGGTTTCTCTGCTGCTACCTGTTGTGCTGCAGACATTTGCTGTCTTTTAGTTCTATAACCAGAAGAGAAAAACAACCCTTAGATTGTATCAAGGGGATCCCTCAATTTAAAAATATATTTAAAGAGGTATGAATCACTCTGTGTGTTTTTAAAAGGGGACTTGCACTTTCAAGCATGTACAAAGAGGAAGTATACTTGTGATATGCTTGGTTTCTGCATCTCAGTGGATCTAGAACTCTTACACTAGATAGTTACCAGTCATTTGGCAAGCACGAGCTGTGGTTCATCGCTCAGATTTAGATTGGCCTTTCTTTAATACTTCTACTGGAATCCCACCCTCACCTCACACTCTGTCTACTGAGTCACAATATTGGAATTTTCTTTGGCTCTAATGATTTATCAAACAGCTCTTTAAAGATCAAGATGTGTATACTTGGGCATATGGAGCTGCATTTGTTCCCACGTGTCAGTGCTCAGGGATACAAACAATTGTAATTGTGGGCCACATAGGCTGTGATTATTCCACAAAGGATGTTTCAGGGAGGCCAGCCTAGAATTTGAAAGTTATTACAGAAAACCAGCTTGGGCTTGGGGTGCAGTGATAACTCATTGCCCTATTAGTGGAAAGCACAGGTGTCCGGATGGAGGACGTTGTTTTGGCCCAGATGAAGGGGAAGCTGGCACTATTAGTAACCACTCAGGAAGAATACATGGCACTGGTGCTGGAGGACCCATGAGGCAAGAAGAGGTTGCATTTAGAGGGCTTCACAAACCCACAAAGCAGGTTAAACCTTGTCCAGGACAATAGCAAATCACTGAAGGATATTTAGTTTACTAGTTTGTATGTGAGCAAGCTTCCTTTCCCATATAATACAATACAAAGTGGATTTCAAGAAGTAGAAAACAGCTAGGGGAGACCCAAGGAAGGCTGAGTGAAAGATACGAGAGGATGGAGAATTCAGAAGATACAGGAAGGGAGGTGGGAGAAAGACAGATGCATGGCTATAGGGGAGCGGGGATCAGTCAACAGCACTTCTTCCCTGTCCCTTGACACTCTCTCACTCTTAACAGTGATCTATTGTTCAAAACCTAGATCCTCCAAACTTTTGAGAAAGACATAGGCTGGAGGACAGAAATAAGAACCCAAAGCCAACAGAAAAGCTGACAAAAGAGGGTAAGAGCCAGAGGGACTCATATCAGAGTTTTCAAGAAAGCAGTCCATACTTAGTCCTCATAAATTCTAAGCCACTTTGAGAGGCAAACTGAAGCTAATTTGTGCTCAGTAATTTGGCATTTTTGCCATCAAAATGAGAGTTGGTCCTTTATAATTTAATCAAAGGAATTCATGGGCCTTATGAGGCTTCCTTTAATCATCTTACATACCAACTGTGTGACAGGAGGTGGTAAATGACACTACTCTCCTTTGATAGAAGCACATACTAGAATCTGTATCCATTAAGAATTGCCCAAGGACAGGACAAAGTGAGCCATTTGTAAAAGCAACATGGAGTAGAATCTCTTCAATGTGGCATTGTCTACTGAATTGAATTGCTCCAATTTGGTGGAGGCAATGTGTTTGACAGGTTGGGATTTCTTTTTGGTATCCTTGTTATGGTAGATAAAATTTAGAAACCTGTTTGCATTCAAGTAAGTTTGGCAATGTTTGTCAAGAAAGCAGTGTTACTTCTCTATTCGGCAGCATGAACCCAGGAGAGTGGGGCCTAAAATGAGGTGGACTAAAGTCTCATGCAATAGCCAGCTTTATTCAGAGCATCAGACAATTTATATTCTGAAGCTTAAGCAAAGACATGTGAGCAAAGTTCACTTGATTTCAAGTCACAAGGGCAGGGTCATGTGAGGTTTGGCTTATATAGTCATGAGGGCAAAGTTTAAAGTATATACAGTATATACAGTCATGAGGATAACTTGTGCTTGGAAACATTCTTCTGAATAACAATGGGTAAGATAATAATCGATCTAAAGTGAAATTTAATCCTATTATTACATCTGGGAGGGGCAGGAAAGCACATTCCCATTTATGGAGGAATGGAGATTGCAAGACTCTTGTTTCCTTGGAGTTTTCTCACAAGGACTCAGAACTCTCCTCACACAGCTTTATGGATGGACTGTGTTCCAACAAGTAGCATTTCTGTCTTCTCTACTTTCACCTGCCAAGATGGATGTTATTGTTCTGAATCTACTATAGAAGTTCATCCTCTCTTCAATGATTGGATTAAGTCATGGGATACTGTTCTAGTCATTGTGATGGGGGAAAGAGTTACAGGAGACAGACCTGGTGTTTCATACCCTATTTCTTTTGGCCATAGAATGTCACTACATGGTGCATACAGCCAAGGCTCTAAGAGAATTTAAGAAGTCAAATACATCCTGATATAGTCAAGGTATATAGTCAGACATGATAGTTTCATTGAGTTATAAGGCTAAAAGTTTATCTTCAATACCAGTCTTCAGAGAATTGTATATGAGCCATCCCTACCTTCCTTCATAAGAGAGCAAATCCTTATGAGATGGAGCAAGGACATGTCCACCATGCATAGAAACTAATGCCAGGTTCATACCAAAGGGAAAAGCATAATTGCATATACTGAAAAGATCTCCCTGCTCGGGTTGGCTGTTTGGTTAGTTGTTTGATTGTTTGGTTGAGAACATGGAGCTGGTTGGTTGGGGAGTGAGAAGAGAGAGGTATTGCAGGTTCTTTTGCACAAGCATAGATTGCTTCTGCACACACTCATTCTAGGAAAGCAGATGCCAAAGAGTCTTTGAGTCCACACTAGGGGCTTTGCCTGAAGACAAATGAAGAGTGTTGTTATTTAAGGAGTTTATGCCTGAGTGAGCACATGTCTAGCAAGCTACTTCTTTAACTTACTGAGAATCAGAATTGGTTGGCTTTGACATTTGAATTTTGCTTAGCTTGTCTCAAGTCCAGATAAGACAAGGTATCATGGTCATGCATTGGCAGGGACTGACATCAGCTTTCCTCCTGGCTTGGGCACTACTATATCAGCTTCGCCTGTGGCCTTCTCACCACAGTGAGCTTTCCTATTGAGAGAAGTGGATAGACAGGGTTCAATAGAGACTTTTCCTGAGGTTCTTTTGGCTTAGAAAATCCTTTCTTCCTGGTCCTGTGCTAAACACTCACTATTCTTGAGGCGTGCCTGAATACCACCTTTGGAGAAGAATCCTTGATTCCCCTAAGCCTCAAAAGACCATGAAAAAGATTTTTTCCCCTTGACCTTCTTTAATCCCCTGCAGTAGCATGAGTTTATTTATATTTCACTGATTCACTTCAAGAGGGAGAAATCACTTTTAAAAAAATCCTCAAGGTGCCTCATAGAAGTTGGTTAAAAAAATTATGAAACGAGGGCTGATGTCATAACTCAGTTGGTAGATACTTGGCTTACAAATTTCAAGCTCTGACTTTCGTGTATAAATCCTGGACTTGGTGACGCTCGAGTAATCTTAGCACTGAGGAGACAAAACCAGGTGGACTCATGGGGCTCACTGGTCAGCCAGCCTAGTCTACTCAGCCAGTGTCAGGCCAGTGAGAGGCTCTGTCTCAAAACAAGAGATGATGACATCTGAGGCACAATACATGAGGCCTCCATACTGCATACCTGTACACATACAAACACACACAGACACATGCATACCTGTATACATATGAACAGACACACAGAGACACACAAACATATGAACACACACAGATCCATAAACAGACACATGCATACCTGTACACATATGAGCATGTATACATGTACACATATGAACACATATACTGACACACACATATACAGGAAAAAGGCAAAAAATTAATAATTCAGGCAGTGGTGGACCCAAGGATTTAATCCCAGCTACTTGGGAAGTTGAAGCAGGAGGCAGTGAGTTCAAAGTCTTCATGGGCAACATGGTGTGATGCTTCCCTCAAAATGTAATGAAATCAAGTAAAAATGTAAACTAATGCATATCTCTCTATTTCTCAAGTACTTTGTGTGGATTAAAAAAGATAAAATAAGAAAGCAATAGAAACCTTATGATTACTCAATAAGTGATAATTCTTGTTCATGTTATTGTCACTGTAGGCGCTATTATTACTGTTCACACCACTATATCACATGGTACTGGTTTTAGATATGATTCTGTCCTCTGATTAGAGAAATCCACAGGGAAATGTTTCAAGGGCTTTTCAACATGTTTAGCTCTATAACTGTGATGAAAATTGCAGTTTGGTTGGGTCTTTTGAATAACATGTCCCTACCCCCACCTCGTTTATTTGTTAGTTCGAGTACCTCTTGCAACCTTTTACAAATAAGTGGGTTGATTCACTCTAACACGCACTTTCACCAGTTGGCTCTTTTCTGTGTAACCCCTCGAGTCCCTATTCAACAGAGGCTAGTAATTACCATAGCAACCGCAGCATGCAGTGCCTTGTGCACTCTCAGAAACAAAGCACTCGCTTTGAAAAAAAATCACACGCACATTAATTTGTTACATGAAATTCAATTTCATGCTATTTACGAAGGGAATCGTGCCTCCAACTAAACCCACTTACCTTCCTCACTGGACTTTGGGCACGTGGATGCTCTACTCTCTCCCCATTCCCATGGCACTCTAATGCATATACACACTGATTCATTTTAAAAATGAAATTTTTGTGCAATTGGGGGAAAGGATGGGGAGGATTTGGTTTCAGCTGGAAGGCACAAAGGTCAGCAAGAGGGTGCGCAGACCTAAATAACAGTTGTTCCTGTCTGAGTGATGACTATGCTACCAAGGGGATTCATTAAAATGGAGCCTATTGCTGTTACATTGAATGAGGCTCTCCATAAATTCTGTTGAGATGCTGTCAGTGGCTAAGCCCATAGGTAACACTTAAATGCTGCACTTTCATCTGCTTACTGATGTCTGGATTCCAACCCACAGGTGCCTCCCCATACACGGGTGTATATGCATATTGACTCCAGACCTATCAAGAACCCAGAACCTGGAACCTATGCACTCCTAGCAAGCAAGCTTTCTCAGGCTGTCCCTGTGTCTGTGTGTCTAACAGGGCATTAGGCTTTGGAATGTGACAAGACTATGCCATAGCTACTTGTACTGGGTCCCAATTGAGCTGGGGGCAGAAAGGGGAAAGAAGAGTTAGCTTAGAGTAATTTGAAGTCACATGGTAATGTGACCTCCCAACCTTGTCCACTTAATAGACAGAAGGAGGTAAAATGTGTGTGCCAGGGAGATTCTAGGCTTGAACAGCCCTCCGTGTCCATCGTTATAATCAAAGGGCAAGCGACAGAAGGTAGACTCCTTCTGTCCTGTTTCCTAAGTCACCTTTCAAACTGAGGAAGCCTAGGGAGAGAGTGCTTAAATGAGACTCTTTTCTGTTGCTGTTTAAGGCCAACCGGTTGGAAGCCACTTTATGAGTTCTCTAGTTGAAACTGATGTAAGAAAAAAATGCTTTGGTCTGAGGAAAAAATACATCCCAGTCAAAGGCTTTTTGTAGGTCCACGGAACAATCAAGGTCTTTCCCTCTGCTCTGCAGGAATTCAGCTAGGCCTTTGGGAGGAAGGATAAGGCAGGACAACGATACAAGGGTTGCTTCTCCTTCGAAAATGGAGCTGAGAAAAAATGGAGAGCTCAAGGGGTGAGTGGACTGGTGGTAATGGGAAGAAATGCCCACATTAGCTTTTTACCAAATATGTCATGATGTGGCTTGCATTTAATTCACTCTTTAGATGAGAAAATTTCTGATTGTGGTCTGTGATCTCTCAGCTTTGGCTGGGTAGGTACTAACAAACTAACAAACACATTTGTGAGAAATAATACTGTTCTTTATTGACACTGAAAACCCGACTGGAGATACACAATCCTTTAGCCACTGCCGCTGGTCTGTAAGACCAGGGTGTACAAGCCAGGTGCCTCTTTGTTCAGGAGGTTGCCTCCAGTTCGCCCGCCCCCCTCCAGCCACCTTGCAGAAACCAGACACTAGGGAGCGCTGTTGGCCCAGAGATGGCTCTTTGCATTAACCAGCTCTGGAGGCAAAGGCATTAGCTGAGAAGCAGGAAAGTCGGTGACGTGAGGAAATTATTATGCACAGTTCATTTCCTTGTAATTTAACTCTCAGAGTAACAAAAGCATAATGTATAGCCTAGTTTTCTGGTCTGATTTACAACGATTTGAACTAAAAGATGATTTCTGCCTTGCCCCACCCCCTTCTAATCATTTCCGCTGATATCAGCAGCTGAGAATTTTGTATTTCACCGTAACCACTGCACCTCTTGAAGCCACAGATCCGAGAAGAGGAAAATGTGAAACGGGTCCCGCAAACCCAGCCAGGCACACACAACACTCTGTTTCCTTACAGCTGTGGTGTAGGGTGTAAACAGATAATAGGTCTATTATGGCTGGTATCCTGTATATCCTTTAAAGGCCCAGGAAGTCCAAACGGGGGAAAAACATGTCTTTCCCCAAAAACGTTTGTAGTGTTTCATAACCAGAGGCAAAAGGAGTTAGTTGCTTAGTAGCAGATGCCCCATCTACTCATCCTCCAATGGAGGTCTCTCCTTGCTTTGGCCAGTCCTTCCCTGTAGATTTCAGCGTACTTTGATCCCCACTTCATAAGACTCTTAGAGCACACATTCACTGGCATACAGCAACTTAGCACTTCCTAGTGCTTGTCTTGCTTGTTGAGCTCTCTCTCTCTCTCACACACACACAGTAATGAAAAAAGTGTGTGTGTGTTCGCGCGCGCGTGCGCACGCGCTCGCGCACCTACTTTGGCTAGTACTCCTTGCTAAGAGATGCCATTTTTTTTTTTTCATCAGTTCAAAACCTTGGCCTTAAGAAGCAGTTGGTTCAGTTTATAGGCAAGGGCATAGAAGCTAAAGAACCTACACAGGTGGCTCTGGGATTAGAAGCAGGCTTCAGAAACAGCTATTTCATTCTATTATGCCATTCTGATGACCATGTGTTGACTGGGACCGTCGAGTGAGTAATCGGGGTGGGGGCACCTGTACAGAGATGGCTTTCATAAGTATGAAGTACTCCCAGGGCTCTCTGGACCCCTGCAAAATCATTCAAGGAATTTAACAAGATGAAGCCATTGAGAAAAGTCGGCGAGCTAGTAGTCTCCGAGGACCCAGAGAAACTTGCAAACCAGGATGCTACATTCATCTCCGGTTGACTCTGAACTTTTGGAAACCAGGGAAACTGGGAGGGGGGATCTAGGAATGTTGATTCCCAACCCCTGGGAACACATTGCTAAAACATATGGAACCGATAAGGAAATTAGGCACGGTCCCTAAAGGGTGGTTTGTAGAACTCAGAATTTCAGCACCTCTGGGGATTAAAGTCACAATAAAGGAAATATCTTGCATATCTTGGTGATTTTTACCTTTATCATGCATGCTATTTGTATGATTTCCCAGCCTTACTGAGGAATAACTGACAAAAGTCGCAATATGTAAGATGTACATTAGATATAACTGTATGTACACACTGTAAGTTGACCATAAACTCAAACTAGTTAACACATCCTGTATCTCATAAATTATCCCCCCACCCCCATTAACATTTAAGATCTACTTTCTATTAATTACAGCAATCACACTGTACAATGTGTTTCTGGAACTTCTCTCTGCTGCTGAGCTTTTCCTCTGATCTTTGACACTACCTTTCTCTTCCTCACCTTCATCCTGTCACTACCACCCTCCTGTATGCTTCTGTGAGACTGTTCTTTTACGTTCCACATTAAATGGAATCATACACTAGTAATCTTTCTGTGTTCAGGCTGTTTCAGTTGACATAGTGCCTTCTGGTTTCACCTATGTGGCTGAGAATGGCAGAATTGTCCTCTCTCTCTCTCTCTCTCTCCCCTCCCCCTGCCCACTGTATGTGCATGTGTGTGTATACGCGTCACATTTTCTTTATCCTCTATCTGTCAGTGTATGTGTTGATTGCTTCTAGATCTTGCTTATTATAAACAGTTCTGTGATAAACTTGAGACTGCAGAGGACTCATTGATATACTGATCTGGAAATGGGATTTTTGGATCATATATGGTTACAGTTTCTGTTTGTTTGTTTGTTTGTTTGTTTATTTGCTTTGAAAAACTTCTCCACTGTTTCTCATAATGACTATACTAATTTGTAATCCTACCAACGTTGCACAAGGGTTCCCTGGTCTCTCTCCTTCTAACACGTTGCTATCTTTTGTTCTGATAAGAGGCATTTGAGATGGTGTAGGTGGTCTCTCACTGTGGTTTGGATTCGCATCTCCCTGTTGCTTTGCAATACAAACATGGCTTCATACACCTGTTGACCACCTGCAGGTCTTCTCCTACGAAAGCCCTAGTCCAGTTTTAGAGCAGGTTGCCTGCTCCCTTGCTGATGCCTGGTCTGTGTTCTTCGTACATTTTGGCTTTCAACACTCATCGTGTTGATGGTTTCCAAATACTTTCTCCTATTGCACAGGCTGCCTCACGATCATGGATTGTACAATTAATACTGTCAAAATGCTCATACCATCCAGAATAATCTACAGATTCAATGTTACCCCAATTTCAATTCTAATGCCATTTTTCACAGACAAACAGACAACAACAAAAAACAGCCAAAATTCATGTGGAACTGTTGCATTTTACAAAATGGCAATATGAAAGGGGGGCCTTAGCAGGCCCTGCCAAGGGCTTCCCCTGCATGATCAAGCCATGCAACAGGCTTAATGTAAAAGGAAGTTTATTTGGGACCTGGAGAAGCAGGTAGAGGCCGAGAGGGGAGGGCAGAGAACAGAGAGAAAGAGAAAAAGAGAGAAAGAGGGGAGGAGGCCGGCCAAAGACATGTGGAGACAGAAAGGAGAGAGGGGGGGGGAGGGGAGGAGGGGGAGGGGAGAGGGAGGGAGGGAGGGAGGGAGAGAGGGAGAGAGGGAGAGAGGAAAAAGTCCTTTTATAGGGAGCCAGGCTTGTACCTGGCTGTTGCTAGGTAACTCTTGGGCGGAGTCTAGAGGAAATGGTAACAAGAACCACAAAAGATGCCACTTCATCAAAGGAATCTTGAGGAAAAAGAATAAGGAAACGTCATAGTATGTGATTTGAAAACATATTGCAAAGCTGTGGTCCAAGATCAATGTCGGTTTTTCTCTCATGAGCAATCTTGATTTTCAAAAACAAAAGAGAAGTCAAAGGAAGATATTTAGGGGGAGAAGTGCTAGCAGGAAGCAGGAAAGATAACGGAAGCGGGTGAGTATGATTTAAGTATATTATATACGTGAATCGGGGAGGATGAAGATGATTAGACAAGGCACCAAACACCAAAGAATTGAATCTTGAATTATCCAAAGAAATGACATGGTAATGACATTGTTTTGAGCCATGGGTCTTGGGCCATGTTGCCTGAAAGGACAGGCAACACAAGCAAGAGGAGACAGATGCTCACAGATATGTGTGACATTCATGATGGAGAAGGAGAAGTACTGGGCTTTGAGGACACAAAATCAAACAGGGTCGCTTGTCGCCTCTACCTCTTGCCCACACTGTGAACTTGGGCCTTCCCTGTACTTGTCTGAATCAATCTTTCCACATATAAAATAGGAATAGTGAATAATTGCCTTGCAGTCATAGTAAGGATTGAGTCAAATGAAGAGTGAACCACATGGCTCCAGAAACTAGTCGGGGGGTGAATGAGACTGACATGTGGAGAATTGCTCAACGTAACCCCTATCTCGAAGGGAAAATCTTATCACATCTAATGGCTATGAAATGTGAGATGATGAGATGCATCCCTCAAAATGGAAAAAAAAAACACTTCCATATAAAATTTTACTGTCTGAATCAGTGAAATGTAAAAAATAAAAAAAAAAAACACCCAATACAAAGAAGACAAATATGAGGAAAACAAATGTTAAGAAATACTGATATTAGATAGATGTGGTGCTTCACCCCTTCTTATCTGGATGTTAGAGGAGTTAGAGACTTTTCCCAGCAGATTGGGAGAAGAGATGGGTTTGGGAAGCTGAAGCAAGTGTGAGCTAAGAATGGGGGCATGGAGTGAGCATATCTGGGGCCCTTACTTACTTAAAAGGAAAAAAGATTAGACTGTGTAGTGGACCTGAGGGTGGGAGAAGGGAGCCAGTTTCAGAACAGCAGCATTGTGGGTATTTCCAAAATCCCTTCTGTAGCATTCACTCCTATAGCATCCTCAGAAGAGGGTACTCCTGTGAAAGAGGTGTAGGACCACACACCAGACCTTTGGGAGCAGCCACCCTGTCGAGGACTGACTAGAGAGGAAAGCGTTGAGGTCCCTCTCCCTTTGTGCTAGACTGGACCATGAGGATTTGAGGCTGGAAAGGTGATAATATTCAACTACCATCCTCCTCAGGTCTCCAACAGGGGAGGGTAGAAGCAGCCCATTGACCAATGGCTGGCAGGGCAGAGGGCAGTTCGGCAAGAGAGGCAACCAGCTAGTGCACAGGCAACAGCTGCTAGCTGCTGCAGAGAAGCTCTGACAGTTGAACCCTGAGTGTATAGGTGACACCTTCTGAGGCCCAGCCTCCACTGACAGGATGCAGATGAGGAGAGGTTGGAAATGAGTTGGTAATTCTTTGTTAAGCTGGTGAGGGCAAAGAATCATAGAACCCAGAGAGCTCAGGTTAATGGGATCTGATTTGTATTCGCAAGTTGCTGAGGCTCTGGGGCCTTCAAGTAACCTTTTAAACACCCACTGTAGGATAAAATACTAAGTTCTTGGCTTCCTTTCTTTCCCTGCCCTGCTAGAAGGCTTCTACTTGGTGACCTCATCCTACTGTCAATGAAATATTAAGACCCAGTCTACCCAGCACCACATTTGCTCTACTTTCCTGGGCAAAGGTAGAGCAGTAGGGTTAGTAGCAACCCCAAAGCTGTCAGTTTAGCCAAAGCTCTCCTCCCAGTGCTATTCTTTCCCTTCTGTGATAATCCACTCTTGATTCGAGTCCACAGAGTTCCAGACAAGTCTTGTCCCTAGGCATTGATACCTGCTTCTTTTTCTTTGGGAAGAATATTCCCTAAGTTTGCTTGTCTTGCTTTTTTGGGTGGAGAGTGTCTTTGCTTGAAGGTCACATTTTCAGTGATATCTACATGGCTGCCTTAATTAACCTTCCAGTTCTCTTCTGGTCCTTGGTCTGTCCTCTGCTTCACTGCCCTGTTGCATTCATCACTGTAGACATATTTTTGCTCACATTCATTTATTGTTTGTCTCTTATGCAGGAGCAGAGATGTTTTCCCATCCCGTGTATTCCCTAAGGAATGCTTGGTATACAATAGGACCTCAAACACTGGCATAAAAGTTATTAAAATGTCACACCTTCCATTAATATTTCTGCCATTTCACATTGCTTAGGCAGAAGGCATTATTTTCTTTTCTTAACATTTTCCTTAACATATCTAAGAATTCTTTCTTGTTCCACATAACTCTGGACACGAAGAAGGAAAAGATGCATAAAGGAACAAGAAAATGCCTAATGGAGAAGCAAACAAACACACACAAAGGCCACATGGCATTAAAACCAAAGGGAGATAATTCAGTCCTTGAGCACTAAGGCTCCATACCATGTGATACTATAACAATGGCAATAATAACAGTAATAGTGGTAGCTGTTAGAGGGTACCACCTGCAGGCGAGGGCGTCATTTTCCAGACCTGTAATTAGTATCATAAAATTGTCTGGGGGGGGGGGGAGACTAGAATTCCTGTGACCTTATTGGGTTAGGGGGTGGGGAGCCAAGGGAAACTGACGTGAAGATGCGTAATAATAGGAAGTAGGAGTAGCACAGGGAAACAGGAGGAGGAGAAAGTGGAAGAAAGAAGGGATCAGGCCAACACCCCTGGCTGAGTGCCTCATGCTTCCTGCTCTGCTGCATCTCAACCCCCACGATTCTTTTGCCTCAGAACATCAAGTGTTTAAAATAACCCACCCCGTCTTCCAGGAGAATTAGGTGCCTACATGAAGGCTTTTAAAACATTGAGAAAGACATTTTCTCTGGAAAACTGTGAGGATCTCAGATCATTTATAGTTAGCAAAGTTCAGAATACTACAGAGCTTCCAGAACCTTCTACCCAAAATGTTTGAAAATTCAGCCTCATGCTGCTGGCAGGGTTGTGTGTGGCAAACTCAGGGCAAACTGAATTTGGGAACTCAGCCTGGGCAGTTTGTGCTGCACACAAGCTCACAGCCACTCCAATTCCCCTCCTTCTGGTATATTGTGCAAAGCCAAAGCCCACCCAGTCAGAGAACTAGATCCAGAATCTAGATACAGCAACAAAAACTGCCACCCTGTCCATGTTGCATCCAAATGAAACTATAGTCTGGATTTGGAAACTACAGTCAGGTGTCCAGGATCCAGGAGAGGAAAGCAAAGCTCTCAACTCCTGTTTACGAAGAGTCTGTCCCCTGGGGGAACAGAGTGACATAGATTAGTGCCACCACTCCTTTCTCATGGAGAAATGGTGCCAGGAGGAAGAGGTATCACAATTTGCTTTACACTGCTCAGGTGGAACAGAGTTTTTGCTAATTACTGGCTGGCAGCAGCCGTGTTTTTAATACCATAGCAACGATCAACTCCTGGTTTATTCTGAGTTGATCAAATTATCGAGGTCACAAAGACATTTAAAAACACAACTACCTATTCCGTGTCTGTAAGGAGCTGTGCTTTGGAACTGACAGGGTCTTCTGCTCTCTGACTAGCTTCTTACATGTTCCCTCTGGAGTTCCAAGATCAGACTTTGAAGGTGTGGCTTGGGAATCTGTATTATCAAGCCCCTTATTTGATTTAGATATAGGCACTTTGCAGAGCACACTTTGAGATGCCACACTAGGTTATAGCTGTTTGCTAATGCCTCTCACGAAGTGCCTGCAACTCTGTATTGACTAATACTGTGGAGACACCAGACTCACATAGCCACTGAGCAAAAGAAATACAGACAGTCCAAACTGAGATGTGCTATATGTGTAAAATCTACATACGTCAATTAAACAGTATGTATATGGAAGCATTATATACATTAAAACAGTGTAGCATATCTTATATAAAAATATCAGATTGGTAATGTATTAAAAGAGTGCTATTTTGTTGTGTTGTGCTCCATAAAATATCATAACATTAACTTCACTGGTTTTTTTCCTTGTATTTTAATGTGTCAGCTCAGAGGAGGTTTGAGTTGTTCTAGATACAGGGTGTTGGCTCACCAGAACTTTCCAGATAGAGTATCTCTGGTTTTATTCTCTTTTATTTTACTGATGCCTTAAAAAGAAATGAGGTAGTTAGGGCTAAGCCAGTTTATATGGCAGACACTGAACACAGGTGGCCTCTGGTTCAATCAAAGCCTTGGAGAGATGCTGGCAGCACCTATAAAATGCTGGTTCATGCAGTCATTCCCAAGCTGTCACCAACATTTTAAACAAACACGGAAGTTTCACTTAAAAAAAAAACTTTAGCATTTGCTGACAAAGACAGAGATTCAGGACACACACAATCTCAGATGAAGAAATTTTTCTAGCTTCAGGGTGAAGCAACTTCTCAATGCAATACATAGGCATGGGCAAAATATTTAAATTCCATTATTTAGAATTCAGCAATCTGAAATGCATGGCTCCATCATTTGATTTTGTTGGCGCTGTTTGTTTTCACAAAGGTATTTGTTAAGGTAGGAGGCTAAGACACATGAGCTGTTATGTAATTTTTGTTAGTTTATAACTTTTAAGTCTTTAGACACCTGATGTGAGGCTCTCCACTTTAGTTCTTTACAGGCCTGGAAAGAGTTACAGGATAGGATGGCATAGTGCTGAGTGCTTCCAGCAAGACAAACAAATAAAAAGTAAATTCCCATTATCTGGCCTGGAACATCTGACCAGAGGACTGTTTTCCAAAGCCATGTTTAGGAATCATTAATCTTTTGTACAAGAGGCTAGGCAGGAGCGTTGTAAGTTCCTGGGTAGCATGAGCTACAGAAGGGGACTCTGAAAAACAAAGACCAAAATGATAACTTCAAACTTCCTTACGCCCCTGACTTTAACCTCAGCCACAAGGCATTTGGGTGAGTTGTCCTGACTGTCAGACAGGTGCTGCTGATAAATGGAGAAACACGCAAGTCACATCTACCACGTGCTGGACAAGGTGTGTGATTAGACCCTCCAGTCAAGTCTCTCCAGTGAGGGTCCCACTGCCGATCCAATGGGTTCTGCTGACACGCAAAGAAGACAGTTGCTTATCTGAGCAGTACACATTGTTTTGCATTTCAGTCATGAGCCCAGCAGCTACTGATCCTGTTGCTTATGTCATTCCTGCTAATAAGCCATTAGCCAAACCAAGTCATGTGTCCTACAGAGCTCATGGAGAAAGGAAAGAAAAGGGAATATTTGTGAGACCAAACTTCAAAGTATCCCAGACTCTGAGTGTTTTGGTGTTTTGGTGAGGTTGGGGGCCTGCCTATTCTCCTACTGCAAAAGGTGACAGAGTTGAGACCCCTCCTTTGCCTGGTCCCATCAATTGCACAGTACAGAGGGAGGGGCTGGTAAAAAGGGGGAGGGGAAACAATGAGAGAAAGCCCCCAGGAGACAGTGAAGAAGTCCTGAGAGCTGGGTGACAAGGTCCTCAGTGACAGTGTCACCTGTCTATTCCTGGGGACTATGGCTTTGTTCTCCTCATCCTAATAACTATCCCCAGGTTTTTGTGTTTTTAAGTCTGGCTCTAGAACTTTCCACATGGTCTAGTACTGACTCAGTAAATTTCTTTCTCTTTACCACCCCAAAGTAACTTTGGTTGTTTACTGCCTCATACCAGCGAAAACTATTGTTTGCTCTTTCAAGATATTTAGTTTTTTAAAATGTTGTAGAAGGTACAGCCCAGGGATGAAACCCTTTCAAGGAATCAAGTGAACCCAATGACTGTAGAAATGGCATGGAGGGTGCCTCTTCATTTGCAAGGAACTGAATTTATCAGCTAGAATAGTCATTTCTTTTTAATACTTCTTTGTGTTATACATCCACATGCCATGCATTTCATCATTTTAAAGAATACAATATGCTACTTGTATAACCCTCACTCCTAATGCCAGATCATTTTTTAAAATCATTTTCCTTTGAAACCTCATTCCCATCTGCAGCCCCCCCCCTTCCTTTTGCACCTGCAGCCCCTTCCAGCTACAAGCCTACTTCCTGTTTGCATGGATTTTTCTTGTGCTGGACACACATTATTGACAATGATGAGTTAATGGTTTATCTATGTTGTATCACATATCAATACTTTATTGCCTTTGTGTGGATGAATAAGGTTTCATTGTGTGGTTTTACCACATTTTACTTTCTATCCATCAGTTGACAACGTTTGAGTTGTTCCTATTTTTTTTAAAGCTATTATAACAGTGCTATGAACATTTGTAGACAAGATTTTGAATGAATGTCTGCTTCCAGTCCCCTTGGGTATATATGTAGGAGGGAAATTGCTGGGCCATCTGGTAACTCCGTGTTTAACCATTTCAGGACTTTATTCTACAACAGACATACCAGTTTACCTTCCCACCAGTAGTGAGTACACTTTCTTGCCACCCTTTTAAGATTTAATAGTCATCTTAGCAGGTATAAAAGGATACCCAGTTGTGCTTTTAAGTCACCTGTCTTTAGTGACAATGATGCTGACCACCAGTTGATGTGGGTTTTGGCCACTTGTGTGTCTTTTTCACATACATGCCTGTTGAGACAAATCCCACACAATAGTGAGAGTTTTTCCTTAGGACTAAAGGCCATTTCCACAAGATGCTATATTGATAGCTGTTTCGGGTATAATTCACACCATGTAAATCAGGAGTCTCCGAGGTCTCCAAGGTTTTAAGGAAGCATGGTGATGCTGGCTTCATTCTGTTTGGACTGCAAGTGTGTGATCAGGAAATTTAAACTGCACGAGGGAGCTATTACTCTCTTCATCTTTTCTTCTCATTATTGTTTGAGATCCCTGAATGTAATTGATATTAACACTCTGGATTTAGTTTTTTAACCTTCTTTCATCTGCCATCAAAGATAAACCAAATAGAGTTCTCCACAAAACTTAATTAATTTAACTTTATTTGAACCTATTCCCACACGGAACTTGGTATTTCCAAATTAGCAATATATAAGCAAACTTCATGCAATTTTTAAAAAGTTGCTGTGAAATACAGGGTCGCAGTAGGTTGTCTCAAGTTCCCCTTTCTGCTTCAGCGTGCTGAGATTCTGACATAGCTAGCTGGAGCTGAACGGAGATGTGAACCCAGGAATGTTAACTTAAGCCCCCTTCCCTAGTCAAGAAGCCATTCTTCTCAGATGAAATAACACTTGCAAAAGGAGTCTTAAGGGGATCCTGGGAGGCTGAAGACTCTGGAAACATCAGAAATCAGTCATGGAAGGAATGGTGCAGAAGCAAGGGCATGCGCTTAAGAGAGTGGTCACAGTAATTATTGTGAGGGTGAACTGTACTTGTAGATAAAAGTCATGATTGCAAAATACAAAACAGATGGTACTCGGGCAATAGAGGGAAATTAGTCCTTGGAAACCAATGGGATTTGGACTGTTACATTTGGAGAACTCCAAAACGTTAACGGAAACTTCAACATTAGATTAAAGAGAAGTATGTGGAAAATATTATCCAGTTGTAATCTGCTTTCATCTGGTTATTAGCAAAGAATTAGATAAAAACCTGAAAATAGAATCAGGAGGAAATAGAAGCTGGGATAGCTCTAAGTTGGAGATGAAATGGGCTTCAGAGCCATGGAAAAGTACATGAGCCTTAAAAGCTAGTTTTGCTCCCTTCTTAACACCCCTCGGCCTGCCTGCTGGAAGTACTCGAGAGAAGGGCTGAATGAATATGAGTAACTTGTACTAAAAATCTATTGGGTGTGTTTCACGCTTAGCACCTTCTTAGGGTACTTGGATAATTTGAACTCTGAATTGGAGGAACCTAAACTATTGCAATTTGTGGTTGGTTTAATCTTGGAGTACAAATCATGAGAATTGCACGTTACAAGAAGCCATATTTATACCCATCAGTCCAGGCCAGAAAATTCAAGCCAGGATGCACTGTTCTGGACACGGATTTAAAGGATACATGGAATTCATTCCAGGGAAGCAAAGGGAGGAGGAAGGTCCTTGAGAAGTCCTTGGGTGAGTGAAGACTTCATGTTGCAGAAGGGCTAGTGTGTTCGGACAACTGAACATGGGTGAAGTAATTAATATTGTGTGTCACTGTGGCTGGACCTGGAATCAACTAGCAGGCAAGCCATTGGGCATGCTTGTGAGGGGTTTTCTTGATTAGTTTAACTGAAGCCAGGAGACCTGCCTACTGTGCTTGGCACCATTTCCTGGCCTTGTATGATCCTGAATTTTATGAGAATGGAGAAAGTGAGGTGTGTACTAGTCTGCAGGCACCAGTGCACCACTCTCTGTTCTAGTGTGCACCAGTCTGTATACACCAATGCTCACTCTCTGCTCTAGTGTGCACCAGTCTGTATATACCAATTCTCTGCTCTCTGCTCTAGTGTGCACCTGGATGCATGCACCCATGCACTGCTCTCT